>NW_017616696.1:2355000-3032500 GCF_001879475.1 Ipomoea nil | reverse complement strand
GGCATCACTCACTCAAGCAAGGACAGAGCCAAAGGGGCAGGGGTAGCTGCCCCTCACCCCACCCCCACCCACCCCCATATATAATTTTTGTATGTATATATGTATATATAGTATAGGTCACATATATAGTACAGGTTTTAATATTAGTATAAACAAACTATTAAATGTCAATAAGAAATGAGTTAGTGTTTGGTAATAATAAAGGTTAAGGGTTTGAATCTTTTGGCATCAAACATAATTTTACAGTTTTTTTATTCCTATGTTTGAATATTTTTATAAAGTTTTGATGTATTTTATTTTTCGCCCATATCCAATAATATTTACAACTATATTCCTTAAGTAATTTATTTATTTATTTTAATTATCTCTTTTGTTTTAATGTTTCGCCTTTACTGGAAAAAAATTTCTGAATCCGTCCGTACTTCTTTCCCCCTCAACCGAATTTTGGCTCCGTCCTTGCGCTCAAGAAGAAGAAGACTCCATCTCTATCCTACAAAAATAGCCATACAAGCATGTACAAACTATTCTACAAAATATACACAAGAGATATACACACTGATCTGTCACTATCTTTGACATTTTTTATACAAATCGCTTATTTCTTTACTTTATTTCCGGTGAATCCACCAACTTTCTGGTTGTGTTGGACCTCCGTGAACTTCCCAAAAGTCCTAAAACCAACAAGTACATTTGTGTACTGCAACAATCAGAAAGGTGTCTATGTTCTCTGTTCCTATTATCCTAAGGGGAATATTATTGGTAAAAACCCCCTGGCCTGAACCCTTTCTAAGGATATCAGAACCATCTGTTTTTGTCAATGTAATTTGAAGACAATTGTAACAACAATATATCTATATATATATACACACATTGTCAAACACAAACCAAACCCATCTTTGTTCTTTGATTGCTAATCATACAACTCACAATGCCACCAAGATGTCATAGAACAATATTCGCCAAATTATGCAGGTATGAATGGTTAATCAGAAGAAAAAACCTTTGTTTCGAGCTGATATGCTTTGGTGAAGAACGACGGCCAAGAGAGGTAAGTCGAGAGAATGCTGCTGACGGTTGAAGCCCCGATAAGCATATTCATGACAACAATCTGAAGTTGAATGGCCTCCAATGGAGAAGCCCCTCCCATTATAAGCCCTGTCATTGCGCCCGGGAGGGATATAAGCCCAACTGTCTTCGCATTGTCCAGGACAGGAGAAAGTGCTAAAACTAGCGCCCTCTTCACTTGCTGAACCGTCGCCTGCCTAGGCGTAGCGCCTAAAGCTAACGCAGTTTCTACCTAGCAACATAAAAGGATATTTCAGAACCAGAAATCACACAAAATTGAAACCTAAAGATACAAATTTGTTACGTTTGGCAGAACTTATAGTTTATTTTAAGCTACAAATAAGCTATAAGCTCTGTTTGGTACTAAAAAACTTTCAGCTTTAAGCTAGCTTATAAGCTAGATATGCCAAACAGAGCCAAAACGAGTGCAGGTTTAAATACCAAGGCCATTTGGATTTTGATGTCATCGCGAAGCTTTTTCATTGTAACACCCGTGACAGTCATGGCATTCCCAACCATCATCCCCGCAACCGGGATTATGTACCGGGGAGTGAAAGGGAAGACGTTCAAGATCACCAACAAAAACATTGTCATCGCGGTTCCAGCCAAGATGGACACCCCAGCAACATACTTCCCTCGCGGCACATGCTTCGCTCGTTGACCTGCTGTATATCCCGCCACTGATACCTGCAAAACAACAACAAATTAAACAATATAACACTATGCCCCCCAAGTATTCAAAGCCTTGTTGGTTCTTAATCATAGAGCCTAAACAATTTAGCTCTGACGTTCATAAATTAATCCAAGTAAACGGGGTGACATAATAAACTATCATTTGTCTTAATAACTTAGTCAATACTTCTTAAACTACCATTTATTTCTCAATGGCTTTAATTGGTCATGATTTA
The DNA here is from genome assembly GCF_001879475.1 of Ipomoea nil. NCBI lineage: Eukaryota > Viridiplantae > Streptophyta > Magnoliopsida > Solanales > Convolvulaceae > Ipomoea > Ipomoea nil. The sequence continues at coordinate 3,030,527 of NW_017616696.1, read as the reverse complement.
AACTATGTTATATTTCTCAATAACTTCTAGTGACAAGTCATCCGTAACTGCTCGAGAAAGAGAAGATTTAGTACGGAAGTACCAGCAAGTTTTGAAAAACATAAACATGATTTTCAAGAACATAAAAAAAAAAAACATATATTTAGTAAAGTCAACGTCGGAGGTTATGCAGGAAAAGAAGAAAAACATAAACATAAAGCAGAGGAAGAATCTGGTGTTCTGACAAAAAATAACATGATTATCAAGAGCATAATAAGGCTAATAAGAGAGCTTATAGTCCACCAAGAATGCTGAAACTGACAAGCAAACAAGTATAGAATCACAAATGACTGTAACCATTGATCAAAGAGGAGGGAGAAATTAAAATCGGTCACATGATTACAAGTTCGACTCAGCTATGAGCAACCCTCACGTGTTGCCGTAGTCGTTGAGATTCAAACTCCATGACCTTTGGTATGGCTCTGATACCAAATTGAAGCATATGCTCCATCTCAATTAAAAGCTTAAAGCTGATAGTTGGATTGCACATTCCTTCTTAAAAGGAGAAAGGAAGCAAATTTATCTTTAAAAGAAGTTTTTTTTTTTTCTTGAAGATGGAAGTGGAAAGTGTACCATGAAAAGATAAGCAAGAAGTATCCAAAGAACGTTGTCCTGGCTGAAAATGAACTGAAGAACAAAGCCAATGATTGAGAGCTGAAGAAAAGCTCTGAAAATAGAAAACGCCATTTCTCGTTCCAGCCCCAATCTCTGAAAGTAGGACAAGGCCACCGCCATGGCGACCACCGCCAGCGCCGCCACCGGCTTCAACATACCCTTCAAGAACTCCTTCAACCACTCCCAATCCCAATCCATCGCGCCTCCAATACTGCACCGAATCTCAGTTCCAGAAGTAGGAATTATGAAGTCAAGAGAATAAGAATTCAGAAGCCAAGCTAAGGGATGATGAATAATTCAAGAAAGAGTCTAAAAATGAAAATGGTTTAGCGGAGAGAAAAGTGTCAGAGTGTAGTGGGTACATATACATGCGCGCTATAGGAGGTCTTAAATTTTTTTCTCTTTTTCTTTTTTTTTTTTTTAAAAAAAAAAATAATTCAGAAAAGACCTTCCCCTGATGAGAATTGGCATGTAAGAATTTCCAAGGCTGGGAGAATTTATGGTGGGGTAAGGATATCGTGGCAAATTGGTACAAAGGGGAGAGAATATAAACAAAAAAAGAAAGCAATAGGACGTACGTACGCCCACATACGGGATTACGAGATGGGCGTATGGCCCCATCTTTTGGCCATGGATTCTCTATCAATTCCCTTTTTATTGGACTATTTCCACCTCATTAGGCATCCACAATAGAGATTTTGGTTGAAGTGAAAGAGATAAAATAAGAAGAGAGAAGGATTGAGAGCTTTCTGTAAAACTTGGTTTTTAATCTTTGAAGTGACTACTAAATATGAAAAAGATACTCAATCAGTCGCGAGAGGCGCAATAATAATGTTAATCTAGAGTTTTTTTTCTTATCCCTTTCATATTCTCTTTCTTACTTGGATTCTAAAATGAAATTTTGTGCAAAAACTAATGCTATTAAGAATGTTCTTAATGCCTTTAGTTTCTGCAAAAGAAAAAAAAAAAAACATCTTTTTTGTGGGTGTGATTAAAGAGTTAATTTAGCCAATTTGGTGGTTATGTGAGTAAGGTATATATGGTTCTTCAACTTAAAGGTTATAATTTGATCCTTGTCAATGTCGCATAAAATAGTCTACATAATACAGTTTTAGTGATTAGAAAATAAGGGTCATAGTGTATTTTTACTGTTTAAAAAATGCATCTTTAACCATTTGTTCTTGTGCACTTTTAAGTTTCTTTTTGTGTACCTTTTGTAGGAAAGAATAAATCAATTTATATATAAATAAATTAACAGGATTCAATATTTTAGAAAATATCCCAAAGGTCAACCATACAAAAACATGGAAAATTCAAGTTATGTGTAACACATATTTTCCTTAAAACTGATTCGCTACATGCCGATAGTGGTACAAATTGAACATTGTAGCGTCAGTTTCTCGGGATAAAATGGATTATAATACTATTTTTAGCAGTCAAAAATAAACTAGAACAACATGTGGGCTCTTTATTCATTTAGAAATTAGAAGTGTTGGCAACAATATTGAAGAAAAAAATGACTTTCGAGAGTGAGTGAGGGGGAAAAATCAAGATCTTTTGAAAGTTGTTTCAAAACATAGCACCAAAAAATCTGTCCAACACAAGGTTTATGTAGGAGATGAAATAAATAGCAATAAACAATGACACTAACATATGATTTAAAATCAGATTCTAACTTTCAAAATAAACATATTTAATATGAAATTTAACAGAGCGATTACCATTACAACGGTGCTTAATTACAAGTTACAACACCGTAAGGTGCTTAATTATAAAGCTCCAGAGAGGTTCTTATTTGCAGCACAAGCACCGGAAGGTGCTTAACAAACATCATACGAATTCTCCATTTTTCAATCTCAAATGCGTCTATTTTGATAATTAATTTATCATTTACCCATTATCCATTTTGAGCATACGATATATCAATTTCTTTGTTTCATTTAAAAAATAAATCTAAATTCACATCGAGCCCACATATATTTGTACCACAAAACAACCACTTAAATGCAATTCTTACTAAAAATTTCAAACACTTTTGTCTTTCTCATAGCTTATTTTTAGTGTTTCGAAAATACACTTTTAGCAATTCGATAGTGCAGCTTTAACTATTTTATAGTGCACATTTTTATCATTTATGTTCGACGCATTTTTGAACATATATACGTCTAAGAGTGACAGGAGCATAAAGCTAAGGTACCAACTTACTAATGAACTTGAAAAATGATTACTAATGGTGAGGCTAATAATTTAATTACCATTCAGTTGTGAAAACATTTCAGATAAGTTTTTTTTTTTTAGTATTATTGAATCTATTATAAGGTAATATCTGTTATATTTTTTTTTCTATCTGTCACAATTCAAAGAGTCAATATCCCACCACCATAGTTCAATCCTATAACCTTCCTCCAAAGAGAGCTACAGAGGTGTTATTGAGCACAAGGTGCTTAGCCATTTCAAATAAGATTTATTGAGGCAGCAAATATGAGTTTCAATTCATTACCTTCAACTTTTGTTGATTATTCTTCACGTTTATATTTCTATCTTTAGATTCTAAATATTGGCACTGTTTGGTAACATAATTAGTTTATTAGTCAATATTGGCCAATTTAACAACTATTAGTTGTTTGACTTGGTTAAACAACCAATATAAGTATTTGATTAATTAGTTTTTTCTAAAAATTATTGCTTCAAAATACTAAAATTTAAAAAGCTGCTCAAAATATATTTTTCGATCAGTTTTTTTGAGAAAGTCATTTTGCATGTAATTAACTTTCAGCTAACAGCTAATTTACCAAACATATTTCTAAAATAAGTTAAAACTATCAACTAGTCAAACCCACTAACATAATCAGCTAACAACTATTTACCAAAGACTCTCATTATCCATTTGATATTGGCTTCTCAACAATGAATTTTTTTGTATAATGCTTCTGCCCACCTTTAAACTCAATCGATTGATGATTTTTCTTCCATATATGGAATTCCTAGCAATATAATTAGTCTCATCCTAAACCACAACACTCAAATAAAATACAAATCTTGAAGTAAATTTCTTCTGGAAACCAAACAATAAAATAAAAATCATATTTTATTTCTTATCAATTTAATTTCTGAATTAGAATATTTATTCTCCAAAATATATTCCGTAAATCAAACATGCAATAGAAGTAGTTAAATACTTGGATACGATCATATGAATGAATAATTAAACACGAAAAGATCATTCCTCCCCCAGACACCATGATTCGAAATACTAAATAAGTATTGGGATTAATTATTGATTTCTTGGGGTGTATTTTATTCATAACATATTATTTATTGGAATTAAATAATAGATCCAGGTCAGAAAACTTGCATTCTGTATTTTGATAATTGCTTCTAATTTGTCGCAGACATAGAGTTTGTGCAAGAACATGACCGATGGACCCCATGTGAACTTGTACAAGTAATCGTACAAAACGGACACTTAACTGAAGCTGCCAAACCTACAATTAAATATACTCCATCTATTTTGGTTGCTTTATTTATGTTTAACGTAAATTTCAAGAAAGTAAATAAACAAATGCTTACCAAATACTTAATTTTAATTATTTGATCAAATACCAGGATTATGTGGTCTAATGGTACCTGGGTTGGACTTTCATGGGGAAGGTTGTAAGTTCGAGTTTCGGTGGAGATGTTATTGGTTCTTTGTGTTTTAATAGGTTGAGAAAGTATATGAACAAATATTACATTGTAATTCAGCTGTTTTAGCCACAAATTTTACAAAATGTGGGTTAGTATTATTGTGGAATGACCATTTTTGGTCCTCTATCAATAAAACCGTGTAAATTCAAATTATGAACTGTTTTCAATAAAAATAGCGGGTCAACCAATTCTGTATAAAAAGATCAAAGTATCATTATAGTTAACGACATTTCAATGATTTTATTGAATGAGGACAACAATTGATATTCTGAAAAAAAGAACTACAAATGGAGTGTCATCTATAAATTTTTTTAAAAAAATAAAATTAACCCTATTAGTTACATATAAAACGAGTTTGATCACAGCACTAGATAAGGCCTGGCTAGTTGTGAACTTGTTATAAGCTGGGGTGGTTTTCATTCTTGATGATAAGCATTCAAATACACCTATACACTCAATCAATGCAAATCATGTGGGGACGTCGACTTTTTGTGCGCCATGACATGACATATGCCGGAAGTGGGTCCCATTGTAGGCTGGTACGGATCGTATGTGCTACCAATTTACGGACTTCCTATCCTCCAGTGGACCCACGGTTTAGACTTTAGATATAAGTCATATAACCGAATTCAACTAACAACTTTCCGTGGATTGGTCTAAACGTACCACTTCCTATTAGGCCCGAAATGAGTCGGCCCAAAACTATAACAACGAATCGACGATTGCGGATCCAGGTCCACCTTACAAGGTGGATTTGAGTTATATTTACAATTTTTGAAATTTATATTCATAATTATAAAACTCTATATTCATAATTTTATAACTTTATATTCACAATTAAAGAACTCTATATTTACAATTATAGAACTGAATATTTACTCTCTGAGTTGTTTTCGATATATATATTTTTAAATCATTGACTTCAGAAATGGTGCTACTAACAGCACCGTTATTTCCACACGTGCAAACTGCGTCGTTTTGGACTTGAGTCCACCTTGCAAGGTGGACTCGGGTCCATGACATAACTATTGATGAATGATTCCCTATCATATATACTTCACTCACAGTAGTATAAATAATGCTTATTAGAGCATCCACATTTGTAGATTTTAGAAGGTTTTTTTGCATATTAAAAAATTGATACTTTGGTTTTTCACTAATGAGATAATGGGTTTTTGAAGATGATTTTTTTTTCTTTTTTTTTTTTTTGGTTCCTTGCTACACTTAGTTTTGGAAAGATGTCTTTATGTGTAGGATTTGAAGATTGTTAATATTTCAGGAGGAGTAGCATTTACTTGAATCAATCCTTGAGATTGGGTCCTGATGACCAACATCTGTATTCTTTTTCCTTTGATTGAGTTTTGATGTTATTTTATTAATTAAATATTTTTAACGAGACAACTACTGCAACACATGAATGCATACATATCATCTAGACTTTTTTCACTGAGTTTTTTTGGTGAGGTTTTTTAACGAGGCATGAGTATGATATTGTAATGTCCAAGGGGGAGTGTTGTAAATAAATATAAGTGGACATTTTTAAAGGTATTATACTATGATAATACATCTCCATCCTTTGTAGTCTTATAGAGTTATAGTTAAACTGAAACTTTGTACTTAATGTATATATTGGAATAATGAATAATTAATAAAAGATTGTTGATTCTCTATGTATTTCTATCTCTACACTCTTGACCTTATTACTTTATTTCAATCGATCATGCGAGGATATGTTTAGATTCACAACAGCAACATGTTTATTTCTTCTTTAAATGCTACTGACTCTTGACCTTGTTACTTTATTTCAATCGATCATGCGAGGATATGTTTAGATTCACAACAACAACAACTATTACTATTACATATCAACTAGTAATTGCACCCGTGCGATGCACGGTCAAATATAATAGACAAAAGGTTAACAGTAGAAAAAAATAAAATAAAAGAATAGGATTAGATAATTATTAAATAATAATTAATTTTAAAATTATATTACACATTACTAAAAACTTTTTATATACGACATTTTTAGTTGTATTTATAGATAATATGTTATCCCCACATATTAAATTTTTCAAACCCTTTAGATTACTTACTCTAGAAATACGACTATTATGAATCTATTGATTTTCAAAATTGTTTTTAGTTACCTTTATTAACTGTTCATAATGATATTAAATAAACAAATGTTAATAATAAATTATATTATTATAATATGAATTTATCGCATGAGAACTATATATATATATATATATATATATATATATATATATACATTCTGCCTATTTATGCTAAATTTAAAATATATAAACACGCTTACCGTTAGTTATAGTACTACTTGGTGTATCCAAATTAATAGAACAACCTTCTAAGGATTGTCTTCTATATTTGTTCAAGGGATAAACTTCGTGTGAAAATTGACTTGTATTATTTATCAAATAAGCATTCTCCAAATTTTATGCAATGATTATGAACATAAGATGTTTATTTAAATATATAATGTCTTAATAATATAACAATAATATAAAATACAATTTATAACTAAACACATAGTATGCTTAATAATGTTATATTATAAAGTGGATATTAACAATTGTATAATAGATATATATAATAGTATTAATTATATTGCAAATAAATATATAATAGAATTAGAATATATATTAGTAATTCAATTATACTAATCCAGGCCTGCTGAATCTCTAAATCAATAGTTATGCTGTGCAACCGAATGTACCATGCGCATGGTGCATCGATGCAAAACGACGTCGTTTTGACTAAAAACGCGCGACCCACTTAAAAAAAAAAAATTCAGGTTCGATTCTCGGCAATAGCATTATTGTGGATATATAGTTATGAATTTCTGGATATATAGTTATAAATTTGTGGATATATAGTTATGAATTTATGGATATATAGTTATGAATTTATGGATATTTAGTTCATTCATTGTGGATATTTAGTTAATTCATTGTAGATATTTACTTCATTCATTCACTGTGATATATAGTTATGAATTTCTGGATATATAGTTATGAATTTATGGATATTTAGTTCATTCATTGTGGATATTTAGTTCAATCATTGTGGATATTTAGTTCATTCATTGTGGATATTTAGTTCATTCATTGTGGATTTTTACTTCATTCATTCACTGTGGATATATAATTATGAATTTTTGTGGATATATAGTTATGAATTTCTGGATATATAAAAATGTTATTGTCGGGAATCGAATATGATTTCTTCTTTAAGTGGGTCGCGCGTTTTTTTAACCAAAACGGTGCCGTTTTGCAACCGTATGCACCTTGCAAGGTGCATTCGGTTGCACAGCATAATTTGCGATCTCTAAATTAACTTGGCCAAATAAAAGCCCAACAAACATGGCCCAAACCCGACCCTACCCTTACCATATTGCAACCCGGACCATTGCCAATGGATAGTCGGCTCTAGCTTCCCCGACCCTTGTTCTTTTCTCCGGCGAATGTTCTACAACTCTCTCCCTCTAGAAATGTCTGAATCTTAGTGTTCCTACCTTATTTTTTTGGGTGTAATTTCCGTTTTGATGAAGTGTGTCTTGAATTCTTCTCTATTTTCACCAATTCCATAGCTAAATTCATCGGGGGTAATCGTTGAAACCTTGAATCTTTCTCAGCAGCTAGACTCGAGTTCTTAAGGTGTTTTGAGTTCTCAGTTTCTACTTCTGAACAAATCGCACTGAGTATGTACCCAAATCTCAGTTTTCTACACTGATTCTGTGTTCTTTTCTGGATTTTACACAATCTGGTATTTTGTACACCAGATCGCAGATCTAAACCTGAGTTCAACAACAAATCCTGGGTGTGCACTCTTAATTGCCGGTTAATTTTATTTTATTAGGCTTGAAAAGAACATAGGCTGTTGACCTACTTCAAAGCTAAGACGCTGATAGCATCTGCATGGATTGAATCTTCCTACGAAAAAGATAAGTAAACTATTACTTTTCTACTTTCCGTTTGCCGATTGTTTCATCGTATGATAGCTAGTTTTGATTAGGGTTTTCAGAATACAGTTCAATTTATATGTTTTTGCAGTAAATAGTTTACATGCATTAACTTCACAGTGCTATCAACTGTAAATCTCATATGAAAGCTAATCTCTAATTTCTACCATGACTATTCATTTTTCATCGATATTGACAATGTGTACTACATTTCTGCAAATTAAAATGTTCTAATAATGTGAGGCATCTTTTTTTATTTCAAGCCTATCTATACAACGATGATTTCATTTTAATTTGCAAGCATATGATGAAATTGAAATTCTGATGCGTCTGTTGATTTTTTTTTAATGTATCTACATACTTTTTTAGATATAAGTGTTAGAATCTGAAAATTTGATTTTTTTTTTCTGCCACAACCAAGGTTTTTAACCAACTTTGAGTTAGTATTTTTCTGTGTGTAGGATGCATCATTCTGTGTTTTATCCAAGGTATTATTTTATAACATTTTCTGATTTCTATTGTTGAAAAAGTTTTGAGCAGACCATTTTGATACCAGTTGAATAGTAGTCCAAAAGGGCATAAAAAAACAAAGATCGTAAACTTTGTCCATCACACACAAACCAAGCTCAATTTTTTTCTACTTTCACATGGGCATTTTTAAATTTCTTAAGATTCTTTGAGGAAGAGAACTGGTCCAGGCATCTTTTAGTGATCAGGCATCTTTTAGTGATCGTAGACTGCTGAGTTGCTGTGACTGTACTATCTACCTCATCACCTTGGGAGCCTTCCTGAAACCATAGGTATTTAAATCAGCCAACTTGCATATGATACTGTTATAAAAGATGGTTTGTATATGCAACAATTAAAGTAACATATCCAAGTTTAGTTACCTCTGCAGAATCTTCAGTTCCTTCATCATCTTCTTCAATCATCCTAGATATAAGACCCCCTAGTCCTTGTTATCATTGAGGTTTGAACAGTAGGCAGACATCAAGTCTTCCTCCCATAGAACCCTCATCACATTATAAGCTGCTCCTTTTTGACTGAAACCCTAAAAATCATTGACATACCATGCAGACTTTCACATTCTGGAGGAATGTCATTATCAACCTATAAAAAAATATGAGGTCAATAATAAAACATAACTAAATTATAAGATGTAGTACACTTTAGCATAATATTTAGCTTTACCTGTTGATACTTTTCGAACAGTGAGCTGGCTGGAACACCTATTAAATCAGAACACACCCGATCCCAAGAAGAAAGGGAGCATCTCCTGACTTATCACAAACCCTAACAGTGATCTAATACCTGATTGACCCTTTCTGCACATATAGACTCAGTTAATTCTTTAATTCTAAGTAGTGTTTGAGAACTGATTATTTGGTTCCTGAAATAGGTCAATAGGGCATTTACAACCAGAAAACCATTTTTAAAATCACCAAATCCAGTAGACTGCGAAAGAAGAGTTGTAGTACTGACACTACACACAGGACTCTTCTACAGAGGCAACCTAGATGAAAAGTAAAAACCTAAATAAGTAGTAGAAAATGTACTTTCAAAAAAATATAGATTAGAGAACTGATTGCATTAGAAGTTCAATAGAATATTTAGTTGTCTTCTGCAAAGACAACTTAGCACTCTATAGTAGAATCACAACAATGATTTGTTTTTAAATATCCTGATTGTAAAACTGATGAATATCAGCAATAGAAAACCCTTCCAATCACATCTTTAGTAATAGAAAATATAATTGTCAAAAAGAATTTAAAGTTCCATTCTAAGAAGATATTTGCAGATTTTCTTACCGAAAAGCTCCTTTACATTCACATCATCAGGACCTCTTCATCAACCAGGTACTTCATATGTCGTTTGGTGTGCAGTGGACTAAACATAGAAGGCATTTTTTGGTTTTTCTTGCAGAGTATTGCCTTTACGATTCAGAAGCTGAGGTTAAATTGTTGATCTCAATCTACCTCTTTATATAGGTAGGAATTCGAACAGGACTCAACCTAGAGAAACGAAGAGTCCTCATTGGAATAATGTTACTAATGAGTATGTTGTTTCAATTTAAAAGCCTTTATTTTAAATTTTATTTAAATGAGTTTGAATTTGTAATATATACAGAACTCTTCGTTTCCCAGAAGCATTCAGAACTCTTCGTTTCCCAAATGTTTTCGAATAACGCGTTGTTGCGACGTTTTTAGTTCGGTAATTACAATAGCATTAAATTAGAGAATTAAATAGTGTAGCAAATCAAAACTCAAATTGCGTTGCATTAAATGGTGTCGTTTTATGAGGCAGAAACTTAGTGCTTTATTATAATGATATATTATAATGATAGATGATAGATGTGAAGGGTAATTGTGTCTTTTGAATGTTTATTTCTTCTTTAAATGCTACTGACTCTATTATAATGTAGTGTCTGTTCATAACTGCTTTCTCAACCTACTGAAGCACAAAGAGTTAATAACGCCTCCATTGAGGCTTGAACTCAATCTCCGATATGTGAGTCCAACCCGGGTGCCATCTGTGCACAAGTTGCTTGGCGCAATTCTTGAATCGCTTCCCTTAATCAAACAATGAAATTACTATGTTTAGATTCACAACAGCAGCAACTATTACTATTACATATCAATGTGAAGGGTAATTGTGTCTTTTGAATGTTTATTTCTTCTTTAAATGCTACTGACTCTATTACAATGTAGTGTCTGCTCATAGCTGCTTTCTTAACCTACTGAAGCACAAAGAGCTAATAACACCTCCATTGAAGCTTGAACTCACAATCTCCCATATGGGAGTCCAACCCGAGTGCTATGCTTGGCGCAATTCTTGAATCTATTGCTTCCCTTAATCAAACAATGAAATTGAATTTTTATTTTATTCATTACCTATTTCGTTCCCGGTAAAATAAAATTTTTATGCATTTAAAATTCATTCTGTGAACGTATCCAAACATATTGTAAGGGGCTGGGGTTGGGGTTGAACGTGTAAAACTTTACAAAGCTATTGGTCCTATTTGGTAAATGGTTAGCTATTAGCTGATTGAGTTATTAATTAGAAGGTATAACTAGTTGATAACATTAGCTTATTGTAGAAATATGTTGGTAAATTAGCTGTTAGCTGATAGTTGTTTGGTATAATTTATTTTCTTAAAAAGTTAAATGAAAAAGTTATTTTGAGCATTTTTTTAAATTTTAGCATTTTAGAGTTACAAAAAGCTAATTAACCAAACACTTATATTTATTTTTTAACTATGTCAAATAATTAATAATGGTCAGATAAGTCAAAATTGACCGATAAGCTAACTATTTTACCAAACAGAAACACTATCTATATCCTCTTTGACTACAAAAGTGATCATTTCTAAGAATAATATTTTTCTTTTGACCAATTTAAGTAAGTATAAATGTGTAATATATAATTATATATTACCAAGTTTATTCTAATGATATGTGTGTATATAATCATTTGGTTTTCATTTTCTTAAGCCAATCAAACAATGATCATAAAAACTTGTGTTAACCATTTATACGGGGTGTATATCGTTTTTTAACAAAAAAATATAACATTTTAGTATCTGATCAATAGAAAAATATTATATTTTTGCTTAAAATATTATTTATCTCATGTAAAACCGTCCCATACAAGATCAACCAAATAGTGAGATATTACTCTTTATTCATTATTATTCTCTATACTAGTATTTTTTATGCGCGATGCGCAAAAAATAGGTGCCCAATATTAATACATTATATTAAAATTTTAAATTTATTTAGATTTTAAATATTTAAATTATTCTAAATAATAATAATGTAAATCATTTTTATAATTTGATATTTATATTTATGTAATAATTAACATATAACTCAAATATTTAATGTGTACATATTATTATTAATGAAGAAGATAAGAAAATATATGGTGGATACATGTGCATGGTAACAATAGTGGAAAAGATAACAGAAGTTATAACGGTAGGGGTATGTTTGTCCAAAATATTTTAATGTACAACCTTTATAGCATAATGTACAAAAAAACGGACATAAATCAGGGGTATAACTTTCATTCACACTTATTATGTTTTTAGATATATTCTCTATAAACTGTTATTTCCACACACACAGAGGGATTATATTTCACCAATATATTTATACATCTGCTCGATAGCTATGCAGGGGACCGAGATGCCCATTTCCTGAGCATATCCGATTGTGTTTTACCCAACCCGGGCCTAGTCGGGAGATGGACCCCTCTGTGTTGGAAAATATTCGCAACGTCAACGTGTGGGCTGTAAACCTTTTAAGAAGCACGGACACAACGGTTGTATGGCTGAAAGGAAATCTGTGCCGTGTTACAATAACACTACCTTAAAAGTGTTATTTGCCCGGTAACGGTGCAGTTAGAACCCTGGCACGCTTTCGACAGGATACACAGACTAACTACGCTTAGTTCGCACCAACTATAGCGTAGGTGAACCTGACTTTGCTCAGACCTAGGGAAATAAAACTCATATAGAAGTGAAAGGCTTTTTTGGAAACCGTGCATCCTAAAAATGGAAGGAAGGCTGCTTATATACTGATTAGTATGACAACTTCCTTCCTTCTAGCCACAACTCAACTATAATTAAGGGGGGAATGACTTGAACGTGTGGCTATGTATAACTCCACTCAACCCGGTAAAATACTACAGTATATACTTTGGAAAAACATTTGATTCACATTCCCAAATTAAGCAATCTCAATCACAAACCTTAATATAAACCACAAAATTTTCTATATGCTCACAACCTAAAATACCAAATAGGCATACTTCAACGATATCAAACCTAACAACATGCTCATACTATCGCATACTTAACATAACAAAACTCCACCCTGTATAACAACTCAATAAGAATTTCATGCTAACACAAGCTTAACAACCAATCTCATGCTACCAAGTTCTCATCATGCAAACTAGAAATATCATACATCAAAATGCAAACTAAGGCAATCATTCTCCGTATGCAATCTCGTGTAAACATTCTCATTATGCAATCTCGTGCAATCATTCTCAATATGCAATCTTGTGCAACCATACTCAAATGCAATAAGATGCTATAGGATAAGTATAAATAGATGTACATATACACTCGTTTGTAAATATAATACTTTTCTCTGGAGGTTTCTTAGAGCCATAAGGGCTCGCTTGCTCTTTCTTTCTTAGAGTCGCAATGACTCACTTTCTTTACAAATGGACGAGTTAGGAACTTCACCGTAGCGTGAACGAACCTATCTGGGGACGGCGTCTAGCCGGCCTAATACTCATCTTGTCCACCGAACTACTCTTTTGGTTCTATTCTCACACTCTGTGGAATCAGGTATCGAACTATCAGCGTGCACACCCCCCGACTAGGATTCCAAGCCTAGCGGGGAGTTTCTAACCTCGTAACGTGAAAATATACCGCGTTACATGTCATCAGATCGCAATGTCCGTTACTTCCTCTCCGAAAGGACATAGTCCCAACGGGGCCTCCAAAACCTCACTTATATAGATAACATATATATCTCAGGCAACTCTTCTACTTATGCACACTTATGCATGTCACTTCTCAACAAATTCTCAATGCAACAAGATAATGACTTTCCACATGCTCATGAGTTTTGGAAAATAATACTTAGGCTCACGTTGGCCACTTATGCATTTTTAAAACATGATATGCTTGGAATGCAATTTACTGTACAACATACTTCAATTCTATATATTACTGTGAACTCTCAAATGACACTTAATCATGCTTGGAATTCAAAACGACATGCTCTGTACACTTCATCAATTGGAATCTGACTATAATCTCCATGAATCATAATATACACTTTAGGCATGGTCTTCTAACAAAACCTAAACAATTAGTGATCATGCTTCCCAAGTTAACAATCAAATAACATCATACAGATCACATAGGCAAAACCAAGTCTGATACTTCTCATTTTCTTTCACTGGAACAAGTTTGTAACACCATTGCTTCACAAAATTTATCATATAATGTTCATTTCTAATAAACCAAATTCAACGAAATCAAAGTCCGAACGTGCGTCGTGACGGCCTCAAGGTACCGAGCCACAAGGGCCCACGACTCCCGGTCCGAAACGGCACGTAGCTGAGCCACAAGGGCCCGTCCACTGCACAGACAAAACCAAACGGAGCTTGCGACGGGGCTAGAGGAGCCCCATCGCCTGGGACCGCCCGGCGGCAGCCTACGGCCACGGCCCTTTCCTAGGGCAATGCCCTAGGGCCGTCCCATCACGGCTCTAGCCAGTGGCTCCCCTCGTGGGCCGTTGGCTAGGCCCGTGACTTCTTGCTGGTGCACACTGTGTTGTGCACAAGAGACTTCTTCATCACCTGTATAGCAATTTTAGACAATTTCCCACTTCTAAAACATCAACAACACATTATACAACATCAACAAGTCACCTAATAGCTCAAATACACAATATGCTAGCATTTCTACACATTTCTATCTACATAGCAATGACTTCACGGAGTCAAAAAGAGATTGGGAATCCATGGGGTTATACCTTTGTAGCTTTCTTCCTTGAGCTGTGATTCCGCCTTCTTCCCAAGCTAGACTTCACCTCCTAAACAACTCAAACAAACCATACACGACTCACTACAACAACTCAGAGGAAAAAGCTAAGAGAAATATCGGAGAAAGCTGATGAATGGATGGAAAGGTTGAAGAATAAGCTTACTTTGATTTTCTTCTTGTTGCAGCTGAAAATGGGAAGCTAAGAATGGAATCAGGGAATGAAAAATGAGCTTGCTAAATATTATATAGGGGTGCAAAACTCTATGAGGATTCCCTATGATTGGTGGATGTTAATGTTGTAAATAGGACTTGGCAGGAAGAATGCATCAGATATTGTTTTGGATGGTTTGTGGTCCACCATACTCCATGGACCATGGACTAGATTTTCTATTTAAAATAGTTTGGGTTTAAAAGATAATTTTTCAAAAATGTTTTCTAGTCAAACACTTGATTTAGGCTTCTCGGATTTCTCCCGGTCTCACTTAGATTGATTTCTCAGTTTAAAACGTGGTACGTGAAATACCCAAAAGTTTAGGATTTTGGAATTAAAACTCTCTGTGTTGAATTTTATTTTAAAAAGTTTCACAACCCGAAATAATCCATTCAAACACCGTTATTTTTGCAAAAATTTTTAGGGAGTAAAAGTGGCTATTTTGGAATTTCTTAAAATCGTATTTATAAAATTAAATTTTGGGTTGTCACATTCCCCCCCCCCCCTCCCCCTCCCCCCCCCCCCCCCTTAAAATAAAAACGAATGGATCAAACTCACGAAGGGTAACAAGAGTTACAAAGATAGGGTTTAGGAATTTCTATTGGAATACTTTTGGAGGTTTAGGAATCTCTGAGTTCTCAGCTATCTTAACTAAAACTTACTCGAACTAATCGCGAAACGAATCTATTAACTGAACTTTAAAGCTTAAGGATTTACCTTGATTGAAGCCTCCCGAAGAACCTCCCGAAGAACCACCCGGTGGCATATAGCTGGGATCCCATCCATAAGGGGTCCACCTTTGTTCCCCATCCTTTCTTCCATCACAGATGCCCTTTGTTCGAAGTTGGCAAATCCATAGTTAACTTGAGCACTTAGGTTATCGAATCTAGTATTGATCATTGTATACAAATCCTCGTAGGTAGGCCCTCTAGGTCCACCTACGTATCCTCCCTGTGCTCCTGTCGAGGGTGCTGCAACCGGTGCTTCTTCATTAACCATTCCCATTCCTTGATCCGTCCCTACAACATTCCCTTCACCACTAGCCTCAGCTATGTGTCCGGATTCGATTCCAATACTTGACCATTTCTTCTGTGGCACATTCAGACTGACCACCAGTGCAATCTTCTCATCCATAGGCTTTTTGGCAATATCTGCCAGAGTTAGGTACTTGTTGTCGGTGGTTTGGTACAACTCATAGTATCTTAGATTGGTAGCATTCAAGGCCGTCCTGGTAGTTCTTTGTACTCTTTCTCCTCTCTCGGGCAAGTTCATCTTGATAAAAACCCAACTCAACATCATGCCATAAGGCAAATGTTTCCTGTTCTTTGACTTGAAGTAGGACATGTGTTTGAGGATCAAAACTGACATATTTATCCCGTGTCCAAACCTCAACAAGAATGCAATGGTGCATGTCCAACTCCAATCTCATTAGAGTTGTTCCTACATAGGAACAAACACTCTTCTATCAACAACACCAATAACTTCTTCTCACCTGTCAGGGTGGATTTCTCGGTCCTGTATTCCTTAGGGAATTCCTCCCTACTACCAGTTATATATCTTAGGTATTCGTGATATGTCACCCTATCGTGGGAAATCCAATCATCCCGGTCATAAGTGTCTACACCATCTAAGGGTAGGTCAAACCAGGCCAATTAGACAGCTTTTGTGGTGTCAATTCTATTTTTGTACCTCTCACCTCAGAGGTAACCATTGTAACTCCCTTCTTGTACTTCGTAGATAAATTCTCATAGAACTCAATGACTAAAACCGGATAGATTTCTTCCTGAATTCTTAAAAATTTCCTCAATAATCCTCGATTTTCCAACATTCCATTAAAATCTTCAGAAAAATACTCGGGGAAATAGGTCTTACCTCCAATGACCAAGTAATTTGAGCCCTCATGGCTACCCTCTCCTACTTGTTACTTCCCCTTGGCCATTGTAGTTCCAAAATCTCTTGACTTGATCTTGTTGATTTGAAGTAGATGACTCAATTGATATTTTTCTTATGTTTGGTGTATCGTAGAGCGCACTTATGAATTTTCTTGGAGCAAAATGGAGTTTTGATGGAGATAGGTTTTTGCTTTGAGGTGAGGCAGTGAGCAACACAGGAACTAGAGAAGAAGAAAGGGGTTTCGGCACTTTGATTTGGGGAAGGATTCGAAAGAAGATCAAAATGGCCTTGGTGGGGCTTGGTCACGATCCTCTTCGTGATCCACCGCTCTGACCCGTTGCATGCACCTCTACCACGACCTCATCCGTGACCACGTTCCGTCACACGGAACGGAGTCTGTTCCAATCTGTGGCCATGACCCGCCGCCCGGGTCGGGTACTCGGGTTGGGTATCCGGGTTGGTATCTGGCCCCAAATTCTTTTGGTCGTCCGACTTTGGTCCAACCCCAATTAGAGTCAAAAGTGGGTGCAATCCTTGACTTTATAAAATCCCAATTTCTTAGTCAATCATTTATCCTTTCCATTTCTTTTCGGGATTGCTTGATCCACCGTAAACGCGGAATAGATTCTTGTCTAATTCTTTCTTAACGAGAATGAACTCCACCCGTTCTTACTTTACTTGGGGATTAAACACTACTTTTGGAACTATCCCTTCTATTTAAACCTTACTCTTTCCTTAACGATTTCGCTATTATTTTATACTAACTTGTTCTTAAAAGTTTCACTTTTTATTCTCGGTCTTCTTGTCTATACTTTTTCAAAAGTATTTCTAAGCAACATTTTGATCTTCAAGTCTCAAACTAAACACAAAATTGCACCAAACTTTCTCAAGCACACAAAATCAGCAAGTATTAAGCCAAAAACCAATAACACTTATTTTTCAATTTAGAGTGTTACCTTCCTCCAAACCACGCCCTCTAGCCTGGGTCTGTCCCATCACCATGATCCTCCCTGGTCCGACTCCTCCCGGACGCCCCTGCTGAGTTCCACATCGTCCATGATTCCATTCCTGTGCGGACCTCCCCTCGGCTGATTTCCACGACCCATCCCTTGATTTGGTGCTTGACTGTTCGGGTCTCTAGGTGGCTGGCGCTGGGTCGTACCATGGGGTTTCTCCATCCTCAGATACCAACAGACGGCAGCTCTATGTCTCGGCCTCCCACACAGGAAGCAAATCACAGGTGCTCCTCTACACGTGGTCTTTGCCGCATCTCGGGCACACCATGCTCCTCTCACTAGATCGTCCTCCAGCTCCAACTCCCTGTCTCATCACTAGATTCTTCCTTTCCCCGCTTCGGTTGTCATTTCTGCCTGTAGGATTGAACCTATGCCCCTTGCTTGACTGCGAGTCCATACCCTCATTTTTCTTCTTCGATCCATACATGGCATCTCGATGTAGTTGTTGAATCCTAGAGTGACCAGCAGCTGCGTCGTAAGCCTCAGTCAAAGTGGCAAACTTTGTCGCGGAGAACGCCTTATGTGCATTATAATGCAATCCTTGAACAAACTTCCGGTCTTTACTAGCCTCATCCGATGCTAAGGTAGGAGCGAAACGAGACAGCGCCACAAAGCGGACGTGATACTCTTGAACCGTCGAGCTTCCTTGCTCAATATGCAAAAACTCCTCGTACTTGGCAGCTTTAACATGCTCCGGATAAAACCTCTCTCGCAGTACTGTTTTAAACATCTCCCAGTCAAACCCTTCTTTTGCCTTGAAAGTCGGTCCCTCCATTACCCACCAATGGTCAGCTTCTCCTTGAAGGTAGTACACGGCAACCTCTACTCGCTGATCTACCGGACAACCTACTACGTCGAACAGCTTGTCAAACGTACGGATCCAATTCTCGAGGATCTCCGGGTCCTCTTGGCCCGGTAGCTCGGTGGATTGCGTCCCGTGATCTTCCTAGACACATCTGATGTTATCACATCATTGCTTGTTATTATAGTTATTTTGAATCATCTCAGTATTTAAGTTCTTTAATTTTGCTTATTTAATACATATTTTCCTTGCTATTATCATTTAATTATGGTTCACACTTGTTTTGAATGTTTTACGGTGTTTGTTAGTGTTTTTGAACCATTGTAGGTCAATTCTATGAGCAAGGGAAGTTCAAGGATGAGTTTGGAGCAATTTTGGACAAGTTCGGGGCCCAGAGAACTCGACGCGTCGAGCCAAAGGTTCGACGCGTCGAAAATTTCCAGTAAGTTTTTCGGTCGAGACCATCAGGTCTCGACGCGTCGAGCCATGGCTCGACGCGTCGAGAAAGTCGCGAAGTGCTGCTAGCGCTAAACTACAACGACGCGGCAAAATTCAATCCAAATGGTGGGCTGCATGACGGGTTGAACAATGATTTCCTAATCATTAGGGCACTATTTCCAAAGTTATTTAAATATAGGAATTATAATTTGAGTCCAATTTTTGTACAAGATTCCTATTTCATCTCAACTTTGTACCCACTATAAAATCCCTCCTTCCTCAACCCTAATAGGGGAGACCGAGAGAATTCAGAGATTCTGGGAGACAAGAAGGAGAGAAATCAAGAGCCACAAGTTGTCTTGGAAAGCAAGAAGAAGACTAGGGAGATTTGAGAAAATCGTCTGGTTAATTCTTGTACTCTTTTGATGATTTGTAATTCTTTATTTATATTTGCTATGTATAATTTAGTCATGCTTGGCTAAATTCTTTAGAGATTCTTGGGTAAAAGTGTTTATGAACCTATGTGCCTGAGCTCTCAGTTTCTTTAATATATTATTATTTGGGTTTAATACTTGTGTTGCAATCGTGATAATATTGTTTGATGCTTGTAATTAATGGCCATAGTTACTAGCTTCATAGCCATGTTTGTGTCACCAATGGGAGTTGGGGCATAAATTAGGGCACACACGATTGCACCTAATGGTTGGTCCTTGGGAAAGGGGAACTTATTATGGGAAGTTTATTCTAGATTATTACTCATCGGGAGATGGTAGTAATTATGAATAATTGAATGCTGATCTTTGATCTTATTGGGTGTTTAAGCCATGGGAGTGGAAATTCACTAGGAATAGAGATTACGGGAGTAATTCGATTCCACTTTGCATTCCCACACAAATCTTAATTCCAAACTAAATATTGCAAACGATAATTGGCACTAGGTGATTAAATACTTGAATCCCATGAATCTCAACTTCTCTCTAATTGTTTTCAAAATCCTGAACCTCTGTTTTATTTTATTTATTTTATGCCAATCAATCATCTAAGTAATTGTTAGGATTAGCTCTAATGAATAAGTTAGTAACTAGTGCTTGATACAACCACTTCCCTATGGATCGATAACTCGTACTCCGAGAATTATTTGTTTGCAAATATACTACGCATCAAATTGGCGCCGTTGCCGGGGAAGTGGCGTTCCTAGTATTAACATTAGTGAAATCTTTATTCTAGGAGACTAGTCCATTTTTTATTTTTTTTTATTTTATTTTATTCTGCTAACCCATAACAAGTTCCTTGTTTTGAGTTTGATTTAGTTTATGGATAGATATGAATTCCAAGGAACCATGCCACCGTTTTACCCTCCTTCTCAAGGTTATGAGATGAGTTGGAATATGAATCGAGAATATGGAGGAATGGAACAACAATTCCCTTTCTCAAATTTAGCCAACTCTAGTCAAGGATATTATCAAGAAAGTTCATATCAAACATCACAACCCCAATGGTGCTCATTTTGTGGTGGGAATCACTTTGTGGAAAATTGTTACATGCTCAACCCCACCAACCATATCCATCAACAATCTACTCAAGGATTTTGTGCCAACATGAGTCAAGCTACTTATCAAAGATGCACACCACCTACTCCACAACCCTCACGGTGCATGATATGTGGTGGATCTCATGAGGCGGAAAATTGCTTTATCATGGATCCCAATTACAAGTATCAAGGGCGAGCTCAAGAGTTGCCGTACCAAGAGTTTCAACAAGATTGTCAATCACTTGACCAAATAATTGAGATGAAGTCCAAAGAGACCAAGTTAATGCAATTGTGCTCGAAATATCTGGAGTTACAAGATCACATGAATGCTCAACTTGATCGCATGAATGCTCGACTCGATCACATGATGGCTCGACAGCAAGATTTGACAATTCAAGAGCCACTTCAAGATTCATTTAATGGAGAGGTTCTAGAAGAGTTGCTCTTGCCAAATGAAGGTCATGAAGTTGAGAGAAATAAAAAGGATGATGAGGATCTTAGAGAAGGAGATGAAGAAATATTTGATAAATGCATTGAGATGGAGACACCAAGCTGGGAGGAAAATGTAGAGTTGCAAAGTAATGATGGCAAGGAACATATAGAGAGTTTCCCATTAGATGAGGAAGTTCTTAATGGAGCACATGATTTGAATAAGGATGTCTCACCAATGGAGAACACTTCCCTTGGAGAGAACTTCAGAGAAATTTTGAACTTGGGAGGCATTAGAGTTCTTAAGGATAATGGCACACATTTGCCTATCTATATATATCCAACGATTCCCAATACTTGCTGGTTCATGTGAATGATCCGAGACTCTCATTACTTGTTGAACAAAAGAGTGTTGAAAAAGAAGGAAAAGAGAATGGAGGCATAATTCTTGATTCGGGCAAATGTGGTTCCTTACATGATGACGTGAAGGGTTCGAGCTTAAGAGAGTTTATAAATGGACACCACTTGAAGAAATACTTGGAAGAGAAAGTTGATGGAAAGAAGGGGATTTTTCTTCTCCAATCACTTGATGGCTAGAGAGGTAACGTCGAGCTAACGACGTTAAATTTAGCGCTTCATGGGAGGCACCCCATGTTATCTTTTATTACTTTCCCTATTTATTTATTGCTTTCTAGTTTCGTCTTATTTAGTTTTATTATTTTCTAGTTCGTGATTATTTTATTGCTTCTTAGTTTTCTCTTTTCTCTTGTTCTCCTTTTCTTTTATTTTGCATCAGGGATGATGCAAAGTTTTAAGTGTGAGGGGGAGAAATCATTAATTTGGGGATATTTCTAAATTTTTAAAATTTTTGCTTTTGCTTGGATGACTCATATGCTATTTTTGGTGAATAAGCTACTTGTCTTAGCATGCAGTTACAATTATTCTCTCTTGTTGGTTTGTGGTTTGTTTTAGTGGTGCTTGCTGCATCTCAATTTGTGATGGATGATTTGAGGTGTAACACATATTTGATCTATTCCCTTGCCAATAGCTTTGTTAACCACTTAATAATTGGATTAATTCTTGATCTTGTGTTATGCATTGCTAGTGAAGGCTTATGTGAGATTCCGGACATGGGTGTTTTGCTAAAACTTGCCTCATTACTCCCTAAGTGATGTCTAAGTTTTGCATGTTTTGAAGTGATTTAGGCCATTTTTGTTTAGCCATAGCCTTTAAACCTGTCCCTATATATGTTTTTATCCTTCGTGTCCCCATTGTGCCTTTTGTTTGTTCAAATAAGTGCTAAGCACTTATCCCCTCTTTGTGATTGTTTTTCTTTGATTTACCCCATTATTATAACCCTTAGCCCGTGGCCAAATATTTCCCTTCCACCCTTGAGAGAAAGAAACTTTTATCTTTATCTTTTCCGTAAGAAGAGTTTTATGGAGTTGTGCTACGAAAAAAAAAAAGCAGCTAGTGTTACAAATTTCAAGTGTGGAGGTCATGAAAGTTTGGATTAAAATTATCTCGCTATATCCAAAAAAAAGTCCAAAAGCAAAGAAAAGAATGAAAAAAAAAACTCAAAAAGATTGAAAGTTTTTGAGTTTAGATCCCCACTTTACCAAAGAGTTGCTAAGTTCTTAAAAGAAATCTGCTCCTTGGAATTATGATTATCTCATCTCTTCCAAATTTTGAAAAGTTTAGATAAATTGTGACATTCTCTCTTTTTGATTAATTTTTCCATACCACTTCTTTGTTAGCTATCACCCGTAGCCCCATTACAAGCTAAATAAAGTCCTATTTGATCTTAGCATGAATTCTTAGATTTGATCTAAGGGAGTATGAAGGGCAAGCCTATGGGATCTCATTCATGAGCCGTGTCTTGCATAATCTCAACTGAGTATTTGTCCACACTTGATCGTCACATACTTTAAATTCTTGGTGCTTGGTTATTGGCTTGGAAATGGGTCTCTTATGTGCCAAACTAATTTGATTCTTGAAGCTTGTTGTTTTGTAGCAAGTTGGTTGGTGGTTTGAAAGGTTGTGCAAGAGAGAGCATGAGTAATTCGTATGTTTTGACTTGTGATTTTATTCCTTAGTTTTGCTTGAGGACAAGCAAAAGCTTAAGTGTGAGGGGGTGATGTTATCACATCTTTGCTTGTTATTATAGTTATTTTGAATCATCTCAGAGTTCTTTAATTTTGCTTATTTAATACATATTTTCCTTGCTATTATCATTTAATTATGGTTCACACTTGTTTTGAATGTTTTACGGTGTTTGTTAGTGTTTTTGAACCATTGTAGGTCAATTCTATGAGCAAGGGAAGTTCAAGGATGAGTTTGGAGCAATTTTGGACAAGTTCGGGGCCCAGAGAACTCGACGCGTCGAAAATTTCCAGTAAGTTTTTCGGTCGAGACCATCAGGTCTCGACGCGTCGAGCCATAGCTAGGGGTTAACTTCATCTAACTTCTCTTATTCTTAAAGCAAGGCTTACAACAAGCAAGACACAAACAAACATAAGTAAAGACTCTTTTACTTAACTACTTTAGCAACTTTTCAGAGATTCCTCTTTCAAACTTTAACTTTTAAGGTTTACTACTACTACTAGCTTTCTTAGCTTTTCACTTTCACATTCACTTCTACTTTCAACTTTCAAACTCTTGGTTTTTCTCTTTCAACTCCCAACTTTTAACTTCTCTACTTTACTTTCAAAAGATAAGCAAAAACACTTCAAACACATTGATAAAGCACATAAGCAATTAAACAACGCAAGGAACTCACATCCTCACCGCGTTCCTAATTGATACTTAGAGTTCTTCTTAACCCCGATTCACATACTTAGTCATTGAACTTAGAGTTTTCCTCACCTCAATTTCCATAACTTAGGGTTCTTTCCCTAACCTTATCCTTCCTAAGATTTCTCTAAAGTTCTCTTCTTAGCTTGTCCTACCTAGGACTTCAACTTAGAGGTCTTCTCTTAACAGGTCCTTCCTAGGACTTTTCACCTAGAGTCTCTATATTACATTTTAAGGGTCAAACTTCCTAAATCTCCCGTGGTTCATACCGCTCTGATACCAACTTGTAACACCCCAAATTTCTAAAACCTTATAATTAAATACTTAAATAAAGCAACTAAACATTCACATTAATTTACTAATCATCGAATAAGGAGTGTCACCGCCACAATCACCATACACAGTGACTGCACAGGCTCAAAAGGAACTAACCATTCATAACTTACTACATTAAAGTAAACTTGGGGAAAATACCCCGGTGTCTATCACCAACAAAACGAAAGATGTCTACATCCATAATCTCAAAAACATCAATAATAGATCAAAAGAGTTTAGACTATATAGCAACTAACTACACTAGTCTAACTCGAGCACTCTCAAGAGCTGGGCCCACCTGCAAGGGGTTTTGCAAATAGACAAATAGAAAACACCCATTAGCATGAAGCTAAGTATAACTCCACTCAACCCGGTAAAATACTACAGTATATACTTTGGAAAAACATTTGATTCACATTACCAAATTAAGCAATCTCAATCACTTAGACAAAACCTTAATATAAACCACAAAGTTTTCTATATGCTCACAACCTAAAATATCAAATAGGCATACTTCAACGATATCAAACCTAACAACATGCTCATACTATCGCATACTTAACATAACAAAACTCCACCCTGTATAACAACTCAATAAGAATTTCATGCTAACACATAAGCTTAACAACCAATCTCATGCTATCAAGTTCTCATCATGCAAACTAGAAATATCATACATCAAAATGCAAACTAAGGCAATCATTCTCCTTATGCAATCTCGTGCAAACATTCTCACTATGCAATCTCGTGCA
The DNA here is from genome assembly GCF_001879475.1 of Ipomoea nil. NCBI lineage: Eukaryota > Viridiplantae > Streptophyta > Magnoliopsida > Solanales > Convolvulaceae > Ipomoea > Ipomoea nil. The sequence goes on along the minus strand of NW_017616696.1, from coordinate 3,005,453 downwards.
ATTATTCTTAATATGCAATCTTGTGCAACCATACTCAAATGCAATAATATGCTATAGGATAAGTATAGATAGATGTACATATACACTCGTTTGTAAATAGAATACTTTTCTGTGGAGGTTTCTTAGAGCCACAAGGACTCGCTTGCTCTTTCTTTCTTAGAGTCGCAATGACTCACTTTCATTACAAATGGACGAGGTAGGAACTTCACCGTAGCGTGAACGACCTCAAAGTCCAAAGGTGCATCGTGACGACCTCAAGGTACCGATCCACAAGGGCCCGCGACTCCCAGTCCGAAACGGCACGTAGCTGAGCCACAAGGGCCCAGCCACTACACAAACAAAACCAAACGGAGCTTGCGGCAGGGCTAGAGGAGCCACATCGCCTGGGACCGCCCAGCGGCGGCCTAGGGCCGTCCCGTCACGGCTCTAGGCAGCGGCTCCCCTCGTGGGCCGTTGGCTAGGCCCGTGACTTCTAGCTGGTGCACACTGTGTTGTGGACTAGAGACTTCTTCTTCACCTGTATAGTAATATCAGACAATATCCCACTTCCAAAACATCAACAACACATTATACAACATCAACAAGTCACCTAATAGCTCAAACACACAATATGCTAGCATTTCTACACATTTCTATCTACATAGCAACGATTTCACAGAGTCAAAAAGAGATTGGGAATCCATGTGGTTATACCTTTGTAGCTTTCTTCCTTGAGCTGGGAGTCCACCCTCTTCCCAAGCTAGATACCCCCTTCTTCACCTCCTAAACAACTCAAACAAACCATACACCACTCACTACAACAACTCAGAGGAAAAAGCTAAGAGAAATATCGGAGAAAGCTGATGAATGAATGGAAAGGTTGAAGAATAAGCTTACTGTGATTTTCTTCTTGTTGCAGCTGAAAATGGGAAGCTAAGAATGAAATCAGGGAATGAAAAATGAGCTTGCTAAATATTATATAGGGGTGCAAAACTCTATGAGAATTCCCTATGATTGGTGGATGGTAATGTTGTAAATATGACTTGGCAGGAAGAATGCATCAGATATTGTTTTGGATGGTTTGTGGTCCACCATACTCCATGGACCATGGGCTAGATTTGCTATTTAAAATAGTTTGGGTTTAAAAGATAATTTTTCCAAAAATGTTTTCTAGTCAAACACTTGATTTAGGCTTCTCGGATTTCTCCCGGTCTCGCTCAGATTGATTTCTCAGTTTAAAACGTGGTACGTGAAGTACCCGAAAATTTAGAATTTTGGAATTAAAACTCTCTGTGTTGAATTTTATTTTAAAAAGTTTCACTCGAAATAATCCATTCAAACACCGTTCTTTTTGCAAAAATTTTTATGGAGTAAAAGTGGCTATTTTGGAATTTCTTTAAATCGTTTTTATAAAATTAAATTTTGGGTTGTCACATTTTACCCCCTTAAAAGAAGTTTCGTTCCGAAACTTAGGATAAATGAATGGATCAAACTCCCGAAGGGTAACAAGAGTTAAAAAGATAGGGTTTAGGAATTTCTATTGGAATACTTTTGGAGGTTTAGGAATCTCTGAGTTCTCAGCTATCTTAACTAAAACTTACTCGAACTCATCGTGAAACGAATCTATTGACTGAACTTTAAAGCTTAACGACTTACCTTGATTGAAGCCTCCAGAAGAACCACCCGGTGGCATATAGCTGGGATCCCATCCATAAGGGGTCCACCTTTGTACGTTTTCGATCCCCATCCTTTCTTCTATCACCGCTACCCTTCGGTCGAAGTTGGCAAATTCATAGTTAACTTGAGCACTTAGGTTATCAAATCTAGTATTGATCATTGCATACAAACCCTCGTAGGTAGGCCCTCTAGGTCCACTTACGTATCCTCCCTGTGCTCCCGTCGGGGGTGCTGCAACCGATGCTTCTTCATTAACCGTTCCCATTCCTTGATCCGTCCCTACAGCATTCCCTTCACCACTAGCCTCAGCTATGTGTCCGGATTCGATTCCAATACTTGACCATTTCTTCTGTGGCACATTCAGACTGATCACCAGTGCAATCTTCTCATCCATAGCCTGCATGATCAACACCCTACTTCTTAAAAAACTCTTAGGTCGAGTGGTGAAACCGAAGTTTACTTAAAAACCATCTTCCTAGACAGAGTTTTCAAGAAGGATGACTTTTCCATTCTACCACTACAATGTAAGTAAAGCCTTAGAATTTAGTCTCAGTATACAATTAAGACATTTAGGATTAAGTGACTGTAAAACATATATGTATCTCATCAAATAGTGCAATGTTTGTAACATATCCATTATATAACACGTAATGTTATAAATTCGATATGTGCATAACTACACAATTTATAAGCTTTAAATCATATTGATGATTTAATCACTTAGGACTAGTGTTAAATCAACACTTTTAACACAACAAAATCATAAAGCTCATCCATGTGAATAATAACAATTCACTTATCCTTGTGTACACCGCTGTTAATTTTCTCTATAATATTCAAAGCACTCACCATAAAATATGAAATGGTGATTTCTAAAATACTTGTCACAATATATATTTCACGTTTCAAATGCTCTCAAAACATAATAATAAGATTGCAAGATATGGTCAAATCATCTTCTAAATTATGCCATTATGAGTATTTTAAGGGAATATGGTCAATGCCCAATAACATATGACTACTTGTGCTCAAAATAATCATTTGCATATGATAGTCTATTAGCGTATAAACATGCATATGTCATATTAAAATATGAGGAGACAAACCTCATCGGAGTATGGTCAAAGCTCCGATATGAACCCAATAATTTTTTCTATTGTACTCCCTTGCTTAAAGGTTACACATAAGCCGAAGCAGTGTGCTTCACCCGTATTGTTTTGTATGAAGTTGTTGCCTTCCACTGCTAATCTCTATTGTTGCTACACCATCATGTCGCCAAAAAATTATTATAATCTGCTTCATGATTCGAGTAGTTGACTGTTGCTATGATAACGCTTTTAACTGTTGGAAAATATTCGCAACGTCAACGCGCGGGCTGGAAACCTTTTAAGAAGCACGGACACAACGGGTGTATGGCTGAAAGGAAATCTTTTCCGTGTTATAATAACACTACCTTAAAAGCGTTATTTGCCCGATAACGGTGCAGTTAGAACCCTGACACGCTTTCGACAGGCTACACAGACTAACTACGCTTAGTTCGCACCTTCTATAGCGTAGGTGAACCTGACTTTGCTCAGACCTAGGGAAATAAAACTCATATAGAAGTGAAAGGTTTTTTTGGAAACCGTGCATCCTAAAAATGGAAGGAAGGCTGCTTATATACTGATTAGTATGACAACTTCCTTCCTTCTAGCCACAACTCAACTATAATTAAGGGGGAAATGACTTGAACGTGTGGCTATGGAATTATGTAACCACAATTAACAATTCAAACATGGGCCACAATTATAGCTTTATAATGGACGTGTGGAAATCTCTTGTACATTGAATGTATTTCCAACACCCTTGGATCTGTAGAAGGTGCATGTGCTTTGCTCCCATGATGAAACTCCTGATCACATCTGGTCAGAAATACTGTCCCGAGCACCGAACCCAATTACTAAATTAAAGTCGAAGAGTAACCCGATCGCATTTTATGATCAAATCACCTTTACGCGAATGTCAGGAATCTCGAAGCACGTGGAACCATTAGGACTACCCTTGTCGTAATCGATGCATGGAAGTCACATATGGCTAACATGTCGGATGCTCGATATGTGTCCCCTCCAAACTTCTATATAAGGCACATACAATGCCTAAGGGAGGGACTTTTGGACTTTAGACTATACATAACTTAGGCTCGGGAACGTCTGATAGCATATTCAGTTACTTGAGACTCTATACCATAACTGAGTGTGATACACACCCGTATGTGTGTGTGTGTGTGTGTGTATATATATATATATATATATATATATATATATATATATATATATAATATATATATATATATATATAACATATCTGCGTTTTGATGTGTTTTGATTTTTTCGCCCCTAATCAACAATATTTGTGATTCTACCTCTGAGTATTTCATTTTTTTTTTAATATCTCATTAATTTAACCTTTCACCCCTAGTCAAAGGCCTTGTGGTCGAGCACTCGAGCGGCATAGCTGTGGCCCTCAAATGAGTGGTCTCAGGTTCGGACCCAGTGTGAGGACATTGACTCTTTGTGCTTCAATAAAAACCTTTCACCCCTACGTACTCAAGAAAATTTCTGCCTCCGCCCCAACCCATGTACATATATAAACCAACTCTTATAATTAGACACATATATACATGATCTTCTACGGACATCCTTCACCCAGAAATATATTCAAAACATTCTGAAAACTTCATATAAAATTATCTTGACAAAAATCTAGCAAAAGTTCACTCTTTCTGTTTGGCCATTAGGCATTGGGTTCTACTTGAGATGTTAACATAAAGTGAAAAACATTTTGAAAACGAGGGGGGTGGGGTTGTGCTTCTGCAATTATATATATATATATATATATATATATATATATATATATATATATATATATATATATATATATATATTGATATTTCCAAGAAAAGTAACATACCTTTTGCACTTTACTAGGAAACTTTTTCTCACTTGGCACCGGGCTGTTGTGCACTCTATAAATAAGTATGGTGAATTATTTAGCAGAAAAACCTTAAATGTGATAATTTAGTCAATTTAAAGTGTATTTAATATAAAACTCAAGTAGAACTCAAGTGTATTTAATATAAAACTATAATTTTATATTATAGTTTGGTAGAATGCTAGTATTAAGTATATATTAATCTTGATTCATTTAAATGTAACCACAAAAAATATACTTTTAAACTATCCTATTAATTTTAATTTATAATGACATGCATATATGCATGTATGCATTTAATTAGTCCCCAGATTCGACTGATTGAAGCCTCTACTTTTTGTGGATTTTATTGACTTGTGATGACTTATGACTTGGGTTTATATATAATTTTTTCTGTTTCATTGTATGAATAATAATAATAATAATAATAATAATAATAATAATAATAATAATAATAATAATAATAATAATAACAACAACAACAACAACAATAATAATAATAAGATGTAAAACTCATTATCATGTTGCATAATAACTTTAAAGTACGAGGCTGTTGCATGCTATCACTCTCCTTAAACACCACCACTTGTCTCTACTGTACTATATCATTAAATATCTCATTTCAATAAAGTTCCAGTTATCCTTTGATGTGAGCTTAATTGTATATATTTCTAGTGTTCGTTTGATAATATTTGTTGGGTTTAAGTTCATGGAATTGATACTTTAATTACATATTCCCTTGTTTTATCATTTAGATATGGTTTACACTTGTTTTGAATGTTTTACGGTGTTTGTTAGTGTTCTGGAACCATTGTGGGTCAATTGCAAAAACAAGCAAAGTTCTAGGACGAGTTTGGAGCCGAAGAGGACCGGACGGTGTCAACAAAAGAAGTTCGACCCGTCGAGCTCATGGCTCGATGCGTCCAGATTTTACAGTATGCATCTGCGTTCGAGTGCAGATCAGAAGGCTCGACGCGTCGAGTCAAGAAGTCCTGCCTAGGAGCCGCGAAAAGTCGACGTCTGTTTCGACACGTCGAGTCGGTCGAACTTTTCCAAAAGGTTTCGGAAAATTGAGCGCCCCGGCTCTATGCGTCGAGCTTGTTCTCTACACGTCGAGTCGGCGAGTGGGCTGGTTGAGGTTTTGGCCCGTTTTGCGTGAAAACTTCATAATTTCTCCCCGCTTGGTTCTCGCTATAAAATCTTGCCTTCCATCAACCCTGGAGAGGATTATGCTGTGTTTTGGAGACAAGAAGAAAGAGAATCAAGAGCTACAAGTTGTCTTTGGAAGCAAAAAGAAAAGTATAGGGAGATTTGGGAGAATCACTTGGTTCATTCTTCTACTTACTTTGATTATTTGTAAACTCTTTATATTAATTGCTATGTATAATTTAGTCATGCTTGGCTAAATTCCCGTAGAGATTCTTGGGAAAAAAGTGTTTATGAACCTATGTGCATGTTTCTCAGATTCTTAATATATTAATATTTGGGTTTTATACTTGTGCTGCAATTGTGATTATATTGTTGTTGCTAGTAGTTCAGGGCCCGAATTACTTTTCATAGCTTTATTTATGTCATAACGGGAGTTAGACATATTTTGGGGCACTCATAATTGCACTTAACTGTTGAACCTTGGGAGATGATATATTTAATTGTTAAGGAGTTTAGTTCTTTATTGTTGCACATCGGGAGATGGTAGTAGTTAAAAATTTATTATGAATGCATGTTCCTATTTTGCTGTGTGTTTATATTGCGGGAGCGAATATTTACTTAGATTAGAGATTACGGGAGTAACTCTTTCCCCTATTTGCATTCTCACACTTGTTTAAATCCAGATTTAATATTGTTCTTAAGATGTGCACTAGGTGATTAAATACTTGAATCCCAGGAATCTTATTCTCCCTTTATTGTTTTCACAAACCTGCTACTTTGCTTTTAATTTAGTTTTAATCAATCATCCATGTCTTTCGTTAGGATTAGCTTAACAAGAACAAATTAGTAGTTAGTGTTTGATACGCCTTACTTCCCTATGGATTGATAACTCGTTACTCCGAGTAATTATTTGTTTGAAAATTATACTGCAATCATCCTTATATACAGAAAACTCTCTAATTCTCTCCTTAAACTATCACGAACACACCAACTCTTTTAATAATTCAAATTAGTTATTCTACAAAGTTTATATGGTTGTTACCTAAAAATAAATTTTTTTCTTCTTCTCCCAAAGGTTGAATCACACCAACCCCAAGGGGGCAAGCTCACCTTGCAAAGTGGGTACGGTTCCATATCCATAATTTCTATACTGTATATTCATAATTTCTATATTGTAGATCTATAATTTCTATATTGTAGATCATACAATTTATACTTTAAATTCTAATTGTTGAACTCTGTTTTCACAAATCAGAGAATTATATGTTCATAATTTGATAACTATATAGTTTAGAAATTATGAATTTACAGTACAGAAATTATGAATCTACAGTACAGATATTATGAATCTGCACTATAGAAATTATGAATTTACTGTATAAAAAATATGAATCTACTGTATTTAAATTATGAATCTACAGTTTAGAAATTATGAATCTAAAGTATAAATTTTATGACTCTACAGTATAAAAATTATGGATATACAATATAGAAATTATAGATATGGAACCATGCCCACCTTACAGCATAGCGTTTCCCCAAGGGCCCCTACACCCTGGCCCGACAGAACATTTGGGAGGATATAAATCACGGCGACTCAATTGCTCAGTAAACAGGACCAAATGCGGTGCGCACAAGGGATATGCTCACTTTGAACATAATCCCACACTGTGTCTAGGTTCCACTAACTAGGCATTAGAAATCTTTACTTAATAATCGATCTATAAAATACACATAATAATCAACACCACGTGCATTAAATATCTTCTAAAAACATCCTTAATTGATAAATTCAATTTATCTTAACGAACTCATATGAACTAAGAGTAATATCGGTGCTCGATCTATGTACACTTTCATATCAAAATATCTTGACAAAAATAACATGAGAAACTTGTTGAAAAAGAGTAAGGTGGGGCATGCATCAATTTATCTTAACTTTTAACTCATATCAATTAAGATCAGAGTAACAATGGTGCTACATTGTACACTTTCATATCAAAATATCTTGAAAAGAATAACATGAGCAACTTGTTGGAAAAGAGTGGGGGGTGGGAGAGGGTAATGCTCGCTTTTGCATGATTGAATTTGCTTTTGTACTAATCTAATTTCAGCATTGTAAGATTTTTTCCAAGAAAAGCGACCAATATTATATTCCTTACCGTTCTTGAAGCTAAGCTTTACTAACTTGCATTGGCCTTTTGTTAACATTTAGAACCATTGTGGGGCATGTTAATGGTGGACTACTCTATAAATAATTAAATATAAAGGCGATGTTACTTTATTTAGCAGAAAAAAAAACATACTAAACGTGTTCTTCATTTCTATATAAAGAAAGTTAATGTCATTTGGAATCTTATTGGTTCTGTCATGTTTAGTTCTAAATTTTCAAGTTAACCATCCATGCGTGATCTTTTAAGTTTCAAATTTTAATTAACGGTGGTCCTACGATTGGTTAAAATTTGAAATCTGAAGAACCACAACTGGTTAAAATTTGAAAATTGAAGGGCTTAATTTGAAAGTTTAGGACTAAACATGACAAAATCAATACTCGAAGAACTCCGAATTACAAACTCTAAAAGAAATATATATTGTGTATTATTATAAGTTAACCATCATTAAATTAAGATGAAACTTTTTTTTTTGGTGACGAGAAAAACACATATATAACCAATGTGTGAGGGTGTGCAGTGGGTTAACCTCGTTTTGCGATCCCATCAGACATAAGAGCACAAAGAGGTAATTCGTGAGTCGTTCAATCAGTTCAGTTCTCAATTTCCAACCCTGTACAATACTCCGTGCACAAAGAGTCTTCAATCAGTCTAGTCCTCAGTTTCCACCACTGCTTGTACACTCTGTGTATAATGAATCTTCATCACCTCTGATCAATAATTTTTCACAGGGGCAAGACTTTAATTTCAAGGTCACTCTTGAACCATTGAACTAAGTCCCGCGGGCATTATATTAATATGCAACTTTTGCATCTATAAAAGGTTGCTCTTTTTCTCCTCAAAACAACATTAATTATTCAGCTTTCAACCCCATAAACATATACATCATCATCAGCTGCATGCAGAAGTCACTTCTCCCCATGAATATCTACATGCAGAAGCCATTTCTCCCCACAAACATCTCCAGGCAGAGAAATTTTCATTTTTCTGGTCAGACTTCAAATGGGATGGCCAGAAATTATCATTCCCTTCCATATCAAGTTAGTGCAGCTGAGGATGATGAGTACATAGATATAGAAGTGAACTCTTTTTCCCCACAAAGCACAGACTTTGAGTTCCAGATTACTTCTAATTCTTTCAATCACAACAAAGAGCTCACTGTGCTCCCAGCAGATGATCTCTTCTACAAAGGGAAAATCCTCCCTCTTCTCCTCCCTCCACGGCTTCAAACCGTCCAAAACCTCCTCAAAACCACCCCAACAGGAGATCAAAACTCCATTGTTGAGGAAGAAGATGATGATGAGTTCATCATTATGGAATTTGCAAGCTCAACACCAGCAATAGAGCCATGCAGACTGAGCTTTTCACTCATCCCTGCTGACCACTTTAAAAGGTCCACTTGTTTGAGCACTTCCATTAATAAAGATCAAGAGAAGAAACATTCTTGGCTTAGTAAGCTCAGACTGTTTAAGAAGTCGTTGATGGGTAACAGGGGAAAGGCTTCAAGAGTTTTTAGTCTCAGATCATTTTTCAGAAAGTCTGCCTGTATAGATGTTTCTTCTGTGACTGATAAACACTTGAAAGCAGAACAAAAGAAAACCCTATTTGGGTATTCAATTAACAGGGAGGGGATTAAGGATAAAGTGGTGATAATGAAGAGGAGTTATCACAGAAGGCCACTCTCATCATTCTCATCTGCAGAATTCAAATGGCGTTCCTCTTCCTCTTTATCTTCCTCTTTCTCCTCCTCCTCCTCCTCCTTCTCATCCATTTCTTTCAGTTCAAGGGATTTTCATGAGCTCAACTTCCACAAGAGAAGCTGCAGTTTCACTTCAGACATTGATGGTCCCATTGAGGCAGCAATTGCTCACTGCAAAAGCATCAACAATCATCCTTGATGGAATTAATTAATTCGGGTGTTTCAAATTATTAATTAATTCTGGTGGTCCGAATTAATAAGTCTAGATTATAGTAATATTCCTTGAATTAATGCTAGAGTGTTGCAAAGATGTTGGGTAATGAAATTGATTTTTGAACATGATTATGCCTTTAAAGGAACAAAAAAAATGTTAGTGTAATTGTTTCTTGAAATGAATGGTTCATATTATTTTGATTTTAGTATTTTTTTGTTATGATTTTTCTTATTTACCATCTATTATATTATTTTCTTCCCTTAAATAACCCTGTATTCCGTTAACTATTTATTATTCTTAACTTACTTATTAATTTCTATAAGAAAGGTTTTAGGTTCGAATCCAATCACAATCAAGTTAGCATAATTGTAAAACATATACTATGAATATATTAAAATGTATTAAAAAAATACAATATAAAATTTAACATAAACTTTGATCAAATAATCCGACTAAATACATAGCATTCAAAGTTGAACATCAAATTAAGATTATAAATTAGAAACTTTAAAAATCATTTTCTTGCATTTAAAAAAAAAAAATTATTTAGACTATCGCTTTTAGACTAAGTATTTAGGCTAGCGTTATTACAAAGCTCTAAATATTTATTTTAGTGACAATTATAATCAATCTCTCATATATTATCTTGCATTTATATGCTTTGAATTACCGATTTAAATAAACAAATTCAACATTCAATTACCTATGCATGAACATCTCCTATATATACTTTGAAGTACTGATTTAAAATAATCATTGGACATTATCTCATTTGCGCAACGCACGTAAAAGAAACTAGGATACAAATAAAGCCCAACAATATTCCTAAAAACGTGGTGGGATGAGAGACTAAGTCAAGGCCCACCGTCCCGTGTCTCGCAAATTATTATGTGGGGGTAGACCTGAGTCCAAATGTTCACAATTTACATATTTACAATTTATCAGTGTTGCAAAAATCGCGCCTAGGCGCCGCCCGGCCGCGGACGATTCAGCCGCCTAGCCGGATGAACCGGCCGATTTTTATTTTTATTATTATTTTTTTTTTGTTGAAAAGTGTAGAAACTTTCACTAGTGGAAATTATGGAATTTCCGACCACCTGAAAATGATCTTAAATCAAGTTGATACCAAAAAGTGGTCGGAAATAGCAACAAAGATTTTTCCGGACACCAAAAGTGGTCGGAACAAGACTTTTGACTTGATTTAAGATCACTTTCAGGTGGTCGGAAATTTCATAATTTCCAGTAGTGTTTGGCAAGGCATAACTTTTGACTCGGTTGTCCATTTTGGACAATTTTTGTTTTCAAATTGCGTATTTTTTCGAGATTTATACACCGCAAACACCAAAGGCGGTTTGACCCTCTAATTTCTCCAAAAAATGTTTCTTTTGCTCTTAATTTTAATTTTAATTTTTTTTTTATGTATTTAGATGGTTTCAACAATATTCAAAACGATTTTACAACCACTTACGTAAATAATTTGTAAGAAAAAACTAGAAGAACCTTATGTTTTACTATTGAATTTTAAAATTTTTAGTTTAAATTTTATTATTTTTTTATTTTTTAAAAAATTAAAAATTAAAAATTAAAAAAAAATTAAAATTAAAAATTAAAAAAATCGGCGCCTAGGCACCCCCCTCAGCGCCTAGGGGGCGCCTAACGTTTTTTGCAACCTTGCAATTTACCTTTGAAAAATTCACAATTTGAATACTTCGAACACACAATGTTAACATATATGTCATTGATTACCTTGTTTTGTATTCACAAGTTCATTTTAAATACGACAGTCACACAATAATAACATATTATGATTTGATGACCCTATATTGTATTCACAAATTCCATTCTATAGTTGTTATGTGTTTTGATTTAGAAACAATTTATATTCTAAAAGTTCACAATTCTAATACTAAAAATACATAATTTATACGTCATTTAGGACCAATCTAAGTGAGAATAACGTAACTTAATTTGTCTTTTAAAAAAATGTAACTCAATCAAATTGAATCTGTTACCGCCTAAAACTTTGATTGTGCCTAATTGGGTTGGAATTGGCTGATAGCCACCTCCCACTCCCTCTTTCCTATGTTATTTATGTTTTAACAAAATTTAGATCTGTATAATATATTATAATCTTTTTTTTTTTGTTTGTTTTTGTTTTTTTGTCAATTACAGTATGTTTTTAATATTTTATTATCGACGTTATCAATCCATCCAAATATACTCATGAATGTTCTTTAGTGGATTGTTCTATGTTACCATTTTCACTCATCACCAATAAATAAAAATTATTTTTATGTTTCAATTATTCCATGCAATAAAATCAACAGCATCTGACCAAAAAGGATAATTCATCTAAAACGTACTAAGAGATCATGAGCATTGCCAAGCTGCAGAAAAGGTTGGGGATATATGGCAATTAATTGTAACTTGTAACTGATAATATATTGATTTAGTTGGTAGCTGATAATTGATTGTGTTAGCTAATTTTATTAATTGATAATATTAACAAGTTATAGAAAGGTGTTTTAGTAAATTAGTTCTTTACTTTTAGTCGATACATATAATAAAATAACGTATATATAAGTGTTAGTAATAATATAATTCCATTATAACATATAGTTTATATTTGTGGTTATAAATTAAGTATTCTAGTCTATAGTTTAGGAGAGTTAGGTGGTAGCTTTCTTATAGGACTCATCATTGTAATCTCTATGTAACTAATCAGATTTTGAATTCTATCATCTCATCTGGTATCAATTAGCGATAGGTTGTTTCTTGTTAATCTTTTCCCGAAAATTGTCCGATGTCGACAAATTCTTCCGAGCGTACAGTAACCACCACCACCGTTCCCGTGAACACCAATTCCCTCACCTCAGCCCACCACTTCGTCTCCATCAAACTCACCACGAAGAACTTCCTATTCTGGCGTACCCAAATAGTCTCCTTCCTCCGTGGCCAAGGCCCCCTCAGATATATTGACGCCGGACATAAGTATATTATTTTATTTACTTAACTCTTAAAGTATTTTAATAATTTATTGTTATAGTTGAGTTACTATTAATTATTTTAAATATTATTTTTATTTTATTATTAATATTGTTATAATTATAAAGAAATACTTCATAGTTAATAATAATTCAATATTAAAAATATAATTTAAAATTAAAATAAAATAAAAATAAATTGTTAATAGTAATTCAACAGAATGTTTAACACAATTGTATATGTGTATGTTTCAATTCAGATGCCGGACTCTAGGCGGTTCTGATGATATTAAAATATAACACTGTTGAAATATTTGGTTTTTCGACCACCTAAAAATGGTCGAAAAAATGATCAATATTTTTTAAATTTTTCGTCGAAGAATTATGGTGGGAAATAGGTCGGAATTTCCGACTAACTTCACTTAGTGTTTGAAAATACCGACCACAAAGTAAAGGTGGTCAAAAATTAAATTTGGCACTTTAAATTTTTTAAATTGAGTTGGGAATTTCTGTTAATCTTTCTAGCAACCGATTTTTTCGATCACTTTACAAAATTGGATGCTATTTCCGGTCACCGGAGGAAATAGCGACGAAGATTTTTCCGACTTGATTTAAGATCATTTTCAGGTGGTCGGAAATTCCTTGATTTCCAGCCGTGTAAATTTAAATAAAAATTGAATAAATATAAACACCACAATAACCAACCACTATTAATGATAAATTAGACTTTTAAAATAATAAGCTTGACATCAATAAGCTACTCAAATTAAAGTTGTCCGTATCACTATAAGTCTAGGACCAAAAATGTCTTTTACTATATATATATATATATATATATATATATATATATATATATATATATATATATATATATATATATATATATATATATATATATATATATATATATATATATATATATATAGTAAAAGACATTTTTGGTCCTAGACTTATAGTGGTACGGACAATTTTAGTCCTCCTTAAAAAAATTAGACAATTTATGGACACTCTTATTGTGACGAGGACAATTTTGGTCCTCTGTCAATCTTCCTGTTAGATGCTCCGTTTGAAAAGGGTAATTTTGTCTTTTCTACAGTGATGCTCTGTTAGATGCTACAGTGATGATACGTTTACAGCCAGACCCATTCCTCAATGAAATCTAAAGCCACGCGTAATAAATTGAAGAGTGCTGGTGAAAAAATTGAATATAAGTTTCTTATTCGAGCAACTGATGGAAAAAGAACATTTCTACAATGGTGGGGCCGAAACATCACCAACGTTTTCAAGCTTCTTACGCAATTTTGTTGAAGGCTCAGATGACTGCGTTGAAGAAGAGAGAAAGAGGAAGGACCGGAGAAAGGCTGCAGATTCTGACAAGAAGCAAGATGGTTCGAAGAAGCAGCGGTCTGCTGCTCCCAAGGCCTCTTCTTGAATCAAAGATGGAATGGAAAGAAAGTTGCAGAGAAGAAACATGGGACTCTGATATGTTGTTTAGTTTGATAAGAAATAGGGCTCAATTTCATAAAATCCTTCCAATTACAGGCAAGGCACACATCGGATCTCTTGATTCAAAAACAGTAAAACAATGCCTCACCTTCGTTACTACCGAACCCCACGCCGTCAGAGGAACACCACGCCGGAACTGCCGCCATTTCTGCCACTTCTCCGAAGCAAGGCCGGAGTTCGCCGCCGGGAAAAGCTCGAACTGGATCGGAAGACGCCCGACCTGTCGTTTTTCTGCCTTCTGCTCGCCGGATCTACCACCTACGCCCAAGGAAAACGAGAGACGACGAGAGTTAGGAAATGTCACCGGAGTGGAGCGTCGCTGCTGATGGGTGTTGCCGTCGTCGCCTGCTGCAGGTCGTCAAACTAAAGAAGCCGAGGACGAGAAGGTGATGGCGGAGGTCCCCGAAGCTGCTACGCCACTGGTTCGTTGCTGGGTGGTCGAGGGAGAGAAGGGATGAAGATGGTGGCTGCCGGAAAACTCCTTGAGGGAGACGAGAGAAAGAGAGACTGTGAGGCAGAAAAAAAATAACTAGGAATGAAGAGGAAAAATACTTAGGACTGAAAAGACAAAATTACCCCTTCTCAAACGGAGCATCTAACGGGAAGATTGACGGAGGACCAAAATTGTCCTCGTCACAATAAGAGTGCCCACAAATTGTCTGATTTTTTTAAGAAGGACTAAAATTGTCCGTGCCACTATAAATTTAGGATCAAAAATGTCTTTTACTCATATATATATATATATATATATATATATATATATATATATATATATATATATAACAAATTGCACTTTTGGTCCTGTGACTATCAGGGTACTGATAATTTGAGTACGTGACTTTCAAAACTCTCAATTTAAACCTTTAACTACGCAATTATTAGCAGATTTGGTCCTGCCGGCCAAATTGTCGACCAATTTTGGCCGGAAAAATATAATTCTTTTAAAATTATTTATTTATAAGGGCAAAATGGTCATTTAATGTCATTTCTTCTTCTTCTCCTTCATGGGCAGCCCAGATTATGATTGAGCTAACATAAAGGGCATTACAGAATAGCTATTTTTTTTTTCAACATCCTAATAATCTGATGATTCTTTCATCTATTCACAAGCCAATTTGGTGTCAAAGCTTGGACCCCGGGTTCCAAGCACATTCAGTTCATAAGCAATCTGGGCTATGTTGTAGCTTCCGGTCGGGACTTTAGGCGAGACTTTCTTTTCCGGTCGCCATGAAGAAGAAGAAATGACGTTAAATGATCATTTTGCCCTTATAAATAAATAATTTTAAAAAAATTACATTTTTCCGGTCAAAATTGGCCGGCAGGACCAATCTGCTAATAATTGCGTAGTTAAAGGTTTAAATTGGGAGTTTTGAAAGTCACGTACTCAAATTATCAGTACCCTAATAGTCACAGGATCATAAGTGCAATTTGTTATATATATATATATATATATATATATATATATATATATATATATATATATATAGTTGTACAAAGAAATAGTGAATAAGCTTCAGAACTTGGCTCAATGGTTAAGAGTTACATGAAAAACTCTTACTCTAATGATAAGGTTAATCTTTGATTCCCACGAAATACATAGGGTCGTTGGAAGAAAGGAATTAAGGGGAAAAAGAATTTAATTTGGTGGGAAAAAAAATAAGGTGGAAATAAAGTAAGAATTAAAATTACATTATTTGACAGAGAGGAATAGAATTATTCGAATGGAAATGGAAGAAGTGATATAAAGACTAAAAATACTTTTGTGTAATAATATTAAGGAAAAATCGCACTTTTGGTCCCTCAATTGTTTCCAGATATGCAATGTAGTCCCTCATTGTCAGTTTTACAAAATTGGTCCTTCAAATGTTTCAATTGTAGCCAATGTAGCCTGCGGTCAGATTTGTCACTAACTAGTGTTAAAACCATGGACAATTTGGTAATTTCACAGCCCACTAAATTTACCCCCAATTCCTCCTTCATCTGACTTCCTAGCCAATGTAGTTCGCCGTTCTCTTTGTTGATTTGGAGCGAGAGCCTGCGGTGATGGTCTACATTTGAGTTCCAAGCCAACGATAGTCTTGGCGTTTCCGGCTGCGAAACAGTGCACGCCTTGAGTTTTCCGTAGTGAGATTAGCGGAAGGGAGCTGGAGAGATGCGAGGCGGAGAGAGGGGTCTCTGTAGAGAGATAGATTGGTCCATTGCGGAGACGACATGTCAACGCATCACAGAGAAGAGCCATTGGTAAACACCTATTTGAGTCCTCGCCATTGACAGAGAGGCACGGCGGCGTTCCACGACGATAGCAGCAAATTCTCTGCGTTTCCTTGTAGTGAATGCTTGATTTTCCGGAGAAGAATCTCGACATTGGAAGGCGGAGCTAAACCATTGGATGACCTCGAGAAGAGTGTGAAGAAAAAGAAGACAATGCATAGGGAAAAGAAGGGCGGAAACTCCATGAACAAACGAAAGAAAAGCACAGTATGAAAATGAGAAGTGATAGTGGGAGACTGGGAGTCAAGAAGTAGATAGCCGTCTTTTTTGTTTTTTTTTTTTTTAAATATTGGGAAAGCTGCTGACATACTGTTCACAACTTCGAATCTCCCTGAGGGTGCACCGGAAGTGAAGCAGCTCTTCGGGAGAACCGTTCTCCGGCAAAAGGTCGAGACCCATGAGTCTCGTCACTAATTGGGGGTAAAATTAGTGAGCTATGAAATTACCAAATTGTCCATAGTTTTAACACTAGTTAGTGACAAATCTAACCACAGGGCTACATTGACTACAATTGAAACATTTGAGGGACCAATTTTGCAAAATTGACAATGAGGAACTACATTGCATATTTGAGAACAATTGAGGGACCAAAAATGCGATTTTCCCTAATATTAATAATAACATTCAAGGACAAGTATGTCATTTCTTTCCTCTTTATTTATTTATTTTTTATTTATTATTATTTTTTTTTTTACTTTATATGGATGAATTGCACTTCATATGGCGTATGGAGACCTATGAATTGCAATTCAATGATTGAGGGAATTGCAATTTCATGGAATTACAATTTCCTCCAACCAAACAATGTAGTTTATCATTTTATTGAATTGCAATTCATGCCAAGTGATTGTTTCAAAAATAAAATGGTGAGCAATTGTCCACGTACCACATCCACTGTTCACCACTTTTTGAGCACATGCAACATATATGACACCTGCTAAGTATATCAGTACGGTGTAGTACTGTAGTGTACAGCTTGTTGACCCAAGTTGTTTTTCTAATATTTGCCAAAAAATTATCCTGCGTGTACTCTTAAATTTTACTTTTTGATTTGACGGGTTCTAATAAGTCATTTTTTTTTATAAAGTTCTATTATATGTACTCTCAAATTCTACTCACTTACTTTTACTCCATGACATGACAAACAAAGATTAGATATTTTCATGATATGGATCTCAGAAAATGTGTCTACATCAAGAATTTGTGAGAGGGAGTACAAGTTGGGAGTAAAAAATGGGACTACACGTAATATTTTTTTGTTTTTTTTTTTTTTTATGTGGATCCCAATATAAGTGTCTACATCAAAATTTTGTGTATGAAAATAAAAATTGAAAGTAAAAAATAAGGGTACATATAGTATTTTTCTTTGCCAAATATTTGGACATTTGACAGCTAAACTTCTTAGTATGTGGCAATTGGCATCCCTAACATCCTCAATTGAGAGTGTTTAGAGCAATTAAAATAAATAAATAAATAAAGAGAAAATGGTACTTTTCGTCCTTAAGTTATATGGTAATTGTAAAATTTGTCTCTGAGTGTTAGTCATGTTCACTTTTCGTTCCTCAGTTATCACTGACGTTGTACTTTTTGTCTTTTCATGCTCACTTTTCATGTTTGAGTTATACTAAAATTACAAATTTTGTCGATAATATTTTGTTAGTAAAGGGACAAAAAAAAAACAATGATTATTAGGGATAAAAAAATGAGTACGGCCAATATTTATAGACAAATTCTATAATTATCCTATAACTTAGAGACAAAAAGTACCATTTTCTCATAAATAAATATATAAAGGAAATGAAGACCCTAGAACACCGAAGTGGCCCCAGGGGTTTCCATTAAAAGAAACGACAGGCTTGAATGGGCCGGGCTACCCAAAAATAGAGATATGACTTATGCAAAAAAGAAAACTTGGTTAGATCGATGCATATGCATTCTTTTCTTTGTTATTGAAAGATCGAGCATGGAAAAGGAATGGCTAAAAGTTATTTATCATATTGCTGTCAACTATACTTAAATTTGTCTGAATGTTGATCATTAGCTATATGCCATATGCTACCTGGGGAGGAAGAGACTGTTTTTCAAATTATCTGCTGAGGCCTACCTGAATTCAAATTAATTAAATACTGTTAAAATGCTTTTCAGTCAAGCCCGATACTGAGCAAGGACAAGCTGGACCTCTATTGCGACCTACATGAATTCAAATTAATTAAATACGGCAAAAGTGCTTTTCAGTAGGCTCGGACCAGGGCCTACTATACACTTAGAAGGGGCCACCAACCTACCCTACTATGTTTTATATATACTATAGAATTTTTGTATAAGTATATAATATACATTCATATTAATAAAATATTAGTTAGCTTAATTGGTAGGATGTACTCTATGTTTTTTTTGCTAAAGATTGAGGGGTCAAACCTTTATATGTATTTTTATATTAATTTTTAATTTGTAATTTTGTGATTTTTTAAATATTTTTATAATTATAGTGGTATTTATAATATAGATTGATTTGTGATTCATGCATATCAAATTTTGAATCTATTTGTATTCGAGTAATTTACTACTTATATTTAAAACATGTGTTATTTTGTGATTTTTATTATATCTAATATATTTTGTGATTTCGTTATGAAAAATATTTTAAAAGATAGTGTTTTTTTTAATGAATTATCGACTCAATGTAGTTTTGAAGTTCTATTGTGTGTCATCGTATTCAAACAAATCTAGAAAAACTTGAAATTGATCTGATGAAAAGAAAAAGTATTTATAAATATGATATTAATATAGAAGATATGTGATTTATAATGTGTTTTCTGTTCGAACTATTTTATCCAATTAATTATGTTTTATTTTAGTATGAATATCTTTTATCATGTCTAAAGTGATTTGGTTTACTGCTCTAATACTTAAGATTTCTGCTCTTATTTGTAAGTTTTGTTTTATAAATTTTTATTAATAATTATTTTATTATTTATTATAATAACAATGTGATTGTTTAGAAGCTTATTTGGTTTAAAATGCTTATTCATTTTTATAAACTACTATAGTTATTTATTTATGAATGCATTGATGTGGTTATTAATTATTTTGAATTTTTAAAAGCATGTAGAATTGTTTTCATGTGTATGTAAAATTGAAAAAAAAAATTGAATCTTATTACAAGTTATTTACCATTAGTAATTTTCCTTTATTTAATTTAAATTTTAGTTATAAAAATGTAAATTAATTTCATATAGGGTCCACTTTTGTTGCTAAGCCCTGGGACCTATAAAATGATATGACACTGGGCATATATATATATATATATATATATATATATATATATATATATATATATATATATATATATATATATATATATATATATATATTTATTTATTTATTTATTTATTTATTTATTTATTTATTTATTTACCAAGTATTTTATACAAATATAATAAATATTAATATTTTGTTCAATACTTTCACATGATAACATATGACACGCACACATCACACATGAAACATGTAGGGGAAATTAAACTACCACTATCAAATATAACATGTGCTTGTAAGATAAAGAGCTTATAGCACAACTAAAATCTCAGTCATATACACAACAAGAAAAATCTAAAGCTTCCTACACCATAATCTCATTACATGATAAATACCTCTATGCTACCAACAATAACCTAATTGCACATGACATACTACCAATAACCAAACAAAAAAAAAAAAAAAAAAACATGTATTGAAGATGAAGACAATGACAATGCTACTCAAACGAGAATTAGAGAAATTTAAACCAAAAGTTGTATTTATTTAGACTATCGCTTTTTTACTAAATATTTAGACTAGCGTTATTACAAAGTTGCAAACATTTATTTTGGAATAAGGTTCAAATTGGTCATTGAACATAATATAAAAATGCAATTAGGCCACTGAGCACTCCAAAAACGTGCAATTAAGCCACTGAACACTCCAAATATATGCAATTTCACTGGATAGCAGGTTACCATCAATTTTAGAAGGTTACCTACTTACGTGGCAGCTGAGTTGGCATTTTAAATAAATTTTAATAAAGTTTAATAATAATTTTTTTTAAAAAAATTGAATTTTTTTTAAAAAAAATAAAAATAAAACAGACGGGGTCGTTTTTTAAAATTTATTATTGAAATTTATTAAAAATTATTAAAATTGTCAACTCAGCTGCCATGTAAGCATGTTGCTAAAATTGATGGTAACCTGCTATCAGGTGAAATTGCATACATTTGGAGTGTTCAGTGGTCTAATTGCACTTTATTTTCGTCCAGTAACCTAATTGCATTTTCAGGTTACGTTTAGTGGTCAATTTGAACCTTATTTCATTTATTTTTATGACAGTTATATGTAATCAATATCTCATATATTATCTTGCATTTATATATACTTTAAATTACTAATTTAAATAAACAAATTTAACATTTATTTACCTATACATGAACATCTTCTATATAATATTACATTGATATACTTTGAAATACTTATTTAAAAAAAATCATTGGGTATTATCCCATTCGCGCAAAGCGCGTAAAAAAATTAGTATATATATATATATATATATATATATATATATAATGACTAACTTCAACATTAAGGAAACTTACTTTGCATAGAACATTACCAAAAAACTAATTATTAAAATATTAAGCATACTCAATTATTCTTTAATGTCACGGCGTATATCTTATTTCTTTAGTAAATTAGGAAAGTAAATGGAAATAAAGATATTGGTGTTCTTCTTCCCGATTTTTATAAGTACTTCTTTGTATATTAGTTTTTTACGGGCATTGTGCGATTGAGATAATGCCTAATGTTTTTTTTTTTTTCTTAAAAAGTACTTTAAAGTATATCAAGGCAAGATTATATTGGAGTTGTTCATGCATAGATAATTGAATGTTCGTTGAATTTGCGTATTTAAATACGTAATTATAAGTTTACAAATGCAAGATAATATAGTCAAGATTGATTATAATTGTCAATAAAATAATTGTATGGGTATGGTAGAAACCAAATATGGGACATAAGGGAAAGCAAATAAAAATTAGGGCATAAAATATTAACTATATACTAATATAGTTTGAGGAGATTCCGGCAGTAGGTTGAGTTTGAGGGGGTGCCGACAATCCGGCATAGTGTAGCTGCAATTTGTTTATACAAATAATATTATAGAAACATGATAAGAGGTGTACAAACATACAATTAGATTCTATACTTCGTGGTGTAGTTATAATTCTATATTAGATTTTAATATTAGAATTAGACTAATGGTGAGTTATAATTCTATTTGGGGTAAGAGTTATAATTCTATAAGGATTTGTGGTTAGAGTTCTATTAAACTTTAATATTAGAATTAGACTAACGGTGAATTAAGGGATAATCATATAATTAATGATAAATTAGGAAATCTCAAGGAAAAAATAAAATATGAACAATCTTTTTTTTATTTTAAGGAAAGGGGATACCCTACATATACACACTTCTTGCCTCAAGTGAGGTTCAAACTTTTCACCTCTCACTTAGGAGAGCAACTCAATACCAGTGGACCACAAACCACTTGGTAAAATATAAACAATCTAATATTATATATGAAAAGTTCATACATAAGATTCATTATATGAGATTCATTATAATTGTTACTAAACTTTTTTTTTTTAAATAGTAACCAAGTATTTTTTTTCAAAGGGTTCTAATATATTTAATGACTGCACATATATACAAGATCAATGAATGAATCAACGGTACCAGTCCTTTAGGTGTTTTGGTCAGTGTTCATTTAGTTCAACCATTATTGTTGAATAAATTATTATGGATAAAGAAATTCCTAATTTAAAGAATTTAGATGTAGTAAAAATTTAACACTTTTAATTATAATGTAACCCAAAGATATTGGACGATTGGTAAATATGTACGATGTAACCCAAAGATCAAAATGCTAAAGAAAGTGTTTGGTTATTCAACAGTTTGAAGCAACAATTTGTTCCAAACCACTGAAAATACAAACATTGCAATTTACAATATTTTCACTTAGCGTTTTTTATAATGATTTCTCCAAAACACCTCTATATTTAAAAAAAAAAAAAAATTATTGTAGAGCCATTTCGACTTCTTGAATAACAAGAGTCAGTTTTGCTGCCTCACTGCTTGCCTATCAACGGATGGGCAAGCTTAATTTTTAAATTAGAGCCTTAAGGTTCCTTTTATAGGAGCCTCAAGGCTCCCATGCCACTTTTCCCACCGATGTGGAAAAAGTGACTTCGGCTCCCCATATGTTTTATTTTATTTCTTTTGTTAAATTATTATTTTAAAGCTATTATTATTATTATTATTATTATTATTATTATTATTATTATTATTATTATTATTATTATTATTATTATTATTATTATTATTGTTGTTGTTGTTGTTGTTGTTGTTGTTGTTGTTGTTGTTGTTGTTGTTGTTGTTGTTGTTGTTGTTGTTGTTGTTGTTGTTATTATTATGTATACCCTTAGGTCATTTTACATGTTAATCTAAACAGTTAATTTTTTTTAAATATATTTTTACCAACCGTGATACAATTCGCTAACGGCTGATTGTTAAAACAAAGTTATTGCGAGGTAGTTTTCCACTTCAATTTGTTGTGTGATTTGAATACTCTCTTTGTCAAAAAATCACTCAAGTAGTTAATATGATTGGCTTAATTATATATTATTTAATTTTTTCATGGTATTAATAAAATACTTGGTAAATAAATATATAGCATTATTTTGTATTATAACTTTGATATTTAATTAAAAAATAGTGCAGAAAAAAAGATAATGACAATGTAGTGAATATAATTTTAATTGCAGAAAAAAAATTATTTTTTTTTTAATTTTTTCATGGTATTAATAAAATACTTCTTTTGGTTATTTAGAACAAAACTTAATATATCAATTATGCTTTTGCATTATTGAAATAATTTAGGTCATTATAGTATTAATATTTTTTATATTTTTTTTATAATGATACAATTGTACATTACTTTACAAATATTATATTATTATTTTTTTATCGGACAAAATTGTTCTTACATCATTGTCAAACCTGCGCGTCCTAACTACAAAAGTTGTTGATCATAAATACAAGTACACATGAACTCTAAAACTGTAGGACCATTTTCCAAATAATTGACAATGTTAACATCCTACTAGCTTCAATTGAACAAGTTTACACATCAGAATTTTATCAATGCATGAAAACTTCTAAAGAAATTTGTAAGTTAATTTTTACTATATCATTATAACAATATCTATTGTAACAATATATTTTGAATTATTTATTATCATCATCTATTAACAGCAATTGTAGCAAATGTCTTGACAAACTCTCAAAACAATTTGTCTCAACAAGGAATGATTTTTTTTTTTTAAAAAATCATTGATTCCATTATTGTTGATGAAAAGTATGTACGACACTTTATTACTCTTATTAAATTAAATAAATTAGTAGTTACAACAAAAGATAATACCTACGCATTTAATTAATTTAGAATAGATGTCTATAATGCTTCATTTTAAAAAAATTATTCATTATAAAAAAATAAAAAGAAATATAATTTCATTAGTTATATTATCTTTATTTTCTACAATTCAAAGATTCCTTACCTTCAAATTTATTAATTTATTATATTCACTACATTGTCCATTGTCTTCTTTTTATATTATCTTATAATTAAATATCAAAGTTATAAACTTATAATACAAAACATGTTATATATATTTATTTACCAAGTATTTTATACAAATATAATAAATATTAATATTTTGTTCAATACTTTCACATGATAACCTACGGCACACATCTCACAACACATAAAACATGTAGGGGAAAAACTACCACTACCAAATATTACAAGCACCTATTGATATTTGGTAGTGATAGTTTTTCCCCTACATGTTTCATGTGTTGTGAGATGTGTATCGTAGGTTATCATGCGAAAGTATTGAAGAAAATATTAATATTTATTATATTTGTATAAAATACTTGGTAAATAAATATATATAGCATATTTTGTATTATAACTTTGATATTTAATATTTTAATTACAAGATAATGTAAAAAGAAGACAATGGACAATGTAGTGAATATAATAAATTAATTAATTTGGAGGTAATGAATCTTTGAATTGTAGAAAATAAAGATAATATAACTAACGAAATTATATCTCTTTTTAAATTTTTTATAATGAATATTTTTTTTTTAAAAAAATAAAGGCATTATAGACATCTAATAAATGCATATGTATTATTTTTTGTTGTAGCTACTAATTTATTTAATTTAATAAGAGTTATAAAGTGACATACATACTTTTCATCAAAAATAATGAAATCGTTGATTTTTTTAATTTTCATTCGCTGTTGAGACAAATTATTTTGAGAGTTTGTCAATGACAATTGCTGTCAATTGCTAATAAATAATTCAAAATATATTGTCACAATAGATATTTTTATAATGATATAGTAAAAATTAAATTAACTTACAAATTTCTTTAGAAGTTTTCATGCATTGATAATATTATAATGTGTAAACTTATTCAAGTGGGGCCAGTGGAATATCAACATTGTCAATTCTTTGAAAAATAGTCGTACCGTTTTAGAGTCAAGTTGTAATTGTATTTAGAGTTATACTATATGTACTCCCAAATTCTACTCTTTCACTTGTACTCCATGACATGGCAAACAAAGATTGGTTATTTTCATCATGTGGGTCAAATTAAAGGGAATGTATCTACATCAAGAATTTGTGAGCGGGAGTACAAGTTAGGAGTAAGAAATGGGAGTGCATATAGTATTTTCCTTGTATTTATGATCAACAACTTTGTAGTTAGGTCGCGCATGTCTGACAATGATGTAAGAACAGTTTTGTCCGATAAAAAAAATAGTATAATATTTGTAAGTAATGTACAATCGTACCATTATAAAAATACATACAAAAAATATTAATACCATAATGACCTAAATCATTCCAATAATGCAAAAGCATAATTGAAATATTAAATTTTATTCTTAATAATCAAAAGAAGATTAATTAAACGAAAAAAAAAAAAAAAAAAAACTTAACCTAAATTTGTTTTTTTTTTTATAAGAAAAATGCAAGAAAATCAAATAACTTTTAAAGTTCCTAATTTATAATTTTTGATGCTCAACTTTGAATGCTACGTATTTAGTCGGGTCAATTATTTGACCAAGTTTATGTTAAATTATATATATATATATATATATATATATATATATATATATATATACACACACACACACACACACACACACACTTAATACGTTTTAACATATTTGTAGTATATGTTTAACAATTATGCCAACTCTAATTGGGATGAGGTTATTCCGTTACTAAAGTTTATACTAACGGAATTTTGAGTTATTTAAGGGAAGAAAATAATATAATAGAGGGTAAATAAGGAAACTCATTAAATAATACTAAAATCAAAATAATATGAACCATTTATTTTAAGAAATAATTATACCAACATTTTTTTTGTCCCAGTCAAGGGCCTAACATTATTGGCTCTTATTAGAATTTTGGCTCTTATTAGAATTGTAGAATTGTAGAATATGTATGTAGATAGATGTAGATTTGATAATCAACCAAATGGATCCCGCCCTCTCTTTGACGGTGAATTGTGATTGTACAGGCTTTGTTTGACAAAGCTTATTTAGGAGCTTATAGCTCATTTTAAGTTACTAATAAGTTATAAGCTCTGTTTGGTAATGTTTCCAAAATAAGCTAGTGGTTTAAAATAAGAGCTTATTTTGAAACGCTACTTTAATTAGGTAGCGTTTCAAAATAAGCTAGTAGCTCTCTAACTTTTTTTCCATCTTTATCCTTATTATTTTAAATAAATGACATTATTACTCTTCCCAATTAAAACCATTTTTATTCGTAAAAACAGAGATTTACGTAAAAAGAAAGAAAGAAAATTTAATATATATCTCATATATATTATAAAAACTTTTTTTTTTTTTACTTTTGTTTTAATTTAATATATATCTCATATATATTATAAAAACAAAAACTTTTTTTTTTTATAAATGAAATATATCTCATATATTTAATAATATAAAAACAATATAATTATCCTATTATTTAAATTTTATGAAAAAAAATTTTTGTCTTTTTTTTTTTTTTTTTTAACATTTATCAGTTTATCAGAAAGCTAATTTTATTAAACATTTTTAAGCATAATCAGCTAGTTAATAACTTCTCAGTTTTCAGCTTCTAGCTTATAGCTTTTCAGTTTTCAGCTACTTTTCAACTTTCAGCTACCTTTTCAGCTAGGTTTGCCAAACATAACCTGTGTATTGCATTTTCAGTTTAATTATGTGATTTGCTTGTTTTCTTTCTGAAGTATTTAAAAAAAAAAAAAAGAAAAGAAAAAAGTCATATGAATATAAAATCCATTAGAATTTTGATAGGACACTTGAAGTAAGATTCTAACTCCACTACAAAGATAGCCCAACTTACATACAGTTTTACAAATTTGTTGTGGAGTAAATATAAGATTATATTATATTCTCTACAAAATGTCTAGACTTTCGGCCATATTATGTATCAAAGATTAAAGGATAGTAGAAATAACTAGAAACACACGAAAAAATGGAAATAACTATTTTGGGTCACATTAGTTGTAAAACTGAAAAAATAAATGTAAAATTAGAAGAATATGATGTGATAATATCACACAAGTTGAGAACTAAAGATAAAATTTGTTCTTATTATTAGTTATTACTCCGTATTATTCTGGGTCAAATCTTGACATAGAAGGACACATACATACTCCAGGAAAGTATCACTGTACGTGCTTTTACAGTTAAAAAATCTAGGAGGCTGTCGGCTTAGCAGCCGCGCATTATTGGCATGGCGGATATATATAAAAGGTATTGTGTATATTTATGGGAATTATAGGTTATAATGTACCTGCACTAAATCACACTAAAAGATTAAAGTTAATCAATTAGATAACAAAAGCTTCATTTTTTGATATTATGTTATAATTTAAGATTGATGTGTATGGCCTTGTTTAGTAAAATAGTTAGTGTATTTGTTAATTTTGACTTATTTGATCACTATTAATTGTTTGATTTGGTTAAAAAATCAATATAAATGTTTGATTAATTAGTTTTTTGTAACTCTAAAATGCTAAAATTCAAAAAGCTGCTCAAAGAAACTTTTTCAATTAGCTTTTTGAAAAAAAAAAAAATTATACCAAACATCTATCGGCTAACAGCTAAGTTACCAAATACATTTCTACAATCAGCTAATGTTATCAACTAGTTATACAATCTAATTAACCCAATCAACTAACAACTAACAGTTATTAACTAAGAGTCATTTATCAAATAGGGCCAGTGTCTCTTAACTGGACTATAATATGCACATGAATCAAATCAAATCACATTAAAAGATTGAATCTAATCAATTAGCTAGTTTGACTCAACCTTATATAAATCATATGTTCTTATAAATAGTGGTTATATCCTATATACCAAGTGTTTTTGTTATCCATGTTTATGTTGATTTTGCCTTTAATCAAACAAGTTGAGTCTAGAAAATAAAATGAATGGTAATATTAGTTATAATATATTTAAAGAATGTACAATAAATATTTTACATATAGGATCAATGAATATAATGCTGCAATGGTGGCTATTTCTTAAATTTCTTCATTGTTTGGATTTGCAATATTGATTGCTGCATTGTTGTAGTCTCGACAACTTTCAATGCGTCAAGAGTGTCACGATGTTCTATTGCCCTACATTGACATTTTTAATACTCACTTTTAAATGTAGCTACGTAAGATAATGATCTAATTACCATTTACATATTAGTATCAACATAAAAGCATACAAGTCCTTTAGGTGTTCTGCTCGAGGTAATTTTGGTTCAACCATTAGTGTTGAATGAGTTTTTGTGGATAGAGGAATTCCTAGTTTATTCAAGCAATAAGATTGGATAAGGTAGTAAAATTTTAATTTATACATTTTAAATCATCTTAATAAAAAAATACGATTAATCTTTAAAGTGAACAACTATGATCTAGTCCAAAGATATTACGACATAGTTTCCCGCTTCAATTTATTGAGTTATTTGAATACTTTCTTTGTCAACAAATTAGTCATCCCCAAGTAGTTAATATGATTGGCCATAAACTGTTTTTTATTTTTTTTTCCATGATATTAATAATGAAACACACGGTAAATAAATATTTAATATTATTATAATTTGTATTATAAATTAGATATTTAATTACAAGATAGTGTAAAAAGAAGACAATGGACAATGTAGTGCATATAGTTAATTTATGAATTTCAAGGTAAGAAATCTTTGCATTGTAGAAAATAAAGACAATATAACTAATCAAATTATATCTTTTTTTAAAAAAATTGATAATGAATAATTTTTTTTATTGAATAAAGGCGTTGTAGACATCTTATTCTAAATTAAAGAAATGCATATGTAGTATTTTTTGCTGTAGCTACCAATTTATTTAATTTAATAAGAGTAATATAGTCGAGTACTTACTTTTCATCTACAACAATGAGGTCATTGATTTTTTTTTATTTATATCTGTTATTGAGACAAATTGATTTGAGAGTTTGTCAATGAAAATCGCTATCAATAGAAGATGAAGATAAATAATTCGAAATATATGTTACAACAGATATTGTTATAATGATATAGTAAAAATTAACTTATAATTTTTTTTTACAACTTTTCATGCATTGATAAAATTGTAAAAATGATGTGTAAATTTGTTCAATTGGAGTCAGTGGGGTGTCAACATTGTCAATTCTATGGACAATGGTCCTACCGTTTAGAGTCCAGGTGTAGTTGTATTTCTAATCAACAACTTTGTAGTTTGGTCGCACAGGTCTAACAATGTTGTAAGAATAATTTTGTCCGAAAAAAATTAATAGTAAAATATTTGTAAAGTAATATACAAATTTACCATTATAGAAATACAAACAAAAAATATTAATATCATAATGACCAAAATCATTCCCAATAATGCAAAAGCATAATTAAAATATTGAGTCTTATTCTAATAATCAAAAGAATATTAATTAAACGAAAAAAATAAATGCAAGAGAATGATTTTCAAGTTTCTTTATTTGTAATCTTTGATGCTCAACTTTGAGTGTTATGTATTTAGTCGGGCTAATTATTTGATCAAAGTTCATGTTAAATTTTATATTGTCTTTTTTTTTTTTTTAATACACTCTAACATATTCGTAGTATATGTTCAACAATTTTGTCACCTATGATTGGGATGAGGTTCGAACCTAAGACCTTTCTTATAGAAATCAATAAGTAAGTTAAGAATAATAAATAGTTAATAGAATATTTTATTATTAAAGTTTATACTAACGGAATGTGAGGATATTTATGGGAATAAAATAATATAATAGAGGGTAAAGTTGAAAAATCCAAAAAAATTACTAAAATCAAAATAATTTTAACCATTAATTTTATCAAATACTAGCGAACTTTTTTTTAGTTCCCGTTATAGGCTTGACTTTATTGCTATATATATATATATATATATATATATATATATATATATATATATATATATATATATATATATATATATATATATAACTGCTGTTTTTCTACTGTTTTAGTGCTGTACGAATTGACGTCTGGTTGGTGCTAGGGTTTGTTTTATCCGTCGGCATGGGCTCACGTAGTGGGGTGGATGTGGCTGGTTTGTCGGACAGGTGGACTGATATGGTGCTTGAGGATGAAGAGATTGGTGTGGAGGCTGCCTCGGCTGCAGAGGGTGTTACGGAGGCGCCAGAAGCAACATGGACTGTGGTAGGACGTTTTCTCACACAACGTATCATTAAGGTTGGGTTCATGAGACAAGTTATGACATCAGTCTGGAAGCCAGTGAAGGGTGTAGTGATTTCTAAAGTACAACCGAATTTGTTTCTTTTCGTTTTCTTCCATAAAATGGATATGCAACGTGTGTTGGAGGAGGACCCATGAAAATAATACGTTGATCTGCAAGGAGCTGGGGGACGGACAACTACCCGGGGATGTCGTCCTCGATTCCGTTGACCTCTGGGTCCAAGTTTATGAGCTCCCGATTGGATATATACTATAAATTAGGTGTTGGAGCAGGTAGGGAATTTTTTTGGAACCTTTATCAAGGTAGATGAGAGGCAATTGGGTGGACCATGGAAAACCTTCTACCATGTCCGTGTGTCTATCCCGGTCGAGCGACCTTTGAAGAGAAGAATGAAGCTGATAAGACGGGATAAATCTTGGGGCTGGGTGAACTTTAAGTACGAGCATCTGCACACTTTTTGCTTTTTCTACGGATATCTCGGGCACTCTGAGAAGTTTTGTCTGAAAGCACGCGATTCCGATTTACCACCTGAGCTCTACCCGTTTGGGTCTTAGATGCGAGCAAACCAGACGAAGGGGCCAAAACAGATTGGAGATCCTTGGTTATTGCCATCCACTGGTCCCGTACAGTCGAATAGCGGTGTAGGCGAGCTGGTCGTTGACATAGCTCGGCCGGACAGTGTTTGCAGTGCGGGGGAGTGTGTGAGTACTGGGCAGCGAAGCATGGGTTCGAACGTAGGCATTGTAGCGCTGTCTAAGCGTCGCAAGCAGAATGGTGGCAACGGTGGGAAGGGAGGAATGTCGTCGAGTTCGGACGTTACCATGACTGATAGTTCAAAAAACTTACAGCAGGCGGGTTCTGGTCACCAGACCCGCCCATCCCAATGAGTACCTTAAGCTGGAACTATCGTGGCTTGGACAATCCACGAACAGTTCGGGAAGTGGTGGACATGGTGTCCTGTAAGAAGCCCGTTTTTGTGTTTTTTTTATGGAGACAAAAGTGGGGCCCGACCGTGCAGAACGGTTATGTGTCAAGCTGGGGTTCGAAGGTTTGTTCTATGTGGAGAGTGTTAGTTTGAGCAGTGTTTTGGTGTTGTTTTGGGAAAAGAATAGCACGACAAGGTTAATTAGTTACTAACAAAACCATGTAGATGTGGAGGTTAGCATGGTTGGTTTGGTTCCCTGGCGCATGACTTGTTATTATGGCTATCTAGAGCGTAGTAGAAGAAGGGAAGCTTGGGATTTCCTGCGCACTTTGGCCGCTAGGTCCTCTCTTCTGTGGGTTGTCATTGTGGATATTAACGATCTCCTTTTTCAGTTAGAGAAACGAGGTAGGGTTCGGAAAATCTCATACGTGGCTTTGGGGAGGTTTTAGATAATTGTGGGCTACGTCAGTTACCTATGGAGTGCAATCTGTTTACTTGGGATAGGGGAGCTAAAACTGAGGCCTGGGTGGAGGAAAGGTTAGGCAAGGTGGTGGCCTGTGCGGGGTGGCATGAATATCTTGATCAGGCCAGGGTGGTGAACTTGTTAACACGTACCTCGAATCATTCCGCTCTTTTCGTTGCACTAACCGATGATAGGGTAAAGGGAGGTGACAATCGTGGTTTTCGCTTTGAGATGTCATGGCTTCTAGATGAGGGATGCCGGGGGGGGGGGGGGGGGGGGGGGTTTGTGGAGTAGGCTTGGAGTGACGGATGGGGTGGTGACGTGATGCCCAATTTGAGGCTATGTGGTGACCGCCTTCCGAAGTGGGAGGGGGGGGGGGGGGGGGACCGTTTTCACTTGTTCGGCAAGCAAATCAAGCTCCTGCACTCAAAGCTTACGGCTTTGCGTGGTAATACAAAACCGACAGCACTAGTCGAATAACAATTGCTAGAGGCCCAATTGTGTTAGTTGGAGGCTTAGGAAGATGTTTATTGGAAGCAGAGAGCGAAGCAGCATTAGCTAAAGGGGGCGGATGCCAACACAAAATTCTACCATAGGTATACCTCTAACCGTAAAAGTAAAAAGCCCCTATCTCGTATTAAGGATTCTGATGGGAATTTGGTGGGGGATGCTTCCATGAACTCTGTGATTTTGAAGTACTTTGAGCATATTTTCAAGTATAGTAATCTTCCTATGTGTGATGACCCATTTTTTTAGCATGATTACCCATCGGGTTTCGCACCACCAGAATGAGAATCTCCTCTGTCTTTTTGAGCCTGAGGAAGTCAAAACAAGCATATTTTATATGTTTCCTGACAAAGCCCCGGGCCCTAATAGGATGAATCCGGGTTTTTTCCAGCATTTTTGGGATGTTATAGGTGTGGATGTTTCCTCTTTTGTGATTAATTGCTTGCATTCTGGCTCCTTCCCCGCTGGTTTGAATGAGACTAATGTCGTTCTAATCCCCAAGAAAAACCAACCGGAGTTTGTGTCTGACCTTAGGCCAATTGTCCTCTGTAATGTGGTCTACAAGATTATGGCTAAAATGATTGCAAACCGGATGAAACCGTTGCTTGAAGGTGTGATCTCTGAGTCACAAAGTGCTTTCATCCCTGACAGACTAATTACATAAAACAATCTTATAGCTACAGAGGTGGGTCATTTTTTGAATAGAAAGCAGTGTGGTTTGGCGGGTTGGGGGGGGGGGGGGGGCTCTGAAATTGGATATGGCTAAAGCCTATGATAAGATGGAGTGGTCCTTCCTTCGTAGCAGCATGCTAGTGGCGCTGGGATTTAATGATAAATGGTGGAATTAGTCATGTTATGTGTTATGAATGTTTCCTATAATATCTTTGTTAATGGTTCCAGCAGTGGTAAGGTAACACCCACTCGTGGCCTTAGGTAGGGAGACTATCTCTCTCTCTCCATATTTGTTTATTATCTGTGCAGGGGACTATCTTTACTGCTGCAAAGGGCTCTGGCCCAGGGTTCAATTCATGGTTGTAGGGTAGCTAGGGGAGCTCCAGCTATATCTCACATTTTCTTTGCAGATGAGAGCCTTTTGTTTTTTTAAAGCAAATGCACAAAAAGCAGGTGTTGTTAAACCGTGTTTGCAAACCTATGAACTTTTATCAGGTCAATCTGTCAACCATCATAAGTCAAGTGTTTGTTTCAGCAAAAATACTAGGGAGGTGGTGATGGCATTATTAAGGGTCGATCAGGCTTCCAATTTTGGTAAATATATAGGTTTGCCTTGTTTTGTTAGTAGAAACAAAAAGTTGCTACATTGAGGATAAGATTAAACAAAGAATTGGTTCGGGAATAAGAAATTATTATCTGAGGCAAGCAAGGAAATCCTCTTAAAAAGTGTGGCACAAGCAATGCCCACTTTCTCTGAGTGTTTTTTTTTTTTTTTTTTTTTTTTTTTTTGCTAACAGGTTATTTGATTCAGAGTATTGAAAGAACCATGAACCGGTATTAGTGGAATAAGGGGTGTTAGGAATAAATTGTAATAGATTTTGATATGCCAAATTGTAAATCGTAGAACCCCCAATTTTATTTTGGTTAGACTAGTTGAGTCATAGACCAAGAAAGGGAAAATTAGTATTTAGATTGAAAAGAGAAAAGAAGGTATATGAAAAATGGGAAAATAAGATATCAAGCCTAAAATCAAGAATTTGTCTAAAATGGAAAACAAAGGAAGATGTATGCATATGATATGTATTTTAAGAATTTCATCCATGAAGAAATCCCTCAAGAAATTCCTCAAGTAATCCCAGAAGAATTCCCAAAAAAAGAAGGACGTGACTTGGACTTTGCATGAAGCTATCTTGAAGATCAAGTATCTATGAGAAGAAAGGAGTACATCAAGTGGAACGAAATGATAACTAAATGATTGTACAGATGGAATGGTAAAAACTTGAAATATTAAACCCAAGGTTACAGGTTTAAATCTCACATCCCACATATTTTACAAGAGAATTTTGGAATTGGGAAGAGTCTCGAAATTAAAGAAGGGAAGAAGTAGTTTCAAGTGAAGTTTGGGAAGCCATTTTTGCGTAGATCTCAACCTGCAAGAATCTCTGACATATCTGCAACATTATCTTATCCTCTAAAAAGGCGACAACGCTACAAGAATTCAAATTTGAGATTGTCTTTTTCCAACGGGCAGATTCTCAAAACCAGCTATAAAAGGATGAAGATTTTGAAGATTGAAGCAGAGCTCTGAACTTGAAAAGCATATGAAACACAAGTGAGAAATATACAAAGCCAACAAAGCATCCAACAAGCTATACACGAGATATCTAATTGAGAAAAACACTCAGGAGATACAGAGCTTACAGAGAAATATCCAAGTGTGTTAGAATCTTCATCAACTACAAGAGACTTGGCGTACACTAAAGAAATCATCCAAGAAGTCTCAAAGTTGGAAGCAAGCCATACTTGTTTTGGAGCAAAACAAGTGGAAGTTCTACCGGAGAGTAGAAGAAAGTGGGAAAGTAACACGGAGTTGTGAAATCTTGGATAGTAGCACGAAGTTGTGAAATCCGAAGTGTAGTTCTACCGGAGCGTAGAAGTCGGGGGGAAAGTAACACGGAGTTGTGAAATCCTGGATAGTAGCACAGAGTTGTGAAATCTGAATTGTAGTTCTACCGGAGTGTAGAAAGGGGAGGAAAGTAGCACAGAGTTGTGAAATCATGGGAAAGTAGCACAGGGTTGTGAAATCCGAAGTAGTAGTGTTGTAGGCACTGGGCGTGATTAGTGTGGGTTTGGTGATCAAAGCAATAGATCACGGAATTCATTGTATCTTGGAACCAAGAAGTGGTGGATATAGTGAATTGCTCTTGGAGATAAGAGCAAGTGGAGTAGGAGGATTACGCCACCTCCGAACCACTATAATTGCCCTGTGTTCTTTACTGCTTTACTTTACTTACCTGCCTGCTTGCTTCTCACGTGGATATACTTGAAACAATTACACAACACTTATTTTATTATTCCGCTGTGCACAAGACTCTAACAACTGGTTAAGAGTTTTGGTTTCTCTGTTGCCTTAGCAATTGTTATATTTGCGAAAACTGTTTAAAAGTCTATTCCCCCCCCCCCCCCCCCCCTCTAGACTTTTACCATACCTCTTTTGGGACCAACAATTGGTATCAGAACACGTTGCCTATTTGGGTCAACCTATTTCTGACTGCTAGGCAGATTCATTTTACCCAGTGTGTGTAATTGGATTATTTATCTCTCACATCCTACGAGAAGATGAATAAAGATTTAGCTCAAAACCTATTATTCTCACTTGATAAATTTGATGATTGAAAAATTCGTATGCAGGTTCATTTATCGGCCTTACATGATGAAATGTGGGAAGTTATCTCTAATGACCCGATCGAAATATTGAAAGTAAATACGACATTTGTTCTATCATCGGATGCTCCACAGTTTGTATCAAAGCCAAAACCGGAATGGACATCGGATGATAGAAAGCGAAATAATCTTGACAATATTGCCAATGATATCTTATTCAAAGCCGTTGATGATACAATATTCCCAAAAATTCAAAAATGCACAAGTGCAAAAGGAAATTTGGGATACTCTCATCAAGATTAGAGAAAGAGATGAACAAGAAAAAGACAACAAGCTCACTATTGCCATGAAGAAGCTCGAGAACTTCAAGATGCTCTCAAACGAATGCATTGTTGATATGGAAGCAAGATTGATCAAGATTCTTGGAGGGATTAATGATCTTGGCAAAAATATTAGCCAAAAGGAAATTAATCTCAAAATCCTATGAGGTTTACCATCTGCATGGGACATGAAGGTTACGGCTATGCGAGATCACCGAGATCTAAGAATATTGTCAACTGAAAAATTATTTAGTGATCTTAAAGAATATGAGTTCGAGATGAAGGCCAAAAATGATGAAGATCATGAAGTTCGAAATCCAGCTTTAATGGCCGAACAACCGTCAACCTCCAAGTCCGTTGAAAATGTTGATTTTATGACTAATGAACAATTTGCTCTCTTTGTTAAAAAGTTCAGAAAATTCATGCGAAAAGGAGACAACAAATATTCTTCACTTGGAATCCAAAATGTTGTTCGAAAAGCTCATGAAGAGAAGGAAGATGAAAACAAAGATCTATGCTAAAACTGTCGAAAACCCGGGCATTTTAAAATGAATTGTCCGTATCCGATCGTTAGCAAGTATCAAGGCAAGAATGTTGAATCTACACCGAACAAATTTGAAAGTAAAGATCGAAGGTTCAAGCGTGACAAAAGAAAAGCTCTCGTTAGCAACGAACCAAATGAAGGTGATGAATCGGATGAATCATCATCAAGTGATGAAAACTCAAATTCAGAAGATGACACATCTCTAGTATGCCTTGTAAACAAGTCAATCGAGTTGAGTACAAATGAAGATTGTTTTATGGCTCTCGGAGCAGAAGAAGAAGAGGTAACTTCTAATTCTTTCAATTCTGTTAGTTCTTCTTTTTCTCGTGAATCTATGGCAGTCTAATGCGAGATTGTCAAGAGATTCTACTCACTCATTCTCAACTCAAGGAGCGCAATAATGTTTTAATTCTTGAAAAAGAAGAGATGAACAAAAAATTACAAAATGCTTTACTTGAAGTGAGCAACTTGAAGAGTGAAAATATTCGCCTTCAAGAAGAGTGTAAAGTAAGAGAGGTTAGAGAACATAATCTTTGGGCTACCATTGCTACGTTTACGAATTCATCCAAAATAATGGATAAAATGGTAAGCATGCAAAAGCCATCGGGATATAAGACTGGACTTGGTTATAACTCCACATGTTCTCAAATCCCTCCAAAACTGACAAATTTTGCTACTACTTTAAATAATAAAGTGCAAGTGGTAAAATATGGTAAAAGCCAGGATAGCACAATGAGACTGGGACTTGGTTATCAAGCAAATGCAAAGTTGAATGTTGAAAGACCGAAATAGTTAAATTTCACGGCTTAGAAACAAAAATTCAACAAGCAAAATAGATATGTCAAGGAGTTAAGTGCAAAAAGATTTCATAGAAAAGAGGGAAGCTTTTCTAGAAATGGAGCTGGGAGACTATATCCCACTCAACATAATTGGTTGTGTAAATCTAAACTGTGGAACAAGTCCAAGTTTAATGCTTTTCATAGATTAAAGCAACAATCCTCTTCCCAGGTGTCAAAATATAAAAATGTTTTTCAAAACCCAGCGCCATAAATTTTTTCACTAGTTAATTATGATTATCGGGTCTCAAATGGTTACAAACCACCTTATCTTGGTTCAATAGGATCTAGGTGGGTTTGGCTACCGAAAATCACTAACAGTAAAGGACCCAAGAAAGTATGGGTACCTAAAACCAATTTATCTTTTTTGCAGGATGTTTGGTACATCGATAGTGGCTGCTCACGCCACATGACTAGAAATAAAGCATATCTATTGAATTACAAGAAAATCGATGGACCAAAAGTTATATTCGGAGGAAATAAAAATTATGGAGTTACCAAAGGAGTTGGTACAAATGAAAGAAATGGCTTAAGGATCGAAGATGTCTCATTTGTTGAAGGACTAAAATT
The DNA here is from genome assembly GCF_001879475.1 of Ipomoea nil. Classification (NCBI taxonomy): domain Eukaryota; kingdom Viridiplantae; phylum Streptophyta; class Magnoliopsida; order Solanales; family Convolvulaceae; genus Ipomoea; species Ipomoea nil. The sequence continues at coordinate 2,967,417 of NW_017616696.1, read as the reverse complement.
CAATTTGTTGAGCACTAGTCAATTTTGTGATAAAGGCTATCTTGTGGAATTTTCCAAGGATAATTGCCTAATAAAAAATGAGCTCACAAATGAAGTTGTGCTCACTGGAAAGAGGAGAAAGAACATGTATGTTGTTGATTGGAGCACAAGCTAAGATTCTGTATGCTTAATGGCCAGAAATTCGAATGAAGCAAATTGGGAATGGCATAGGAAGCTCAACCATCTAAACTTCAAGACTATCAATCAATTTGCAAAGAAAAATATAGTTGAAGGGCTACCAGATATTTTCTTCAAGAAGGACCAAGTGTGCGATGCATGTCAACGAGGAAAGCAAATAAAATCATCTTCAAATCAAAGATGCACGAGTCAACGTCAAGACCGCTAAGCTTGCTACATATGGACTTATTTGGACCGGTTGATCCAGTAAATGTAAGTGGTAAGAAATATACACTTGTTGTTGTTGATGATTTTTCCAGGTACACTTGGACCGTATTCCTCAAGAAGAAAAATGAAGTTGAGCAAGTGTTGCCGAAGCTATTGAAGCAACTCCAAAACGAGAAAGAATTGCAAATATAAAAAATCTTAATCGATCGTGGAACTGAGTTCGTGAACAGCGTGATACAATCGTTTTGTAATGCATAAGGAATTTCTCATCAACTATCTGCCGCGCGAACACCGCAACAAAACGGTGTTGCCAAAAGAAGAAATCAGACGGTTAAAGAAGCCGCACGAGTGATTATAAGTGCAGCCGGTCTCCCGAAAAGATATTGGGCGGAAGCTATAAATACTGCTTGCTACACTCAAAATCGAAGCATGATCCACAAGCACTATAGCAAGACGCCATATGAGCCATGGAAAGGGAGAAAACCAAATATTGGTTATTTTTATATTTTTGGATGCAAATGTTTATTCATATTAATGATAAATTGCATCTAAAAGCTTTTGATGAGCGTGTAGATGAAGGAATTTTTCTAGGATATTCGACTACCAGTAAGGCATTCAGAGTTCTGAATAAAAGAACAATGGTGCATGGTTGAATAATCCATACACCTATTTGATGAAAAGTCACCTAAAAAATATTGATGCTTTGGATGAAAATGACGAGGATGTTGTGAAAAATGATAACAAGTGTCATATTTATTTTTGTGATACTGATGATACGTGTGAAGATGATATTTTGCAGGGAATGGATGAGATGGAAATTAATTCTCTAGAAAATCTCATCCCTCATCCAATAAGAAATGAACATATAATTAATTCCAATTCAATGGATGAAGTCAGGGATGCAGTTGGAGCTGAAATTGCAAATCAACCCAGGGATGCAATTACAGGAGAAGTTGGAGATCAATTTTAAGGTGAATTAAATGGAGAAATTCGAACCAATACTACCAGCTCACAACCAATGGATCCACCCAGTACCGTGCACCCATTTGAACCAGATTTGAGATGACTCAAAAATCATCCTCCAGAATGAAGTATTGGAAATAAGATCATCATCTACCATGGAAGCATTGTTCACATGTTATCTATCTCAAGTTGAACCAAAGGAAGTAGATAAAGCTTTAAGTGATCCAAGTTGGATTGACGCCATGCAAGAGGAGCTCGATCAATTCAAGCGGAATGACGTTTGAGAACTTGTTCCAAGACCAACGAATCACAATGTTGTAGGAACTAAATGGGTCTTTCGGAACAAAGCAAACGAAGACGGCGTGATTGTTAGGAATAAAGCAAGGCTCGTTGCAAAGGGATATTCTCAAGAAGAAGGAATAGATTTTGATGAAACCTTTACACCCGTAGCAAGACTCGAAGCAATAAGGATTTTCCTAGCCTACGCCACACAAAAAGATTTTATCGTTTACCAAATGGACATGAAAAGCGCATTCTTGAACGGACTACTCGTCGAAGAAGTTTATGTCGAACAACCTACTGGTTTTGAGGTAAAAGGCGAAGGTGATAAAGTCTACAAACTTAAAAAGGCATTGTATGGGTTAAAACAAGCAACTAGAGCTTGGTATGATACCTTGTCAATGTTCTTGATAAGCTGTGGATGCACCAAAGGCCAAGTCAACAAAACTCTATTTAGAATTCAAGTTGGTGAACATATTCTATTAGTGCAAATCTATGTTGATGATATTATTTTTGGAAGCACTAACAATTCTCTGTGTGAGAAGTTTTCAAAGCTTATGCAGAATAAGTTCGAAATGAGCATGATGGGTGAATTAAATTACTTCTTGGGCTTACAAGTCAAGCAATTGAAAGAATGAATATTCATCAATCAAGCAAAGTACACCCGCGACTTGATAAAGAAGTTTGACCTTGATGGAAAATCATCAATCAAAATTCCAATGAAATCCTTGCCAAATTAAAAGGACGTCAATCATGCCTGCTCAGAATCCAACTGTCGATTAAAACCTTGAGCCAAATCCTAGCAATTGTTGTACTTGCGAAAATGGTTTAAAAGTCTATTCACCCCACCCCCCCCCCCCCTAGACTTTTACCATACTTTTTTTGGGACCAATTGTGTACGCCTAAATCCTTTGGAGGTTTGGGTTTCAAGGATCTTTGTGCGTTTAATTTGGCAATGTTGGGTAAGCAGGGTTTGCGGTTTCTCACGAAACCCCATTCGTTAGCTGCTCGTGTATACAAGGCAAGGTACTTTCCTAAATCCTCTTTTATTGATGCTACGGTTGGTAATAATCCCAGATTTTGCTGTAGGAGTATTATGGCTGCCCATAGCTTGATTTGTGGTGGAGTGAGACGTATGATCAGGGATGGCGCATCAACTTTGGTCTGGGGACAACCCTGGCTTTTAGATGGTTCTAACCCTATGATACATACGGTTATGCCCCAATATTTGGAAGGAGCCAAAGTCTCATGCTTGATAGACCCGAACACACATTCTTGGGATCTAGATATTCTTAGGGATATTTTCTCCCCTATTGATGTGAGTCGCATTGTGCGGGTACCTGTGTGCCTATCATACGAAGATTCGTGGTATTGGTCTAGGGATATGAATGGTTGTTATTCTATAAAGAGTGGTTACAGGAGCGTTATAGGTGAAGTGGATGTACCAACTAACAGTTTTGATAAATGGAACTCATTGTAGAAAATTAAAGCCCCCCCCCCCCCCCCCCTAAGTCGAAGACCTTCTTATGGAGAGCTATTAGTGGTATTCTCCCCACCACCACTAGCCTCCTTATAAGGAGAGTAGAAGTGAGCCCCTCATGCCCAATGTGTGCCTCTTTTCATGAGGATGTTATGCATGCATTTGTGGAATGTGAATTTGCATTGCGAGTTTGGCATGAGTCTCATCTCCTTATTGATTGTGTGGTTGTGAGTTCTTTTCCTATGTGGTTCCAGAATGCTATGAGTGTGTTAACACCTTCCGTTCTTGTCAAAGTAGTTGCAGTCTTGTATCACATCTGGAATGCGAGAAACGGTGCTGTTTGGAATGCATACATGCAGCGTCCAGTGCAAGGCTGGAGGAGTGCCAACGCTGCTCTTATCGCCTGTGAGGCTGTTGCTGGACGCCATCTCTTGGAACCGGCTTCGATACTGCAATAGCAGCACTAGGGGGGACTACGGCCATTTCAACAGCAGGCTTCCTCGGATGCTCCATGTTGTTACTTCGACGCGGGGTTTTCACTGACAGCAGGAACGGCGTCGTATGGGATGGTGTTGCTCTCGGCACATGGCGTGTTTTTTGCAGCAGCAAATGGTTTCTTTCCATCCTATGCAAATGCTTTCACGGTAGATTTTTAGCTTGCAAGGAAGCCCTCTCGTGGCTAATGGATCGTGGAGTCACATCGGCAGTATTATACACTGATTGTTCGGAGCTTCATCGATATGTTACTACCTCTATTGCCAAGCCAAGATCGTATGTTAGAGTGGTGATCGAAGAATGTTTACATGCTATGTCTCTTTTCACTTCTTGATATTTGCATTTAATTTCTAGACAATTTAATTTGATTGCTCATACTTTAGCATCGAAAGCCTCTACTCAGGCTTGTTCTATGTACTGGGACTCTGTCACTCATAACTTTGTTTCAGCTCTTTTGCAGTAATACAATCTGGTTGCTTTTGCTTTCAAAATACACACACACACACACACACACACACACACACACACACACACACACACACATATATATATATATATATATATATATATATATATATATATATATATATATATATATATATATATATATATATATATATATATATATATATTGAGAGAGAGAGAGAGAGAGAGAGAGAGAGTTAGTTAGTTAGATTTAAAGATTTCATACTTAACATGCATGTAATTGGTCATCTGTATTGCATTTAAGAGAGACTTTTTTTTTTTTTAATATTTCTGTTGCGAAAGTTAAATTTATTTGTTTTCTCAATAATCCATATTAGGACTCTATGTATTTGAGCCAGTTTATAACTCTTTATTCCAGTCATTCTGTGACTCTTCCTTGTATATATTCCATTGTATGTACTCTTTGTAATTATCTCATTCAATACAATTCATTCAGTTTTCATCTAGTATCAGTTAGCTAGGATTTTTGTCTTTTGAAACTTTTTCAAAAAAAAAAAAAAAAAAAAAAAAAAAAAGACTCTAGCCAGTGCTGTTCGTCGACCGTCGTAGAGTCGTGAAGGTAGTGTTGTTCGTCGTGGAGCACCTACATCATCAGCAAAGGATCAAAGCTCTTTCTTGGGAGTTTCACAATTTAAGTGAACATAGTTCTTATTCACTGTAATTGAAGTGTTCACGTGCTGCAAATCCAAAGCGAAAAAAAAAAAGGTTATGTTTAGTGTCAAATTTGTGATGGTTTCATTCACAACATCACGGAAATCACGGGCCACAAATTTTGGACTTGATCACGCAAATGTTGCAGCGTGGTAAACGTGGCTTTAATGTTTAGTGTCAAATTTGTGATGGTTTCATTCACACGGGAGCTAATTGTTTTCGACGCTATGATGAACATTGTCAAATTTGTAATGGTTTCGGTCACACTGGAGCCAATTGTTTTCGACGCTATGATGAACAGTGTCAAATTTGTAAAGGTTTCGGTCACACGAGAGCCAATTATTTTCCGCGTTATTCAGGGGCTCCGGGTTCTTAGGCTATTTTAGTGTTTCAGGATGGTTTGGGTGCTAAAACCTCGTCAAATTTTCATACTTGGGTTCCGGACACTGGAGCCACAAATCATGCAACTCCAGACATAGCTGCCCTTTCTGCATCGGAGAAGTACACTGGTAATGACACTTTACCTGTCGGTGATGGTATGGGCCTGTCTATTAGTTATGTTGGTCATGCTACTTTTCATACCTCTTCTAAGTCTTTTACGATTTTGATATATTGCATGTTCCTGGTCTGTCTACCTCTTTATTATCTGTTCAACGTTTTGCTACTGATAACAATGTGTTTTTTTAGTTTCACCCATATTTTTTCCTTGTGAAAGATATTACCACCAAGGAAATCTTCCTACGGTGCAGTAGTTCAGGTGGTCTATACACTTTGCATGTTCCATGTTCGTCTCCCTCTGCGTTCCTCTCCGCTCGTGCTTCCGCTTCAATTTGGCATAACCGTCTAGGTCATCCTCATCAGCTTGTCCTAAGTCAAATTCTTCCGTCATGTTCGATTAGTGGTTCTAGTCGTAGTATTCGTTGCAATTCTAATTTATGTTTAGCATGTCAATTGGGTAAATTTGCACGTTTCCCTTTGGCATGTGTTGAGTCTAGTACTTCGGACATTCTTGATTTGATATACACCGATATTTGGGGACCAGCTCCGTTGCTATCTTCTCACGGTTGTCATTATTTTGTCATCTTTGTTGATGATTATTCTCGTTACACTTGGTACTTTCCTATGAAGTAGAAATCTGATCTTTATGCCATATTTAATCAATTTCATGCTTTGGTTGAGCGTTCATTTAATCGTAAAATCAAGTCCATTCAGTCTGATCTAGGAGCTGAATATAAGAAATTAGATTCCTCATATGTGCAACTAGGCATTAATCATAGACAGTCATTTGTATATACTCATGAACAAAATGGACGTGTTGAACAGAAACACAGGCACATTGTTGAAACTGGTCGGGCTCACTCTTATGGCTCATGCATCTATTCTGTATTGTTTTTGAGATTTTGCTTTTGAGGTTGCAGTTTATTTGATTCATAAAATGCCTTCTAGAGTCTTAAACAATTCCAGTCCTCATCATATGTTGCACAAGTTTCCTCCTTCCTATTCTTTTCTTCGTGTTTTTGGTTGTCTATCATCACGTAAGACCATACAATCGTCATAAAATGTCATACAAGTCTTCTCATTGTGTCTTCCTAGGTTATCATGAATCCTTTAGGGGGTATAGGTGCATGAACTTACAGACTAATAAGATTTACACATGCAGGCATGTCAGATTTGATGAAGAAGTATTTCCTTTTGCTACTAAATCTTCCTTGCAGGCTACACCACCTACTCAGACTGCTCTCTGGGCGGAATCTATTCTCCACCATGATGTCTGTAATGCTGTATCGGATTCCGTGCATCCAGATTCGACGCCAGAGCCCGTATTGTTGGACGAGCCCATGCAAGCTGATTCCGTGTAGCCTATGTCATCCTCGGCCGAATCTGTAAAGGCTGCACGGCGTCCGCGTGGCCGTCTGCGTGGCAAGTCGACAAGGCCAACCGTCCGCACCCACTCCATGGCGACACGTAATAAGTCTCAGGCTCCTCCTACGGCTTTGGCTGCTAAGGTTTGTCCTACGGAACCAACGTGTTACACTCAGACTGTTAAATATCCAAAGTGGCGTGAAGCTATAGACCAAGAATTTAATGCTCTACTACAGAATCAGACTTGGTCCCTAGTTCCTTCCACCACAGGTATGAATATTATTGGGTGTAAATGGGTGTTTCGCACGAAAAGGAAGGTTGATGGCATTATTGAGAGACATAAAGCCAAGTTAGTAGCAAAAGGTTTCAATCAGGTTCCAGGTCAGGATTTCTTTGATACATTCAGTCCAGTGGTGAAACTCACAACTGTAAGGCTTCTATTATCCTTAGCTTTATCATCTGGATGGGTTATCAGGCAACTAGATGTTCATAATGCTTTTTTAAATGGAAATTTGGATGAAACTGTTTATATGAAGCAACCCCTTGGTTATATTGATGCTAGCTTTCCACACCATGTCTGCTTATTAAAATGTTCCCTGTATAGATGAAGCTTGTTTTAATCGTTTACACACATTTTTAATATCCGTTGGTTTTCAAGCATCAAAGAATAATGTCTCCCTATTCTCTTTCTCTCAAGATTCTGCACTGGTTTATTTGTTGGTCTATGTGGATGATATTCTTGTAATGGGAAGTGATCAAGCCCTAATTACTCACTTACTCTCAAAATTGTATGCTACTTTCAAGATTAAGGATCTTGGTGAACCAAATTTTTTCCTTGGCATTGAAACTGTTAAATGTGATGATGGAATCCTATTGTCTCAACAGCGATATATGAATGATATTTTGAAACGTGCTGGAATGGCGGAATGCAACCTCTTTCTACTCCTATATCTGTTTCGAAAATTATTCCGTTTAGTGCAGACTTATATGATGATCCTACGCAGTACAAGAGCCTGGCTGGAGCACTACAATATCTCACTATTTTACGATCGGATTTATCCTTTGCGGTTAATCAGCTTTGTTAGCACATGCATGCTCCTACCACATTACATTGGGAGCAACTGAAACGTGTCTTGAGGTATTTTAAGGGAACAATTGGGATTGGGTTGCTTATACGGAAATCAATGTCAAAGGAAATTCATGCTTTTTCTGATTATGATTGGGCTGGTTGTCTTGAAGATCGTAAGTCCACTAGTGGTTTTGCTATTTTTTTAGGGACTAATCTTATATCTTGTGTCTGTAAGAGGCAAAGAATTGTTGCTAGGTATTCCACTGATGCAGAATACAAAGCCCTAGCAAATGTTTGTGCAGAGGTATTATGAATTATTTCGTTGCTACGTGAAATAAAGGTGCCAGGTATTTCTGTTCCAAAGCCATGGTGTGACAATCTAGGTGCTACCTATATCTGTGACAATCCAATCTTTCATGCACGCACCAAGCACGTAGAAATTGATTATCACTTTGTACGAGATAGAATGGCTTCTAGAGATATTCAAGTCAACTTCATCTCAACCAAAGATCAACTTGTAGATATATTTACTAAAGCTCTACCTGGCCCTAGATTTTTTTTTCCTTGGAGATAAGCTACAGGTTACTAGTATAAAATGTGCTTGAGGGGAAGTATTTAAATACACAATCGTAATATATGTATTTTTTAAAAGAAAAAAATTACCAACTGATCATCCTAGAATGACAGAAGAAGATCAGATTGGAAATTAGTTTGCCCGTTCTCACAATTCTACTAATTCTCATTATATATATATATATATATATATATATATATATATATATATATATATATATATATATGAATGATCATCGTATGAAAACAATGCCCAAGTAAAAAGTGCGTATTAATCTCATCCATTTATCTGTGTTGATCAATGGCTGAAATTTAAGGAAAAAAAATGCAATGATATTTTCATAATTATGGCGGTGCATTATATTTGAAAATGTTTAATAGTACATATATAAATAACTAACAATTTACCCACTACGAGGAGTTGGGGTTGGGTGGAGATCGAAGGTATAAAGATGGGTCAGGTGGTGAATGTAGTTATCCTGACACATTGCCATTCTTAATTTTTACGGAGGAAATTTTTGAGTTCTAAAATACTAAAGTAAACCTTATTATATCATCAAAATCTAATTTAGACTTTAGTTCTAACAATAATAAATGCGTAACTTAGTTATTTATTTGTACTTTTAATTGAAATGAAATATCTCATCCCCTATTCTTCAAATACTATACAAGGAATAAAAATCAACACCAAAACCTCTCTCATATGAGATTTAATTTCACCTAACTTTTGCAACTATAAAAGGCTTCTCTTACTCTAATCTCCTTAACAACATAGACTAATTAAGCTCTCCTCCCCCAAAAATCTGCCTAGCTACCTGCAGATGACATATATAGCTTCGTTCTAGTCAGACATTATGCATCAAATTGGATGGCCAGAAAAATCATTTTCCCACAATATTAATGCAGCAGATGATGATGAGTACATAGATATAGAAGTGAGTTATAGTGAGGAAGAAGATTTCATCATCATGGATTTTGGTAAGCATAACCCAGCTGAAGATAAGCTCAGACCGATGAAGAAATGTGTGGTTATCAGCAAGAGGCTACAGGCTTCCATGGCTTATCTCAGGTCACTCTTTAGAAAGTCTGCTTGTAAAGATTTATTGTCTTCTGCAAAGGCTCAAGAATACAGTCCAGAGACTGGTAAACAAGCTGGCAATAAGGGTTTCCACCTGAAGTCCATGGCAGTAGATGAACACAAGAAAGTTAACAAAAAGGGGATTGAGGCAAAAGTGATAAGTAGTGACAGGTCACTTTCATTCTCATCCGCAGAAACCAAATGGCGTCCGCCAAAAAGAAATTGTCTGCCCCCCTCTTCAAATTCCTCTTTTCCCGTTTCATTTAGCTCATCGGGTGATTTTGATGGGCATAAATTCCACAGCAGAAGCTACAGTAGTTTCACTTCAGACATTGAAGCTCCCATTGAGGCAGCAATTGCCCATTGCAGAAAGTCTCAGAAAAACATGGAATGAATTGAAGCTGGGCATGCATTTTGAATTGATTAGCTAAGTTCATCAAAACTACCTATGTTACCCCACTTGAGTTCGAATTTTACTTCCATATACTCATTAATTAGATGTAAATATAAATAAATAAATATAAATATAAATATATACTCCGTATATATCACTTATGGTTTCGTGATTATTAAGTCACTTTTAAATTTAGTCATCAGCAAGTGATTTTTTTTTTTTTTTTTTTTTTTACATTTGATGTAAGACTTTTATTTTTGTCACATTAATTTCGTCCTTCTAATAAAATTTTTCAAAGAAAACATTCAGGATGTGTTTCATTTTCAGATTGAAATCATACATTTCTACAATTCTAATATGAGCCAATACTGTTAAGCCCGGGAACCAAAAAAAACGTTAGTAATATTATTTCTTAAAATGAATGGTTCATATTATTTTGATTTTAATATTTTTTTAATGATTTTTTTTATTTACCCTCTATTATATTATTTTCTTCCCTTAAATAACCTAAATTCCGTGAGTATAAACTTTAGTAACGGTATATTCCGTTAACTATTTATTATTTTTAACTTACTCATTAGTTTCTATAAGAAAAGTCTTAGGTTCGAACCTCATCCCAATTAGAGTTGGCATAATTGTTAAACATAAACTACGAATATGTTAAAATATATTTAAAATATATATAATATAAAATTTAACATAAACTTTGTTCAAATAATTAGTCCGGCTAAATACATAACATTCAAAGTTAAGCATTAAAGATTATAAAACAAGAACTTTAAAAATCATTTGACTTTTATGCATTAAAAAAAAAAAAAAAAAAAAACAAATTTAGGTTATGTTTTTTTTTTTTTCCGTTTAATTAATCTTCTTTTGATTATTTCGATCAGAACAAAACTTAATATTTCAATTATACTTTTACATTATTGGTATGATTTAGGCCGGTCGTTATGATATTAATATTTTTTGTATGTATTTTTATAATGGTACAATTGTACATTACTTTACAAATATTATACTATTATTTTTTTTATCGGACAAAATTGTTCTGACATCATTGTTAAGGCATGCGCGACATAACTACAAAGTTGTTGATCATAAATACAATTACATCTGGACTCTAAAACGGTAGAACCATTTTCTAACGAATTGACAATGTTGACATCTCACTGGCTCCAATTGAACAAGTTTACATATCAGAATTTTATCAATGCATGAAAACTTCTAAAGAAATTTGTAAGTTAATTTGTACTATATCATTATAACAATATCTATTGTAACTATATATTTTGAATTATTTATTATCATCCTCTATTGACAGGAATTGTAACAATTGTCATTAACAAACTCTCAAAATAATTTGTCTCAACAATAAATGTAAATTTTTTTTTAAAAAAAAAAATCAATGATTTCATTACTGTAGATGAAAAGTATTTACGCCACTTTATTACTCTTATTAAATTATAAATAAAGTAGTAGCTACAACAAAAAATAATACATATGCATTTAATTAATTTAGAATTAGATGTCTATAATGACTTTATTTAAAAAAAAAATTATTCGTTATAAAAAATTTAAAAAGAGATATAATTTCATTAGTTATATTATCCTTATTTTCTACAATTCAAAGATTCATTACCTTCAAATTTATTAATTTATTATATTCACTACATCGTCCATTGTCTTCTTTTTACACTATCTTGTAATTAAATATCAAAGTTATAATACAAAATATGTTATATATATTTATTTACCAAGTATTTTATACAAATATAATAAATATTAATATTTTGTTCAATACTTTCACATGATAACCTATGACACGCATCTCACAACGCATGAAACATGTAGGGAAACCCGCATGGGCAGCTCAATTGGTCACAGAGGTGAAACTTTGGAAGAATGACCAGGGATCGAGTCTCACCAGCGACAGTGTGGGAACAACCTCTCAAAGTGAGGGAGGTTCCTTGTGCGCAGTGAGCACAGTCTAGCCTTTGTGGTTCATGTTCAGTTGAGTTACCATGATTTACAAAGGCTCTGTCGGGTTGGGGTTCAACCTTTTGGAAGAATGAAACATGTAGGGAAAAACTATCACATCCCATCATATACACAACTAGTAACCCAAGGACATGTACTAAAGATGAAGAAAATGACAATGCTACCAAAAGAGAATTAAGAAGAATTAGAGAAATTTAAATCAAAAGTAATATTTATTTAGACTATCGTTTTTAGCCTAAGTATTTAGACTAACGTTATTACAAAGTTGCAAACAGTTATTTTAGTGACAATAAAATCAATCTCTCATATATTATCTTGCATTTATATATATATATATATACTTTAAATTACCGATTTAAATAAACAAATTCAATATTATTTATTCACATATGCATGAACATCCCCGATATAATGTTGTATTGATATACTTTGAAATACTTCTTTAAAAATATTCATTGGGCATTATTTCATTCGCGCAAAGCGCGTAAAAGAACTAGTTTAACTCAAAAACACCAAAATAGTCAAACTATCAAACGGGCGGGCTTGGTCCGCATAGTCCGGCCTGCCATTGGTTCGTTTATTTTTTAGACCGGGTCGGCCCAGTCCAATTAAAGTTCGGACCGAACTTGACCCGGTCCAAAAATAAAAATTAAAGTTCGGTCCAGTTCATAGCCATAAAAATAAAAAATAAAAAATAATTTAAAAATTATAAATCGACTAATTTAAGTTATGTATATGGTATAAATTAGTTTTACAAGTTCACATATTTATTTTCAACTATTTAACTTAAGAATTATTACAAGAAAATAAAGAAACCAATAATCAATAATGCAATACCATTAATAAGAATAAGTTTACGAAATGCAACTACTAACTACCAAGTAATAAGGGTAATTTTTCCAATTTGAAGCAAATAAAATTTTACAATTTTAAAATATTTTAAGGTAGTAATTAATAATTAGTATGCTAGTTACATAGTTAACTAGCTAAATAGTAAATACGTAAGAATTTAATAGGCATATAACCAATATCACAGTTTCTAATGTGAAAATTTCATAAGCTATTACTTTATTAGAGTATATATGTACAATATAATTTTTTTAAAATATACGGGCCAACTGATCGAACCAATCTATGAGTCAAAAATCAAGTCTGACTCTGTCCATAATATAAAATGGGCTAGCCCTAGTCCGCCCATTGTAGCAAATAGACCGGACTAGGGACAGCCCAAACGGGGCGTGCCTAGATTGAACTTCGGACTTACACATCCGTTTGACACCTATATTTTAAGCTAAAATATGATGAAATTCAAATGGTTGTTACTTAAATTTGGTTAGAGTGACTAAGGGTCTGTTTGGAAACCCAAAAATGACTTTTTGAAAATGTTTTCCGGATTTTCAGTGTTTGGATGCAATAGAAAAATTCAGTCAACGAAAAATGTGTTTTCCGAACCAAAACGTGGTTTCCTCCGGTTTTCGGCGGAAACCATAAGTCTGGTTTTCGATAGAAATCAGTGGTTTTTTTTTTTAAGGTTTCCGGCGGAAACCAGTGATATTTTTTTTATTAAGGTTTCCACCGGAAATCATAGCTCTTGTTTCTACCAGAAACTACAGCTGTGCTCTGGTTTCAGGCGGAAACCAGTGATGTTTTTATTTATTTATTTATTTATTTATAATTTTTAATAAATAAAATTATATTAATATTATTAGAAATATTTTATGTTCTAAATAAAATAATTAAAATGTTTAATTATACAGTTCTACTCATTTTACAGAAAATTAACCAAACACACCAAAGACAGTTTTTTCAGAATACAACCAAACACTGGAAATGAAAATATTTTCTGAAAAATAACTCATTTTCCAGAAAATATTTTCCTGCTTTCTGATCTAAACGGACCCTAAATGTGGAATAAGTTGTGCATTAAATGTTACAAAAATAATATGTGAGTATCAAATATGAAAGTGACCTATTAACTATGAGACAAAAATGAACAATTTTTTAATTTTTTTTTGAAATACTCATGATTCTTTATCAAATGAACATATATAGTTCAATGTGAATAATAATAATAACAACAACAACAACAATTTATTATTATTATTATTATTATTATTATTATTATTATTATTATTATTATTATTATTATTATTATTATTATTATTATATTCTACCTGCCGTATGGATTGTTTTAGTATGTATTATATTAATCAAAGTAAAGTCGAGCTAGCTTTTCCTAAAATTTCTTTGTTTGCCAATGCCTTTTCCCCACTTGTGATTGGTTAACCTATCTCTCTTACCCAAAAAAAAAAATAATAAAAAAAATAAAAAATAAAAAAATAAAAAAGGTTCAATGTATATTTGAGTTTAATTTGATATGACAAGCCTAATTCCCTTTGATTAAATCACTATTTGTCTGGCATAAGTTTGAATGTAAAAATAAAAAATAAAAATAACAACAAATATAACATTATATAATCATAAAATTTGAAATATAAATATAAATTAAATTAAATTCTACATGTAGCAATATTAAATATGAAATTTTTAACAATACTAAAAAGTATATTACTATTTACAAAAATATTTTATATTTATAGTATGTAGTAAACGCATTTTTTTCAATATTTTAATGTTTCCTTTTATATGTCTGTATATAATCATCACGATGAGCTCATAATGAGTTAAGCCAAAAAAAAAAAAAAAAAAAAAAAAAAAGTTTAGGATGAAAACATTGGCCCTGTTTGGTAAAATGGCTGTTAGCTGATTGTGTTAATTAGAGGATATAAATAGTTGATAACATTAGTTAATTGTAGAAAAGTGTTTGGTAAATTAGCTGTTAGCTGATAGCTGTTTGGTATAATTTTTTTTCTCAAAAAGTTAATTGAAAAAGTTGTTTGGAGTAACTTTTTTAATTTTAACCTTTTGGAGTTGCAAAAAGCTAATTAACCAAACATTTATATTGATATTTTAACTAAATCAAACAATTAATAATTGTCAAATAAGTCAAAATTGGCCTATAGACCAAGTTTTTACCAAACTGGGCCATTATGTTTATGGATACATGATGCATCCTAAAGTTGACACACCAATTGTACTAAAAAGGGGTAACCATGTCAGTGAAGCATGATTATCATACTAGACTAGAAGATTAAGAGTTCGATTCTTGATAACACTTTCTTTAGTTGAACCCGTCGCATAGAGTATTCCCAGTACGCTTTATCTCTTATATATAATTTGTAGGTTACTATATAAGAGTGTGATTTACATAGTACTATACACATCATTGAGTCTACGAATTTTACTGTCAATATATATGTTTTATGAAAAGTTTTGATTTAAGGAAAATGTTACTTCTACTCCAACTTTTACTTCCTCCCTCAAAATTTGTATGTAGACATATTCTTTGGAACTCACGTGGTGAAGATAACTTATCATTCTTTGTTACATCAGTAAGTAAAAGTGACCGAATAGAAATAGAAAGTATATGTAGTAGAACTTTTTGATTAATGTTGAAGAAAAAAAAAAAAGTGGGCCACCAACATTATTGATTTTCCTTTTTGGTTCACTAAATCATGATATGCGCCTATGTGGTGTAAGTTTTAATCCCTAAAATAGACTTATTAGTTACCAAATAATAAAGAAGCAAACGGGGGGGGGGGGGGGGGGGGGGGTGGTGGGCTCTTCCCAGAAAAGGAAAGGCCAAGTATGGAGGAGGGCTTGAATGGCCTGAGGCATACCAAAATAGAGATTCGACGTGTGCAGAGTGGACAAATAAATCTGGTTAGATGGATATGCAGTAGTTATATTGTGCACCAGGGTCCCCTAATAAGGTGGACCCTAGTCCAAAAAGATTTTATTAGGGGGACCCAGTACAAAGATTTTACTTTATTATTTTTTTTTTCTCTTTTTCATTTTTTATATAAATAAAATTAATGTACCAAAAATATAGAGAAAATGGTTAAATATGTTATACAACTATATAACAAAATGCAATTAGACTATAAAAAAAAAAAAAAAATCAACTAAACCCACAAACTTGGTAAAATGGTACAATTAATGTTTTTAATAAGTAATTAAAAGGTAACCAGTTAATTTTGCTCGTATGATGTCCATTTTGGCGTCTTCCAAATGGCCTTTGTTTGTTTCTCTTTTTTTTTTTTCTTCTTTTTAATATAATCATTTTGATTTGTCTTTTTTTTTTTTTAATAATTTAAAGAAAATAATAATATATGTGACATTTTACGTGACAGATGATTTCGTGGTAAAAAATTATTACAAGTCAAAATATGTTATTTGCATCATTTTAACAAGTTTAAGGATTGAATTGATATATAATCAGAGGGCCTATTTCACCCTTTCAAAAACATATATATCATTAAGAAACTCGAAATGATATTTTTTAAATGATACTAATATTAATATCTTTTTAAATAAACCTATAGGTATATAAAGTTATTACTTTAGGTAATAAAATTATGAATGTAAATATATAAGGAATAAGGTTCAAATTGGCCACTGAACGTAACCTGAAAGTGCAATTAGGCCACTGAACACTCCAAAAATGTGCAATTTCACCTGATAGCAGGTTAGCCTCAATTTTAGCAGGTTATCTGCTTACGTGGCAGCTGAGTTGGCATTTTTAATAAATTTTAATTAATTTTTAATAAAATTTAATAATAACTTTTTATTAAAAAAAAATTTTAAAAAAATAAAAACGACTTTATTTTATTTTTTTATTTAATTTTTTCTAATTTTTTATAAAATTTATTATTAAAATTAATTATTAAAAATTATTTAAAAATTATTAAAAATGCCAACTAAGCTGCCACGTAAGCAGGTAACCTGCTATCCGGTAAAATTGCATACGTTTGGAGAGTTCAGTGGCCTAATTGCACATTTTTTGAGTGTTCAATGGCCTAATTGCACTTTTTTTTCGTTCAGTGGCCTAATTGCATTTTCAGGTTACGTTCAATGGCCAATTTGAACCTTATTCCAATATATAATACAATATTATATGTACATAAATTTACAACAATATATATATATATATATATATATATATATATATATATATATATATATATATATATATATATATATAATCGCGTTCAGGTGTGAACTGTCCGTCCAAGAGAGAATTGAGAATCATCCAGCGCGCGTCACGTGTCCAGATCAACGAATCAAATGTAATTTTAAAAAAACGAGCGGTAGCATTTTCGTAAATATATGACTCGAACATTGGTGCATGTAAATGTATTATAAGTGCAAGTAGTTGGTGCACATTTGCAAATAAAAAATGCA
The DNA here is from genome assembly GCF_001879475.1 of Ipomoea nil. Taxonomy (NCBI): domain Eukaryota; kingdom Viridiplantae; phylum Streptophyta; class Magnoliopsida; order Solanales; family Convolvulaceae; genus Ipomoea; species Ipomoea nil. The sequence continues at coordinate 2,950,400 of NW_017616696.1, read as the reverse complement.
GGTAAAATCACTTACAAGTGCACCTACTTTCACCTACAAGTGCATGTAATTTTGCCTTGTTAACATTCATGCACCTAGGTACAACTACTTATAATTATAGGTGCACATAGTTATAACGTCAGATGCACTTAGTTTTGATGCTCAGTATAAATTTTACTTACACCTGTAATACATTTTACCTGCACTTGTAATACAATTTACATGCACTGATGTGCATTACATGAAACTGTTACTTGCACTTGTAATACATTTTACTTGCACTTTGATGTTCAATTATTTACGAAAATCCCACCGCATTTTTTTTTTATAAAATCAGTGTTTCTAAATCCCTTAGATCTGGACACGTGGTGCGCGTGGGATGATTCTCAATTCTCTCCTGGGCGGTCGTTCGTATGAGAGTGCGTCCCTATATATATAGGATCGCGTTCTGGTGCGAACTGCCCGCCCATGAGAGAACTGAGAACCATCCAGCGCGCTTCACGTGTCCAGATCTAGGTGCACCTATATGCATGAATGTTTGGGGGTGGTTTTCACGGGTACTAACTACCCACTAAATTCCTCCGCAAGAACAAAAGTGATGCCAAACAGAACGAACTCAGATCAATGAATCTTAACAAGGCAAAGTTATATGCACTTATAGGTGAAAGTAGGTGCACTAGTAAGTGATTTTACATGCACTTTTTACTTACAAAAGTGCATCAACTACTTGCACATATAACACATTTACATCCACCAAATGACACGTGGCGATCGCGGGATGGTTCTCAGTTCTTTCCTGGGCAGCCGTTTGCATGAGAGTGCGCCCATACATACATATATATATATATATATATATATATATATATATATATATATATATAATTTTATATATTTACAGTATTTTTATGTGCATGGACCTATCCATGATATAATTTGCCATGAACATGCATACTTTTCGTTGATTTCGACACAACATCTGGCTAGGACACCATTTCATCCACATTGTTGAATGAGTTCTATTAGTCGGCAGATACGTGTTGCTTCTGTTAATTTGATTTACGAAAAAGTTAGAAGCAATTATTTGAAGGTACTCAACAATATGATATGCCAACATTGGGATGATGAGACTTAACCTCTAACAATATTTCATTTAAAAATGTCACAGTAATGTCATCAAACCACAAGTTACATGGCTTTGAAGGTACACTTTAAAAGTTGCTTTTTAAATTTATGAGAAAACTTGTACTCCGTAACTAATACGTGAAGGTGTAGGAGTTGCTTCTTGATATTAAGTAATATTTATTGGACCAATTAATATTATTATTGTTTCAGAAAGGATTGATTAAAAATTATATATCCAGGACAACCTCAACTAATTAAGTTGGTCAGACTATTGACTTAATTAATTAGTAATCACAAAGTTATAAGTTTGACTTTCAGTGGGAGCGGCTTATTGATCTTTTTGATTTGATCCGATCAGCTATGAACAACATAAGCTGGTTTACCTTGGTCCTTTGCAAGTTCAGGTCTAAGGCGATATTTATCCAATGCATACCTTTGGATAATGACTGCAAATTATCCTTGTTACTCAAAAAAAAAATTATATATATACAAGTTACGTTCTTGTCAACTGAACTTGAACTTGTCTCTAAGAGTGCTATAGCCATATGCTGTATGTGCACACCTGGGAGCAAGAGACTGTTCTTATCTTACGAATTATTTTGTACCTTAGCATGATGAATCCAAATCAAACACTGCTGCTTGTCAATATATTATTGTCAATTAATTTTCATTCTTTTATTATATCGTTTCTCACATTAAATTTTTTGATCAAATTTACTTCACAATTATAATGAAATCTTCGCAATACGTTGTCCTCATATTACATTTTCAATTAAAGTAAAATCTTTATTGATATCTTCTCATAGATCCTTATTCGTAAGATCCATAAGGCAAGTTTAGTTCCTCGTAAGCATTTGCCTTATAAGTATTATAATTTCTTTCATAAATAAATCTTCAAAGATGACTCGAGTTTGTAAAGTGGAGCTATCATTCTCGCTACCCATGTCATTAACTTAGAACTTCATACATGTTTTTAGATCGATATGCATAATGCATCTATCTCATAATATAAGCTAATAGTGAGTTTGATTTGTATAGTATAATCGTGAATGTAGTAAAAGGGGAGTGACTAACATATTATGTGCAGTAGCATTGCAATGTACATAGAAACAATTTACAGTAATTGTTTTGGCACAACTCAGTATAATAAACCATATTATATTTCATACAAGTTCTGTCTTCTTGGTCTCTCTACCGAAACACTATTCTATGCCACTGGTGATTTAATTCTTCTACCTCCTTTGGCTAAAAAAGGAAGAGATAAAAACTAGAGAACTTGAGCACAAAGGCCAATTCATTCGGTTTCCATGTATATTTTGTTCCACATTACTTTTGGGGGAAAAAAGCCTTTGTTGTGCATATACTGGGGTGCCAAAAAGCCTTTGTTGTTGTGCATATACTGGGGTGCCTTTAGGGAGGGAGGCAAGGGCTGTGTACAAAGGCAAAAAGTGGTTGGAAGCTACTCTATCAGAGCCAGGTTTCGATCCTGGGACCTGTGGGTTATGGGCCCACCACGCTTCCGCTGCGCCACTCTGATTATTGAGTATTTTTACGATTTTTTTTGCATATATTAGGGTTCCTTTAGGGATGAAATGGCTTTCACAAAAAGGCAGGGCAAAAAGTGATTGGAAGCCTCTCTATCAGAACCAGGTTTCGATCCTGGGACCTGTGGGTTATGGGCCCACCACGCTTCCGCTGCGCCACTCTGATTGTTGAGGTTTGGAAGTGTTTAGTTATTTATAATTACAAGAGGATACTCCCAAAATGCATTTTGTCCCTAATTGTAGCAGAGGATTAGTTATGATTCATGGCAAGTTAATGACTTGTGCATTGAAAATCAGCGGATAATTATTATTATTATTATAAGAAAATTAAAAATAATAAAAAGTGTAATAATTAAGGGAGAAAATTTCACTTTTGGTCCCTTAACTATTATACATGAATCATATTTGGTTTTTGACTATTAAAATTAAAATTTTCTAATTAAGTGCATTACTATGTAATTTGTATCACATTTGGTCCTATTGTTCAAGAGTAAATACTCAAAATGGTCCCTCGACTATAGCTAAATACGAAAATTGGTCCTTGACTTTTAATTTCAACCAATTAAGTCCTTAACTTTACAATTTTAACATGATTTGGTCATCTGTTACCCTCCCCGTTTAATTGCCGTGAAGTCGAAGGATAAACTGGTAATTTCACAGCTGGCTTGCATTCTCCCTTCGCTAGTACGACCTTGCGCTCCTAGCCACGCCATGAACACCTCGACTTCCTATTCCAACGAAGATATACAATTAACAGGTTAGGTTTTGTTAATATAATTTGGGAATTTTTACATAGAGAATTGCAGTGATTAGGTTTTGTTATTTGGGGAGGCATCAGACCGTCAAGCCAGGACCATGATGGGTTGTCTCAATAGGCTGAGTGGAGCATCGGGGTTAAAGGTAAATCTTTCTAAATCTCAGATCTTTTGTTCTCCTAATACCAGTGCAGTTATGAAGCGGATCATCCGGGAACAAATGGGCATCCCTGTCACTTCCAACATCGGGACGTATCTTGGAATTCCTTTGCTCCACAAAAGGGTTTCTAAAGAAACCTTCACGTCGGTCATTGATAAAATGAGACGGAAGCTGGCATCCTGGAAAGCAAGTTCTCTTAGCATGGCTGGAAGAAGAGTGCTTGTACAAGCTTCCTTGGCTACAACACCAACTTATGCCATGCAATCCATGGCCATTCCGGTAAGCTCTTGTAATGTTATTGATAAGATTTGCAGGAACTTCCTGTGGGGGCACTCGGAAGATACTAGGAAGATTCACACGATAAGTTGGTCCAATATTTGCACGCCGCGTGACTTAGGGGGGCTGGGCCTGCGTAGGGCACATGATTTTAATATGGCCTTTCTAGCAAAAATGGCTTGGCAAGTGGCTACCAATCAGAATAAACTCTGGGTTCAGATCCTTAAGGAAAAATATGTCAAAAATTCTGATTTTTTATCCACTATTGCTCCAAGTAATTGTTCTTGGGGGTGGAGAAGCCTCCTCAAAGGTAGGAATATCATACGGGATGGTATTCAGTGGAAAATTGGCAAAGGTGACTCTGTTAGTTTCTGGCATGACCATTAGCTAAGTAAGGGCATTCTCAGCCACTTCCCTGAAGTTACAGTCCCCCCGAACCTGGAGCATGTCAAAGTTAAATTCTTCATCTCGCAGAATAAAGACTGGGATATCACGACTCTCAGCAGCTTGCTTCCCGAGGACATCATCAACACTATTCGGGCAGTTCCAATCAGCAAGATAACGGAACAAGAAGACTCTCTTTCTTGGCCTCTATCAGGTACGGGTTCTTTCTCTGTAAAATCGGCATATTCCTTGTTTGCAGGTTTCCAGGAGAACGATCACAACCTTGGCTGGATGTGGAGGCTCAAATGTAAAGAAAAAATCAAGCTATTTCTCTGGAAGCTGTTAAACAATGGCCTCCTAGTTAATCATGAGAGAGTGCGAAGAGGTCTCACAGATGATGGGACCTGCCCGGTATGCATGGACAGAGAAGAAACCTTGGACCACATCTTCAGGCGCTGCATTTTGGTTTCTGACTGCTGGGCTTTTTGCGGCACGCCGGCGAACTTCAATCCGCTTGCGGTCCGCCACTTGAAGATTAGGTACAACTCAATACAGGGGGCAGCAATCCGGTGGCTGTAAACTCTTATTGGAATCTCCTCTTTCCACACGTCCTTTGGAATGTTTGGCGAGCCAGAAATGACTTGGTCTTCAATCGTTTGGATACACCAGTGTCCGACATTTGCAGACGAGCGCACCATGACGCGGAGGATGCTAGACTTTATTTGTTCAGAAATTCTGGGGTGTTGGGAGGCAGGCAAGGCTGGGTCCACTGGTCTCCACCGCGCCATGACTGGTTTAAATTGAATACCGACGGTGCTAGAAAAGCCTCAACGGACATGGGAAGCGCTGGTGGTCTCATCCGAGGCCCTCATGGTAATTGGATTGTAGGCTTTACCACTAAAATTGGCTCAACAAATAGCTTTCTTGCTGAGCTTTGGGGTCTCCGGGAAGGCCTCATTCTAGCTAAAATGAGAGGTTTCATGAATTAGTTGCAGAGTCCGACTCGGATGCCTTAGTTCAAACTCTCAATAATAATAACTTTGGATCAAAGCCTGAAGCTGACACCTTGATTACAGATTGCAAACAGTTGATGACGGCCTTCCAAGACTTTGAGCTGGTGCATGTCTTACGTGAAGGGAACCCATGGGCTGATTTCTTGACCAACTTGGGACAATTTTCTGACTGGGGGACCACGGTTTTAGAGGATCCACCTGCTGTGATAAGCTCTCTTCATGATCGGGATGCGAACATGGTGGCTACTAGCAGAGTTACTTAGTTTTTCTTTTTGGAGTTCTTCAACTCCTCTTTCATCACAAAAAAAAAAAAAAAAAATTGAAGATGTCCATGATTTTCCCTTTTTTTTTTTTCATTTCTTATATATATATATATATATATATATATATATATATATATATATATATATATATATATATATATATATATGAAAAAACAGTTTAATATTGTTTTCCTTTGATTGGAAAAACATTTAATATTTATAATGGAAAATGACAATTTCTGTCATTTAATTATACAAATATTGTAGATTCCATTATTCAAACAGTGAATTATTACAATATTCATTTGTTTCTTTAATTATTTATAAATTGGCAGTTTTAACCAAGCTATTAATAGAATCCATTCTATTCATCGAAAAAATTTATATTACAAAAATTGTCAAGGGTAATTAATAATTTCACAAAATTGTTTCCTTTTACCCAAATACGCAATGAATGCCACATATATGACCCATTACAGTATAATTGTATGAACTCTTGGGTCAGTCGTTATATCATAAACCGCGGTGCAAAAACAACGCCGTTTCTTTAAGTAAAGAAACGGCCCGCCATTATAGTTAACGGAGTCCGCTTGTTTGGTGTATTAAACATCAACTGACATTACAGTATATCTAAACCGACACTGCAGTTATATCAAAATGATACTGCAGTTATAGTGAAATGAAACTACAGTGTATATATAAAATGAAACTGAATAACATTTCACATTTGAGTGTATATTGTACAATGAAGCTGTAATTATATCAAAATGATCATGTAGTTGTATTTTAATAAAACTATAGTGTATATAAAATAAAATTAAATAACATTTTCACATATTTGAATCTATAAATATCGAATGAAACTATAGTTATATCGAAATAAAACTGTAGTTGTGTTGAACTGACACTGCAGTGTATACAAAATGACACTGAAGAACAAGGTTACTTTTTGCAGAAGGGTGCGAAACGGCGGAAAACAAACACTGTTTATTTTCATTTAAAAAAAAATACGCGCGATGCATGATTGATCATGCACCGTGGTGCATGATATAAGAGGGTGATCACGATTCGGTTTGAATCAAAAATTCAAACTGTAATCGATACTGTACTAATCGAACCAGAATCGAAACTCTAAAGTTTCAGTTCCGATTCCGATTATAGAAATTTTGGAACCGGAACCAGACGATTCCGGTTTGGAACCGTGAATTTTTAAAAATTAAAAATTAAAAATATAATATAATAAAATGGCCAGTAGGCCACTGGCCACTTTTGCCACGTCCAACAAACAACATAACATATAATTTTATTTTTTTATTTTTATTTAAAAAAAAATTCTGGTTAGAACCAGCGGTTCTAATCGGAACCGGCAGTTCCGAACCGAAATTGAACCGGAATCGAAACCGTGGTCATATCTATTCTTGTGGTAGCATTTTAAAAAGTTATTATTTTAAACTCTTCGTTCTATATACATTAATGTTTAAGTTTATAAATATATAGAACGGATATTCTAAACATAGTACAAGATAATATTATTAAATATGATGCATTGTTGATACTTAATATAAAACGGTATTATTTTGAACCAGGATCCACCATACAAGATGGACTTTGAATGATATAATTTGTGATATATTTGAAGATGGACCATACAAGATGGACTTTGGTATTATTTGTTGAGTGCTTGATATTAGCAATGTTTAATTAAACTTAGTAATAGATTTTAAAACATTGTAGCAATTATAGTCGACTAACAACTTTCTATATTTAGGCACAGGCAAAAGGAGAAATACATGGCTGTAGGGTCGCAAGAGGAGCACCTTCTATTACCCACCTTTTCTTTGCCGATGATAGTTTACTTTTTTTCAAGGCAAATGTGTAGGAGGCAGAAGTAATTAAACGATGTTTATCAGAGTATGAAAAGATGTCTGGACAGGCAGTCAATTATCATAAGTCAAATATTTGTTACAGCAAGAATACACGTGGAGAGATAAGGGATGAGGTTGCCAATATATTGGGGGTGGTGCAGGCTCAGAATTTTGGGAAGTATTTAGGACTTCCATCGTTTGTGGGCAGAAATAGGAGGGCAGCATTTTCTTATATTGAAGATAAGATAAGACAGAGGATTAGCTCATGGAATAAAAAATTGTTGTCACAAGCAGGAAAGGAAGTTTTATTGAAAAGTATAGTCCAATCTATGCCTACCTTTTCAATGTGTGTTTTTTTACTGCCTATGACTTTATGCACTGCTATTGAGCAAACCATGAATCGATATTGGTGGAGATCCAAGAATGACCAAGGTATACATTGGAAGGCATGTGATAAACTATGTATTCCAAAGAAGTATGGAGGTTTGGGATTTAAGGACTTACATGCCTTTAATCTTGCTATGCTAGGGAAGCAAGGGTGGCGTTTTCTGACACAGCCGCAATCATTAGTTTCGAGAGTTTATAAGGCCAGGTACTATCCCACTAATTCTTTCTATGATGCATGTTTGGGTAATAACCCAAGTTTTTGTTGGCGGAGTATTTTGGCGGCTCAGGAGTTAATTTGTGGGGGTGTGAGGAGGAGGATTGGGAATGGTAAAACAACGTTGATTTGGGACCACCCATGGTTACATGATGGAAACCACCCGAGAATACAAACAGAAAAACCACCCCAATTGGCGCAGGCAAAGGTGATGGGTTTAATGGATCAACAAACTGGAACCTGGGATCCGGATATTCTCACGGATATTTTCATATCGGAGGATGTGGAACGAATTAAAAAAATACCTGTGTCACCTGATTATGATGATTTGTGGTACTGGTATGGAGATCCAAATGGTGAATATTCTGTCAAGAATGGGTATAGGAAACTAGTGAGCAATTACTCCCAACCTCTAGGGACCTTTGATAAATGGAAGATTTTATGGAAACTCAAAATCCCACCAAAGTGGAAGACATTTATATGGAGAGCTCGGAGTAATATTTTGCCCACCACAAACAATCTACTTATAAAGAGGGTGGATATTGATCCAACATGTGCTATGTGTGGGGCTTCGCATGAGGATATTGTGCATTCTTTGATCACATGTGGCTATACAACAAACATTTGGACACAATCTCACCTCCCAATCCCCAATAGTGTCACAAATGTTTTCAGTGATTGGTTTAATGGTTTGATGAATATTTTAGATGATAATGTGATTATTTATGCAGTGGCAATTCTATACTACATTTGGCGTGCGAGGAATGGGGCTGTGTGGGACGCATGTTTGCCCAGGCCTCAGAAGGTAATTGCGATGGCGTCTTCAGCTGTACACTCTTGGAAAATTGCGCACCCGACACATACCCAGCCGCAGCCCAATGCGGCCGTGATGGATCAAGATGGAGCCCCAAACACACGGCTGCTAGTTGCCACAGGCATCACTGCCGAACCGGCAGAGAGTGGGCTGCCTTTGAGCAGCACTGTAATGCAGCCACACGGGCAGCAGCAGCCACTACCGAATGTGCCACATGCGGATCCCCTCAAGTGCTACTTCGACGCGGCATACGACCCACAAACGAACAAGGCAGCAGCGGGTGCAGTTATTCTAGATGTGCAAGGAGGATATATTTCCGCAATGACCACCCCTATGTCAGATTGTTTTACACCTTTAATGGCGGAGGCTCTAGCGTGCAAAGAAGTTTTGTCATGGTTGAGAGATCGCGGTATAGACTCTATCCAGCTCTTCACGGATTGTTTAGTATTACAACAATATCTATCATCTACGACTCGATCACCACGGTCTTACTTGGGCTATGCCATTGATAGCTGCAGGACTGGTATATTGGTTTTTGAGTGCTGTTTAATTCGATATGTTCCTAGATTAGATAATTATTTAGCTCATACTCTAGCATCTATTGCCTTTACTCAGACGACTATTATGTATTCGGACTCAAGTCCACCAGCTGCTATTTCTACATATTTTGAATAAATGCCACACAGGCTCCTTTCAAAAAAACAACTTTCTATATTTTATATGTCTTATTTACTATTGATTGGTCAAATTAATTTTTTATTTGTTATTTTCTTTAGTATTTTCTAATTAGTTTAAATTTGATTTGTTGTATTTTATAATACTTTTATATACTAATATTAAACTTTATATTATGAAAATTTAAATTTAAAATAACTTCAATCAAGTTAACCGAACTATATACACAAAATGAGATGGATGGAGTATGATTTAATATTGGGCTTCAAAATTACAAGTATTTATGGTGTATCCAAACAATTATTATTCTATGGATTATTGTCCACACAGCTGTGTGGACCGAAAATAAAAAGTACATTGTGTGGTAATAAAAGTATTTTATTTTGTATACTATCAAATAATGTACATTCAGTATACAAATAATGTACTTTTAGTATATTAAAAAAGTACTTTCTATTCATGGAGCGTACTTTATTTTGTATAATGTACATTTAGTATACAAATAATGTACTTTTAGTATATTAAAAAAAATATTTTTTATGATTCATACAGCATTGTGTGGATCATGGTTCACATCAAATTTTGTTGCATCCAAATTGCTAGATTTTATTATCATATAAACACTCCCATGTTCTGTAGGCAAATTATTGTGTAAAACGTGATCTATATAACTGTGTGGACTATGGTCCAAAACGACATCATTTTTATGTTAATAAAATAAAATTATTCCTTGCTCCACATGCTTGTTAGAACAATCAACATTTTGGGGTCAGATAATGTATTGTTGGTCCCGGTAGGTAGGGGTTCAAGTCTAGAGGAGGGGGTGAATAGACTTGAATAGGTTTTGAAAATTTTAACTATTCAGTTAAGTAGATCCAAAGGGTTACTTCTTCACAGTTTAACCTTTAGTTGAGTTTGCATAACGGAAATTTGTTTTTACCCCTTAGAGTTAGTTTGCACGTATTTTTGATATTGTAAAATTTAAGTTTGTTCGTGATGAGTATATGATGTGAATAATAAATAAAGTAGAGAGAAAGTTTTTTATAGTGGTTTGACAAACACGCCTACTCTACTCTTTTCCTACTCCTAAAATCTAATGAGGTTTGCACTATCCCAATACTACAAAAGACGACTCTTCTCCTAAAATTTAAGGAGATTTGCACTATCCCAATACTACGAAGGACGTTCAAGCCTTGCACTATCAAGGCGTTCCCTTAGCTTCTTCTCGGCTAGCTTCAGCAGCATCGGTCTTTTTTATATTATTCTCACACTCATTTTCTTGATTAATTTTACATCATTAATATTATTTTATACTTTTTATTTACAATTCACACAAATGTGTAACTCATGATCCATGAAATAATGATTGCCCAATCGTTGGCCACCTCTACTTGGTACATGACTTAGCAGTTACAACATAAAAGAAAAATAAAAAAATCAAATCACATAACCTTTCACATCATCTTGCAAAGGGCAACCTTAACCGCCACGCAGCGGCAATAATCCACAACGTGCACATGACACCTATTCTAGCACTTTTGGACCACTGACCACCAGCCACATCATACATTAAGAAGTCTAACCAATAACGAGCTTCCTTTCCGTAGTCCCGCCTACATTGTAAAACCCCGCTATAATTTAATAGAATTTCGAGTACCAAAATGCAAAAAACGCATTATATTTTTAGTTCTAAAAATCAGATATCCCGCTGCTTTGTACACAGTCGACAGATTAAGGAAAGTGCCGTAGTGCTTCACTGGACACGTATTCTCTCCGTAGCTCTCTTTCAGGAGAGTTTTTCTGAGGATTTTGTGCGAGAATTTGAAGGTTTTAATCACATCATGAATCGGCGAAACGATCCCAACCCTTTCGATGATGAAGAGCAAGAAGTCAATCCATTTTCGGTAACCGACTAACCGCCTCTTCGTTTGCCGCTTCTTCCTCTTTCGCTGCGGATTCTTAGCTTTTTCTTTTTCCTGGTTAATTTTCGTGCGATTTGTTCGTGTTTCGGGGAGCATTGCGTCGGTTTTGTGATCTAGATCTGAGAAGTTGAGCTTTAGAAGAATGTTTTAGTGCATTTCTGAATTAAAAAGTCAAGTTTGAGGGAGCTTTTGTGTCTATATTGCTATTATGGTGTGAAGTCCATGTTGGATTTTATAAAATAAAATGAAAGCTACAGAAATGTGAATTTTCCGAAAATTTATGTGAAGACGTTGTGATCTGAATAGTGCCTTGCTGTGGATGACAATGTTTTGCTCGATCTCTGTTTGCAAAACGTTATTGCTTGTGACTCAAAAAAAAAAGAGTATTGAAATTAAAACTGAAACAATGAAGAATTACTAAGTTTTCAAAAAATGAAGAATTACTAAGAAACAAAAAATGAAGTTAGAACATATAATTGAACTGTGAAGTGAAGCTTTCAGTGTTGTTAAATGCTGTTAGATGTTGGTAATGTGGCCAGTGGATTGAGCAAGTCAACAAGATATGTTACATTCGTAACCTATTTAAGTGAAGGGTGGAACATATATACTTAAGAGATATTTTTATTTTATAAAGGAATAAGATAAGATTATAGTTTCTTTCTTCCCATCATCCCATGCCTTTAGGGGGGACAGAGGCTTCACCTAAATCCTTGTAGTTCAAATGCAAAGAATAATTATTTTCATCGACCAACAAATTTTATGAATGCGGTAGAGCATTTAGATAGGTCATATACTTGATTGAAAACTGCTTCACTAAATTTTGAAATGGGTGAAATGTTTAAGATCATTATAACTAGTCATCAAGTTTTTATTTAATTTGTTATTTTTATTTTGTGGTAGATGGAAATCTGGCCTATGGATCTTATCATTGCTTGTGTTTGACTTGGGAGGATTTTTTTTTTTTCTTGGTGACTTGCACCATAATTTCTGAATGCAAGATATCCTTATCTTCTATGTCTTTCATTTGCAGAATGGTGGTAATGCTCCAGGATCAAAATCACGCATTCCTCAAATGGTTGCTAATACTCTTGGTTTTGGTCAGAAACATGATGCCACTGTTGATATACCACTTGATTCACTGAATGTAATGTAATTAATAATACAGCAGAGTTTTTTTTTTTTTTAAACAAATGATGCCACTGTTGATATACCAGTTGAGTCTGATGTCGTATAATTGTGTATTAGGACCCCAAGAAAAAACAGAAGGAACTGGCAGCTTGGGAAGCAGATTTGAAAAGGAGAGAAAGGGTCAGTTCCAAAGTTGTGTTTGAATGCTCATATTATGAGATCTGTTACATGTTAAATTTATTGAGAATCAATATCAGTTTCCTAGTGATCAAAAGAATTTTGAAAGACTGTTATACAGTTTTTTTTATTTTTTTATTTTTTTATTTTTATTACTTATGAGTAAAATCAAATATGGTTTTTGGTATCCCTTCTCGATGATCTGCTTAGATTTTTGAAGTACTGCTTGATTGAGTTTGGAGTGATATTGTGCAAGGTTACAAGTAGCTTCTAATTTTACAGGACATCAAGCGCCGAGAAGATGCTGTTTCTGGAGGTATACACAATATTAGTAATGATTCTACAGACCATTTTTCTTCTGTGGATTGATTTGTTCTGCTGCTTCATTTTAGCTGGTGTCCCCGTCAGTGATAAGAACTGGCCTCCTTTTTTCCCAATTATACACCATGATATAGTCAATGAAATACCAGTTGAATCTCAGAAAATGCAGTACTTGGCTTTTGCCAGTTGGTTAGGTATGTTCGTTTTTCCTTGTTTGTTTTGTTTTTGTTTTTGTTTGTAGCATTTTACCAGTTTGAGAATAGCCTTTTTCCAACTGTTTTTCTGTTCAATGTGATTAGTTAGGCTTCTTGTTGTCATGTTTGGGATTTGGTCTACCAAATGAACCACTGCTGTGCCATATGGAAGCCTCTGGATGAACCTTCCTCAAATGTATATAAAATTTCTTGCTGGCTTTAGTCAAGTTTAACTTATGTGAAAAATACTTCTCAAAAGTTTCCCAAGTATGAAACTAATTATTGCTAAAGCAACTATAACAAGTAGTCAAGTACTTTTCACTCTTGTCCATAACTTCACTTTTCTCAACAAGGACTTTGGTTTGACCAAAAAGAATGGATCAAGGCAAGAGAAGAAAAAAGTTTAATAACCTACTGGAGGTTGTAAGGATGTGGTTGAAAATTATTTGACTTATTAATTATTATTATTGAAGAGGAGAAAATAATTAAAATAATTATGCCTAGAATTGGGAGGGTAAAGAATAAAGTCCATGTTTGCTCTTGTGCTTGAACACCCTTTAGTGATTCAAACAGCCAAAACTGCATTCTTATTTTACTCATTATATCTTGTGAAACACCATATTATATGCTCTGCACACTTTATTAATCTTACCCTATCAATTTACATTAAGTTCACGTTTGAGCTTATCTTTGGTTAGGTTTGTTTGTTTGTTTGTTTGTTTTTTGTTTTGTTTTGTTTTTGTTTTTGTTTTTTTGTTTTTTTTGTCTTACACCGTCTTCTCCCACTCCAAAGGAAATGTGTTCATTTTAACTTTCCAATAAATGTCTGCACAGGTATTGTTCTTTGCCTTGTATATAATATTGTCGCAGTGACTGTTTGTTGGATAAAGGGTGACGGTGAGTTTTTTCTTCATTCCCACATTTCTTATGGCATTTTTTGGGTTGGGGCATTGGTTTTTATGGGAAACAGGTTGAAATGACTTCAGTAAATTGCTGACATCGCGTCTTCTACAGGTGTCAAGATCTTTCTACTTGCAATAATATATGCATTAATGGGGTGCCCCCTATCCTATGTTTTGTGGTACAGGCCCCTTTATAATGCAATGAGGTATCCAACATTGTCTTACCATCAATCCTAAAATTCGCAGCCCCCTGTATCCCAGATAGGTTCTACTTATTGTTATGAAAATGACTATTTTGCTACTTGTCTCAATTTCCAGGACGAACAGTGCACTCAAATTTGGTTGGTTTTTCATGTTCTACTTGGTATGCGTTGCTGACAAGCATTAAACTTATTTTTAACTTTACATATGGTTGTTACATAAGTTCTTAAATTTTCTGTTGCAGCTCCATATTGGATTTTGCATATTTGCTGCTATAGCTCCTCCAATTATCTTTCATGGAAAATCATTGACGTAAGTTTGTTTATGCTTTCTAAATTGACTTTGCAATACTGGAAGTAATGTTTTAAGAATGGTTTAGGCTTAACTAATTATGACATCTATGGGGACAATAAATATGAGCAACTTGTCCTCTTAGAATTGATTGTTGAGATGTGATGGTTACTGGTTAGTTGATACAACCACCCCTATGACACAACTTTAGTTTCAGTTCCTAGTGGGTATATCGATGCAAGCTCTCCTTTTAGAAGGGAGGTGCACAGGAAAAATTTTATTGTCTGAAATGCTATAAAATTGGTTTCTGTTCTTGAAACTTCATTTGCTAACGGTTGCTCAATCTGTTCCAGGGGCATCCTTGCTGCAATTGACGTCTTCTCTGATCACGTATTGGTTGGGGTAAGTTGCTGCAATTGACATCTTCCGAGTAGCATATATATCTTCGATATCCATATTGTTTATTTGCAGATATTCTATCTGGTTGGATTTGGCTTGTTTTGCTTAGAGGCATTGCTAAGCTTGTGGGTGCTTCAGGTTTGTGACTATAAAAATGGACATTCACACACCGTTATGTTCAGTACATAGTGCATTTGACTGCATTCTTGTGAGAATGGGTGCTTGGATTGTGTGCAAAGTTTTCTTTCCTTCTCTTCTATAACTTATTTGCAAACCCTATGTTTCAGAAGATGAAAGTCACGTGCATTTACATTACACTTTCATATCTGGCTTGCTTAAACCTTTCACATTACCTTTTCCCTTGTGCAGAAAGTTTACATGTATTTCCGAGGGCATAACCACAGGTAATCCAAGCTTTCGGTTCCTGATAATGATATTGTGTGGATATGTGAAGAAACAATATATCAAGGTGCCTCAGTATAGTCTGGTCTTATCTGATGTATTTGATTGAGTTATACCTACAGTCTTGTGTTTGTTGGCAGCATATTTTGTATAAAAGTTGTCAATGGTTTTAATGTTATGACCAGTACAATATATAGTTCAACCCTTCTTCCTTACTAATGCAATTTTGTGGCTATGAAGAAGAAAAAAATTGAAGAAGAAAGAAAAGAAGAGTAAAAAGACAAAAAAATTACACTAACATTACACCAACATTTTTTTTAGTAAATTTGTATCTAAACTCGACTTGTCTCACGAAAAATATCCGTGGTCTTATAGAAAAATCATCTTGTTTTGGGTTGACTTTTAAAGTAAATATTAATATTAAATTTGGTTTCGTTTATTATTATAAAAATTAAAACAAATATTTGGTTTGGCATTAATTTGATATCAAGCTAAATCTTTGAATGCGTGTAACCATGACGTTTTAGTAGATATTGTATCATATTTGAAATAAACAAAATTAATAATAAATATGAAGAATTATTATCTTTTTGATAAAGTTTGTTTTAAAAAATATTAATTTTTTTTGGTCAAACTGTTGTAACAAACCCTTTAGCATTTTTTTTTGAAAGCTACTGACTCTATTATATTATAGTATATGTTTATACATACTTTTTCAATTTGTTGAAACACACACTGCCTCTATTGAGGCTCAATCTCATGATCTCTCATATGAGAAAGTTACTACATGTCATCTGAGCACAAGATGCTTGACAACTCTTTAGCAATTAATTACTCTATAAGAGCAACTCCAACGTGTCTTCAAAACGGCAAAAATCATCGCCATTCCACAATCGCAGCAAATTTCACTTCTCCAAGGTGTGCCGTAAACGCGACAAATCGCCAAATTATTTGGCGTTGATGAAATGGACCATTTTCTCCTCTTTTTTTTTTTTTTTTTTTTTTTTTAATTCTAAATTTATCCGTTATATGTTTTAACATTGAATATATATTAATTAAAATTTCAAATGCATCAAACATAACTAGAACAGAATAAAATTATATATAATTTTATTATTTTGTTAAATACTTACGTAGAATGTTTAAAGTTTTTATTATTAAATATAAATTATATCATTTTAAAGATCGTATTGAGACAATCAAAACAAAATTAATATTGAATATATATTAATTAAATTTTAAATACATCAAACACAATTAGAACATAATAAAATTTAAAATACATACATTATAATTAAATGTACTGAATGTTTTATGCTACATTAATATTGGGAAATAAATTAGATTTTCAAAATCATTGTTAAATTCAATTTTTTTAATAATTAATGTTATAAAAATTAATGTTAATAAAAATTATTATTTACATCACAAGTTATATTTTATATTAAACTAATTAAATTCGAACTAATAATTGAAAAATCAAATTATTTTAGTGTAAAAATTTAGTATTTTGGTGTAAATGGGTGGAAGATGAATAAAATTTGGTATAAGAATAAGCTGAGAATATTCCTTCTATGTGATATTTGGTGGAGAAGTTTGATGTTTTGGTGTGAATTGAGTTGGAGTTGCTCTAATATTCCGATTTAAAGAAGGAGAAGTGCCAAAACTTAAATTTGGAAGGGAAGGGGAGAGAGACTTGACAATATAATATATAATATAAGGGAGGTGTATTCAATCATGACTTCCATAGAGTTTTAAAGACTTTTATGAACTTTAAAAGTTGGGAGGTATTCAATTCAAACTTATAGATAGTCTTTAAAAGTCAGGTGGTATTCAATCAAGATTTTTAAAGAGTCTTTAAAAGTCGTGTGGTATTCGATTAAGACTTTTAAAGAGTCTTTAAAAGTCATGTGGTGTTCAAAAAGTTATGAACTTTTATAGACTTTTTAATTTTAGGACTTTTGTAGACTTTTCCTTCTCAAATATAAATAGTTGAAATCCAACCATCAAGGCATCAACCCCAAGATTTCAACATTTTCTTTCTAAACTTTGAATATTTTCTCTATCTCTCTATTTAAACTCAATTTTTTTCCGTATTTAAACTTTATAAACCTATCTAAATTCAATAAAATTATTTTTTCCTTCATTTATCCTATATTTTCCTCATACCTAAACTCTACCAATTTTTCTCTCTCCTAAACTTTACAATCTTCTCTAAAACTTCGAAATACTATTATTTTTATTTCATTATTACTTGTTTATATTGATTTTTATTTTTTCTATGAATTTTTTATCTTAACTTTCTCTAATTCTCCCTAAATACATAAACAAAGCAAATTTTTTATCGTCAAGTTTTAGTATATGTTTCATAGTATTCATATAAATACTTATATAATTTATGTTTATATTCGTAATATATATTTTTCTTTTTTTTTTTAACAATAGGTTACTACAAATAGCGAACTAATGTTCGCAACAACAATTTGGGGTTGCAAACAATAGTACCTTGTTGTTGTTCGCACTCTCAAATTGCTATTGCAAATAATAGTTATTTGCGTGATGTCTAGCAATATATCAAGTATATATATTTTATATATATTATTAATATTAGATTTTTATTTTTTTTATTTTATGCAACTTGTAATTATATTTTTAAATATTTTATTTGATCAATTCTTTTATGTGGGTGAAGAACTATATAATTAGAATAATTTTATGATATATTATAAATGTTTTGTAAGAAAATTATAAATGATAAGAATCAAAATCATTGAAAGTTTGTAAGGATGTATTCAATTTAGAATTTCAATGACTTTTGTAGACTTTTTAAAATAAAAAGTTGATAAAAGTCCATAAATGTTTTTTATATAGACTTTTATAGAGTCTTATAAAGTTTTGAACAACTCTATGAAAGTCAATCAAAATTTATTAAAATCTATCATTTTAAAAGTCTTTAAAACTCTACTAAAGTCATGATCGAATACACCCCATAAGAATAGGATTCTTATACGAAAGACAACCTCGTAAAACAGAGACTAACCTTGTGGTTGCCATGGCCGAGACATCAACTCCAACTCAAACTCAAGAGAAAGCTAGGAAGCTGTGTTATAAGAGGAGGGCTGCTTGCATCATCAAGAAAGCTATAGAGTTGCAAATACTGTGCGGTCTCAAAATAGGTGTTGTTGCAAGCTAGAGAGTTGGCCCCCTAAACTCAACGATGCAAAGGCTTTACTCGATGCCTGCAAGGAAAAGTCTGGGGTTAAGAGACCGAAAAGAAAAGAAGATCCCGAGAGTAGTCGGGAAATCTTGGTTTCACTCCAGCTTTTGAACCAGGGGGAGGAGGAGTTCTTTAAGGGCAAAGAGATTGCAACAACCTCCCAAGGGGGAGAAACTCTGGTGAGAAGCAAGAAAAGGAAAGATTTTCATGAACAAGGGTGCCTGGAAATCTTGAATTCAAAACTGCAGCTTTTGACCACAATCGCGTTTCCCAAACTCGATTTTCCTAATATTGTCAAAAAAAAAAAAATTCCTAATATTGTCCATAACCCAATGCCACTTCCCATTTCAGTCAAAACCCCTCTGCCAATTCACCACCATCTGCTGAGGGCAAAAAATTCGTTGACTAAATGGATTAAATCATATTGTACAAAGACTTTATAATAAAATTATAATTATTATTATTGTTATTATTATTATCTTTGTTGTAGAAATGTACATTATATATTGGAATTATATGTTAGTTATTTTTTAAAATATAAATATCAAATTTATAAAAATATTTTACATTATTATTATTATTATCATTATTATTATTATTATTATTATTATTTACAATAATTTAAATATATAAAATTTAAATAATTTTAAGATTTTAATATAAAGTACTAATATTGGACACACCTATTTTTTACGCATCACGCATAAAAAATACTAGTAATAAAATAAAATTAGAGAAATTAAAAACTGGAGGAATGAAATTGGAAAACTGAAAGATTGGAGAAAGAAAACTGGAGAGTAGAAAAAGGGAAATGGAAAAACTGAGAAATGAAGTAAACGACCCCTAAAATTTTATCCACTAGAGTCGAGATTAAAAAAATAAACCTTTGATCATGAAACTGAAGTTGTTTGTCTTAAATCGTTTGAGGTATTATGAATAGGAATGAAGATATACCAGGTCTTTTCATAGGGCTTATGGTCTGGCCTATTCAGGTCTTCAAACTAACCCTTAACGTATTTTTCAACACTGATAAATAGTACTCCGTAATTTCTATCTAAACCCGACATGTCTCACGAAAAGTATCCACTATACGATCTTACAAAAAATCATCCTTTCCGGGGTTGACTTTTAAAATAAATATAAATATTAATTATTAAATTTGATTTCTTTTATCATAAAATTAAAACAAATATTTGGTTTGGTATTAATTTGATATCAAACAAAATCTTTGAATGTCTGTGTAACTATAGCTTTTTAGTAGGTAATGTATGATATTTGGAATAAACAAAATTAATAATAACTGAACAATGATTAGCTTTGAAGAGTTTGTTAATGCAATTTAAAAACAACTGCCAAATACCCTATAGACCGTTAGCAAATTAAATAAGGGAGAGTTGCCAAATCTTAGGAATCCTACCTGGAGGGTTCTGATTCGAAATTAAGTCATTAAAACCCCAGAGAGTAAAGACAACATCGTAAAACTTCTACACCAAGAAACAGACTAACCAAGAAACAGAGTGCCATGGCCGTGACATCAACACAAGAGAAAGTTAAGAAATTGTGTTTTGAAAGGAGGGCTGCTTGCATCATCAAGAAAGCAATAGAGTTGCAAATACTGTGCGATCTAAAAATTGGTGTTGTTATTCTTAGCCTGACGGCAAGCTGGAGACTTGGCCTCCAGAACTCAAAGACGCGAAGGCTATACTCGACGCCGGCAAGGAAATGCCTAGGGTTAAGAGCGAGAAAAGAAAAGGAGATAATCCTGAGAGTTCTCACTGGGAGATTTTGGTTTCAAAACTGCAGCTTTTGAACCAGAGGGTGGAGTTCCTTAAGGGTAAAGAGATTGCAACAACCTCCCAAGGGGGAGAAACTCTGGTGAGAAGCAAGAAAAGGAAAGACTTTTGTGAAGAAGGGTACCCGGAAATCTTGAATTCAAAACTCCAGCTTTTGAAGAAGAGGGAGATGATGTTCTTAAATCCTTCTGCCAATTCACCACCATCTGCATCTGCATCTACATCTGCTGAGGGCAAAGAGATTGACCTTTTTGATGATCTCGGGGGTGAATGTGATGACTTCTTCTTAAACTTAGAAGAAGAAGAAGAAGAAGAAGAAGACAAGAATCCACAAAACAATGGTGGTAATGCTGCAACATTCAAGGGCAAAGAGATTGACCTTTTTGATGATCTCGGGGGTGAATGTGATGACTTCTTCTTAAACTTTGAAGAAGAAGAAGAAGAAGACAAGGATCCACACCAAAATTCCTTTACTGCTTTAGGCAACGGTTTACTACCCACACCCACAGCCGCTGAAGAGTGTGGGGAAGTTCAGGTGAGGAAGAAAGCCAGGCTGCAATACCCCACTGCTCCTTTGAACAACAATCTGCCCCAATTTACCCATCACCCTGCTGCAGACTATTGGGAAGCTCTGTTCACTGATGCAGGATGGGTAAATTCTACTGATGCTATGCTGTCACTTCTACAAGACCTTTAATTTGCAAACCTTAATGTTTTTCTTTTCTTAATTTGAAATTTCAATGTTATCCATTCACCACAAACACCCCTTTCTTTTCAGTTGTTTTATTTTGCTAAAACTAGCATGGAAGGGCATTATGTAATAGATAGGGCATTATCATCTCATTATAGAGCTATCATACTTCAGCAATTAGCATCATATAGGGCATTATGTAATAGATAGGCCAAACAAGTAACTGACCTTTTATCTGTTCCAACATTGAGAAACCAAAAGAAACAGATGATTACCAATTGTAGAAATCCTAACCATATCTGATTAAATAAACAAAAAAGATTATGCATTTCCTGTTTTTATACATAGAAGGCATTCATTTGATATATATATTTGATGTTGAAGATGATTTCTATATAACTCTTAACTCTAAGTTTCAAATCTCAGATCACTCAAACACAGTTTATGTACATTTGTGATGAACGACAATATAGAAATCCACTCTAAAATAGCTTTTAATTGTCAGACACATGAGCCAGCTAGGTTTTGTAATTTCTAGAAAATAAACGTAATAAGAAAAACTCAATTCCCCTGTTTATGCATAAAAGATCAAAGAAGCAGAAGGAGACAAATACAAACTTTTGTTCACTAAACTCAATCTGAAACTTGAACATTGTTATCAAAGTCTACTATAAACTGCTCGAAGAAATGCGCCAGTAAGGAATAATTGCAACTGCTCACATAAATAATGCGCCAGTAACGATTGATAAAGCAAAACGGAAAGAAGTGTTGTATACGTACCTTGAATAAAAATGTCAAAAGCCTGCGAATTGAAGACGATGTGAGCTCAAGTCCATTGTCGAACTCTCGAAGACGACGTGAGCTCTGAGCTTCGTGGCTGCGCAATGGAGAGAGTGGAGACGTGAGGAGAGAGAGGCGCGAAGATGTTGGACATAAATAAAATATATTAATATATTGATACTTTTCAAAAGGTGCTAAAAGCGTTGTATTTTTAAATTTTTCAAGATAAAATGAATTCAAAATGATATAGTATCGTAACCATCAAATAAGAACAATGGTAGAACAGTTTGAAGTTTTAGAAGGGTGAGCAAAAGTTTTCAAGAGTAGAAAGACATCTCTATTTCTATCTCTCTCTCTCTCTATATATATATATATATATAAAAGTCAAACTTACAAAAAAAAAAAAAATGGTGAAAAAGTTTCTGCATGTGAAAAACGACGGCGTTTTGTATGCCAAGGGGATTTTATCAATTTTGTTAAAAATCCCGTCGTTTAAGAAGTATAAACATTCTAACTTTTGAAATTTCGATCATCCAACCTTTGATTATCTGAGTTGATTACCATTAATTCGTTTACTTATTTACAGTCCAGTTTCGTATCCACCGGATATTACAAAGATTGTTTGCAGTATAACTATAGGTCAAAAAGTAATTAAACTTTACTCTTTAATTATAAAAAGTTCTAATTAGACACCTCAATTCCTCACTTTGATGCAATTTAACTGATAACTTCTTAAAGTGATCCAATTAGATCAATTCATAAGTAAAGTTAAGGTAATAACAATTATGTGTTGATCTAATATTTCTTTCAAAATAAAATTAATTTTTTTTTTAAAAAAAAAACATAAATTGTCGGCTTCTCCGTCAATGGAGAAAGAATGAGGCTTCTCTGTAATTTTTTTTATTTATAAAATTATTTATTTATTTGAATTTTAAAAATATTTTAAAGTTTTTATTTTTTATTTTTCATTTATAAATTATTTTTTTAATTAAAAAACTATTTTTACCAGTTACTTGAAGGTAAGTGGTTAATTAGCTCAATTACATTAAAATGGAGAGATAATATGTCTAATTAAAGATTTTTATAGTTTAGACATTTATTTACTTTTTGCCTTATAGTTGAAGATTCTATTCGACCTTTTCCCATTTTCCATTTCTTATAGTATTTAAATCATAAAAAAATTACTTCCTGTGATAGAAAATCGAAAGCAAATTATGAAGGGGAGAATTTAAGCAAATTATGTTGTGCATCCGTATGCACCATGCATGGTGCATAAGGATGCAAAAACGACGTCGTTTTATTAAAAACGCGCGTCTCCCCTTTTAAAAAAAAAATCAGGTTCGATTCCCAGCAACAACATATGAACTAAAATTCCAGAATCGATGAACTATAATTCCAGAATCTATGAACTAAAATTTCAGAATTTAATCTATGAACTAAAAATTCCAAAATGAATGAACTAAAATTCCAGAATCTATTAACTAAAATTTCAGAATCGATGAACTACAATTCCAGAATCGATGAACTATAATTCCAGAATCAATGAACTAAAATTCCATAACCTATGAACTAAAATTCCATAATGAATGAACAACATAATGTTGTTGCTGAGAATCGAACCTGATTTTTTTTAAGGAGAAACGCGCGTTTTTAATAAAACGACGTCGTTTTTGCATCCATATGCACCATGCATGGTACATACGGATGCACTGCATAACTACTCGAGAATTTAACTTTGGTAACTTAATAGTAGTTTAACACTTTGAACTAAAACTATACTGAAATCTGTTAATTGCCACTGAAGGCGAAGGAATAATGCCTATAATGGCATGTGCAAGTCACTTTCCTTTTCAAACAAATTGTTGTTCATATGTGGGAATAAAATAAAAAATAAAATAAAAAACAGAATAAACGTCAATGTCAAATATTATAATTATAATTTTAACTTAATGCTAGTAACAAAATTAAGTTGGCCTTAATTTGTTGCGTGTTACATTTATTTTGATTCCCACATATAAGCAATATAATAATTTGTTGGAGAAAGAAAGAGATTTAAAATACCTATAACAATCCGAATGCTCATTTAACATAAATAAGAAAAAATTGTCACTTTTGAAATAATTGAGTAGATTGATGGGGATATGGGATCCGGGGGGTTCATTTTATTGGCATAGTATTGACCCAAGTGGGGGTGGTGATGATAGGAGATTGACCCAAGTCCTATTGGGCTAAGAAGACAAGGGGGCGTGGTGGCCCAAAAAGAAGAGAGAAGACGTTTCCGGGCAAGAAACACCGCCGGCGGCCGGCAACCGACCGGCCGGGTTCCCGGCGGCGAGGCGTGGCCGGCAGCGCCCAGGGAATGGGGCAGGTAGCATGGCACTTAACTACAGTAAAAGGGGCAACCGACCGGCCGGGTTCCCGGCAGCGCCCAGGGAATGGGGCAGGTAGCATGGCACTTAACTAGAGTAAAAGGCATAGACGCTATCAACAGGGTTTAAACCCACACCCTCCAGCTCAGCAGGCGCGCACCATACCACCAACCCACGTCAACTATTGTTTATTGAGACGCGGCAATTATATATAACCTATATATGCGGGTAGGGCAGCCTCCACCACCGGCCATGGCCGGCCGGCGACTGGTCGGCGGCGGGTCCCGCCGGCCACCTCAAGCCGAGGCGCGGCCAGTGGGGGCAGTGCGCCCCCCAGATTGTCAACGGCACCCCCCCCCCCCCTTTCCCGAGGGGGTGCTGGGCGGGTGCGCCGAGCATGGTGGACCAGGGTGGCATGCGCGGGAGTTTTAGAAGTATGGCGAACGTGCCCGCTTGCGTAGCGATAAATGGGGAAGTGGGGATGGATTGCATGGGACACGTGGACGCCAGAGGAGGAGGGGGGCTTGCTATAAATAGGGGCCCTGGATCTCTGGCTAGAAAAAAAGCAGGACACGACAGGCACACTAGTCCAGTGGTCTTGATCCCATACTCTCAATCCAGTCACCCGAGTTCAATTCCAAGTAGTAGCATAGTTAGCAATAGCCCATCCTGTGGGCCTTATTCTTTGTATTGGGGCCATCATTCTGGGCTTGTACCTCGGGCTTTGTACGTATTGTTTAGGGCCTAGCGCCCCGGGTAATAAAGTCAATACTTTCATACCCCCGTCCTATGTTCCTATACCTGGTTTATGGTGGACCCGGTCCCAATAAAACCATCATTAGCACCGTCTGTGGGGCTCGCTACGATTAGCCCGTGTTTGTAGTCTCTACCATCCTAGCAAGGTTCCGAGGTACGCCCAAATGGTTGATTCGCAAGAGGAGCTACCCTATAAGGTAACACACTTAGCACATCGTGACGCTACTCTGGTGAGTACACTTGAACACTTAGTTAGGTAAAGATTGTGTTTATTTTCCCGAACTATGTGCCCCTATGTGCTCCTATGTGCTCTGCATGCTTGGCCCACAGCTACCTCAACTATATGTTCATATGTGGTCTGCATGCTTGGCCCGCGGCCACCTCAACTATATGCTCATATGTGCTCTGCATGCTTGGCCCGCGGCCACCTCAACTATGTGCTCTGCATGCTTGGCCCACGGCCACCTCAACTATGTGCTCCTATGTGCTCTGCATGCTTGGCCCACGGCCACCTCAACTATGTGCTCTTACGTGCTATGCATGCTGGCTCTACGGCCATGGCGGATGGGGCATGTGGGTTATCGCAACCCACATGCGCGAACTTGCTCCCGGCAAGCCGCATGGTTTTGGCGGATGGGGCATGTGGGTTATCGCAACCCACATGCGCGGACTTGCCCCCGGTAAGCCGCATGGTTTTTGGCGGATGGGGCGTGTGGGTTATCGCAACCCACATGCGCGGACTTGCCCCCGGCAAGCCGCATGGTTTTGGCGGATGGGGCATGTGGGTTATCGCAACCCACATGCGCGGACTTGCCCCCGATAAGCCGCATGGTTTTTGGCGGATGGGGCGTGTGGGTTATCGCAACCCACATGCGCGGACTTGCCCTCGGCAAGCCGCATGGTTTTTGGCGGATGGGGCATGTGGGTTATCGCAACCCACATGCGCGGACTTGCCCCCGGCAAGCCGCATGGCGTTGGCGGATGGGGCGTGTGGGTTATCGCAACCCACATGCGCGGACTTGCCCTCGGCAAGCCGCATGGCGTTGGCGGAGGGGGCGTGTGGGTTATCGCAACCCACACTACCCCATCCTACAATCTTCAGTTACCTTCATCCTTAAAAAAAAAAAAAAAAAAAAAAAAAAAAAAAAAAAAAAAGGTTGCATGCAGGTGTAGCATGGAGAAGGAGCAAAGACATACATTGAATATTTAAAAGAAGCATGCAGGTGCATCATGGAGAAATCGACAAAGCATACTAAATAAATGCAACAAAAGAGATGTACAGTGCAAGAGCATCCAAGAAGTGACAATAGAGGAGTCACCTTGACCTCTCGACACTAGGTGATGAAGCGAAGGCCAGGGCAATGTGCGGTGTGTGGTAGAGGTACGGAGTAATGGCGTGACGCACAACAATGGTGATAATGGAAGGTGGCGGCGAGAGATTGAGAAAGGGAAAAAAAAAAAGGAGGTGGTGATACCGAATTCTACTTCCTTTAGGCATCAAGATACCTAAAAGAACTGGGGGACTTGTGATGGGGATATGGGACCCGGGGGTCCATTTTATTGGCATAGTATTGACCCAAGTGGGGGTGGTGATGATAGGAGATTGGCCCAAGTCCTATTGGGCTAAGAAGACAAGGGGGCGTGGTGGCCCAAAAAGAAAAGAGAAGACGTTTCCGGGCAAGAAACACCGCCGGCGGCCGGCAACCGACCGGCCAGGTTCCCGGCGGCGAGGCGTGGCCGGCGGGGGCGGTGCACCACCAGTCGTGCCGGCAGCGCCCTGGGGCAAGTAGCATGGCACTTAACTAGAGTAAAAGGCATGGACGCTGTCAGCAGGGTTCAAACCCATGCCCTCTAACTCAGCAGGCGCGCACCATACCACCAACCCACATCAACTACTGTTGTTTAAGGCGCGGCAATTATATATAACCTATATATGCGGGCAAGGCAGCCTCCACCACCGGCCATTGGCCGGCCGGCGACTGGCCGGCGGGATCACCTCAGGCCGAGGCGCGGCCAGCGGGGGCAGTGCGCCCCCCAGATTGTCAACGGCACCCCCCCTTTCCCGAGGGGGTGCTGCGCGGGTGCGCCGAGCATGGTGGACCAGGGTGGTATGCGCGGGAGTTTTAGAAGTATGGCGAACGTGCCCGCTTGCGTAGCGATAAATGGGGAAGTGGGGATGGATTGCATGGGACACGTGGACGCTAGAGGAGGAGGGGGCTTGCTATAAATAGGGGCCCTGGATCTCTGGCTAGAAAAAAAGGAGGACACGACAGGCACACTAGTCCAGTGGTCTTGATCCCATACTCTCAATCCAGTCACCCGAGTTCAATTCCAAGTAGTAGCATAGTTAGCAATAGCCCATCCTGTGGGCCTTATTCTTTGTATTGGGGCCATCATTCTGGGCTTGTACCTCGGGCTTTGTGCGTATTGTTTAGGGCCTAGCGCCCCGGGTAATAAAGTCAATACTTTCATACCCCCGTCCTATGTTCCTATACCCGGTTTATGGTGAACCCGGTCCCAATAAAACCATCATGGATAATATAGATATATGAATAATTAATGAAGAAAAAACGTTATAAACATACCATTCAGGGGGAGGAGGGTAATTTTATAACATATTTTTCAAAATTTGAGTAGTTTGAAAACTAAAACGACAAATTTAAATAAACATTTATTCAATTAAATTCAACTCCTTTACATTTTGAGTTGAAGCAAGTATATTGGAAATGTGCTCAAGTTTGAACTTTAGGGATGTAGAGAACAAAGTTAATGAATAGCAAATGTGATTATATGACAGTATAACCCATTTTCAAAGTAAAAGGGTATTGCAGAAATAAACAAATCTTAACTCTAACGAATAGTATAATTAAGTCTCTTAACTTTCTCTTACATGCTCTGTCGAGTCGGGGGAGCCTTTAGGATTGTGAATTTAACCTTTTGGGATAAGTCTCTTAACTTTAAAAAAAAAAAATCAATAAAACTCTCCAAATTAGTGAAATATTGCAATTATGTTATATTATTACTTATTTAGCGTGTTATTATTGATGTGACATTAACTAGTGTTAGGAATAATTGTTGTATAGATTTTGATGATATTATTGATTGTATTTTAGAAATTTAGACTCCCCATTTGTTTTCTTTGTAACAACGAATATTTTGTCAGCAAAGGTCATGCCTTCAACAGAAGTATGTATATCCATGTAGTTGTAAAAGGATGCCTAAAGATAGTTGACTGCGTTCACTATCGGCAGACCTTATTCGACAAATCTCAAGTAGGAGGTGGTGAACCCAAGTCAAGGGAAAACATTTGAAAACTGCTAATTGAGGCAGGATACTTGTTTAGGAAGGTCAAGTGACAGACCTGGCCTCAATCAATTGTTGTAAAGGCCTCCCGATAGATGTGTTATCATGCATCTAACCGCATCTAAGTCAGAAGCACAAAGTCAAGACCCGACACACCTTGTCAGGTTTATCTAGTAGAGAAGTACAATACCTACAAGAAATGTCTTTTGTTCTTTTGTGATAAGAGTTGTTAGACAAGCTCTTCAAGGTCATTTGACAACAAGCAAACATACTTTTTGGCTCCTACACCCATAAGATAATTCCTTGTTCAAAAAAAGAATTTATGTTTTTAAAATTATCTTTAAACTTTTAATGTGTAGGTTCCAATTTAATTAATTAATTTTTTTTAATAATCTCATTTGTTTCATAAATTAACATAAATTCTGCTGCAATAGCCATAGTCAAGGTATTAATTATTCACAAAATTCTTTGGAATGCAGGTCCCATGAATCTTCTATCAATGAAAATGTAAAAAAAAAAAAAAAAAAATGTACACTTCATATGAAAAGTTATATAAATCTATTCCTTCTGTAGTAATAATAAATGCTCCCTATTCTGGTTACAAATAATAAATATAATCAGTCAATCCTAGAGTCAACTCAGTTAAAATGAGAAGGGTAACACTTTTTCATGTGATTCGATGTTGGAGCAAGTTGAAGAACTAGCTAAGAAATTGTTTCCTACTTTCCTATGAGAAAGACACCTTTTTTTTTTTTTTTTTTTTTTTTTTTTTTTTTTTTTTTGTTAATTTAGCTAAGAGTGTTGGGTAAAAAGGTTGAAAAATCCCAAAAACAATAATCCTACGAAAAGATTAATATTATATGGGAAAAAGAAAATCTGGGAAGGAAAAGGTTGAGTGTTTGGGTATAGGTTTAGCACGAGTTCGAACACAAAGCTCTTTTCCTTAAAACCTTATTTGCTACCTCCCACAAGTGCTAGGAGCGTTGTAGCCTAGGTTTCCCAAGATAAAACGTGCCACGATTCCTTGTTTAAGCACCTAAACAAGGAACCCGGCAAACAAAGCAAAGCTTAGAACACTGGTTGGCTAAAAGAAGAGAGTAGAAGCAGAGTTTTGAGATGAAAAGCTACTGGAATTCCTTTGTTTCTCACTGTGTAAAATGCTACTGCTTCTACCTCTCTTTATATAGGGATGTTGGAGTGATAGCATTCAACATGACCATTAAATTGGTGTTAAAACCAATTGTGTAACACCTGTAACGGTCACCACTAAGTAGGATTAAACTCAGAATTTAAAAATTAGGATTAAACTCAGAATGTAAAAATTGGAATTAAAACAGTATTAATTCCGTAACAGATGAGTTTAATCTTCTGCACTTTCGGGTTTCAGACCGTTGGGTACTCTCGTGTAGTGCTGTGGTACACGAGCTCGGGCTTGAATCAAGCCTTTTTGATGTCCTCTGGTTAGATCTTGATTTGCACACCCCCCCCCCCCCCCCCCCCTTCCGCGCGAGAGAGTATGCTATACAATTCTACAAGCTTGAAAAGAGCTCATGTATATAAGGGGGCAAATCTTGTTTCCAAACCAATGTGGGACAAAGTCCTACATTTTCCCTTCATTTCCCAACTTAAATGGGTCTACTTTGAGAATCAATATCTCATTCACCCATTATCCATTTTGAGCGTACAATATATCAATCTCTTCGTCTTACTACGAAGAACCCGAATCCACTTTGACCTGACCCAAATCGGAAGTGAACCCCACTGATAATTGTACCACAAAATAGCCACTTAATATGACATTTTATGCCATTTTAAGCTAATTTTTCCAACAAAGAGTTCATGATACTTTTAAAGTCGGTCATAAAATGAGTTAGATTTTTTTTTTTTCTCCATAGATTACTCTGCAAGCTCAAATATTGGTTGCATTTGATAGAACTTCTCAAATAATCCTACTCTGCATAATCTAAATTAATGGGTACTTGTAAAGTTATAGGGAAAGGTTTCAGTTACTCCCGTATATTAATACCAGACAATTCAGCCTAGAAATATTTCTCTAAGATTATAGTCTTGGAATGAATATTGTATGATTCTTTTTCTGCTAGAAGTCAATTGTTTTCCTCTATACCGCTCTCCAAAAGTGAGCTCTTCCTATGGTTTGGATTATTTATGTGTTGGAATATAGACACATCAATGGGAACTCAAATGACTTGAGTATCAAGGAAGTCAAATGACTAGACATAATCCCCTTAAATATTTATCTTGCTTTTCAAGGATAGTTTTCGCTTATATAAGTTGCTTAACAAGCTGAAGCCCCTGTAAATTTTGCTGCTGCTGTTCTTAGGCTTATTTTTCTATTTTTTAAAAAAAGTTATTGTTGGTATAGTATACAATGTATCCATCACTACATGTCCACATGTTTAGCAGTTGGCTTTTGTGCGGAGAATGGTGTTGAGTTGATAACCATGCTTGTAACGTAACAGGTTTGAGACACTTAGGCAAATAATCTTTTTTTTTTTCTTTTTTTTTTTTTTGGGTATGTCGGTGGGGAATGAAGATTGAATTTGAGATCTAATTAGCGGGGTGAATGTATGATGTGATTATAAGCTCATAATTTTGAAAGGTGTTCGAGATGAATATCGTGTCAATATTCATTACTATTATGAAGGGATGAAGGGAAATTTTTATTATTTTATGTGTTGTAGTTTGATTAACAAAATTTGATTGAAATTATTTTTAATTAACTTTTTTTTTTATAATATTAAGTTTAGTATCAATATACAGAATTTATAGGGATAAAGTACAAATAAGTCACTGACTTGTTTGGGAAATAACAATTAAGTCATTGATAAAAATTGATAAAAAATTGAATAGTTAAGGTACTCAATTGTTAGTTTTGAAAGTCGTGGATTACAATTAACAAAATCACAATACTCACATGACCAAAATTGAAATTTACTTATTTATATATTACCCATTTTGTCTTCACCTTTTTCTAGATACATAAATCATGGCTTTGCATTCCAGGTGTGTTTCATCAGATAAAGATTTTTTCTTATTGTCCCGCTCTAAATATATATATATATATATATATATATATATATATATATATATTTTGCACGGTGAACAAGCAAATTCTTGTCTAATAACCATTTGATTCTTTCTAGACTTTATGCAAATTTTGCAAATTCCAAATCCTTCATGTTTTGCATAATTAGTATAACACATTAGAGCATCATCTAGTGATTGAAACTCCATTCCAATACATAACTTTATTATTGTCTCATTATTCACATCACTCTTGCATTCTCACTGACATTTTGTTCAATCTCACTTATGTTAAATTAACCATTATTCAAAAAATAAAAAAAATAAAAAAATCATCATTATTCACCAATTCATCATGATTGCTTTCACTCAATTGTGTATTAATTTTAAAATCGTGATCTTTTTCAATTTCAACTATATTATGGTTTTTATGATGAAAAGTAGTCATATTAATCTGTAAAGAAATACTCACTCTGTCACATTTTATCTGTCATACTTACTATTCATTGGTCAAACAAATTCTTTTTTCTTGGTTTATTTTCTTTAGTATTTTTTAAAACTATTTTTAAGTTTGATTTTTTGTGTTTAATAGTACTTTTAGTGTAGTTTCTAAATATATAAATTTTGTATACTAATACTAAACTTAATATTATGAAAAATTGGATTAAAATTAACTTTAGTCAAGTTTCGTTAACCGAACCAAACACATAAAATGGGACGAGAGAGTATCAAATATATAATGAGATTATAACACAAGTAAAAGCCATGAAAAAGGGGCATATTTCAGGTTGTTAAAGACTATTGTCACCAACTCACCAAGTACCAAAATAGTAAAAGGAGAAAACATATGAAAAATGAAAAACAATAGTCATTATAATGTTCATAATTCTTAGCCACTTACAAAATTATACATATTATTCTCTTAAAATTTAAGACCCAAAAATCCATAAATCAAGTTACAAACTCAATTTAACATTTTTGTTATAAACAAAACATTATTGTGGACATTATTATCCATTTTGTAATAGTTGTAACTGATATACTTTTTACCGTTTATATGTATTTATTATTTATTATTACCTTTTATATATATATATATATATATATATATATATATATATATATATATATATATATATTGAATTAGGTGCACACCCCCTAGTCAGCCGAGCCCGTGAGCACACTCCCTGAACATCCATCTTAATTTTTGAACGGTTGTGATTTAAAGTTTGTTTTTATTGTAAATGACTACTCTGGAATATAATTGGGGTACGGCTGTAATTTCCCGTGTGTATTTATTCTCTTTCCTTTTTATATGCGATATAGCCTTTTTGTTTTCCTTTTGCATGTGTTTTAATTGAAGCTACTCCACTTTCCTCGGAAGCAAAGCAGAAGAGAAGTCGACCACAGTCTATCTCGCTTCTTCCTCGGCGATCTCCTGTGGTCTGCATTCTCCATGGCTCGCTCCTCCTCCAAGCGGTCAAAGTGACGACGGGGTAATTCGTTGGGTGTTGCTGGCTCCTCCTCCAGGTGATCAAAGCGACGAGGGGGTAATCTTCGGGTGTTACTCAAGGTATTCTCTACACCATTGCTTAGATATTCTTAGTTTTAAGTGGGTTTTTGCTGTTAGGGGTTTTCTGGCGAGGGGAGGGGGGTTGCTGTGGCAGGGAGGTGGCTTTCCGGCGGGCTTTTGGGTTTTTGTATGCTCGGCGGTTTGGGACTGTAGCGTCGGCATTGGCCGGCGGTAAATGAGGCTTGGGGTGGGGGGAGGGGGGGGGGGTGCTTTGTAATTAAAAACTAGCTTCCATTTTTGCTTTGCCAAGCTTTTACTTATTCATTGAGGTCAATTAGGGACTTCGTTTCCATACTGTTTCTCCATTTTATTGTTGTGCATTCGGCTGCTTTTAGTTTCACTTCTATTCTGGATAACCTGGCATGATCAAGTTTAGAAACCAGGTTTCATAAATTTCCATTAAGTGCATACATGGATAAAGCAAATGCCAATATTCATATTCTACTTTTCTAAATCTTTCATTCAAAATTCATCATGATTGGTTGATTGATTGATTGACATGATATATATTTGCTAGTTAATTTCCGTCTGGATAATTTTTCGGTGCTCGCTCATCCGTCTTTGTCGAGCTAGTGGATTTTCAGATGTCGCTTCTGCCTGTAGTGGCGTGATAATCTCAATGGCTGGCTCTTTCGTCAGGCATTCAAAGAGACAAAAGAGGAATTCTTCCGGGTGTCAACAAGGTATTCCGATTTCATGTTTTCTTTTCGTTTTCTATTGGGTTTTATTGTGTATTTGTTTTCATGATTTTTCCGGCATGGTGGGAGCTATGGGTAGTGTCGGTGATTTTTTATGTTTTCTTGAGATGTGCTTGTGCATCGGATTGGGGGGTTTTGGTAGCTTTGTGCACTATGGGTATTTGGTCTGTGCTTCGGATGGATTTGAGTGGGATTTTCACCCTCTACTGGCAATGGATTTGAGTGGGATTTTCACATCCACACCCAATCCTCACCCACCACCCTTGAAAAAACCTTACTTGTGCGTATTGGGTGAGAGTGGGTGCCTGCAGATTGGTTTTTAATTGTCATCCCTCCATCATAATTATACTCCACTTTGATGTGGAAAATTTGAATTATTTATGATGCTAAATGTTTTTGCAAACCCCTATTAATGTTTGCTCTTGCAATCTTCTCAATGACAATTGAATATTGTTAACTTATTTTCATGCATGTTGGTCTTTGCTAATGTCTATAATCATATTTATTTCTTTTGTAGCCTTTGCGTTATATTCCCACGATCACAAATTATACTCAACTATGGGCGTGGGTTCCTAATGTTGTTGTTGGTCACGAAAAGGAAGGGATTGAAGCTGTTCATCTGGCATCTAGAAGTTTAAAGAGCCTTATTTGCTGCTAATCTACATTAAATGTGTTATTCCCTATATCCTATATAATTGATATTGCTATTTTTATTCCATGAGCCTTAGATTGTATCTTGATTTGTTTCATTTTGTTTTCATTTCCTAAAGTTTTTATTAGTAAATGGCTATGCTGGGTTAATGATCAATTTATGTTTTGTTGGGACTACATTTTCTCTTTTTCGTTTTGTATTTTAGGTGTGTGCAAACCACATTGTAGTTTGTGCGCATCACATTTCTGGTATGTGGGAATCTGTTGCACGATATACACTGTCACATTTTCCTATGTGCATGATAATAATGACGTCTGTGCAATAATAGAATTTCAGCATAACGCATGCGCCTTATACCTCGAATGCACATTGTCACCAGCATTACGCACACACTGTCACCCGTGTGCGCACAGGCCATAGATTGTGAAATAAAACCTAATTAGCAAATATCTACGTGCTCTTTCCTACGCATCCACCTACTTCATTACGCACACACACCAGTTTAATGCACACGCCTTTATTACCGTTTTATTTTAAAATGCAATCTTACAGCAGTGTGTGCATTGTTATAGTATGGTGTGTGCGTTAGTTCTTGTTGGTTTTTTTTTCCAAATGTATATAAAGCATGATTTTTTTTTTTATGTTATTGCTTGTAGAATATAAAAGCGCATGACCTTTGCATTTCTTCATATGCTTTTGTTTTTTTTGTATTTTGTGTGTGCATTGGAGTGTTATGACGTGTACAATAGACCACATAATGCAAAGTTCCATTGCCAAAATTTACACACCAGTGTAAAAACAAAACTAAAAAAATGACATGATACTAAGTTCATTTTTCAAAAATTTGCAAATGCCAAATCATACAAATGCACACACCACCGTAAAATAAATTAAAAAGAAAATCTATTAATTTTTACAATATATTCCTTGTAAAACAAGCCAACCACAAGAAATCACGCACAAGAAAAGGCCTGTGCATATAGTGGTTGCATATTATAAGGATTGTGGTTGTGATTATTTTTTTTTTTTCACAATCTTTCACAGGCGAAATACACTCATGGTTGTATATGCATCCTCCCGTCAACCTATCGGTTTCACAAACAGACCTGTATGCAACCACCTGAACACGCACACCATACGCACATAACAGATATTCTAGTTCGTCCACCACCCCCCACCCCCCTCCCACCATCCCAGCGGAAAAAACCCCAATATTCAGCGTATGCACAGACGATGGCACGTAAATGCACTTAGCCCTTCGTTTTCTTCTCAAGCCTTGTTCACGCCAAGTTCACCTCATCAGCCTTTGTAGTAATTCAAAGTATTAATTTCCATCCATAAACTCCCTAATTTAATGCTGCAGATTCCAATAGTATTATGTCCATAAATAAATTAGAATTACAATTACTAATATATCCTTTACATTGAAAAATATCCTTAATTACTACCATAATCTCTTATAATCTCAACCATTCATGGAAAATGAATCAATGGATATAAAGAGGTTTATGGTCTCATCTATTAGAGGGGTGCACCAGATTCGAAGCCTATATATATATATATATATATATATATATATATATATATATATATATATATATATATATATATACACCTTTGTAGAAGAATGGTTGTTGATGAATAAGATGATCCTCCTTTTCTCTATAATCTCTCTGTATTTTCTTATTCTTGGTTACTTATAATTTTTCTTCATTTCACAATACGTTATCAGCATGATGCTCTACCTAATGGAGTTTTGCAATCAATCCCTCCACCCTAGCTATCCTCTCTATACCATAGACGATTTTATCGATCCTTCCGTTCGGTGTCGGTGATGCCGCTGTGAGTATCGAATATACCGAACAAGTTGAAGTCGGGAGGAGAAGGAGATGAGATCGAATGTGTTTAGTTGTACTCTTTGCGGAGCCATGGATCGGTTTTAATTTCTTCCACCGTGATGCGAGTCTCTGGATTGGTGTCGAGAAGGCGATCGAGTAGGTGTTTCAGCTCCATCATTTGATCAAAGAAGGTGTTTACGGTGGATTTGTAGGTGGCGGATCTTTGAGTTTTTCGGCGATCCGCAAATTCCTATGGCGATTGCGTGAAAGAGACGATGAAATGCTCGTTCCAGACGGGTTTGGTCGAGCCAGAACCATAAGTTTTAGTTGCAAAAAAAATAAAAAAAAATTGATTGCCAAGTACCTTGTTATTTGATGGTATCATTGTGCGTGGCTATTTCAAACGGAAGATCATAAGTTTAAGTCCTATTTCAGTCAATAATGTTAGCATAATCATGTTGAACTTATAAATTATAATACAAATATGTTAACAAAATTTTTTTTTTTTTTGGTTTGGTATTAATTTGATATCAAACCAAATCTTTGAATGCCTTTAACTATGGGGTTTTAGTAGGTAATATATGATATTTGGAATAAGTTTGCATGTGCAGCTCAGTTTTTCACATGGGTGAAGTTTGGGAAGAATGATATTTGGAATAAACAAAATTAATAATAAATGAACAATGATTAGCTTTGAAGAGTTTCTTAAAAAATTACTCCGTATTTAACCAATAGTTATGCTGTGCAACCGTGTGCACCATGCATGGTGCACACGGTTGCAAAACAACGTCGTTTTGACTAAAAACGTGCGTCCCATTTAAAAAAAAAATTCAATTTCGATTCCCCTTAATAGCATTATGTTGTTAATTTATTGTGGATTTTTAGTTCATTCATTGTGGATATTTAGTTCATTCATTGTTGATATTTAGTTCATTCATTGTGGATATTTAGTTCATCCATTGTGGATATTTAGTTCAATCATTGCGGATATTTAGTTCATTCATTGTGGATATTTAGTTCATTCATTCTGGATTTTGTGTTATTCATTCACTGTGGATATATAGTTATGAATTTGTGGATATATAATTCAAATTATGCACAAAAAATGCTATTGCCGGGAATCGAACCTGATTTTTTTTTTTTAAAGTGGGACGCACGTTTTTAGTCAAAACGACGTCAACCGTGTGTACCAGTATAATTTGCGATATTTAACTAACTAAAAAGGCTTTTTAATGCAATTTAAAGAAAACTTCCAAATATCGTTTAGGCCGTTAGCAACTAATTAGTATTAAAATTAAATAAGGGAAACTTCTACCTGGTGGGTTGTGATTCGCGACATTTAAGACATTATAAAACCCCATATTCCAGACAATTCTTCGTAAAACCTTGGGAGTTTGTCAGGTGTTTTGGGGGTTGTGTAGGGATTTTGTCAGTTTTTTATTTTGTTTTTTTTTTTTCCCTTTTCACTCATTTCTCTTTCCTAATCACACCTCCAAAAACTACACTAAGATCCTCACTATTGAGGATGTCCGTAGGATGCAAATCTTGGACATAAGAAATATAATTGGTTCCGCTCTGATACAAAGTTGGTATCAGAGCAGTAAGAATGTTTGGGAGCCTAGGTTAATAACTTTGGTATCTTTCTATATAATAAAACCATATAACCATGACCAATCAAATGACTGCATTTTCCCGCCCATCTAAAACGATGTAATTTTAATTATTAGGTGATTTTTTTATTTTTTTTGTTTCGATCATTTAATTGATCTTTTGAGATTTGTTTTCTCCAAGAAATCCTTTCGTATATCAATAGTGGGTTAGGTACATAACGTACATAAATTTAACTTTTCAAATCTAATCATTAGAAATTGATCCCAAGCAGTTAATATTCTGATAAGGACTAACGAATATAAACACAAAATATTTATTACAAATTTCTAAATTTATTATTTAAATAAAATAATAAAATAATTAAATTAAAATAATAATAATAAAATATAAAATATAAATATAAAATAAAATAATAAAATAATAACAGAATACTTAATACACTACAATTTGAACTCTAGCATCAGCCGCAGCCACCTACTGAGAATAATAACCGGCGCAACATAATTATTTTGATTCATTACTGTTTGATCCTTTTTTGAACTCCCTTTTAGGCCTCATCATTCTATAAATATATAGTCCAGCCTCAACTCATCTTACATTCTTCTTTTGCGTAAAAAATAGCGTTACACTATCTCCTTCAAAAAGAAGCACATCGCAGATTCTGTAAAAATGGCACATTTGTTCATCTTGGCAAAAGATTTCAAACCTGATTATACGAAAAAAGTGATAAAGATCAGGCTGAGATTAGTAGTCTGATTAAAAGTCAGGAGATCTGATTAAAAGTCAGGAGATGCTCTCCCACGATTCTGAGGTAAGCTTTATTTGTAAAACACATGCATGCTAATACTTTTTACTTTGCCTATCTTTTTAGTCTATGTGCTCAGCAGACTCCATTAAGGGGTATCACATCATTTTCAAGCTTGAGTTACAGTAACACAAGGGAAGATCTAACTTTTGGCAGAATGGTGATCAGTACCATTACTGATTTGTATGAAAGGAAGGAGGTAAACAATTATCTAACTCATTTACATGATGAATGTTTAAAACTAAACCTAACACAATTGTCTATTACCTATTGTAGTTTGGTGATTATTGGATCCCTGCAAAGATTGCTGACATAGAAGGCTATCATGTGCTTACAAATCATGCAAGTCAAAAGGTTGTAACAAAAAACTTGTGCCTAAGAATGACCTATTTTCATGTGACAAATGTAGCAGAATATGGGCAGATGGTATCTGGAGGTATAGGTTGAAAGTGAGAGTGGTAAATGTTAATGGGAATGCCCAATGTTGCAAAATACGTTAGGCGCTGATTTTTAATTTTAATTTTATTTTTTATTTTTTAAAAAATAATTAAAAAAATTTAAACTAAAAATTGTAAAATTTACTAATAAAACATAAGGTTCCCCTAGTTTTTTCTTACAAATTATTTACGTAAGTGGTTGTAAAATCGTTCAAAATATTGTTGAAACCATCTAAATACATAAAAAAAATTAAAATTAAGAGCAAAATAAGCATTTTTGAAGAAATTAGAGGGTCAAACCGGACAACTGAGTCAAAAGTTATGCCTTGCAGAATTAAAAAAAAAAAAAAAAAAAAAAAAAAAAAAAAAAAAAAAAAAAAAAAAAAAACTAAAAATGGTAAAATTCACTAATAAAACATAAGGTTCCCCTAGTTTTTTCTTACAAATTATTTACATAAGTGGTTGTAAAATCGTTCAAAATACTGTTGAAACCATCTAAATACATAAAAAATTAAAATTAAGAGCAAAATAAGCATTTTTTGAAGAAATTAGAGGGTCAAACCAGACAACTGAGTAAAAAATTATGCCTTACCGAACTTTTTAACACTTTACAACTAAAAAAAAATAAAATAAAATAAAACGGCAGGTTCAGCCAGCTAACCGCCCGGCCGTGGAGTAGGCCGATTCCGGCCTTCCTCGCCACGGCCAGACGGACCTAGTGCCTAGGCGCGATTTTTGCAATACTGG
This sequence comes from Ipomoea nil, assembly GCF_001879475.1. Taxonomy (NCBI): domain Eukaryota; kingdom Viridiplantae; phylum Streptophyta; class Magnoliopsida; order Solanales; family Convolvulaceae; genus Ipomoea; species Ipomoea nil. The sequence continues at coordinate 2,910,697 of NW_017616696.1, read as the reverse complement.
GAATGCCCCATTCTTGCTGTACGAAAGATTTATATCCTATGGTAGGTTATGTCTAAATTAGTTTCATTCAAATGACCATAATTCATTAAATTTAAAGTATAACTGTGACTCTATTATATATTTAGGAAAATGGGAAGATGCCTAAGGAATTAAAAGCTTTGGTTGGCCAATCATTTGTGTTCAAGATTGCTGCTAGAAAAGATCAGTTTGACAGCACCCTAATGGCCCGTTTGGTTCACGGAATAGGCCGGGAATGGCATAGCATTCACAGTAATAGGCCTATTCCGTTGTTTGGTAACCATTTCTATTACCAGGAATAATATTCCTGGTAATAGCCTATTACCTCAAATAAGGTAATAGCTATTACTAGGGCCCCCCCTGGTATTAGCCTATTACTGAACGCTCAGGAATAGATTTTAGAATCTATTTCCTTTTTTACCCCTTTCTTTAACCTAATTTTATTATCCTATATATAAATTTATCATATTTCACCACCGTCGTCGTCGACGCCACCACCAACACCACCATCGCCGCCCCCACCACTGCCACCACCACCATCACCACTACCACCGCCACCACCACCATCACCGCCACCACCACCACCACCACCACCGCCGCTGCCGCCACCACCACCACCGCCACCAGAACCACCACCCAGCAGCACCACCGCCACCACCACCACCGCCACATCCGTCACCGCCCCCACCACCACTGCCACAACCGTCATCGTCAACTGTCACCATCACCACCACCACCACCACTACCACCCAGCACCACCACCGCCACCGCCACCACCACCGCCGCCACCGCCACCAGAACCACCACCCAGCAGCACCACCGCCACCACCATCACCACCACCGCCACAACCGTCGCCGCCCCCACCACCACTGCCACAACCGTCACCGTCACCACCACCACCGTCGCCCCCACCACTGCTACCGTCGCCCCCACCACTACCACCCCAGCACCACCGCCACCACCACCATCACCACCACCGTCACCACCGCCGCCGCCGCCACCACCGCCACCACCCCCGCCGCCACCCCCGCCACCATCGCCACCGCCACCACCGCCACCATCACATATTTTTATAAGGGTATTTATGTCTTTTAAAACATATTTTAGTTCTATTCCTTAAATCAACCAAACACTGTAATATAATTCATAAAGTCTATTCCTTCCGCGAACCAAACAATAGAATACAATTCCTATTCTATTCCTTGTCTATTCCATTCCTTATGGAATAGCATTCCTATTACCTCAAAATTCATTCCGTGAACCAAACGTGCTGTAAATGTTTTTCCCGTTCTGAAACTAGAGAAGGACAGTGCATTACTTGTAATCCACTGTCCTGAATCACTTGACACCCCAAAGCAAGGATTTAAGTTCAAAGATATTGCTACCAAGTGATGATTGTGACGATGATGAGGTTTGGTTCTAAACTAAATTGAAATACTTAGTCAATATAACATAAAGGATCTAATTGACTTAGAATTAACTAAAGTGTTGATTCCAGTGGTACAATAAAAAGATGTCTTCTGGATGAATTATCATCCACACAGAGCTAAAAAAAAAAAAAAAGAACAAACCAGTGGTGGTGAAAGTGGAAAAGGAGAAGATTGCATAGAATTCTAATTTTTTATGTCAAAAAATATTTTGATCCTGTTATCATTTGAAACAACTGTCAGGCTTGTGTTTTTGGCCCTGTGTGGCATCTGAACATTTCTGTTGGACTTTGGTTTGCCATGATGGCAGTATTCTTAGACTTTTCTATTATCTATTTCTATGTGATAATTTACAATATCTATCTGGCAGTTTGTTTACATGTTATTTCAGGTAATTCAATCACAAACTTGGACAGGCATTGACTGGGCAAGGAATGAAGGCACACTACCAACACACTTAGTGGAGCTAAGTGTACTCTAGAAAGTTGAAAACCATAGTCAATGTACATTGTTTGCTGTTGTCAATGTAAACATATTTAAACTATTTAATAGTATAGTTGCATTATACCATTGTCAACACTGTGACAATATAGCTTCATAGACAAGTTAAGAATGGCAATAACACATGATCTTATTAATTTATCAATACTTAAGTAGCAAGGTTTCAACATTCACTTGCTAAGTGAAAAGGCCATGTTGTTGTTATTAACTTTGAGCCTGATAATGCTCTCCAGACTAATAAGTATTTAACTTGATTTACAAAGAATTGGATCGGAGTTTGATGATGTGGTATGCACATACTTAGACTAACGGAGGTCAAAGCTCTAAACAACAAGCAATATAAAATGTTCTTTTTACCTTTCATTTTAACACCAAATGTAACGGAGAACTATTTTGGATTAAAATTCAATAGTCAGAGGACCACTTTGGCTGCAATTAAAAGTCAAGGAATCAATTTGAGAAAAAGCCATAGTCAGATGATCATTTTGGGAATTAACTCTATTAAAAATGTACTTTTTGTTATGGTCCACACAGTAATTTGACTGTTAAAATAAATATAAATATTATATTTGGTTTCTTTTATTATAAAAAAAATATTTAGTTGCCAAGTACCTTGTGGTTTGATGACATCACCGTGGCTATTTTAAACAGAAGGTCATAAGTTTAAGTCCTATCTCAATCAAGAATGTTAGCATAATCATGTTGAACTTGTAATACAAATAAGTTAACACTTTTTTTTTTGGCGTTTTAGTAGGTAATATATGAAATTTGAAATAAGCTCGTATGGCCAGCCCAGTTAGGCACAAGAATAAAGTTTGAGAAGAATGATATTTGGAATAAACAAAAACAAAATTAATAATAAATGAACAATGATTAGCTTTGAAGAGTTTCTTTAAAACATTATTTAAGTAACTAAAAAGGCTTTTTAATGCCATTTAGAGGTCGTTTGGTTCACGGAATGTCAGATTACCTTAGGGAATGTTAGATTGCTGGGAATGTTAGATTACTGAGAATGTTAAATTCCTGTATTTGGTTAAAATTGAGGTATGCAATATAATGATGTTTGGTTTAGGGTTATCTTTTATACACATTATAATATCCTTAACATATTTTCATATATTTTAATAAATTTAAAATTTAAAATAAATAAATAAGATAACGGTATCATATATAATTACATGATTTTAAAATATTAACTAAAATCTTGAACTTGAGAAACAAAATTATTTTATATACTAACATAACATAATAAAAATAAAAAATATATATAATTACAAAAATAATTTTAGCCCGACTAAAAATGAAGAATTTTTTTTTTCGGTGAAATTTTGACGGAAAAGTGGCCGGAAGGACCATTTTTGCAAAAAAAAATTAATAGTCGTGGACTAAAATTGCAAGGCTCAAAAGTCGTTGATCAATTATGCTAGTGCCACTATAGTCGTGGGACCAGAAGTGCAAAAAAACTCTTTGCTGTTGTCAATGTAAACATATTTAAACTATTTAGTAGTACTAGTAATCTACCCGTGCGATGCACGGGCAAAATATATATATATAAGATTTAATGAATGGATATGAGTTTTATTTTTTCATATAATAATTATGTTGATTTGATATAAATAATTTTTAATTGACTTTGTAATTATTAATATATATAATATATAATTAAATATGCATTCATTAATTATTAATGTCCATTTTGTAAATAATACGAAGAAATCAAAGAAAATAAGTAAATTACAAACATATATATATATATATATATATATATATATATATATATATATATATATATATTTATATATATTAGCTTATTTATTTGTATTATTAAGGTCATGATACAAATAAGACGAATAAATATATACTTTCCAACCTATTTACAATTTATATTATGATCTAACCTGACAACATAGGCAAATTATTGTATGGACCATGGTCCACACAATGTTATGTGGACTATAACAAAAAGTACATTTTTAATGTACTAAATGTACATTATTTTTGTACTGAATGTACATTATACAATATAATGTACACTCAGAACAAAAATAATGTACATCCCCTGTATACAATGTACATTATCTTTGTACTAAATGTACATTACTTTTGTACTGAATGTACATTATTTTACAGAAGACAAAATATGGTCCACACAACTTGTGTGAACCATGGTCCACACAATAATGATTGGACAACATATTCATAATCCAAATTTTATATTAGCCCAACATATGTCTAAGCCCAATTTAAAGAGAGTAAAGCCCAACCCATATATCTGACCCTAACCCAAAGTATAAATGGAGCTAAACGTTTGGCCTTTTTCATTTTGCAATCCACGTTACAGCTCCGCTCTCTGTCTCTTGTCTCTTCTTCTTCCGTAGATTATTAGGGTTTTCATCATTCCATCGATCCAGTGAATATTTGTTTCACTAAGATGCATGAATATGATGAACATAACTCAGTAACTAAGAGACAACAATAGAAGATAACTATTTAATATATGAGCACATTATTATTGAGAATGTAAGAATATGCATACTTACTTGGGTTTGAGATATATTGCTACTATGATCATACTTTGCTCTTAATAATTTCAGGTGTCAATTGCAGTAAGAACACTTGGAAATTAATGCAGTGGTGTGCTTGGTATGCTATTGAAATCCTTAAAAAGGGTTTCAATTAGCTTTTCTTAGCATATGTGTTCATGCTGACCGTTGCCTCCCCGTGTCTCCCTTTTCTGCAAAACAAAGGAGGAACAAAAACTCAGTCCTTCAAATGTGCATAAATATCAAAAATGGAGAAAGTGAATACTCCTTCAGAGTAGATGTGGGTTTCACCATATCACCATCTATTTATAGGCTGTATCTTTGCACCAACAAAGACGAAGAGGTGCTTAGGAAATAGGAATGAAATTTAAAAAGAAAAATTAAATTAAGCTGTCAGTAAAAGGTTTCGTATACGCAAAGGCTGATTGGACGTCTATTTATAGGCTGTTTGTTTGCACCAGGGAATAGGAGTGGAATGAAATTTTTTAAAAATAAAATTTTAAATTGAAGTTGTCAGGAAAAGGTTTCGAATACGCAAAAGCTGATTGGACAACATTCAAATAAAACTTTCTGATTGACCACCAATCTAAGAAAATAATAATAACGACGTCGTTAAGGCTTGCACACGCAAAACAAAAAATAAAAACATAAAATGCTGTCGTTTAAGCTAGGCGGGAAAATGGAGCTGAAATCTGTTTGGCTTTTTTATATATAGGATAGTTGCATTGTACCATATTGTCAATACTGTGACAATATAGCTTCATAGACAAGTTAAGAATGACAATAACACATGATCTTATTAATTTATCAATACCTGGGTAGCAAGATTTCAACATTCACTTGCTAAGCGCAAAAGTGCAACCGAATGCACCTTACAATGTACATACGGTTGCAAAACGGCGCCGTTTTGGTTAAAAAAAACGCGCGTCACACTTAAAGAAGAAATCAGGTTCGATTTCCGGCAATAACATTTTTATATATCCAGAAATTCATAACTATATATCCACAAATTCATAACTATATATCCACAGTAAATGAATGAAGTAAAAATCAACAATGAATGAATGAATGAAGTAAAAATCCACAATGAATGAATGAATGAAGTAAAAATCCACAATGAATGAACTAAATATCCACAATGATTGAACTAAATATCCACAATGAATGAACTAAATATCCATAAATTCATAACTATATATCCACAATAATGCTATTGCCGAGAATCGAACCTAATTTTTTTTTTTTTTTTTAAAGTGAGATGCACGTTTTTAGTCAAAATAACGTCGTTTTGCATCGTATGCACTTCGGTTGCACAGCATAATTATTGCTTGCTAAGTGAAAAGGCTATGTTGTTGTTATTAACTTTTTTTAATGCAATTTAAAGACAGCTTCTAAATATCCTTTAGGCCCGTTAGTATTCACATTAAATAAGGAATCTTAGGAACCTAGAGGTTGTGATTCGAAAGTCATTAAAACCCGAGTCTTACAACCTCGTAAAACCACCTTGTTCTCCAAGAAAGAGTAGCGTTGCCATGGGCGAGAAAGCTCAGAAATTGTGCTATGAGAGGAGGGCAGCGTCCATCATCAAGAAAAGCAAGGAGCTGGGAATATTGTGCGATTTGAAAATAGGTGTTGTTATCCTCAGCCCTGACGGCAAACTGGAGAGTTGGCCCCCGGAACTCAACGACGTCAAGGTTTTGCTCGACGCCGGCAAGGAAAGGACTAGGGTTAAGAGCGAGAAAAGGAAAGGAGATAATCCCGAGACTTCTCACCGGGAGATTTTGGTTTCAAAACTGCAGCTTTTGAACAAGAGGGTTGAGTTCTTTAAGGGCAAAGAGATTGCATCAACCTCTCAAGGGGGCGAAACTCTGGTGAGAAGCAAGAAAAGGAAAGAGTTTGGTGAAGAAGGGTGCTTGGAAGTCTTGAATTCAAAACTCCAGCTTTTGAAGAAGAGGGAGATGATGTTCTTAAACCCTTCTCCCAATTCATCTGCATCTGCTGAGGGCAAAGAGATTGACCTTTTTGATGATCTTGATCTTGATCTTGGGGGTGAAGATGATGATTTCTTCTTTAACTTAGTAGCTGATCCACAAAACAATGCTGGTAAGGACAAAGAAATTGAACAACAAAATTCCTTTACTGCTGCTGAAGAGTGTGGGGAAGAAGTTCAGGTGAGGAAGAAAGCCAGGCTGCAGCAATACCCCATTGCTCCTTTGAACAACAATCTGCCCCTACTTACCCCTCACCCTGCTGCAGACTATTGGGAAACTCTGTTTACTAATGTGGTAAATTCTACTGATGCTATGCTCTCACTTCTACAAGACTTGTAATTTGCAAACCTTAATGTTTTCCTTTTCTTAATTTCAAATTTCAATGTTTTCCATTCACCCCTTTCTTTTTCAGTTGTTTTATTTTACTAAAGCTTGCTTGCATGGGATATTATATAGCTATCATACTTCAAGGCATTATGTAATAGATAGGCCAAACAAGTAAGCAACTGACCTTTATCTGTTCCAACATTGAGAAAGCAAAATAGATGATTATCAATCCCAGAAATCCTATTAGAATGTCACCATCTATCTCTGATTAAATAGACAAATTTTATTCATAGATGAAGGCATTCGTTTAACAATTATGCAAAACTTGAGATATTTGAAGTTGGAGATCAGATGATTTCTATATAAATTCACTGGAAGTTTCAAATCTCAGATTACTCAAACACAGCTTATGTACATCTGTGATAAACGAGAATATATATAGAAATCCACTCTAAAAAAGAAAAAAATATACAGTAGACGCCCACTTTCTATGTGTTTCGTTTGCAGAATGGTGGTAATGTTCCAGGATCAAAATCTCGCATTCCTCAAATGGTTGTTAACACTCTTGGTTTTGGTAAGAAACATGATGCCACTGTTGATATACCACTTGATACAATGAATGTAATGTAATTAATAATACAGCACTACAGCAGAGGATTTAAAAAAAAAAAAAAAAAAAAAAAATCTTAAAAGAAACTCTGCTATCAGTTTTTCAACCTCATTCTTTGATGATTTCTGCTAATGAAATTCTCCACTAATAAGGAATAAATGGTATTTTTGATCATGTCTACTTTAATATTGCAACCTGACTAAACTGATTGATGATGTGTGAAGTGTATTCAACCACCATCCAATATAATTTAATGTCCTCTTTCACTTTGTGTGTTGTAATAACTAATTTTACACCTCTGGCGCTTTCATAATTTTGATTCAATTGATGTGTTTTAAGAAAACTCGTGGCTTGACTTCATATATTATACTCGTTACCTGCTGAATGGATAATGTGTGTGATTTTGATACATGCTTGGGACCAGGATTTTAGAAAATCTTATTTTATTATATTACATAGTTTAGATATTAATAAATTACTAAATAGTTATTTAGAAACTAATAAATAGTTATTTAGAAATTACTAAATAGTTACTTAACTTATTATTCTTAGTCTTCGAATTAATTTAGGTAGTTTAATTATTTAGAAATAAACTAGAAGATTTCAGCAGATTACTTAGCTTATTTAGCCATTCTATGAGTTGTATTTTACCCTATAAAAAGGGAGATTATTGAGAATAATGCAAGCAGAAATTGAATCCCAAAAAGGGTCTAAGGGAGTTTTGGGTCTCAAGCAAACTCAATGTTTTCTTCTCTTTATTTTCCAATTGTTATTCTCTATTCAATTTTCCTTATGTTTTCTTGCCCGTGACGTGAGAACACAACAGATTTTCAAGTACTTAAACTCTGTTATCTAAGAGAAGAGCATGGCAGCATGCATGCATGCATGCTCGTGTGTAGTTTTACCAATCTACAGGTTAAAGCTGTATATGTAAAGAACTTGCCCAGAAATATTACTGAAGATGAGTTGAAAAATTTATTTGAACATCATGGGAAGATTACTAAAGTTGTTCTGATCTAACACCAGCTAAAGCTGGGCATGAAAAGATCAGAGTAGATATGGTTTTGTTCACTTTGCTGAAAGATGGAGTGCCATGAAGAAGAACACTGAGAAATATGAAATTGATGGTGATAATGGCTTTCTGGTCTTCTCATTTGATTTAATATTTTGATATTATAATTTTAAAGTGTAATTGGTCTGATGTCCAATCTCATTCTGATAGGTAAAGTTCTGGACTGCGCACTTGCAAAGCCACAGGCAGATGAGAAATCTTCTGGACAATCAATTGCGCAGAAAGGAGGAGTTACACTTCCAATGTGATGATTGGATCGGAGCTCCTTATGTTGCAGGAATTGCCCAGGTACATATGGTTGTTACATAAGTTCTTTAATTTTGTGTTGAAGCTCCATATTGGATTTTTGCATATTTGCTGCTTTAGCTCCTCCAATTGTCTTTCATGGAAAATCATTGATGTAAGTCTGTTTATGCTTTCAAGAATGGTGTAGGCTTAACTAATTATAGCTATCATACTTTAGCAATTAGCAATTTAGCATCATATATGGTATTATGTAATAGATAGGCCAAACAAGTAAGCAACTGACCTTTATCTGTTCCAACATTGAGAAAGCAAAATAGATGATTATCAATCCCAGAAATCCTATTAGAATGTCACCATCTCTGATTAAATAGACAAAGTTTATTCATAGATGAAGGCATTCGTTTAACTATTATGCAAAACTTGAGATATTTGAAGTTGGAGATCAGATGATTTCTATATAAATTCACTGGAAGTTTCAAATCTCAGATCACTCAAACACAGCTTATGTACATCTGTGATAAACGAGAATATAGAAATCCACTCCCAAAAAGAAAAAAAATAATAAAAAATACAGTAGACAGCCACTTTCTATGTCTTTCATTTGCAGAATGGTGGTAATGCTCCAGGATCAAAATCTCGCATTCCTCAATTGGTTGCTAACACTCTTGGTTTTGGTAAGAAACATGATGCCATTGTTGATATACCACTTGATACAATGAATGTAATGTGATTAATAATACAGCAGAGGATTTTTTTTTTTTTTTCACAAACGATGTGTGGTTCTGAGTTGTGAGTTGAGTCTGAGACGTGTGACCTCTTGTTATCATTCAGCATTCTATCTTACTTGTCTTTGTTTGTATATGTGTAGTATTTTTCAACCCTTTATTGAATTGATCACATTGAAACTTGAGCTATATCGATCTCATGGAGCAAATTCATTTGAGATTCTTATTCTGGAAATATAATCCACTTGGCCTTTATTTTTGTTTCCACCTTTCCACAATTTTCTTCATTTTATTGCAAATGTTTCTGGCTTCTGTGCTTCCATCTATCAGAGTTTCTTCACAAACTTATCTTTCTAGTTATATAAGATGCGGAGGGCCAGATGAAGGGAAAGGAACCAAATCAGAATAAAGGGTATGTTTTTGTCACTTTGAGAACAAAAGAATTGGCTTCCTTCCAAAGCCATTAAGGAGCTAAACAATTAATACTGAACTAAAGGTGAGATTTTGTTGTAGTTTTAAGAAAACTCGTGGCTTGACTTGATATATATTAGCTGCTGAATGGCTAATGCGTGTGATTTTCAAGTACTTAAACTCTGTTATTTAAGAGAAGAGCATGGCTGCATTCATGCATGCTGGTGTGTAGTTTGACCAGAGGATTACTATTTTGCCAATCTACAGGTTAAAAAGCTGGTTAGTTGATAAAACTTTAGTTTCGGTTCCTAGTGGGTATATAGATGCAAGCTCTCCTTTTAGAAGGGAGGTGCACTGGAAAGATTTTATTGTCTGAAATGCTATAAAATTGGTTTTCTTTCTTGAAACTTCATTTGCATTTACTTTCCATCTTTTCCAGGGGCATCCTTGCTGCAATTCACATCTTCTCTGATCACGAATTGGTTGGGGTAAGTTGTGCGGTTATAATGTTTTTTTTTTCCCTTCCAAGTAGCATATCTTTGATATCCATATTGTTTATTTTTTTTTCCTTTTGAGTAGCATATATATCTTTGATATCCATATTGTTTATTTGCAGATATTCTATCTGGTTGGATTTGGCTTGTTTTGCTTAGAAGCATTGCTAAGCTTGTGGGTGCTTCAGGTTTAATTTGTGACTATAAAAATGGACATTATTATGTTCAGTACATAGTGCATTTGACTGCATTCTTGTGAGAATGGGTGCTTGGAATGTATGATTAGAATTAGGTGCATGATTTTGCATCTAAGCATGATCAACGCATTATAGTTTTAAAGTGAAATATTAGATGTATTATTTTTGAAATTTTATGTTTATATATATATATATATATATATATATAGTCGAGTTCAAGTGTGGTCGTGCCTTCCCGTGCAGTCGGTGTGGCTGCACCAATAGTTATACAAATATACACCATTCATGTTAAGAAATGCACAACAACAAAATGCACAAATTAGTACGCATCACCAAAAATACACTATTATGTAGGAATAAAAGCACCACACGGTGTTTGAAAAATACACCATTAGGGGGAGAGTTATATGGTGCATTTTTTTTTTGGTGTGTTGTGTGTTTTTTGATGTATTTGTGCATTTCATTGTTCTATATTTTCCTAATACTATTGGTGCCTTTTATTAACACTGTTGGTGTATTTTGTCAAGCGGCCACATTTGAACAAAAGTCTATATATATATATATATATATATATTGAAAAGGCTCATGCTCTCCAAAGGAAGCACATGCTATGGCCATCCGTACCGTGAAGCACTCAGCTCGGCTGGCAGAAATCTCAAAACTTTGATAAATCCATGTTGAAACTCATGCTCTACTCGTCATTCAAGGCTTAAATAATATATGTTGTTGAAAAGTCTTCATTTCATAATCTAATTCTAATTCTATCTGTTTGATATTAAAAAATATGTTGAGTAGTCATTTTGCTCATATATATTTGTATCTCGTTTGTCAAGTGTACGTACAATCAAACACTACCTTACTACTCCTTTCTACAATTTTTGTTTGCATTACTTTTCTTTCTAATATATCTCAAAATAATATCAACTTTAAAAAAAAAATGAGGGAATTTCAATTTTGGTCATATGACTATAGGGGTCTTGTTAATTTTAGCCTCTGACTTTTAAAAGTGTCAATTTAGTACCTTAACTATACAATTTTTGTCAATTTTAGTCTCTTCGGCCAAATTGACGGCCAAATTCCGTCGAAAAATTTTAATAGTTAAAATAATGAGGGTATTTTGGCCGTTTCACGTCTCTTTTCTTCTTTTCTGGCGAGTCCATCTCTTTCTCTCCCGTTTCCGACGTTCTTTCTCCCTCTAAACCCTATCTTTAATATCATCAAGCCTCCTTCCTCCATCATCTTAGTTCATTGCATATTTGCATTCACCGGAAACAGGAGAGGAAGGGATGGACTCGCCAGGGAAGAAGAAAAGAAATGTGAAATTATCAAAATACGCTCATTATTTTAACAATTAAAATCATGGTTGAAAAAATCGCTAGGCGCTCATCGGGTGCTCGGGGAGCGCCTCTCGCCTAGGGCGCCTAAGCGGGGATTAATCGGCGCTTATGCGCCAATGTATTTTTTATTTTTAAAAAATTTGTTTAAAATTTTTAAATTTTTTAAGACTTGATAATTATAAACTATTTAATACTTTAATAGTTAATACTATAATATTAAATATTAACCTAAAAACATCTAGAGTTTGAACAATATAATTTAGGTTTATTTCGCTCAAAACGATGTTGTTTTGAGTGAAATAACTCATTTAAAAAAGAATGGAATAATAGTTAATTGGCCGACTAGGCGGCCTAGTCAGTGCCTTTGCGGCCTAGTCGGTGCCTAGGAGACCTAGTTGGCGCCTAGGAGGCCTAGACGGTCAGTGCCTAGGCGGCCTAGTCGGTCGCCTAGTCAGCCAGGCGCCTAGACCACCGATTATGGTGATACGCTAGGCGGCCGACCAGCGCCTAGCGCCTAGGCGCCAATTAATCGGTGCCTAGGCGGGATTTTTGCAACATTGATTAAAATTTTTCGGGAAATTTGGCCGGCAATTTGACTAGAGTGATCAAAATTGACAAAAATTGCATAGTTAAGGTACTAAATTGACACTTTTAAAAGTCAAGGACTTAAATTAACAAGACTTCTATAGTCATATGACCAAAATTGAAATTTCCTCAAAAAGAAATTATGTTTTTTAAAATTATCTTTAAACTTTTAACTTGTAGGTTCCAATTTAATTAATTAATTTTTTTTAATAATCTCATTTGTTTCATAAATTACTTCCTGTGATAGAAAATCGAAAGCAAATTATGAAGGGAAGAATTTAACTTTGGTAACTTAATAGTTTAACACTTTGAACTGAAACTTAGTTGGTTTTGTCTGCAACTAGTGTGAAACGCCGACTATTGTTTACATTACTAGTTAATCTAAGAGATTAAGAACTGGATAGAATTTAAATGATTCTTTGAAGTGTATCTTGAATGTTTTTTGAAGTTATATGTGTATCAACTATATAAGTACACATGCGTATTCTCGTTAATCCTTCACACTTAAGGAGTAGTTCTTTATAAAAAAATTTATATTTGAATTCCACATGTTAATCTAGTTGTTGGTCCTAAGGCAAAGAATATATATATATATTTTTATTTTTGTTAAAACCTTTTTAAAATAATTAATAAGAGTTTGAGTGCGTTTCGGAAGTCTTAAAATTAAATTTGCCTTTAGAAGATTATTTGTAGTGTTTTGTGTGTATAAGCTCAGCTAATAAACAAGTACGGAGTATAAGATTTTTTTATTTTGTATTTTTTTTTTTAAAAAAAAAAAAAAAGAGAGAAAGAAAGAAAGTCAAGAATTTTTGTCTTCAGGCAATTCATATACACTCCACTTTTCTCCTTAACATAGGAGGTTTAATTTCACTAGTATTATATTCTCAATTCAAGTGATGAAAACAATAGTCGGCGTTTCACACTAGTTGTAGACAAAACTAACTAAGTTACTACTATCCACCAAAGATAATTCTTTGAATGACTTTTTTTACGTACCAAGCTGCTTGTTCTGAAATTATAATATTGCTTATATGTGGTTCTGTAAATTCATAATCTCATAACAGAAAATTCATAATTTCATAACAGAAAATTCATAATCTCATAAATGAAAATTCATAATTTCATAACTGCACATTCATAAATCCATGCCTGCACATTCATAATTTATGAGTGTTGAAGAAGCTTGCGCGAAAAGGAAGTGAAACCACGAAATGTGAAATGAAGAAGAAAAGTCGCGCTGTTAATTAAAAAAAAAAAAAAGATTGGTGAAAGATAACAGTACCACTTACTGGCACCGTTACCGTTTGGGACCGTGTTCACCATGGATGGTGAACACGGTTCCATGGCATAACGATTGGCGAATGTGTTAGAAGATTATCCTATCACATACAAAAAGATTGTCGGGGCTCACATTATCATGAACAATAACAATTCCTCTTTAACACTCTAATTACCACTTGTCCGCATGGGCAACTCAGTTGGTCACATGTGTGAAGTTTATGAACAATAATTTGGGATCGAGTCTCACCAACGACAGTGTGAGAGCAATTAACCTCTCAAAGTGAAGGGACTCATTGTGTCCAAGTCTAGCTTCTGTGTTCAGTTGAGATGCTATGTTGGCGTGGAGTCTTTGAAATTAGGAATTAAACATTTTGGGAACAACTCTAACTACAACTTCTTAAGACATTTAATGCAATTATAACTCAACAATATATTCTAAATTTTTGAAGACAAATTTAGATATTAAAGTGTCTTCTCAAAGCTTTCAAAAAAAAAAAAAAAAAGTGTCTTCTCAAAACTATTCGAAATATAACCATATACCTTTAACTTTATTTGTTAGTTTATAAAATATAAATCATTGGTAAAATCAAATGACAATCATACCGTTATTAGTTCAATTTAATTTAATTTAATTACTATCATTCATGTGTGACACAAATTGAAGATATATCCATGCTCCAATAATTTTGCATAAAATATCTTGAAAAAATCTAGCAAAAACTACTTTTTTCTAATTAACTACTTGCACTTTAGGCATTCGCTTTTGGCCTTTTATACGAGATACTAACATAAAGTGAAAACATTTTGAAAACAAGTGAGATGGGGGGTTTATGAATTATGATTTGCGTATTGTTGCCTTTGTAATCTAAAGTATTGCACTTTTCCAAGAACACCAACCCCACCCAAGAAGGATTTTTTTTTTTTTTTTTTTTTCAATTGGGATTTGGGACCATCTAAACATTTAGAACCATGGTGGGGTGTGTTATTATGCACTTTATATTATATAGAGTAGAATAAATTTGATTTATTTTAAAATATTCAAAAATTAAATATGATCAAATTATTAGTTTTGAAAATTAAATATTAAAATGTTCATGTAATTATACAATTAAAAATACAATTATTTTTAAAGATAATGTCATCAAAATCAATTGGAAAAAGAATTAGGACTACTCTTCTATTTAACCTCAAAGCACTAAGGCAATGTTAAGCTTTAAAAATAAGAGTTAATTTCATTTTTGTCCTAGATTTATAGGTGACAATCCACTTGTAGTCCTTTTTATCAGAATATCCCTTTTTGATTTTAGTATTCTTGTGACATGATCATTTTTGGTCATCTATCAACAAAATCGTTAAAATGCTATTAAATACAAGGACATTTTGATCTTTTTAATATAAAGTACATTGACCCGTTATATTTTTTATATTTATCTTTTTGAAAAAAAAATCATAATTGAAGATCGAAATGACAAAAAATGATCATACCACAATAATACTAGGACCAAAAGTGAATGTTTTGAAAGAAAAGGACTAAAAATGGATTGTCACCTATAAATCTAGGACCAAAAATGGAATTAACTCTAAAAATAATATAAAATGTTAAAAGCATAATATTACTATCAATTTAACTTTTTATCTTCAATTTCATATCATAGCATATGTTCGAAAATGAAATATATCAAATAAGAATCAATTTACATTATGAATAACAACTAAATTTACATCACAATACATAACAAATATTATTTTTCTCTTTTTGTTACTTCTGCAGTTCTGCTAGGTCAATAGACAAATTATATCGGAGACTCAGGGATCCATTTGTATGGTGGATCTTGATATATATTCATTTTTAGTGTATTATATATTATTTTTTGTGTATTAAATATTCATTTTTAATAAGTGCATTATATTTTGATAAATATTCATTTTAAATATGCTGTAAGTTTACTTTTTATATGCTGCAAAACAAAATAAAGCTACAATACACTAAAAATGAACCTATGTCAGTGTCTATCTTGCAAGTTGCAATATGAACTATTATAAGTTGATGCAAGATATAAGGCAATAGTTATTGTGTGGACCGTGGTCCACACAATTTTGGACCACGGTCCAAGAACGACGTCGCTTCACATAATTTTTTTCACACGATCCACAATAACATACATTTTTATAATTCATAATGTATATTATTCTAAAGCTTAATGTACATTATTTTAAAACATAATGTACATTATTCTAACACATAAAATACATTATCTTACTCCAGAAATTTTATTATTATAACACATAATGTACATTATTCTAACACATAAGTACATTATTTTAACACATAATATACATTATTCCAACACATAAAATTCAACAACATCATTTTGGACCGTGATCCACACAGCTATGTGAACCACGGTCCACACAATAATTTGCCGACATAAAACAATCATTATTATGTGGACCATGGTCCATACAAGTTGTGTGGACCATATTTTGTCTACTATAAAATAATATACATTCAGTACAAAAGTAATGTACATTGTATTAAGGGGATATACATTATTTTTGTTCTGAGTGTACATTATATTATATAATGTACATTCAATACAAAAATAATATACATTTAGTATATTAAAAATGTACTTTTTATTATGGTTCACATAACATTGTGTGGACCATAATTTGCCGACATAAAGAATGTAGGTCAGTATACCGGCAAATTATTGTATGGACCATGGTCCACACAATGTTATGTGGACCATAACAAAAAGTACATTTTTAATGTACTAAATGTACATTATTTTTGTATAGAATGTACATTATACAATATAATGTACACTCAGAACAAAAATAATGTATATCCTCTGTATACAATATACATTATCTTTGTACTGAATGTACATTATTTTTGTACTGAATATACATTATTTTATAATAGACAAAATATGGTCCACACAACTTGTATGAACCATGGTCCACACAATAATAATTGCAGTATACCAGGTTCATAAACATAGGCCCAATACCAATTTTTAAAGGGCCAGGCTGATTGATAAAGGAACCCAGGAGAGACCCAATTCAAGAAGTTGCACTTCAATCATTTAGCGGCAAATTATATCATGGACCAGAGTTACTTTAATTTATATTGTGGACCCTGGTATAAAATGATATTTAGATTATGTATTTGCAGTTAACATATTATGTACTTTCAATTAACAGATTATGTACTTATAAATAAATTGAAGGTAGTTAACTACAGATACATAATTTATTAATTGAATGTATATAATATCTTAACTGTTGTCTGCAGGTACATAATACTTTAATTGTAGTAGTTGTAATAGGTACATAATTTATTAACTACAAGTACATAATATGTTAACTGTAGGTACAATGTTAACTGCAGATACTGAAGATATATAAAAGTTAATTGCATATACATAATCTGAATATTGTTTTGCACCTCTGTCCATACTGTAATATAAATCCTGGTCCATGGTATAACAGTTGTAATCTAGCAGCCATCCTTTACAAGGAAGCTTCAAGGCAGGTTGGAGACTTGGAGTGGGTATGCAGAAGGTCAGTGCTGCAACAAAAATGGCTGAAGATCAACCAACCATAAACAGATGGTTAACACCTCTATCACAACTACTATAACTGCCCTTTTTTTTTTTTCTTTTTTTTTTTCTGCTGTCTTACTAACTACACTAAAAAATTAAATCTAACCAATATAATTAACTAGTCTAACTACCTTATAAACTCATATGTTCTATCTTATTTTATCAATGTGTGACTCTTAACACCTGCATTTTGTCTACAAAATATTACTCACCTGCACTAAATTCTAGCCAGCGCAGCTAGAAGCTAGAAGCTACTTCTCTGGTCCTTCCATGATAAGTCCATATCTGCTTGCCACTTAGGCATTAGCTTTCACTATATGAGATATTAATAGGGAGAATATGTTTTATTATGTGTAGGGTGAAGGGTTCATGTTTTTGGTTTTTGTAATTTAGGAATTGTAATATTTTTCCAAGAAAGCAACTTTGCTTACACTTTATGAAGCTTTTCCCACTTGGCACCATCTCTTGTTAACGTTTAGAATCGTGGTGGGGCATGTTGATGTTGTGCACTCTATAAATACAAAGAGAATAATGGAATATTAATTTGGTTAGCATAAACAAACTAAATGCCACCATTTATTATATATAAAACCCAATGTTTAATTTCAATCATTTTCTTATACTTAGGTGATCAATAAAAATCTTTAAGGAATTGATCAATATAAGGGCCCTTCTTAGAATAAAATCTTAAATTCTGAAATTGACTAGTAGTACTACATGTCCGCACTCGCATTAGCATGATAGATCTATTTTGTAAAGAGATGGAGATGTAGAAACTCTTCCTTCGCCCTGCGCCTAACCCGAACTCCAATAAAGGCATGTCATATGAATAGACATGGGATTTTTGGTTACATACCCTAAAGAAAGGCATAAAACGTTATATATTTTTTAAGTCCATGGACCCCATCCCTAGAACCATTGCAGAGGTAAACTGCAAGTCGTGCAATAAGTCAAATGGTTATATTCTAATCTTCATGCAGACACAAGGATCCAATCCACACCTTCCATCATCTGGACTTTTTTTCCATTTATGTTTTCAGTGGGATTCGAACATCACACTACATTCTTCAGTTGTGACATTAAATCTGACGACAAACCTTGTTACTTAAAAATAAATAAAAATTAGGTGATCCCAGCTTTGCCGACTAATCCTAAGCCCACATGACCCCGGCCCTAGAGTCACTGTAGAGGTAAATCGCGAGTCGGACAATCAGCCATCAGTCAGATCCAAGTCTTCATGTGTACACAAGGGATCCAATCCAGACCTTATATCATCCTTGGACCAACCATGTTTTTTTGAAGACCAATGTTGTTATATAAATGAGAATGGAAAGGAAACCTTAAACAACACTTTAGGCTATACATCATTCCCACAATACAATTCAACCATCTGATCTGCATGCAGAGGCCATTGCTTTGTGCTGGTCTGGTATCAAACAGGATGCCCAGAAACAGAAAGTATCATCATCATCATCATCATCCTCTTCCATACAGCATTAATGCAGCAGATGATGAGTACATAGACATAGAACTGGGCAACTCTTTTTCCCCAGAAAGCAGAAGCTTTGAGTTCCAAATGTGTCCTGTTTTTGGTGATGAAGAACACCACACTGCAATATTCCCAGCAGCAGATGATCTCTTCTACAAGGGGAAACTCCTCCCTCTTCTCCTCCCCCCAACCCTGCAAACACTCCACCCCTCTGTTGAGGAAGATGACTTCATCATCATGGACTTCGCATCTTCCACCAATACTCCATTAAAGCCCTGCAGGCTGAGCTTTGAGCTCAGCAACAATGGCGCCTTCTTCGAAAGCTCCACTCTCATCACCAACAAGCATCCCCCAGGGAAATTCTGGTCCAATAAGCTCAGATTGATCAAGAAATGTTTGATCAGTAAAAAGCTAAAGGCTCCCAGGGCTTACCTGAGATCATTGTTCAGAAGAGAGGCTTCTTCTTCTTCTGAAAAGGCTGCAGGCTATAATAACCCACCTGGGACTGATCATAAACAGTCCCCAAATGGCAAGAAAACTCCATTTCCAAGCATGGGAAGGTGGAGGCACCCAATCAAGAAAATGAACAAAGCGGGGATTATTGAGGATAATAAAGTGATGGGTAATCACAGAAGGTCATTCTCATTCTCATTCTCAACAGCAGCAGAATTGAAACGGCGTCGTTCCCCGATAAAATGCTGGGCTCCTCCATCTTCATCTGCTGTTTCCTCTTCCTCTTTCTCCTCCTCCTCCTCCTCCTCCATTTCTTTCAGCTCAAGTGACTTCTATGAGCTCAACTTCCACACCAGAAGCTTCAGTTTAACCAGCTCATCAGACTTTGAAAGCTCCATTGAGGCAGCCATTACTCATTGCAAACAGAACTCAAGAGCTTCCCAATCCAAGAAAAACATTGATTGAATTTGAAGCTGGGCATTATCATTATCTGCTCCCAAGATTGCAAACCAGCTATGATGCAAATTAAACCTGCCTAGCTGCCTATTTGGATTTGATGATTATACTTGATGAATTTGGCTTAGCTAGCTTAAAAATGTGTTTGGGCATGGTATGATATGATTAATTACTATACAAGAAGTGATTTGGGCTTTGCCCACATCCTTTGGTGTTTTTATAAATTCATTCATGGACGTGTGCCAAAACTCCTCCTTAAGGCTGGAATGGTTGATAAATCTAATAGTAGTTAACTCAAATTTTAATTATTGACTTTCTCATTTTTAATTTGTAAGTTCAAAATCGACTATATTTAATTTTTATTTATTAAAAATCTGTCACATTTAATTCTTCATAAGATGGAAATTGACTATTTAGAAACTGAATGTAATACAATTTCATTAGTGAGCTGAGAGATCAAACTGAGGTATAATCGGAAACAGTGATATTATAAGGTCCTGTTTGGTAATATAGTTAGTTTATCAGTCAATTTTGACTTATTTGACCACTATTAGCTGTTTGACTTGGTTAACAATTAATATAAGTATTTGATTAATTAATTTTTTGTAACAATTTATTGTTCCAAAATGCTAAAATTCAACAAGCTATTTAAAGTAACTTTTTTGATAATTTTTTGAGAAATACATTTTGCATGTAATTAGCTATCAGCTATCAAATAGCTAATTTAACAAATATTTTTTTACAATCAACTAATATTATCACATAGTCAAACTCATTAACCCAATTAGACTAACAGCTATTTACCAAATACCTCCAATAAATGTTTGGGGAAGTCGAGTACAATAGGAGAGTGCACAATGGCATAACAATAGGCAAGTTTGCTAAATTTCATAATTTTTTTTTTATGGTATCCCCAAAATTTCCACCATCGAAAATAGTGATTAATCCTCTCACTGAATTGAAATTTTATAATCTTAAATCAATACAAAGAACTACTATTTAGACAAGATAATGCCTAGAGAAACCCACATCTCGTATTTGGCGCGAAGCAACAACGTGAGGCATGACATGCTCCTTAACAGTATGTTGTGGAATAATTATTTAATTGGGTCTAGTAGGTAGGGTAAGGTATAATCCTACTCAACCCACTTCGCCATTTTTTTTTTTTTTTTTAACACTTCGCCATTCTTTTTGGACTAACGATATTGTACTTTCAGAAATACAAGAAAGAAATTCATATATTAGTGTATAGGTAGTAGGCTTATTGGAGCAATTATATTTAGAGTCTAACTTTTAAAATTTTTTAATTCAATATCAAACTTTTGTATCTATTTTTATAAAATGTGACACTTTTTCAGACACCTCAATCCTTAAGGGGTTGTTTACCAACTTGGAAAAATGGAGGATTTTCTAAAAAATAAAGAAATTGAAGAGTGGAAAAAATAAAAAATGAAAAAGTTGTTTACTAAATTTCTTCTTCCAAATGTCTTTTCCATCTCCATTCTCCAATCTTGTTAAGCATTTTGGAGAATAGAAAAACCAACATCTCCAAATGGAGAAATGGAAATAGACGGGGTGAATAGTGTAGGCTTGCGTTGAGGTCCAAGCATCGAATCCTGCTGGTGACTATTTTCCTTTTACATCAGATTTTCGCTTCTTCTTACGCCTGAAGCTTCTAATGCTTTTACTATTTGAGGTTCTTACGCCTGATGACTATTATTGTTATTAAATTCTAATTCAAATTATTATTATTATTATTATTATTATTATTATTATTATTATATTGTTATTGATATTATTATTATTATTATTATTATTATTATTATTAAATTCTTATTGTTATTATTATTGTTGTTGTTATTAATATTATTATTATTGTTGTTGTTGTTATTATTATTATTGATCTTTGTTGTATAAATATACAAATGGTATATAAGATGATTGTATTTAATAAAATCACAAAATTAGAAAAATGAAAAATTGGAGAAATAGAGAAATGGAAAACTAGAGAAATGGAGAAGAAAAACTGGAAAAATGGAGAAATGGAAAATTGGAAATGAAAAAACAGAGAAATGAAGTAAACGACCCCTAAATATATATATATATATATATATATATATATATATATATATATATATATATTATTTTTTTTTTGTGTAATCAAGGAAAAATTTTACAAAGAAAGAAATTATTAATATTAGAACAAATCAACAAATTATGCAAGGCTTCTAAATTTACTTGCTACTTGTATCAATATTGTAATGACTTTAATTTGAGCTGCAAGCCCCACTGCCCCAGAGAATAATCAATGTATGGAGTCTAAAATCTTATAAGATTTGGCCTAACATTCTATATATAGACAGTTAATTTCCAATTGTTATACCTAGGATGACCATGGTTTGGTTCTAAGGTTCTAATTAATTGGACAGTGTAACAACTGAATTGAAATCAGAACTATATGGACGATTTCGGTTACGTTTCAGAATTGAAACCCAAAAGGTTTCGGTTCCAAATTATTAAAATTGGGAAATGGAACTATCGGTTCCGAACCAAAAAAAAAATAAATAAATAAAAAATAATATTCATGCTAGTAGAGTTTACACAAAAAGAAAAGGTTCAAACCGGAACATTCCTAAAAAGTTCCAGTTCCGGTTTATCATTTTTCAGAACCGAATCGCAACCATATCTAGTTATACCATGGACTGGATTCACATTGCATTGTGGACCCTATTAAAAAATGGCATTCATATTATGTGCCTACAGTTAACATATTATGTGCATTAAGTTAATAAATTATGTTTATACTATAAGCAGCATATTGTGTATATGTAGTTAACATATTATGTATATGCAGTTAGTTGCGTTTACGATTTAAGATTCGATCACTTTTAAAAATAGAAGGGTATTTTAGAAATGTACCTTATCAAATGCAAAAAGGTAGGATTTAAATACATAGGCAATGAATTTAGTGAATTAAGGAAAAGCAAATATAGAATTTGCGCGGACGACAAAGATATGATGCTACAAGTTGGGAGGTAATAGGTAAGACTTATAGTAGATACTAGACTACATATATAGTTACTATGTAGTGGGGTGGGCATTGGGCAAGTACGGACGATGCCACATCAAATCAAATCATAAGTACACTCACTATACATTTACAACCATCATATCATTCTCATTCCTAACTTTACTAAACAAAAAACAATCAAAACCTTTAAGAATATAATATTAAAAACCATTGTAGAAATATGTTCAAGATACCGTTATGTTGCAAGTGTTCTTTCCAATGTAATCTTCTTACATTACAAACAAAATTTAAGTTAGTTAATTACTTTTGTTTTTATAATCACTACTTAGTGAGACTCCCTTTCTCGTTAAATTTCATCAGCTCCATTTGTAAATCCATTAGGCTCATCAACCTTATTTATTAGTCGAGTCTAGTAATTAATGTACTAATTTGATTATATACTAACACATATTTAGTTGTAGGTTATAATATATAAATATTTGTGATGGAATACAAACAAAATTCCACAAGTAATTCAAATATGGATTTTATGTCACCAAAAAAAAAACACACACACACACATATATGGAATATAATATAACAAATAGATGAAGTTTTAAAGAATTACTATACGCTTTTGTAATTACAGTATGTTACTATAATGGCGTGTTTGGTTCATGGAATAGGTCGGGAATGGAATATCGTTCTCGGGAATAGACCTATTCCATTGTTTGTTTTGTCATTTTATTCAAGGTAATAGCATTACCGGGAATGAGCTATTCCCTTTGCAGGGAGAATAACCATTCCTAGGGGACCCCCTGGTATTAGCTATTCCCAAGTATTTGGGAATAACTTTAGTACTATAATACCGAAAATACCCTACCACCGCCGCCACTGCCGCCGTCTCCACCACCACCCCACCACCGCCACCGTCACCACAACCACCGGTGGCACTGCTACCACCGCCGCCACCACCACCTCCACTGCTACCACCGCCACCACAACCACCACCACCACCGCCGCCACCGACACCAACACCATCACATATTTTTATAAGGGTATTTATGTGTTTTGAAATATATTTCATTGTATTCCTTAAACCAACCAAACACTGTAATATAATTCCTAAAGTCTATTCCTTCCGCGAACCAAACAATAGAATAGAATTCATATTCTATTCCCTGCCTATTCCATTCCTCGTGGAATAGCATTCCTATTACCTCAAAATTCATTCTGTGAACCAAACGTGATGTAATAGAGTTGTCCAGATTCCAATGTGGAGAGATGTTGCATTAGAGGTGTGATTATCTTTAAAATAGTTTTAGAAGAGTATTTTAAGATTAATAAAAAAAATTATTCAGATTAGGTCGATAATAGTCAATATTATGTAGCATTGGGAATGTCTATTCTCATTACAAATTAAAATAGTCAATTTAGTATAATTCTATTAAAGCATCTTTGGTTCACGGAATGAATTTTGAGGTAATAAGAATGTTATTCCATAAGGAATAGAATAAGCAAGGAATAAAATAGGAATTGTATTCTATTGTTTGGTCCACGGAAGGAATAGACTTAGGATTATATTACAGTGTTTGGTTGATTTAAGGAATAGAAATGAAATATGTTTTAAAAGACATAAATACCCTTATAAAAATATGTGATGGTGGCGATGGTGGCGGCGGCGGCAGCGGTGGTGATGGTGGTGGTGGCAGTGGCAGTGTTGGGGCGGTGGTGGTGCTGCTGGTGGCGGCGGCGGTAGCGGTGGTGGGCGGTGGCGGCGGTTGTGGCGGTGGTGGTGCTAGTGGCAGTGGTGCTGGTGTGATGGTGGTGGCGGTGATGACGATGGCGATGGTGGCGGTGGCGGTGCTAGTGGTGGTAGCGGTGGTGGCGAAGACGACGGCAGTGGCGATGGTGGTGGCGGTGGCGGTGGTGAAATAGAAAATTAATTTAATTGAGGGATAAAATAGGAAATAGAAACTTTAGACTATTCCTGAGAACTCATGAATAGCCTAATACCAGGGCCCCCTCAGGAATCTCTATTCCCCTTGCAAGGGGAATAGGTCATTCCCGGGAACAATGTTCCTGGGAATACAAGGGGTTACCAAACAGAAGAATAAGCCTATTACTGGGAATGCTATGCCATTCCAAGCCTATTCCGTGAACCAAACAGCCCATTATAGTTCATGGAATAAAAAAAAATGAAACACCTAATAGGCCCATTGTGCGGAATGGTATTTCGTTCGTAGTTTAGATAGTGGCCCTGTTTGGTAAATAATTAGCTTATCAGTCAATTTTGACTTATTTCATCACTATTAATTGTTTGACTTGGTTAAAAAATTAATATAAGTGTTTGGTTAATTAGCTTTTTGTAACTCCAAAATGCTAAAATTCAAAAAGCTGCTCAAAGCAACTTTTTCAATTAGCTTTTCGAGAAAAAAAAATTATATCAAACAGCTGATTTACCAAACATTTTTCTACAATAAGCTAATGTTATCAATTAGTTATATCCTTTAATTAACCCAATCAACTAACAGCTAACAACCATTTACCAAACAGGGCCAGTATATTTTGTTGACAAAGTATTTGTACAATCATTATTATGTGGACCATAATATCAAATAATGTATATTTAGTACACAAATAATGTACTTTTAGTATATTAAAAATGTATATTGTATTGAGAAAAAGTATATTATTTGAATATTGAAAGTATATTATTTTGTATAATGTACATTCAGTATATAAATAATGTACTTTTAGTATATTAAAAATGTACTTTTTGTTATGATCCACACAACACTGTGTGAACAATGGTCCACACAATAATTTGTCGTATTTGTATATCTACTATACTATATTAATAAGAGCCAAAGAGAGTTAGGCATATAATGGGTAGAAAAAATGATGGTCAAATTTTTTAATCAAATGAATAGCTCATATTGATCAAATTTTAATTTTTCTTTAATTACATGATTATCCGTTAACTTTTCCGTTAAATATTATTTTCCCCGTTAATTTCTGTTAGTTCACCGTTAACTTACTCATTGATTTCAATAAGAAAGGTCTTAGGTTCAAACCCCAAGGTCTTAGGTTCGAACCTCATCCCAATCAAAGTTGGCATAATTAGTACTCTATTTTACTCTTATTAAATTAAAATAATAATTTAGTAGCTACAACAAAAAATAATACATATGCATTTCTTTAATTTAGAATTACGTGTCTACAATGCCTTTATTTTTTTAAAAAATATTCATTATCAATAAATTAAATAAGAGAAATAATTTCATTAGTTATATTGTCTTTATTTTTCTCCAATATAAAAATTCTTTACATTCAAATTCATCAATTGATTATATTCGCTACATTGTCCCTACAATGTCTTTATTCAAAAAAAAATTATTCATTATCAATAAATTAATTAAGAGAAATAATTTCATTAGTTATATTGTCTTTATTTTTCTCCAAATGTAAAAAATATTATTTACATTCAAATTCATCAATTGATTATATTCAGTACATTGTCTATTATCTTTTTTTGTGCACTATTTTTAATTAAATATCAAAGTTATAATACAAAATAATGCTATATATTTATTTACCAAGTATTTTATTAATACCATGAAAAAATTAAAATAATATAATTAAGTCAATCATATTAACTACTTGAGGAATTTGTTGACAAAGAGAGTATTCAAATTACACAACAAATTGAAGTTTGAAACTATCTCGCAATGCCCTTGTTTGACAATCAACCGTTAGCGGATTTGACCAGCGAATTATATCAATGATTGGTAAAAAGATATTTAAAAAAAAATTAACTTTTTAGATTAACATGTAAAATGACCTAAGGGTATTTCATCATCATCATCATCATCATAATAATAATAATAATAATAATAATAATAATAATAATAATAATAATAATAATAATAATTATTATTATTATTATTATTATTATTATTATTATTATTATTATTATTATTATTATTATTATTATTATTATTATTATTATTATTATTATTATTTAACAAAAGAAATAATTTTTTTTTTTTTAAAAAAAAAACAAAAAAACATATGGGGAGCTACGTTGGGTTCCCCTTAGTTTTGCCACTTTTTTCACATCAGTGGGAAAAGTGATATGGGAGCCTTGAGGCTCCTATAAAAGGAGCCTTAAGGCTCCAATTTAAAAATTAAGTTTGTCCATCCGTTGATGGGCAAGCAGTGAGCCAGTGAAACTGGCTCTTGTTATTCAAGTAGTCGAAATGGCTCTACAGGCTATTCATTCCTTTTCCGGATTGGAATCCGTAAAAGTCAAAGAAGTCTATGGGATCATATGGATACTTGCCCCTATTTTTACTATTGTATTAGGAATCACAATGGGTTTACTATTAATTGTTTGGTTAGAAAGGAAAATATCCGCGGGAATACAACAACGTATTGGCCCCGAATATGCGGGTCCTTTAGGAATTCTTCAAGCTTTAGCAGATGGTATCAAACTCCTTTTGAAAGAAAGTCTTTTTCCATCTCGAGGGGATACTCGCTTATTCCGTATCGGACCTTCCATAGCAATGATATCCGTTTTTCTAAATTATTTAGTAATTCCTTTTGGTTATAAGCTTGTTTTAGCCGATCTTAGTATTGAGGTTTTTTTTTCTGGATCGCCGCTTCAAGTATTGCTCCCGTTGGACTTATTATGTCCGGATATGGATCAAATAATAAATATTCCTTTTTAGGTGGTCTACGAGCAGCTGCTCAATCAATTAGTTATGAAATACCCTTAGCTTTATGTGTATTATCAATTTCTCTGCGTGTGATTCGATCAGGTATAAAAAGGCTCTATGCGTCTTGGTAGTTTTGACTTATGAGATCGAACAACTATTAATTTCCACTTAAAACCCGAAGTTCAATAAAATTATGATTATGATAACTAGAAATATATATATATATATATATATATATATATATATATATATATATATATATATATATATATATATATAGGTGTTTTGGTGAAATTATTCTCAAAAACATTAAGTGAAAATATTGTAAATTGCAATCTTTGTATTTTCAATGGTTTGGAACAAATTGTTGTTTCAAATTGTTGAATAACCAAACACTTTCTTTAGCATTTTGATCTTTGGGTTACATCATATTTACCAATCGTCCAATATCTTTGGGTTACATTATAATTAAAAATTTTAAAATTTTATTACATCTAAATTTCTTAAATTAGGAATTTCTTTATCCATAATAATTTATTCGACAATAATGGTTGAACTAAATGAATACTGAGCAAAACATCTAAAGGACTGGTACCGTTCATTCATTCATTGATCTTATATATGTGTGCATTCATTAAATATATTAGAACCCTTTGCAACAAAAATACTTGGTTACTATTTAAAAAAAAGTTTAGTAACAATTATAATGAATCTCCTTGTTACATGTAATATCTGTTCAAATATACTTTCTCAACCTACTAAAGTCCAACGAGTCACTTCATGCCGCTTGACCACAAAGTCTTCTCATCTTTCATGAATCTCTTATATTAAATTGTATTCATATGCTATGAGTTACATATTTAAATAAACAAATTCGACATTAAATTACTTGTTTATGAACTTCTCATATATAATCTTGCATTGATATACTTTTAAATATTTATTTAATTATAAATATTGGATATTAATTTATTCGCGCAATGCGCGTGTAAAACTAGTGTATTACGGAGTATATAATTATTGAAATGTGTTACACTGTTTGCTGGAATTGGAAATGTGCCAAGTGTGAGAGGGACGACACGTTCTCAAATTTCAATCCACAAAGGAATCTTTTGAAGATATGATGTTTATTGATAAATACTATAGTAGTTAATGGCTTGTTTGTTACACATGAATTGTAATTCTTTTCCCATTTTATTCTTTTGTAACGGAAATTACATTGTTTGGGAGAATTGTAATTTTGCATAATTACAATTCTCTCTAATTATGGAATTGAAATTCTAACCCTTCACCTCCCCTAAAAATTGAAATTAATGGAAGATGAGAGAAGAAAAAAAAAAAAAAAAAGTATTGTGGGGATAAATTGCCCTTATTTTTTCTTCCCTTTTATTATTACATAAGGACATTTTAATATTTATATCATTTCTTTCATTTCAATTTCTAATAATTTTATTCCTGTTTATCAAACAATAGAATTTAAATTCCTATTTTATTTTCAATTTATTCTTTTCTCGCAAAATTATAATTCATTTTCTCCCTAATTATCTCCTTCCAATCAAAATCCCGAAATTATAATTCATTTGTTCCCTAATTCTCTCCTTCCAATCAATTAAATTCCCTACGGAATTATAATTCATTTTCTCCCCAATTCTCCTCTTCCAATCAAACGCCCGACGAAATTATAATTCATTTTCTCCTAGGGTCAAGTTCTTTTGCGTACGGTGCTTCTTGTGCGGCTGTACGATCACTCACCATTAGGTACGCATAAATGCAGCACAAAGTGTTCGGAAATGTACCATTAGGTGTGGTGAGATGTGGTGCATTGTTTTGGTGTATGGTGTATTTTTTCGTTGCGTGGGCGTAGGGGTGTTCAAACGGTCAACCGAACCGTTTTAATTGAAATTTTAAAAATTTTAACCGTTAGCCGAACCGAACTTTGTGTTATTGAATTAATCAAACTCAAGTTTTTTCGATTAATCGGTCGGTTAACCGAATTTTTTTAAACTAAAGTTTAAAATCCTAAAAATAATACTTATAATAATAAATCACATTAAAATAATAGATATTATAATAAATTCATAAGACTTTTCAAAAAAAATAAATTCATAAGAAAATATACAAAAACAATATTATAACAACATTACAAAATTATAGTGATTTTACATAGATTATATATTTATTTAAAATTTCTATTAATCGAAGTTTCAAACCGAATTAACCGTTAACCGAAATTTTTAAAATCTTTAACCATTAATTGAATCGAAAAAGTTCGGTTAACAAACGGTTAACCGAATTTTGTCGGTTCGGTCGGTTAACCGAAAGTTTACCGAAGTTTGCACACCCCTAGCGTGGGGTGTTCTGTGGTGCATTGGTACATTTTATTGTGGTACATTTTCGAGCACTACGTGGTACATTTATGCATAGCTGATAGTGAATCTGCACCGATCACACGAAAAACACTGTTCGTATTTAAATGAGTATCTTTTCTCCTAATTCCCTCCATTCAACCAAATGCCGCGTAAGTTCTTTTAAACGAGCATTTTTCATTCAAAAAAATGCCGCGTAAGTTGATCACAGCAAAAAGTGGGTTTGCCGACTTCTGTTTTCCAAGCTAAGCCAACAGTCAAGTGGGTTACGTTTTCCAAACCAAACAGCCAAACAGTGGGTGCCAACCTCGGACATAGCTTTTAAGGATTGTTTAACCTGCCCCGCCGCCTCTACTGTACTAAGATGCTTTTAGTAACGATAAAGAAGCCCCCAGGGGGGTTTGAATGGCCTACACGCAGGAATAATATAACAATGATGCAAACCAGATCGAATACAGATTTGACGTGTGAAGACAAATAATACCTTGTTCGGTGCATTTGCCTTCTGTTTCCTGATATTGATGTAACATTATCGTCCTAGGACATCATGTCATCAACATCGCCAAAAACAACTCATTAAAACACATTAAAAATACATTAAATAAATATCCCAAGTTCCTTTCAATTGCGCTTTAAAGGAACCTCATCTCATCATTAATTCCCCTTTATACCAACGAAACTATAGTTCGGATTGAAAGGATTCGGTTTCTCTTAAGTGATGAGGTTTTTGAACTGATCCTAGTTATGCGAGTGGGTGTTAATAGACATGCAAGTACAGTTGGGGGAATCTTTATACCATGGACCAGGGTTCATACGTGGACTTTAGTTCATGTGTATGTGTTTTGTGTTGGAGTTTACATTGCACTGTGGATTCTGGTTTATGTGTATGTGTTTTGTGTTGTAACTTCTTTTGTCTTAGGTTATGAAATTCTGTACTTTAAAGAGTATGAATTATGTACTAGAACAAATTAGTAATTTTGTCTTATCTTATGAACTTTTGTGTCTTGTGTTGTAAAATTCTGTGCTTATGAACACAAACTATGTATCTAAATCATATTTGAAAAATAAGTAAATATATAACATGTGTATGCATTGACGGAGCTACTAGGGGGCAATGGGGGCAACTGCCCGCACTCCCCCACCCCACCCTTTTACATAGTGTTATTTATATTATTTTATCTAATTGATTATGTTTCATATTTTGTCATAAATATTTTCACACTTTCATCCCACTCAAGTATATTTTTGGTTCCGACTCTAACTATCGTGTAATTTATCAAAATATTCTATTGTAATTTATAATGTATTTTGTATTTTAACCTTATTATAGATGTTTGATATTTTGTAATTGACATTTCTATCGTTACTTACACTTCGGCCCACTCAAATAATTTTCTAGCTCCGTCCCTGTGTGTATGTGTCTTGTGCATGCTTTGATTTTTTTTGTGTCTTGTGTTATGAAGTTCTGTACCTTACGAGTATAAATTTTGTACCTCGTTTCAATCCAGGGTTCATGTCTTTGTGTACTGTTGTGATTTTTTGTGTTTTGTGTTATAAAATTCTGTACCTTATGAATATGAAGATTGTACCTCGTCATTTCAATTCAGGGTCCATAATACTATATGAACCCTGATCCATGATATAAATTATCCCGTTGGGGATAGCACGCAGACCATGTGGAGAAAGCTGATCGAAAATCTGTTTGGTTACCCTTGCCTCTTATGCCCATTCCTATTCCAATTCCAATTTCTCTATTATACCAAATTTTTATAGAAAACTAATAAAGATAGATATGAATGAGCCTCAACTAAATTCAAGGAATCGAAGAAAGCTAAGTGGGATATTTAAAATTTTGGGTAGTGTCAAACAAATCTTCTTCATGTCAAATACAAAGAATGTTCAAGCTGGAATCTGATCCCATTAGCTGCTCATGAAGGGCTTGTCATGTAGTCATGATTTGTTCGCAATGCAAACTTGCAAATTAAAGTCATGAATTGTCACCATCTCTAATGTTATCTTTATCCCATGCAATACTCACTGTCACGTTCAAAAGCGATCATATTTTCACATCATCAAATTCATAATTCTTTCACTATTTTTTATATATCATTACAATATTCTCTCATTTTTAGAAGTGGTACGTATGTACTACTTTCACATCACATTTAAAAAAAAAAATAAAATTATTCAACAAACAAAAACAAATAATAATTAAAAAAAAAGTATTTTTTAAAAATGTACACCGTAGCATGCAACAACCTTTTGTTCGGTAAAATTCAGGTTATATAAGCTTGCAACCCACATCATCATTAAAACACTTTTTTAATGCTTTTTAAATTTCCATGTCAGCTTTTCAACTTCAAAATTTCAAGAGTAAATTTAGGCTATGTTTGGTAATAATATAGTTAGCTTATCAATCAATTTTGACATATTTAATCACTATTAGCTGTCTGACTTGATTAAACAATCAATATGAGTGTTTATTAATTAGTTTTTGTAACAACTAACTTATTGCTTCAAAATGCTAAAATTCAAAAAGCTGCTCAAAGTAATTTTTTCGATAAACTTTTTGAGAAAATCATTTTGCATGTAATCAGCTATCAGCTAACAGTTAATTTACCAAACACTTTTCTACAATCAGCTAACAGTTATTTACTAAACACTCCTTAGACTAATATGTAGCCACGATTTGTTTAGAGGTATGTGACAATGATTTTGTACGTTTAAAATATATAAGGATTTTTTTTTTTTTTAAATAATATGTGGTACTAATTAGTTAATCAGTTGACACTCTATTTAAAGAGGGCAGTACGTAACATTATATATGTATGTAAGTGAGAGAAACAAAAATATATACTTCCCGGCCACTTGTATTCCGTTCTATCTATTTTCAATGCAACATAGGGGGTTAAGCTATAATAATTATTACTTCCAAGACAGACAAGTTTTAATTATTGATGTTTATTTTTATGTTAGTAATTCAATGTTTTAAACAATAGTTTATCGGTCAAACAATTGTGCTAGAATTGAAAGAACAATCACAATCCACACACAACTACAGATCGACACAATAACTAGCTTAGCACGTTTGGATGGAGCGGAGCAGGAAAGTTGTGGTAAAGAAAATTTTAAGATCTTTTATTGTTTGGATAAGAAGAGAGAATAGGCTGACATATATGAAACACTCCGTATTTTCATATCCAAAATGGAAAAAGAATTAGGAGGAAAGTGTCCTTTCCTGCTTTCTCAAACAGTGCAGTGGATAAAACCCTAGCCAGCACCATATGTCCCACTGTTGCAAATCATTATAAAAGTTGCTATATAACTGTTACTCCAATAGTCACCCACTTCTCATTAGGTTTCCGACTAATCCTAAACCTTCAGAACCCTTGTCCAAGATTTATCAGAGAAAGTAAATCGTGGGTCGCTCAAATAGTCTTTCAGTTAGTCTTACGCACAAGGGATCTATCTCTTCACTTCTGCAAATTTAGGAAGCCCAATCACCAATCTAAAAATCGAGACCAAGAGTTCAAACTCTAATTTGAGGAATCCTAACTCCACGATATTATTGGTGAGAATCAAACCTCACCTTGTCATTGGAATTCTGACTTTAGGTCAGATAGTTGACAACTTGAACTTCTCCTTATATTTCATCAAACTAAAAACATGGCACAAATGTAGGAATGCAAATGGGGTCGTCCCTGGCCCCACACCCACACAGGTAATGAAATTCCTACCCCATTCCCGCTCCCGCGGAGATTTTGCAGGTGTGGGTAATACCCAATTTGCAACTTTAATTATTAATATTAGACTTAAATCTAATAAAAAATTTATATTACAATTCTAATTATCACATAGATTCTTTTTACGGAGTATAAGTTTGAACATAACTCTAAAATTTAATAAAAGTCAATGATGTTAGCCCTTAATTGGAATTGAAATTGTATTGGTAGTATAAATTGTATTAAGTGTTTGCTGATTATATTATTTATGTTGTTCCTTTTCAATTTTCATAAACAAAAAACTAAGGCAATGAGATGATAATTCAATTGAGTCATTGAGGCACTAGCCCATAAAGAAGTTTAATTCATTATGCATTCTTAATTACTCCGTATAAAAGATACATAAACTTATATAATAAATGAATACTAATAACACAAGCAAAGTATATATAAGTGCAAGTGCGGGGACACCTCCCCTGCACCCACCCTCATACCCGTGCGTGTATACAAAAGTTTCCATATCCTCACATCAATTACCCAAATTGTACGGATATTTTAAAACCCGTAGAGAAGGGGATAAGGGGAACCCATAGGATACGGGTAGAATTGTCACCCCTACACAAATGTACAACACACATCAACAATAGTTTATAGATAACTACTACAGTTTCAATTTGCTTCTTTAATTTGTCTTTCCCTCAACAACTACAACTCATATATGTCTGAATCATAATGAAGAGAGCAAGACTCCAAAACTAATTAATGGAAAAGTTACAGCAGTTACGTTATTGCTTCCCCCATTGTTAGTCCCTCCTCTGCTTCATTCCCATTTCCCAGGAACTTCTTATTAATATCAATTGCATTATTCAAAATACACTGAATTCTCACCTAATACTGAAAGATCACAAGAAAAAAGGAAAAGCTAATTAACACTTACTTCTTGGGGGTCTGGCCAGAGTTATTATTTACAATACCCTACATAAACAAAGGCAAAAAATATGCTAAATACAAATCATCTCTTCACAGAAATATTCATTAAACACTGAAATTAGTATTTCCCAACACTTAGTATTTCACAGAAATACAGAATTACTTAACAGCTAAAAGGCAAAATGAACATAGAGATCTACATACTCTGTTTGAAAACTGGAGTACAGAACCAATCAACCAGACAAAAGATTCATTAAACTAGGTTTGTTGGGTGTTTAATGTTAAACACCCTTCAAAAATTAGAGTATGCCATTGATTGTAACAAACACACGGTATTCTTTAGTAAAAGGCGAAAGAATAATTCGCTTTGTGTTCATAACATGGCTGCTTGAGTTTTCTATGATGTTTCGTATTTGGGTTTATAAGAGACCTGGGTACTAGCGTTTATGTTGTTTGTTCGATGTGGGACTGGTTGTGCTAGCCTTTAGCCTTTTGCTCCCTTTTATAACAATATCCCCTGTCAAACCCAGCAATTCAAGATTGTATATGGGGTTCACTGGATATCTGGTGAAAATATGAATTTTTATAGAATTTATCAAATTACTATTTTTGTAAACTTTTTCTTCTCTAATTAATATAAATAGTTAAAATTCATCCAATCATATTTCAAACATTTAAATTTTACTTTTTCTCTCAATCTAAACAAACCAAACTATTGTGCAAGCTCATTAACTGACTTCATAATCTACATTGAGTTTTCATTAATCAATTAAGGACTGGATGGAATAATCCAAAACTGAATAACACTCAAGGGAGAAAAATGCATTTCAGATACCTGTTAAATCTCTTTTTCTCTCCCCTCTATATAAACTGCTTGCTATTCTTAAGCTTTGTCTTATCATGTGAATATGACTAGAATCAGCAGACGTACTGAAATCATGACTCGACCGACCTTTTGTGAAGCAGATCCAAGGTCAACTAGGAGAAATACTTTCGGCAGAGTCAATACAAGGAATTTTCATTGACCTTTTTTGAAAAGAGCTGTTGGGCACTTCTTCAAGGACTCACTACAAGTTATCTTCTGAAAAGGAGCATACATGCTTTTGGACCTACACCAATTAGCGACATTCATTTCGCCTAAAAGAAAATAGATTTTACCTAAAGGTCAATGGCGTGTTGCTAAAATTTTTCAAATGTTCAAATTTCCAGGCTCCGCAGCTCTATACAGGGAACCTCCTCAAGCATAGAGTGGTTATTGTTAACAAGTTGAGAACTACAAACTCAATGGCAAGAGAATGGACAACTTGTTGCAGTAGTTTAATACTCCGTATTACACTACACACTGAAATTAGTATTTCCCAACAAAGAAAACTAATAACCATAAAACCAATTCTCATCTCTAATCTCTAATACAGAAATACCAGCTAAAATGCAGAATGAGTAGAGAGAGCCATATACTCTACTAGAGAACTGAAGTAGAGAACCGATCAACCAGACAAAAGTTTCATTAAACTAGGTTTGTTGGGCATTTATAATAACAATAAACACCCTTCAAAAATTGGAGTATGCCATTGATTGTAATGAACACACGGTATTCTTTAGTAAAAGGCGAAAGAATAGTTCGCTATGTGTTCATCACATGGCTGCTTGAGTCTTTGATGATGTTTTATATTTAGGTTTATAAGAGACCAGGCGACTTGCGTTTATGTTGTTTGTTCGATGTGGGACTGGTTGTGCTATCCTTAAGCCTTTTGCTCCCTTGTATAACAATATCCCCAGTCAAACCCAGCAATTCAAGTTTGTATATGGGGTTCACTGGAAAATCTGGTGAAAATATTAATTTTTATAGAATTTATCAAATTACTATTTTTGTAAATTTTTCCTCTAATTAATATAAATATTTCAAACTTCTAAATTTTACCTTTTCTGTCAATCTGAACAAACCAAACTATATATTGTGCAAGCTCATTAACTGACTTCATAACCTTCAGTGGGAGTTTGGTTCAGGTCATCTTTGATTACCTAGGTGATCTGAGTCTGGTAATGTCATATTACCTTATTTGGTTTAAGTTATGAGATTACCTGGTAATGTTATATTACCTGAAAGCTGATGTAGCGCTAATGTTTCAAGGTAATGTGATTACCCTCATTTTCCTAGGTAATCATAGATAGATTACCTTGAATTATTCCAACTTTGCCCTTGTTAACTAATTCTTATCCTTATAATAATATTATTATTACTAGTAGTAGTATAATACATGTGTATATTTATATATTTAGTTTTTTAATATTTGATCATTGATATACATTCTCACCTCTCTTTTTTTTTTTTTTTTTTTTGAAAGTTACTGGCTCTATTACATTGTAGTATCTGTTCATATACTTTCTCAACCTACTGAAACACAAAGAACCAATAACGCCTTCACTAGGCTTGAACTCATAATCTTCCAAATGGAAGTCCAACCCGGATACCATTAGACCACATAGTCCAACCCGGATATACATTCTCACCTAATACTGAAAGATCACAAGAAAAAAAGGAAAAGCTAATTAACACTCTTACTTCTTGGGGGTCTGGCCAGAGTTATTATTTACAATAACCTACATAAACAAAGGCAAAAAATATGCTAAACACAAATCATCTCATCACAGAAATATTCATTAAACACTGAAATTAGTATTTCCCAACAAAGAAATAATAACCATATTCCAACTCCCATCTCTAATACAGAACTACTTACCAGCTAAAAGGCAAAAATGAATACAGCGATCAACATACTCTGTTAGAAAACTGGAGTACAGAACCAATCAACCATCGACTAAACAAAAATTTCATTAAACTAGGTTTGTTGGGTGTTTAATGTTAAACACCCTTCAAAAATTAGAGTATGCCATTGATTGTAACGAACACACGGTATTCTTTAGTAAAAGGCGAAAGAATAGTTCGCTTTGTGTTCATCACATGGCTGCTTGAGTTTCAAAGATGTTCTGTATATGTATTTATATGACACCTGGCCACTAGCGTTTATGTTGTTTGTTCGATGTGGGACTGGTTGTGCTAGCCTTAAGCCTTTTAGCCTTTTGCTCCCTTGTATAGCAATATCTCCAGTCAAACCCAGCAATTCAAGTTTGTATATGGGGTTGACTGGAAAATCTGGTGAAAATATGAATTTTTATAGAATTTATCAAATTACTATTTTCGTAACCTTTTT
Source organism: Ipomoea nil (assembly GCF_001879475.1). Classification (NCBI taxonomy): domain Eukaryota; kingdom Viridiplantae; phylum Streptophyta; class Magnoliopsida; order Solanales; family Convolvulaceae; genus Ipomoea; species Ipomoea nil. The sequence continues at coordinate 2,872,961 of NW_017616696.1, read as the reverse complement.
CTTCTCTAATTAATATGAATATTTCAAAATAAACTTGGTTAGAGCGACCTGATTGAACAACCGCCTAGACACAAATCCTTCATAAATTCGTTGATAACTATGAGACCTCTATAGTTCTTTCCCTTACCAACTGATGATTATCAAAGAAACCTTATAAGATAATTCAATTGATAGCATTAAAAACAAGAAAGACTCAAATTCTTGTGAACAAATTAAACACACACCGGGTCATTGCTAAGCACCACAAGATTAAATTAACAACCCTATGAGATTGACAATTTTCAAATGGCAATTGATCAATTAGACAATTATGCATTGGCCACTAATTAATTATACTAAAATAATCATGAAATTAATTAAGCACGAGAAATTGATAAATACTTACAATCTATGACAAAATTAATTAAGAATAATAAGAACCCACTATTGCAAAATAAACTCAAGTTTTAATAATCCATAGCTAGAAACAACTGGGTTTAACCCAATCATTGAAGCCTTAAAAAGATAGTTCAAAGAAAGGAAAAGAAAATTGAAAAGTGTGGAGTGGAAAAATTAGAACTTTTTTTTCATATCTAATGATTAAGATGAATAAATAAATGTGTTCCCCAAGCTTAATCTTTTGAGGTTCATGCATTGAAGGAGACCCTTAGTGTTTGAAATAGGTGTAACGGTTGAAAATTTAAATGTGAGACTTAAATTGTTCATTTAAGATGCTCTGACGTGACCATGAAGTCCAAGATGAGACATTATATTTTTTTCATTTGCTTTTATCAGTTTCTCCCATATTGCCGATCGGTACAACCGGTTCAAATCTGGTAGAGCTGTCAAAACGGGCCTAACCCGTCGGGTTGGGCCCGTTTACCCGTGATTTTGGACGGGTTGGGTGGGAGAAATCCCAACCCGTCCCGTATTAGACCCGTCCCGTTTAACCCGCACTGGGCACGGGTTAAACGGGTTGGACCCGTGGGTTACACGGGCTACCCGGCTCGTGTACTTAAAAAAAAACGATGCTATTGCCTATTGGGAAGGCTTCTAATATCTTTGTTGTGTACTTGTGTTGTAGACTTTAATGGATTTCTCATTTATGGACTTTTGAATTTAAATTATGTTTGAATATTTGATTATTTTGAACTTTTGGTTATGTGTGTCTTGAACACTTTGAATGTTTTATTAAAAATTTAAAATTGTGTTGAAAACTTGTAAGATTTGAATCTGGAATCATGAATGTTGTGTTGGAATTAGGAAGTATGTCATTCTAAATAATTTATTTATTATAACTTCTAACAAATTAACAATAGAATAAATGTAATTTTTAAAAAAAAAAGTAGTACAGGTTGACGGGCTGGCCCGTTTAGCCCGTCAACCCGTACCCAACGGGCTGGGTTGGAAAAATCCCAACCCGTATAGAAAACGGGCTGGCCCGTCCCGTCCCGTTTTCTTCCAACCCGTGACGGGTTGGCCCGTATTGACAGCTCTAAAATCTGGTTCCATGTCTTCAATCTCTTCAAAACTAACTTTAAATTCTTCATAAATCACCCAACATCTCACTTTTCCTATTATTGCCCCAACATTTCTTGATTCACGAAAATAATGCCAAATAATATGAATTAGTGCAATTTTAACTCACGATTAAATCAAAATCACTATCCAAAAAGTGCACTAATTAGATATCTAACAGTTAAAGGTCTTCTGCTAGATGTCTTATCATCTGACTATGACACTGGAATCAACAGAACTACAGAAGTACTGTAGTCGGGACTTAGAAGACCTTTTGTGAAGCAAATCTTAGGTTGACTAGTAGACATATACTACTTTTGATTGAGTTAATACGGGAAATTTTCTTTAATTTTTTTTTAAATGAGTTGTTAGGCACTTTTTCCAATGACTCCTAACTACAAGTTATCTTCTGAAAATTAAAAGACATGTTTTTTGGACCGGCACCGATCAATGACATTCATTTCACCTAAAAGGAAATGGATTTCGCCCAAAGATTAATGGTGTGTTGCGAAAAAAGAGAAAGTAATAGCTTTTAGACACCTATCATCTCAAAAGATGTCAATAGAAATATTTCTTTTTTTTTTTTTTTTGAAAATCAATAGAAATATTTCAAATGTTCAAATTTTCAGGCCTCTCAGCTTTATACATAGGGCACCTCATCAAGCGTAGAGCGGTTGTTGTTAACAAGTTGAGAACTATGAACTCAATGCAAAATATTAATCGAGTACATAAGACATTCTCTAGTGCTTAATCACTTCAAAGAATTGTCCAGTTGTCTTCAAGACTAAAAACATGGCACAAATGCACACGATATCAACCATAGTTTGTAGATAAGTACAACAGTTTTAATTTGCTTCTTTAAATCGCCTTTCCCACAACAACTACAACTCATATTTGTCTGAATCATAATGAAGAGAGCAAAACTAATTAATGGGAAAGTTGCAGCAGTTACATTATTGCTTCCCCCATTGATAGTCCCTCCTGTGCTTCATTCCCATTTCCCAGGAACTTCTTATGTAAAATATCAATTGCATTATTCAAACTACACTGAATTTTCACCTAATAATGTACTGAAAGATCACCCAATAAAAAAAAATAAAAAAATAAAAAAAGGAAAAGCAAATTAACATCCAATGCTTACTTCTTGGCGGTCTGGGCAGGGTTATTATATATAATACCGTACATAAACAAAGCAAAGAAAAATGCATGCTAAATACAAATCATCTCTACACAGAAATATTCATTAAACACTGAAATTAGTATTTCCCAACAAAGAAATAATAACCATATTCCAAATCTCATCTCTAATACAGAATTACTTACCAGCTAAAAGGCAAAATGAAAACAGAGATCTACATACTCTGCTAGAAAACTGGAGTAGACAAAAATTTCATTAAACTAGGTTTGTTGGGTGTTTAATGTTAAACACCCTTCAAAAATTAGAGTATGCCATTGATTGTAACAAACACACGGTATTCTTTAGTAAAAGGCGAAAGAATAATTCGCTTTGTGTTCATCACATGGCTGCTTGAGTTTTCTATGATGTTTCGTATTTGGGTTTATAAGAGACCTGGGTACTAGCGTTTATGTTGTTTGTTCGATGTGGGACTGGTTGTGCTAGCTTAAGCCTTTAGCCTTTTGCTCCCTTGTATAACAATATCCCCAGTCAAACCCAGCAATTCAAGTTTGTATATGGGGTTGACTGGAAAATCTGGTGAAAATATGAATTCTTATAGAATTTATCAAATTACTATTTTCGTAAACTTTTTCTTCACTAATTAATATAAATAGTTAAAATTCACCAATCATATTTCAAACTTCTAGATTTTACTTTTTCTATCAATCTGAACAAACCAAACTATTGTGCAAGCTCATTAACTAACTTCATAATCAACATTGAGTTAGTTTTCATTAATCAATGAAGGACTGGATGGAATAATCCAAAACTGAATAACACACTGAAGGGAGAAAAAATGCCTTTCAGAAACCTGTTTAATCTCTTTTTCTCTCTCCTCTATAAACTGCTTGCTATTCTTAAGCTTTGGCCTTTTGCAAAGATGGATGTATATTATGCCAACCATACATGACTACTTATCATTTTGTCAAATTGTCAGGAATTATCCTTGTATACATTTTGATATGTTAATTGATGTATTTTAGGAAGTTAAACTCTCCAAAATTTGCGTATACGAAAATTAGAACTTAGCCGTTGCAATGCCTTGTAATAGGAAGTTGTCTAAAGACAAACCTTGTTGCTGAAGCCCATATTTTGCAGTGTAAACTATCGGCAGACCTTATGCAGCAGATCTTTCATTTAGAATTTCAGTAGATCTTTCCCTTATGATCGGTAGACACTAGCGGCAAACATTACCAGCATACCCGATTGGTAGATCCTAACTCCCTTGGAGTTTAAGTCAACAAAAGACCAATCAATTATAGTGTTAAGGTCTTCCGGTACATGTCTTATCATGTGAATATTTTGCTCAGTTTATTTTGTGTTAGCCACTGTTGGGCTTTTTTTTTTTTTGTCTAGTTATGTTTTTATGTTTTTTGTTGTACTCAGGAGTATGCCCCGGTGATCCCTGTATTTGGACATTTGATTTATATTTACATCCCGATTTGATGACTAGAATCAGCGGACGTACTGAAATCATGACTCGACCGACCTTTTGTAAAGCAAATCCTAGGTCAACTAGGAGAAATACTTCGGGCAGAGTCAAAACAAATAATTTTCTTTGACCTTTTTTGAAAAGAGCTGTTGGACACTTTTTCAAGGACTCTGACTACAAGTTATTTTCTGAAAAGGAGCATACATGCTTTTGGACCTACACCAATTAGTGACATTCATTTCGCCTAAAAGAAAATAGATTTTACCTAAAAGTCAATGGCGTGTTGGTAAAAAGGATCGGACGAGAATATTTCAAATGTTCAAATTTCCAAGCTCCTCAACTCTATACAGGGAACCTCCTCAAGCATAGAGTGGTTATTGTTAACAAGTTGAGAAGTACAAACTCAATGCAAGAGAATGGACAACTTGTTGCAGTAGTTTAACATTACATTACATTGCACACTGAAATTAGTATTTTCCAACAAAGAAAACTAATAACCATAAAACTAATTCTCATCTCTAATCTCTAATCTCTAATACAGAAATACCAGCTAAAATGCAGAATGAGTAGAGAGAGCCACATACTCTGCTAGAGAACTGAAGTAAAGAACCAATCAACTAGACAAAAATTTCATAAAACTAGGTTTGCTGGGTGTTTAACCATAAACACCCTTCAAAAATAGGAGTATGCCATTGATTGTAACAAACACACGGTATTCTTTAGTAAAAGGCGAAAGAATAGTTCGCTATGTGTTCATCACATGGCTGCTTGAGATTTTCACTAAGTTTTGTATTTGGTTTTATTGGAGACCAGGCTACTAGTGTTTATGTTGTTTGTTCGATGTGGGAATGGTTGTGCTACTGAGACTCAACCTTAAACCCTTAGCCTTAATTTGCTCCTTGTATAACAATATATCCCCAGTTAAACCCAGCAATTCAAGGTTGTATATGGGGTTCAGTGGTTCACTGGAAAATGTGGCGAAAATATGGACTGTTATAGACAGTTAAAGACTTTGGCATTCGGCAAAGATGGATGTATATTACGCCAACCATTCATTACTACTCATCACAGTACGGTATCATTTTGTGAAAATTGTTGGGAATTATCCTCTTTTGATGATGTTAACTTATGTATTTTAAAGACTTAAACTTTCTAAAATTTGTGTTGTAATAGTTCTTTTATTTGAACTTTAATTTGTATATACCAAAATTAGGACTTGGTCATTGCAAGGCCTTGTAATCGAAAGTTACCTATTGCAACGATAAGCCTACGATTGCAAAATAAACTTGGTTAGAGCGACCCGATCAAACAAACACCTAGACACAAATCTTTCATAAATTCGTTGATAACTATGAGACCTCTATAGTTATTTCCCTTACCAACTGATGATTATCAAAGAAACCTCATAAGATAATTCAATTGATAGCATTAAAAACAAGAAAGACCCAAATCCTGTGAACAAATTAAACACACACCGGGTCATTGCTAAGCACCACTAGATTACATTAACAACCCTATGAGATTGACAATTCAAATGGCAATTGATCAATTAGACAATTAAGCATTGGCCACTAATTAATTATACTAAAATAATCATGCAATTAATTAAGCACGAGAAATTGATAAATACTTACAATTGTTGACGAAATTAATTAAGAACAATAAGAACTCACTATTGCAAAATAAACTGAAGTTTTAATAATCCATAGCTAGAAACAACTGGGTTTAGAACCCAGTCATTGAAGCCTTAAAAAGATAGTTCAAAGAAAGGAAAAGAAAATTGAAAAGTGTAGAGTGGAACAATTAAATTAGAACTTTTTTTTATCATATCTAATGATTAAGATGAATAAATAAACTTGTTCCCCAAGCTTAATCTTCCTCAAAAAGTGTCCAGGTTCATGCAATGAAGGAGACTCTTGGCATTTGAAACAGGTGTAACGGTTGAAAACTTAAATATGAGACTTAAATTGCTCATTCAAGATGCTATGGCGTGACCATACAGTCCAAGATGAGACATTATGTTTTTTTTTCCTTTGCTTTTATAGCTTCTCCCATATGCCCAATCGGTACAACCAGTTCAAATCTGGTTCCATGTCTTCCATCTTTTCAAAACTAACTTTAAATTCTTCACAAATCACCCAACATTTCCTGATTCACAAAAATAATGCCAAATAATATGAATTAGTGCAATTTTAACTCACAATTAAATCAAAATCACTATCCAAAAAATGCACTAATTAGGTATCTATCAGTTATGGTCTTCTACTAGATTTCTTATCATCTGACTATGACACTGGAATCAGCAGAAGTACTGAAGTCAGGACTTAGAAGACCTTTTGTGAAGCATATCGTAGTTTGACAAGTAGACATATACTTTCTGTTAGGAATATAGCGGAATAATGCAGAAGCGAACAATCGAAAATTGAGAATTATAAGAAGTTAAATAATATAAATAGGGAAAATATATTAAAATGACATAAGAATTGGGAATAAAGGAAAGTATATAGAATATATATATTAACTCTAAATATAGAATACAATAGAAAAAATATATATATATGTTATCTACGTGAGGAAGAAAGAAGTAGAAAATGAATACAAATTAATGTTGTGATATCATGACATTACAAAGCACCTATTTATACTCTAAAGAGACCAAATATTGCGGCACAAATGAAAAGCACCACCAAATACGGAGATCATGTACTAACAATGTTCTGTGATGGATTATGCCGAGTAAGGAAGGAGCTTTGCGTCATTTGTGGAGAAGCATGGATTTTGAGCCACAAATATTATTTCCCAACAATCTCCACTTTGGATCAAATCCATATTGGGATTAATAACTGGAACAGTTGACTAAACTCAAACGCTGCTTGAACTTAGTAACAGGAAGAACCTTAGAATAGTAGGATGGATCACCATCAATCTCCTGTGTGACTGAAAAAGCATAAGCAACCATATTGGTTTCATCATCACTAGCATACCTAGTAGGTTTTTTAATTGTCCTCCTAGGACGATCCATAGCAATGGAATACTCTCGTTGTGGCTCGACGAGAGGTGCGGTGCTAGTAGATGCATCAGACATTGATGAGGATACCGCAACTGAACCTGTCACAGTACTGCCATGCAAGACGTACAAGCTTCCAGAACGAGAAGCTTTCATGAGAACAAAAGAGCCTTTGATGACCTTTAGAACTCCACCTTCAGCTGTGTACTTGCACCCCAGAGATTCCAAGGTGCCCAATGATATCAGATTACGTTTCAAATCAGGAATATACCGAACATTGGTAAGAGTCCTGACAACGTTATCATGAGTTTTAATCTGAACACTTCCAATTCCACTAACCTTGCATTGGGTATCATTACCCAACAAGACAACTCCACCATCAACCGGTTCCAGAGAAATGAACCAATCTTTGTGGGGACACATGTGGAATGTACAACCAGAGTTCAAAATCCACTCGGTTTCACTCCGTTTCTCACCGGAGCTAACAGATAACAACACATCACCATCTGAATCACTTTCAACAACACTAGCTTCAGCGGACTTCTTTTCTCTCTCTTGCTTGTTTTTCAGCTTGAAGCATTCAGTCACATCATGACCATGCTTCTTGCAGTACTTACAGGATTTGTTGGACTTGGATCTAGATTTTTTATTGCTACTCTCTGTTTCAAGTGAATGTGTAACACCCCGTGTTACGGCCTTCAATCCCGGATTAATTATTTAATTAATCCCGTTAATAATAATTAAATATGATTTAATTATGTTAGGTTTACCTTTAATTAATTAGTAAGGTCCACCATGAACCGTGGACCCTTGCCCGAAGAAGAATCTTAAGCCTGTTAGGAATAAAGGAAGTAGGCCTTTTACTATTCAGATTATGATTAGGATCCTCTTTAATTAATATGGTCCACTATGGACCATGGACCCTTATCCCTAAAACAAGCCCTAGCCCTATAAGGAATAGAATTAGTAAACTCATACTATTCAGGCCCTAACTAGGAGTCTTAAATATATAAATAGGGAACTTAGGAGGCACCTAGAATCCCCACCACAATAATCTCTCACCACCCAAAGAGTTCCAAGAATCCCCTTAGGAGAAATCAAGAAATCAAGAAAGCTTAAAGAAAGATCCTTCATAGCCAAGGAATTAATTAAGGCTAAGAGGTAACCCATGTCTCAACAAAACCTATTTTCATAGTTATAATTCCCCCTTAGGGTTTCCCCATATTATTGCATATTGGCGAGTTATGATGATTATTATTGGTAATTGATGTGATGATCCCATGGGGGATCTTGATAATCTTGGTATTGGGAGATTCTTGATGATTATATGGAGTTCTTGATGATTATGTGTTGTTCTTGATAATTGTGTGATGCTTTTGATGTTTATGTGTTATTCTTACCGAATCTTGCAATTAGAAGACGAACCGTATTCTTGTTGATATAAAAGTGATTAGAACCCTAGGTTGTATCGTATGATCTTATTCTTGGATTATCGGGTGGGGAAATCGCATGTTTGGGTGTTGATTATATTTAGAAAAGCATGATAGGTTATGTGCCGTTCGTTTCTTGTATTCGATTCGTTAATTGTCTACGTGTTGTCGTTAATTGCGTTGTAAAGTGTCTAAGCATGGTTTCGGGTTCCACAACGGTTCCCGGGGCGTAAAGTGTGTGAAAAGAGTCAGTGGGGGGTAGGGGACCCGCCACCTACCCACGGCCGTGAAACACCGCCCGGCAGCGGGTGGCCGGCGGGCGGGCAGCTACCCGCCGGCGACCCGCTGCCCGGAACAGTAAAGTCCGGCGGGCAGCCGGCGAGTGGCCCCCCACCCACCGGCTACCCGCTGGAAATTATCCCACCTTGGGATCCCGGCTTCCCCGTTTGATGTTCCCCCGTTCCCCGTGGTGTCCCAACGGACTCCGTTTATCGTGCGTATGTCTAGTTTGATGTTTCGGGTACCGTTCGTAGGTTTATGAGTCTATTATATTGCATGCTAGTTGAATTGGTACCCCGTTGACCTAGGTGGTAGAAGTATGAATCCCTTAGGACTATTCTTAGTATGTGATGGATCACGCATAGGTTTTGTTATACGCTTTCTCCCCATTCCTAATGTGTAATGTGGGTTGCATGTGCTTGCTATGTGTTATGTGTGTGTGTTACCCCAATTCGGTTGCGATCGGATTGGTTATCCTGAGCTGCGGTTCAGAAGCTGGCTGCGGTCAGATTGATACTCTTGGGCTGCGGTCCACCGTTTGGTTGCGATCAAACGTTTCTATACGAGCTGCGGTTCGTCCTTTTTCCTGGCTGCGGTCAGATGACATTCTCTTGGGCTGCGGTCCACTGTTTGGTTGCGATCAAACACTATGATGAGCTGCGGTTCATCGGTCGATTGCGATCGACCCCTCCGTGTTGCGATACGAGGCAGGGTGCTGCGGGGCCGTGTCAGAGCTATATGCGCTGACCCTCATGTATGGGCATGCGATTGGTCCTGTGGCGCCAACAAAGTGTGTTATGTGTTGTGACATGGACGAGTTGTGATTACGAGTGTCTTGGGGGATGTGACTATGGGATTTATATTGGGGATTGTTCATGTTGGGTTATGATCATTGATTATGCTTTGCTTTATCTGCCATATCTGTTGTGAACTGCATATGCTCGTTATAACTGTTGCTTGCGTCTGGCCTTATCTGTCGAGTCATTCCCGGTTTTTAAAGCTAGAGTTCGTAGGATATATCTTCATGCTCAAAATGGTTTTCGTATATCTATATATATCTCTATATATATTGTATTTCAACGCGTTGGAGTGGGTTACCAGCATCTCTCGTTGAACAGATATATTTGGCTTTCAGGCACAGAAGATTAAGTCACTGGAGTGCGCTAGAACTTAGAAGTAGATAGTTTCCATTTTGGCCTGCGTGCCACGTTTACGTATTTACGCTTTGAGGATATTAGTTAGTTAGCCTGTGCACTTGGGTTCTCTAGCCCAGGTGTGGCATAGCACCCCGAACGCTTATATTTATATCTTGGGATTTAATAAGATTCTACCTTTATTATAAGTTTTAAATGTCTTGAAAATCTGGGGTGTTACAGAATGACCCCTTACAGTCAAGCCTTCACCTTTGTCCTCAGACTTAATTTCATAGTCAAACTTTTCTTTGGACAATAGGTTTGACTTAACATTGTCGAAAGTAAGGGTATCACTACTATTACCATATAGCATAATTTCTTTGAAATGCTTGTATGAATTAGGGAGAGAGACAAGCAATAAAACAGCACGATCCTCATCTTCAATTATGACATCAATATTTTCCAAGTCCAATAAAATAGAATTGAATTCATCTAAGTGAGATTTAATAGAAGTACCTTCCGTCATACGGATTGTGTACAGACGCTCCTTCAGGCGTAGCGTGTTCGCCAGAGTTTTGGCCATGTAAAGCGTATCCAGCTTGGACCATAAATCTGACGCAGTCGTCTCACTTAATACCTCACGTAGAACCTCTTTAGACAGGCACAAAAGAATTGTTGAACGTGCCTTGTCATCCAGATCATCTCAATCTACATCTGTCATTGTAGCCGGTTTCTTCTTCTTCCCAGCTAGCGCTTTCTTCAAACTGTTCTGGGTTAGAACGGCTTCCATCTGAACCTTCCAGATAGAGAAGCTAATTTTCCCGTCGAACTTCTCGATATCGAACTTAGTGACAGTCGACATCTTTGAAAATAATTCTCAAATAAACCGCTCTGATACCACTTGTTAGGAATATAGCGGAATAATGCGGAAGCGAACAATCGAAAATTGAGAATTATAAGAAGTTAAATAATATAAATAGGGAAAATATATTAAAATGACATAAGAATTGGGAATAAAGGAAAATATATAGAATATATATATTAACTCTAAATATAGAGTACAAAAGAATATATATATATATATATATATATATATATATATATATATATTGTAATGTCATGATATTACAACATTAATTTGTATTCATTTTCTACTTCTTTCTTCCTCACGTAGATAACATATAAATATATATATATATATATATATATATATATATATATATATATATATATATATTTATATGTTATCTACGTGAGGAAGAAAGAAGTAGAAAATGAATACAAATTAATGTTGTAATATCATGACATTACAAAACACCTATTTATACTCTAAAGAGACCAAATATTGCGGCACAAATGAGAAGCACCACCAAATACGGAGGTCATGTACTAACAATGTTCTGTGATGGATTATGCCGAGTCAAGGAAGGAGCTTTGCGTCATTTGTGGAGAAGCATGGATTTTGAGCCACAAATATTATTTCCCCAACACTTTCGATAGAGTCAATACAGAAAATTTTCTTTGAAACTTTTTTGAAAACAGCTGGTAGGCACTTTTTTCAATGACTCCTAACTACAAATTATCTTAAAATTAAAAGACATGCTTTTTGGACTTGCACTGATCAATGACATTCGTTTCACCTAAAAGGAAATGGATTTCGCCCAAAAATTAATGGTGTGTTGCAAAAAAAAAAAAGAAAAAAAGAGGAAGTAACAGCTTTTGGACACCTACCATCTCTAAAGATGTAAATAGAAATATTTCAAATGTTCAAATTTCCATGCCTCTCAGCTTTATATATATGGCACCTCATGAAGCGCAGAGTGGTTGTTGTTAACAAATTGAGAATTATGAACTCAATGCAAAATCTTAATCGAGTACATAAGCCATTCTCTAGTGCTTAATCACTTCAAAGAATTGTCCAATTAATCTTCAAGACTAAAAACATGGCACAAATGCACAAGATATCAACCATAGTTTGTAGATAAGTACCACAGTTTTAATTTGCTTCTTTAAATTGCCTTTCCCTCAACAACTACAACTCATATTTGTCTGAATCATAATGAAGAGAGCAAAACTAATTAATGGGAAAGTTACAGCAGTTACGTTATTGCTTCCCCCATTGATAGTCCCCCCTGTGCTTCATTCCCATTTCCCAGGAACTTCTTATGTAATATCAATTGCATTATTATTCGAACTACACTGAATTCTCACCTAATAATGTACTGAAAGATCACCAAAAAAAAAAAAAAAAAAAAAAAAAAAAAAAAAAAAAAGGAAAAGCAAATTAACATCCAATGCTTACTTATTTCAACCTACGGATGTCGAGAGAATTATGAGAGTACCTGTATCCCGGGATTATAATGATGCATGGTATTGGTACGGGGACCCGAGAGGATTATATTCTGTGAAAAGCGGGTACAGACGATTGGTGGGAGATTATGAGAATAATCAAGGCCCCTTTACTAATTGGTTAGCTTTATGGAGACTAAAAATTCCACCAAAGTGGAAAATGTTCCTCTGGAGAGCTATTTGTGATATTTTGCCTACAACTACGAACTTGCTTTTAAAGAGGGTGGAGGTGAACCCATATTGTGCTATGTGTGGGATATCACATGAGAATACAATGCATGCATTAGTCTTATGTGATTTTGCAAGAAACATTTGGGATCAATCCAACCTTACAATCCCCAATATTGTCACGGATATTTTTCATGTTTGGTTTGGGGAACTTTTAAATATTTTAGATTCTGATGGAATGTTATATGCAGCATCAATTCTATACAATATTTGGAAAGCTCGAAATGGTGCAGTTTGGGAGGCGTTTTTACCACGCCCGGGGTCCCTACTCAGAGCCGCAGCGGCAGCCAAGACCGCATGGACTCAGTCCCGCCCAGCCGTGGCTGCCACTGCCACTGCTACGCTGCCGACAGAAAACCGCCACGCTGCCCAGGCGAGTCCCACCGCCGGCCGCGGTGCTGCCGACGCCGCCGGATCCTCTGTGCCGCCAGTGAGAAGATGCAGGGTCGATGCGGGATATCTACACGAGACAGGGAATGCAACTGTAGGGGCCGTTTTATTAGATGGAGATGGAGCCTATATCTCGGCACTAACAGCGCCGCTACCGGCCTGTACGTCACCACTTATGGCTGAGGCTTTGGCGTGTAAGGAAGTTTTATCATGGCTAAAGGATCGAGGTGAACAGAATATTGAGATCTACACGGATTGTTTGACACTACAACGCTACCTTACATCATCAACCACTGCGTTTCGCTCTTACGTTGGCTATGCCATTGATAGCTGCAGGCAAATTGCCGTTTATTTTCACTCATGTTCTTTTAATTATATTTCTAGATCGGACAATTATTTAGCTCATGCTTTAGCCACTACGGCTTATCAGCAACCTGATACTATGTACTGGGATACTCACCCACCAGACATTATTTCAGCATTTTTCTAATGAAGCACCGCAGAAAATTTTCAAAAAAAAAAAACATCCAATGCTTACTTCTTGGCGGTCTGGGCAGGGTTATTATATATTAATACCCTACATAAACAAAGCAAAGAAAAATGCTAAATACAAATCATCTCTTCACAGAAATATCATTAAACACTGAAATTAGCATTTCCCAACAAAGAAATAATAAACATATATTCCAACTCTCATCTCCAATACAGAATTACTTACCAGCTAAAAGGCAAAATGAAAACAGAGATCTACATACTCTGCTAGAAAACTGGAGTAGACAAAAGATTCATTAAACTAGGTTTGTTGGGTGTTTAATGTTAAACACCCTTCAAAAATTAGAGTATGCCATTGATTGTAACGAACACACGGTATTCTTTAGTAAAAGGCGAAAGAATAGTTCGCTTTGTGTTCATCACATGGCTGCTTGAGTTTCAAAGATGTTCTGTATATGTATTTATATGACACCTGGCCACTAGCGTTTATGTTGTTTGTTCGATGTGGGACTGGTTGTGCTAGCCTTAAGCCTTAAGCCTTTTTCTCCCTTGTATAACAATATCCCCAGTCAAACCCAGCAATTCAAGTTTGTATATGGGTTTGACTGTAAAATCTGGTGAAAATATGAATTTTTATAGAATTTATCAAATTACTATTTTTGTAAACTTTTTCTTCTCTAATTAATATAAAGGGAAAATGACACTTTTTCCCCCTATGTTATATGCTTATAGCATTTTTTCCCCCTGAGTTATTCATGCATCAACATTTGCCCCCTCAATTATTATAAAAGTGGCGGTTTTTCCCCCTGATAATATTAAATAGACATTTTTACCCTTAAAATACATATTTTATTTATTTCTCTTGTTCAACAAATTATTGTTTATACGTAGGGATGTCCACGGTTCGGTTCGAACTGAACCGAACACTATAGCAATCAAATAAAAAAAAATTCGGTTATGATTCATAACATAACCCAATATTTGGGTTTCCGTTTATTAAAATTGTGAAGTGGAAAAAAATAGATTCTGAACCGTGAACCAGAGGTTCAAATCGGAACAACTACTAGCAATAGCTTAAAATTAGAATTATAATATTTGCAAATAGTGTATGTTTTTTTCGCATTTATATTGACTCTCACATATAAGTATATATAATCGCGATTTGGTTTTTATTTTGAATCGTTGTTTCACAATTTCGGATCCAATTTGAATTGTTGGTTCAAACATTATTTTAAAATTTTATTTTTTTATTTTTAAAGTATTCTAAATTCAACAATTAATGTATTTTATTTTTTCAAATTGTGGTTATAATTTGTTGGAGAAGTAAAATAAAGGAAATATTTATTTTAAGGGTAAATATGTCCATTTAATATATCAGGGGGGAAAATTGCCACTTAAATAATATAGGGGGAAAAAGTGCTATAAGTATATAACACAGGGGGAAAAAGTGCCATTTTCCCTAATATAAATATTTCAAACTTCTAAATTTTACTTTTTCTGTCAATCTGAACAAACCAAACTATATATTGTGCAAGCTCATTAACTGACTTCATAACCTTCATTGAGTTTTCATTAATCAGTGAAGGACTGGATGGAATAATCCAAAACTGAATTACACTCAAGGGAGAAAAATTCCTTTCAGATAGCTGTTTAATCTCTTCTTCTCTCTCCTCTATAAACTGCTTGCTATTCTTAAGCTTTGGCCTTTTGCAAAGATGGATGTATTTTAGGAACTTAAACTCTCCAAAATTTGCGCGGTAATAATACTTCTGTTTGAACTCTGTATATACCAAAATTAAAACTTAGTCATTGCAATGCCTAGTAATCCAAAGATGCCTTCAACCAAACCTTGTTGTTTAAGCCCATATTTGGTAGTGTATGTATACTATCGGCAGACCTTATGCATGTATGCAATACATCTTTCATTTAGAATTTCAATAGATCATTCCCTTCTGATCGGTAGACCCTAGCGGCAAACATTATTAGAATACCCAATCAATTATGGTGTTAAGGTCTTCCAGTAGATGTCTTATCATGCGAATATGACTAGAATCTGCTGACCTTTTGTGAAGCAAATCCTAGGTCAACTAGGAGACACACTTTCGACAGAGTCAATACAAGAAATTTTCTTTGACCTTTTTTTAAAAGAGTTGTTGGACACTTTTTCAAGGACTCTGGCTACAAGTTATTTTTTGAAAAGGACAAGTTATTTTTTGAAAAGGAGCATACATGCTTTTGGACCTACACCAATTAGTGACATTTTCACTTCGCCTAAAAGGAAATGGATTTTACCTAGGATTTCCAAGCCCCTCAACTGTATATATAGGGAACCTCATCAAGCATAGAGTGGTTATTGTTAACAAGTTGAGAACTACAAACTCAATGCAAGAGAATGGACAACTTGTTGCAGTAGTTTAACATTACACACTGAAATTAGTATTTCCCAACAAAGAAAACTAATAACCATATACCAATTCTCATCTCTAATACAGAAATACCAGCTAAAATGTAGAATGAGTAGTGAGATCTACATACAATGATAGAGAACCGATCAACTAGACAGAAGTTTCATTAAACTAGATTTGTTGGGTGTTCAATCCTAAACACCCTTCAAAAATTGGAGTATGCCATTGATTGTAATGAACACACGGTATTCTTTAGTAAAAGGCGAAAGAATAGTTCGCTATGTGTTCATCACATGGCTCCTTGAGTTTTTTTTTAATGTTCTGTATCTGGGTTTATAAGAGAGTAGGCTACTAGCGTTTATATTGTTTGTTCGATGTGGGATTGGTTGTGCTACTGAGACACCGCCTTAAGCCGTTAGCCTTTGCTCCCTAACAAGTAACAATGTCCCCAGTCAAACCCAGCAAGCAATTCAAGGTTGTAAAATTATACCGTGCACCAGGGCGCAAAAAATGCATTGTGCGCCCTGGCCCAAAATGACATCGTTTTGGATCTTTTTCGCGTTTCTATACTTAACCCCTTCAAAAAAATCATGTTTCGAATGTACATAATTGCATAATAGAAAATACAAAATTTTATATTTGAAAACACATAATTTTTATAATTGAAAATCCTCATGTTTCGAATGTAGAGAATCATATAATAGAAAACACAGAATTTTATAACTGAAAATTCCCATGTTTCGAATGTACATAATTATATAATAGAAAACACATAATTTTATAGCTGAAAACACATAATCTTTTTTAAAAGGATAAACATTCCCTGTTTCAAATGTCCAAAATTTTATACCTGAAAACACGGAATTTTATAACAGAATATAAAACGACGTCGTTTTGGGAGGCGCGGGGCGCACATTGCCATGTGCGCCCTGGTGCACGGTATAACGATTGTTCAAGGTTGTATATGGGGTTGACTGGAAAATGTGGTGAAAATATGGACTATTATAGACAGTTAAAGACTTTGGCCATTCGGCAAAGATGGATGTATATTACGCCAACCATACATTACTACTTATCACAGTACGATATCATTTGTCAAATTGTTAGGAATTATCCTCTCTTTTGAATTTTGATGATATTAACTTATGTATTTTAGAGACTTAAACCATCTAAAATTTGCGTTGTAATAGTTCTTTTGGTTGAACTTTGTATATACCAAAATTACGACTTGCTCATTGCAATGTCTTGTAATCGAAAGTTACCTACCGGCAAACTTTATTAGCGGGCTCGATCGGCAGATCCTAACTCCCTTGAAATTTAAGTCACAAAAGACCAATCAATTTTGGTGTTAATAGCCGGGTGCCAAACCGCCAAAATAAATTCCTACCCCTAAGATAAGTAATATAATGGTGAGTACGGATCGTATCCAGAAGGAATGGTCTGTTTACTTCTTTTAGAACAAATTATGGAGGATTTTGAATTGCAATTAAAATAAAATGATTCAATATAAACTAGAAATATACTCAAGATGCAAGAGTAATAAGAATTCAAAGAATAGAAGATTCTAGCAACAGAATTATATCCACAACGGTTCAAGCAATAGATCACAGTTGCAAAATAGACTTGGTTATAACGACCCGAACAACCGCCCAGACACCAATCCTTCCTAAATTCGTGGATAACTATGATACATCTATAGTTATTTCCCTTACCAACTGATTATCAAATAAACCTCATAAGATAATTCAATTGATAGCATTAAAAACAAGAAAAACTCAAATCCTGATGAACAAACACATACCGGGTTTCTTGCAATCAGATTATCAAATTCCCCTTAACAACAACACACATCGGGTCATTGCTAAGCACCACTAGATTAAATTAACAACCCTATGAGGTTGACAATTCAAATCGCAATTGATCAATTAGCAAATTAAGCATTGGCCACTAATTAATTATACTAAAATAATCATGGAATTAATTAAGCACGAGAAATTGATAAATCCTTACAATCATTGGCGAAATTAAAAACAATAAGAACTCATTATTGCAAAATAAATCGAGGCTTTAATAATCCGTAGCTCGAAACAATTGGTGTAAAACACATCCATTGAAGTCTTCAAAAGATAGTTTAAAGAAAAGAAAAGAAAATTGAAAAGTTTAAAGTGAAAAAATGAGAGCTTATTTTATCATCTCTAATGATTAAGATGAATAAATAACCTTGTTCCCCAAGCTTAATCTTCCTCAAAAAGTGTTCACGTTCTTCCAACGAAGAAGGAGATCATTGGCATTTGAAACGGGTGTAACGGTTGAAAACTTAAATGTAAGACGTAAATTGCTCATTCAAGATGCTCTGGCGTGACCATGCAGTACAGGATGAGAACATTATGTTTTCTTCCTTTACTTTTATCAGCTTTTTCCATATGCCCACGTGGTACAACCGGCTCAAATCTAGTTCCATGTCTTCCATCTCTTCAAAACAAACTTTAAATTCTTCATAAATGACCTAACATCTCTCACTTTTCTTATTCTTGCCCCAACATTTCCTGATTCACGAAAATAATGCCAAATAATATGAATTAGTGCAATTTTAACTCACAATTAAATCAAAATCACTATCCAAAAAATGCACTAATTACATATCTATCACTAAAGGTCTTCTGCTAAATGTCTTATCATTTGACTATGACACTGGAATCAGTAGAAGTACTAAAGTTGAGACTTAGAAAACCTTTTGTAAAGCAAATCCTAGGTTGACAAGTATATATATTTTCAATAGAGTCAATACGAGAAATTTTCTTTGAACTTTTATGAAAAGAGCTGTTAGACACTTTTTCCAATGACTCCTAACTACAAGTTATCTTCTGAAAATTAAAAGACATGGTTTTTGGACCTTCACCAATCAATGACATTCATTTCACCTAAAAGGAAATATATTTCGCCCAAAGGTCAATGATGTATTGCAAAAAAGGAGGAGATGACAACTTTTAAACACCTACCATCTCAAAAGATGCCAATAGAAAAATTTCAAAATGTTCAAATTTTCAAGTCCCTAGCTTTATATATAGGGCACCTCATCAAGCGTAGAGTGGTTGTTGTTAACAACTTGAAAACTATGAACTCAATGCAAAATCTTAATCGAGTACATAAGCCATTCTCTAGCGCTTAATCACTTCAAAAAATTGTCCAGATTCTGTCCAGTTAGTCTTTCATCTTCAAGACTAAAAACATGGCACAAATGCACAAGATATCAACAATAGTTTGTAGATAACTACAACAGTTCTAATTTGCTTCTTTAAATTGCCTTTTCCTCAACAACTACAACTCATATTTGTCTGAATCATAATGAAGAGATCAGAGCAAGAGTCCAAAACTAATTGGAAAGTTACAGAAGTTAGTTATTGCTTCCCCCATTGATAGTCCCTCCTGTGCTTCATTCCCATTTCCCAGGAGCAACTTATGTAATATCAATTGCATCATTCAAACTACACTCATCAATTCTCACCTAATAAACTACTGAAAGATCACAAGTAAAAAGGAAACCCAAACATGGAATGCTTGCTTCTTGGGGGTCTGGCCAGGGTTATTAATTACAATACCCTACATAAACAAGGCAAAAAATATGCTAAATACAATCATCTCTTCACAGTAATATTCATTAAACACTCAAATTGATATTTCCCAACGAAGAAACAATAACCATATACCAATTCTCATCACTAAGACAGAATTTCTTACCAGCTAAAAAAGCAAAATGAAAAGAGTACCACATCTTCTGTTAGAAAACTGGAGTACAGAACCATACCCAACATAACCAGACAAAAGTATCATTAAACTAGGTTTGTTGGGTGTTTAATGTTAAACACCCTTCAAAAATAGGAGTATGCCATTGATTGTAACGAACACACGGTATTCTTTAGTAAAAGGCGAAAGAATAGTTCGCTCTGTGTTCATCACATGGCTGCTTGAGTTTTAGAAAATGTTTCGCATTTGGTTTTATAACAGACCTGGGTACTAGCGTTTATGTTGTGTTTTCGATGTGGGAGTGGTTGTGCTAGCCTTAAGCCTTTAGCCTTTTGCTCCCTTGTATAACAATATATCCCCAGTCAAACCCAGCAATTCAAGTATGTATATGGGTTGACTGGAAAATCTGGTGAAAATATGAATTTTTATAGAATTTATCAAATTACAAATTTTGTGAACTTTTTCTTTTCTGATTAATATAAAGCTTCTTAAAACCTCGTCCTGATAATGAATGCTCACCGAACTTTCTTTCATCATAAATATCAGCCATAAATGTGAGTCATCAATGAAGAGAGACAAAAGGGAGTCTAACCAGAAGGATGGAGAAAACAAAATAACACAAAGGGAAACTTGTTAACTAGAACAAAAGGGAAAGGCTTGTTAACGAGGACAAGAGGGAAAAAAATGGTGAAAAAGCTAAACCGGCGACTCAGAGAGTTTTCCAGCCGCCGACGTCCAACGATGAGAATATTTCAAATGTTCAAATTTTCAGGCCCCTCAGCTCTATAAATAGGGAAACTCCTCAAGCATAGAGTGGTTATTGTTAACAAGTTGAGAACTACAAACTCAATGCAAGAGAATTGACAACTTGTTGCAGTAGTTTAACATTACATTACATTACACACTGAAATTAGTATTTTCCAACAAAGAAAACTAATAACCATAAACCAATTCTCATCTCTAATACAGAAATACCAGCTAAAATGCAGAGTGAAAAGAGAGAACTACATAGTCAGTTAGAGAACTGAAATAGAGAACCGATCAACCAGACAGAATTTTCATTAAACTAGGTTTGTTGGGTGTTTAACATTAAATTAAACACCCATCAAAAATTAGAGTATGCCATTGATTGTAATGAACACACGGTATTCTTTAGTAAAAGGCGAAAGAATAGTTCGCTATGCATTCATCACATGGCTGCTTGAGTTTTTGATTATGTTTTGTATTTGGATTTATAAGAGACCAGGCTACTAGCGTTTATGTTGTTTGTTCGATGTGGGAGTGGTTCAAGGTTGTATATGGGGTTGACTGGAAAATGTGGTGAAAATATGGATTGTATAGACAGTTAAAAGACTTTGGCCATTCTGCAACGATGGATGTATATTATTTTGTCAAATTGTTAGGAATTATCCTCTTTTGATGATGTTAAGTTGTTAACTTATGTATTTTAGAGACAAACTCTCTAAAGTTTGTGTTGTAATAGTTCTTTTGTTTGAACTTTGTATGTACCAAAATTAGGACTTGGTCATTGCAAGGCATTGTAATCGAAAGTTACCTACCGACAAACCTTGTTGTTGAAGGCTATAGTTGGCAGTAGATATGAATTAGTGCAATTTTAACTCACAATTAAATCAAAATCACTATCCAAAAAATGCACTATTTACATATTTATCAGTTAAGGTCTTCAGCTAGATGTCTTATCATCTGACTATGACATTGGAATTAGCAAAAGTACTGAAGGTAGGACATAGAAAATCTTTTGTGAAGCAAATCTTAGGTTGACTAGTATACATATACTACTTTCGATTGAGCTAATACAGGGAATTTTCTTCGAACTTTTATGAAAAGAGTCGTTAGGCACTTTTTCCAATGACTCCTAAATACAAGTTATCTTCCGAAAATTAAAAGACATGCTTTTTGGACCTGCACCGATCAATGACATTCATTTCACCTAAAAGGAAATAGATTTCGTCCAAAGGTCAATGGTGTATTGCAAAAAAGGAGGAGATGACAACTTTTAGATACCTACCATCTCAAAAGATGTCAATAGAAAAATTTAAAAATGTTCAAATTTTCAAGTCCCTCAGCTTTATATATAGGGCACCAGGCACCTCATCAAGCGTAGAGTGGTTGTTGTTTACAAGTTGAGAACTATGAACTCAATGCAAAATCTTAGTCGAGTATATAACCCATTCTCTAGTACTTAATCACTTCAAAGAATTGAGGGTCTGGCCAGGGTTATTATTTACAATACCCTACCTAAAACAAGGCAAAAAAAATATGCTAAATGCAATCATCTCTTCACAGTAATATTCATTAGACACTGAAAATCTGAAATTAATAATTCCCAACAAAGAAATAATGACCATTTACCAATTCTCATCACTATTACAGAATTATTTGCCAGCTAAAACAGCAAAATGAACACAGAGTACAACATACTCTGTTGGAAAACTGGAGTACAGAACCATTCAACATAACCAGATAAAAGTTTCTTCAATCTTTAAACTCGGTTTGTTGGGTGTTTAATATTATATTATATTAAATTAAACAACCTTCAAAAATAGTAGTATGCCATTGATTGTAACGAACACACGGTATTCTTTAGTAAAAGGCGAAAGAATAGTTCGCTCTATGTTCATCACATGGCTGCTTGAATTTCAAAAGATGTTCTGTATATGCATTTATATGAGACCGGGCCACTAGCGTTTATGTTGTTTGTTCGATGTGGGAGAGGTTGTGCGCTGGTTGCAGGTTTCCTTGTTATCATTCCAGCAAATCATCATCAGTAGTTTGCTCCTTTGTTCGTTGTTGAGGGCTTTATAAACTGCTTGCTATTCTTAAGCTTTGGCCATTTGCAAAGATGGATGTATATTACGCCAACCATACATTACTACTTATCGCAGTATGATATCAATTTGTCAAATTATTAGGAATTATATCATTGTATAGATTTTGATGATATTAATTGATCTATTTTAGAGACTGACTTTTCAAAATTTGCATTGTAACAATCCTTCTGTTTGAACTTTGTATATACCAAAATTAGGACTTAGGGCTCGTTTGGTTCGCAGAAAATATTTGAAAGGAAATGGAATTGAAATTCAATGGAAAAGTAGTTATTGGGAATATGAATTCCATTGTTTGGTTGGTGGAAAATGAGTTACTGGGAATATGGATTCCATTGTTTGGTTGGATTTGTGATTGTAAGGAATAATGTGTATAAAGACCTAAATGTACCTATACAATAATAATACTTAATAATAATTAAGAGGAAAGCATAAGGGTAAAATAGTCCAACCAACTCAATCTTTCTTCCCTCCAACCTTGGAAAACAAAATACCAACTATATGCTAAGATTTTGTTTTCCTCACATTTGAGGAATTAGTTTTCCATCGGAAAACAATTTCCATGAACCAAACATCAGAAAACTCTTGTTTTCCTCAAATTCTAGGAAATGATTTTCCTTGGAAGTTCTTTTCCATGAACCAAACATCCCCTTAGTAGTTGCAAGGCCTTGTAATCGAAAATTACCTACCCAAAAATTTGTTGTTGAAGCATATAGCTGATAGTGTGTACTATCGGCAGCCCTTATTCTTTCCCATATGATCGATAGACCCTAGTGACAAACATCATCAGCAGACTTGCCCGATCGACATATCCTAATTCCGATCTTTAGAGTTTAAGTCAACAAAAGGTAGACCAATCAATTCTGGTGTTAAGGTGTTTTGATATATGTCTTCCCATCTTACTATAACGGGAATCAACAAAAGTACTAGAGTCCAGACTCGACAGACCTTTTGTGAAACATATCCTAGATTGACTGGCAAACGTACTTTTGATAGTCATTCATTTCACTTATGGCATGTTTGGTTCATGGAATAGGTCAGGAATGGAATAACATTCCTTGGAATAGACCTATTCCATCGTTTGGTTGGATCATTTTGTCGTGGGAATAACATGCCTAGGAATGAGCTATTACCTTCGCAAGGGGAATATCCATTCCTAGAGGGACTTTGGTATTAGCTATTCCCATGCCCTTGGAAATAACTTTTATATCACAAATACCAAAAATACCCTTTGCACATTATATAATATTATATATTTATTTAATAAATATAATGTATTATATAAATGTATATATTTAATTAATTATAATTTTTATCCATCAATCTATCAATAATATATATATATATATATATATATATATATATATATATATATATATATATATATATATATATATATACACACACACACACACACACACACACACACACACACACACACGAATTTTACGTGCATTGCGCGATTGGGATAATGCCCAATATTTTTTTTTTTAAAAAAATTAATAAGTACTTCAAAGTATATCAATGCAAGATTATATTGGAATTGTTCATGCATAGATAATTGAATGTTGAATTTGTGTATTTAAATAGGTAATTCTAAGTTTACAAATACAAGATAATATAGTCAAGATTAATTATAATTGTCAATAAAATAATTGTATGGGTATGGTTGAAACCAAATACAGGAAATAAGGGAGAGCAAATAAAAATTAGGGCATAAAATATTAAATATATACTAATATTGTTTGAGGAGATTCCGACAGTAGATTTGTGGTTAGAGTTCTATTAAGACTTTAATATTAGAATTAGATTAATGGTGTTGTTATAATTCTATATTAGACTTTAATATTAAAATTAGACTAACGATGAATTAAGGGTATTTAAGGGATAATCATATAATTAAGGAAGGGATAATCATGTAATTAAGGATAACGATAAATTAGAAAATCTCAGGGAAAAATTAAAATATGAACAATCTGAACCATTCATTTGATTTAATAATTT
This sequence comes from Ipomoea nil, assembly GCF_001879475.1. Taxonomy (NCBI): domain Eukaryota; kingdom Viridiplantae; phylum Streptophyta; class Magnoliopsida; order Solanales; family Convolvulaceae; genus Ipomoea; species Ipomoea nil. The sequence goes on along the minus strand of NW_017616696.1, from coordinate 2,848,545 downwards.
GACGGTCATTTTTTCTATCCAATGTTTATAATTAAATAAATATTTTAAATTATATCAATGCAAGATTATATATGAGAAGTTCATACATAAGTAATTTAATGTCAAATTTGTTTATTTAAATATGTAACTCATAGTATATGAATAAAATATAATATAATATAGGAGATTCATTATAATTGTTACTAATTTTTTTTTTAAATATATAGTAACAAAGTATTTTTGTTGCAAAGGGTTCTAATATATTTAATGAATGCACATATATATACAAGATCAATGAATGAATCAACGGTACCAGTCCTTTATGTGTTTTGCTCAGTGTTCATTTAGTTTAAAGAATTTAGATGAAGTAAAAATTTGCTCAGTGTTCATTTAGTTTAAGGAATTTAGATGTAGTAAAAATTTAAAAATTTTAATTATAATGTCACCCAAAGGTATTAGACGATTGGTAAATATGATGTAACCCAAAGATCAAAATGCTAAAGAAAGTGTTTGGTTATTGAACAGTTTGAAGCAACAATTTGTTCCAAACCACTGAAAATACAAACATTGCAATTTACAATATTTTCACTTGGCATTTTTTAGAATAATTTCCACAAAACACCTCTATATTTAAAAAAAAATAAATAATAATAATAATAATAATAATAATAATAATAATAATAATAATAATAATAATAATAATAATAATAATAATACTATAGAGCCATTTCGACTCCTCGAATAACAAGAGCCAGTTTCGCTGGCTCACTGCTTGCCCATCAACGGATGGGCAAGCTTAATTTTTAAATTGGAGCCTTAAGGCTCCTTTTATAGGAGCCTCAAGACTCCCATGCCACTTTTACCACCGATATGGAAAAGTGACAAAACTAAGAGGAGCCGAACGTTCGGCTCCCCATATGTTTTATTTGTTTTATTTGTTTTATTTTATTTCTTTTATTGAATAATAATAATAATAATAATTATTATTATTATTATTATTATTATTATTATTAAATATATATATACCCTTAGGTCATTTTTACATGTTAATCTAAACAGCTAATTTTTTCAAATATCTTTTTACCCACCGTTGATATAATTCGCTGGTCAAATCCGCTAATGCTAATCGCTAACTGCTGATTATCAAAGACGGTCATTGCGAGGTGATTTCTCACTTCAATTTATTGTGTGATTTGAATTCTTTCTTTGACAACAAATCCCTCAAGTAGTTAATATGATTGGCTTTACTAATTATATATTTTTTAATTTTTTTCATGGTATTAATAAAATACTTGGTAAATAAATATATAGCATTATTTTGTATTATAACTTTGATATTTAATTAAAAAAAATAGTACACAAAAAAATAATAGACAATGTAGAGAATATAATCAATTGACGAATTTGAATGTAACGAGTTTTTACATTGGAGAAAAATAAAAACAATATAACTAATAAAACTATTTCTCTTAATTAATTTATTGATAATGAATAATTTTTTTTAATAAAGACATTTTAGGGACAATGTAGCGAATACAATCAATTGATGAATTTGAATGTAAAGAATTTTTATATTGGAGAAAAATAAAGATAATATAACTAATGAAATTATTTCTCTTTTTTTTTTTTTTTGAAAATTTATTTCTCTTATTTAATTTATTGATAATGAATTTTTTTTTTTTTTGAATAAAGACATTGTAGACACAAAATTCTAAATTAAAGAAATCCATATGCATTATTTTCTGTTGTAACTACTAAATTATTATTTAATTTAATAAGAGTAAAATAGAGTACTAATTATGCCAACTTTGATTGGGATGAAGTTCGAACCTAAGACCTTTTTTTTATTAAAATCAATGAGTAAGTTAACGGTGAACTAACAGAAATTAACAGAAAAGATAATATTTAACGGAAAACTTAACAAAAAATCATATTCATTAAGGATAAATTAGGAAATCTAAAGAAAAAATTAAAATCTGATCAATCTGAGCCATTCATTTGATTAAAAAAATTTGACCGCCATTTTTTCTATCCATTATAGGCCTAACTCTCTTGGGCTCTTATTAGTATATAGTAGATAAATAAATAAATAAATAAATATATATATATATATATATATATATATATATATATATATATATATATATATATATATATATATATATATATATATATATATATATATATATATATATATATATATATATATATATATATATATATATATATATAGGGCCAGGTTCCTATGGGGTCAGGTCTTCCCGTACGGTCAGTGCGGCATACACCATTAGATATGCATAAATGCACCACACAGTGTTCATAAATACACCATTATGTGTGGTGTATTTTATTTTTTTTTGTGGTGTATTTTTTGACATTTCATTCTGGTGTATTTTTGAAAATTGTATTGTGCATTTATATATACCTAATGGTGTATGCCGCATTGACCGTACGGGAAAACCTGACCTCACAGGAACCAAAATCTATATATATATATATATATATATATATATATATATATATATATATATATATATATATATATATATATAAAACATTTAGTATATCATAATCATATTCATTATTATTATTATTTATTATTATTATTATTATTATTATTATTATTTTGTATAAGGGTATTTATGTCTTTAAAACTTATTTCATTTCTATTCCTTTAACCAACCAAACACTGGAATACAATTACTAAAGTCTATTCCTTCATCCAACCAAACAACAGAATACAATTCATATTCTATTCCTTACCTATTCCATTCCCTGTGGAATATCATTCATATTCCCTCCAAATTCATTCTGTGAACCAAACGTGCTGTTAAAATGAAATAGATTTTACCCAAAAGTCAATGATGTGTTACAAAAAAAGAAGAGATTATATATAGCTTTTGGACACCTACCATCTTAAAAGATGCATGCCAACAGAAATATTTCAAATGTTCAAATTTCTAGGCCCCTTAACTCTATATATAGGGGACTTCCTCAAGCGTATGTAGAATGGTTGTTGTTAGCAAGTTGAGAAGTATGAACTCAATGCAAAATCTTAGTCATGTACATAAGCTATTCTCTAGCGTTCAATCACTTCAAAGAATCGTCCAAATTCTATTTAGTTAGTCTTTAAAACTAAAATTTATTGTTCTATGAATTTAACGATCTTCTTTAAAGGCAAGGGCGGAGCCCGAAAGTCTGGGTTATGTTGGGGGGCCGAATTTATAGAAGAAATTTATCATCTTAGTCGACATTAATACCAATCCTACAATATCTACTATCTACTATACTAATAAGAGTAAACGAGAGTTAGACCTATAATGAGTTGAAAAAATACCGGTCAAATTTTTTAACCAAATGAATGGCTCATATTGATTAGATTTTAATTTTTTCTTGAGATTTCCTAATTTATCTTTTAACTTTTCCGTTAAATATTATCTTCCCCGTTAATTTCGGTTAGTTCACCGTTAACTTACTCATTAATTTCAATAAGAAAAGTCTTAGGTTTGAACCACATCCCAAATTCCCAATCAAAGTTGGCATAATTAGTACTGTATTTTACTCTTATTAAATTAAATAATAATTTAGTAGTTACAACAGAAAATAATAAATATGCATTTCTTTAATTTAGAATTATCTGTCTACAATGTCTTTATTCAAAAAAAAATATTTATTATCAATAAATTAAATTAGAGAAATAATTTCAATAGTTATATTGTCTTTATTTTTCTCCAATATAAAAATTCTTTACATTCAAATTCATCAATTGATTATATTCGCTACATTGTCCCTACAATGTCTTTATTCAAAAAAAAAATTATTCATGCTTTATCAATAAATTAATTAAGAGAAATAATTTCATTAGTTATATTGTCTTTATTTTTCTCCAATGTAAAAATTATTTACATTCAAATTATTCATCAATTGATTATATTCACTACATTGTATATTATCTTTTTTTGTGTGCTATTTTTTAATTAAATATCAAAGTTATAATACAAAACAATGTTATATATTTATTTACCAAGTATTTTATTAATACCATGAAAAATTTTAAAAAAATATAATTAAGCCAATTATATTAATTACTTGAGAGTTTTGTTGACAAAGAGAGTATTCAACTCACACAACAAATTAAAGTGTGAAACTATGTTGCAATGTCCTTGTTAGGCAATCAGTAGTTAGCGGTTAGCGTTAGCAAATTATATTAGCGGATTTAACCGACGAATTATATCAACGGTTGGTAAAAAGATATTTGAAAAAATTAGCTATTTAAATTAACTTGTAAAATGACCAGGACTATATGGTCTAATGGTATCCGGGTTGGACTTCCATTTGGAAGGTTGTGAGTTCAAGCCTCAGTGGAGGCGTTATTGGTTCTTTGTGTTTCAGTAGGTTGAGAAAGTATATGAACAGATACTACAATGTAATAGGGCCAGTAACATTCAAAAAAAAAAAAAAAAATTAACTTGTAAAATGACCCAAGGGTATAATAATAACAACAACAACAATAATAATAATAAGGGTGAATCAACGATTTGGTCCCTCACTTATTCGCGACTTGTCAATGTTGCCCCTGAATCACGTATTCATCGATTTAGTCCCCGAAAATAATTGTTTTTCGTCAAATCAGTCCCTATGGCCGTATTCCGTCAAGTCTCAGGCCATAGCACCGATTTGCCCTGGGCATTTTGGTCTTTTCACTTCTTCTTCTTCATTAACTCCGACAAAGCTTCGCCGGAGAAGCTCAAGCTAACCGGAGGGAGCTCCTAATTTCACGGTATGCTTTTCTTCCGTTAGAAGATTGATTTTCAGTCTCTGCTTCATGGCTATTTCACTTGAAAACAAAAAAAACCATGCTTTTTAAAAATGCCCAGATGGTCATTGCCTGAAATTAAAGACTGCTTGGAAGAGGCCGGATTTCGCTGTGTCCACTTTTGGATGCGACAAATGCCAGACAGTGAAGATATCAAAAGCACATATGGATTTTCTGCAGGACAAGACATAAAATATGAAGAGGTCACTAGCCTCCAACAACAGGATTCATGGAATGCATACATTGTAGGTGTTGCATGAAGTTATCATTGTTACTCAACATAGCAGAGAAGCTGAATACGGAGTAATTCTTTACAAGCATAAAAATATTTTTTTTCCATTCCTTAGCATGCAATTTGAGAATCTCAGCAGCTCTCTCCTTGTTCTTCCCAACCCCACAATCCACTTGTATAACCAAACACAGCTTCGCCCCCACTCCCAGCTGCAACATCTCTTGCACCACACTGGGAGTAGCAGAGAACTTGGCGATGGAGTACAAGATCCTCAGACCTCTCTCATTCGCCACCTGCGACACCCTCAGGATTTTCCTCGACACCACCGCCAGCCCCGCCGCGTGCTTCAGCAGCTCCGCCCGCCCCTCCGCGCACCGGCAAAGCTGCTCCAGTACGCTCAGACTCCACTCGCAATATCGTTTCTCGTTCGTGTGCAGCAGTAGATCGATCAGCACGGTCGCCGCCCCGGCCTCCGCCGCCTTGATCCGGTTCCTCCCTCTCTGGCAAACGTTGGCCAGTAGGTGCAGCGCGGATTTGGAGGCCTTGCGGGAGAAATTGTCTCGCAAGATTTGGACAACTTGGTGGAAAAAGGAGGGGTTTAAGTTTGTCGTGAGCTGTGATAACGAGGGGTTTAAGGTTGTGGTTTCGAGCATTGATTTGAGAAGCATCACTGCATTTCCGGCGTCGACTTGGCTTGCTGGAGGAGCTTTAGGATGTGAGACTTGGTCACCAGAGGCTTTGGGGTGGGGAAACACTCGACGCCGTGGGAGGCGTGGTGGGTGCACCACGACTGGATGACTCGCCGGAGAGTGACGTTTGGGGTCAACAACTCATCATCAGAGGTGAAGTTGACGTCGGTGACGATGGAATGAAGAAGAAGGCGTGAAAAGACCAAAATGCCCAGGGCAAATCGGAGCTCTCGCCTGAGACTTGACGGAATACGGCCATAGGGACTGATTTGACGAAAAACAATTATTTTCGGGGACTAAATCGATGAATACGTGATTCAGGGGCAACATTGACAAGTCGCGAATAAGTGAGGGACCAAATCGTTGATTCACCCTAATAATAATAATAATAATAATAATAATAATAATAATAATAATAATAATAATAATAATAATAATAATAATAATAATAATAATAATAATAATTAAAAAAAATAAATAAAACATATGGGAAGGCGAACATTCGGCTTCCCTTAGTTTTGCCACTTTTTTCACATCGGTGGGAAAAGTGACATACGAGTCTTGAGGCTTATATGAAAGGAGCCTTAAGGCTCCAATTTAAAAATTAAGCTTGCCCATCCGTTGATGGGAAACAGTGATGTAACATCCACTTTTCTTAATCTAAAACCCGAAAATTTAACTTAACAAGATAAGCTAAACAAGATTAAAAGCAAGATTATTTAATTAACTTAAACCAACCAAAAACATCTAACGGGTGTTACTGCCACAGTCACCACCCACGGTGACTGCACAGGCTACAAAAGGAATAAACTAACTCAAATCAAGTTCATTAAAACAACCTTAATACGTGGGGAACATACCCCGGTGTCCAGCACCAACAAAAACTCAGTCTAAGTGTAAAACAGTCAGTTAACTAAGCATCAAGTAGAAACTACACTAGAGTCTACTATCTCAGCTACGCATTACAACTAAACTCGTGCACTCTCAGTTACTGGGCCCACCTGAAAGGGGTTATAAAAACAAGTAGAAAATAAACTCGTTAGCAATTAATACTAAGTATAAAACCACTCCACCTTGTAAAGTACTATAGACACTACTAGAAATTATGGAATTTTCGACCACCTAAAAATGATCTTAAATCAAGTTGAAAGCAAAAAGTGGTCGGAAATAGCAACAAAAGTTTTTCCGGATACCAAAAGTGGTCGGAACAAGGCTTTCAACTTGATTTAAGATCACTTTCAGGTGGTCGGAAATTCCACAATTTCCAGTAGTGAGATACAGATTTTGAAAATCATTTGGCAAGTACACATAATCTCAACACTATCAACACTTAAACAAAAATCTCAACATACTCAATTACTCATAATCAACTCTACATGCTTGCAACCTAAACATCATATAATCATGCTTTCTCAAGTACTTAATCTAAACAGAAGTCTCATGTTTAAACAATTATCTCTAAACATAGTTCAATATACAATCTCATGCTCAACTGATAGATAAAGAGATACTAAATAACTCAATAAACAATCTCATGCTTTCAAGCTAAACAATACGCAATCTCATGCTATCATGCCAACTCAACAATCAAGAACAAAGCTATACATCTCAACATACTCTAAATGCAAATCATGCAAGTCATATGATAAGAAAAGTCATGATGCTATAAGTATATAAATATACTCTCTCTCATAAAAAGAATTCTTTTTCTTTGGAGGTTTATGTTGAGTCACAATGACTCGCTTTTCTCTTCTTTCTCTTCGGGTCACACAGACTCACTTTCTCTTCTTTACTCGCGGGCGAGGTAGGAACTTCACGACGTGTGAATGGACCTATCCGGGCTCGGCATCTAGCCGGCCTAATACTCATCTCACCCACGGAACCACTCTCTTGGTTCTCTACTCAAACTCTGTGGAATCAGGTATCATAATTGTCCGTGTGCACACCCCCTAACCAAGATTTCAATCCTGGCGAGTAATATCCAACCTAGTAACTCGGGAATATCGACATCGTTACTTCATAAAATCTGTCGGCTCGCAATGTCCGTTTCTTTTCTCAAACTTTCTTTCTTTCTCTTTTCTTCCGAAAGGACATAGTCCTAATGGGCCTCCGAAAATACTATTTTCCTCACAATAGATAGTATATAGGTATAACTCATGCAACTTCTTTCTCATGCCACAAACTTTACTTATGCAAGCTCATGCACATTATTCTCAATCAACTTCTCTTTCTCACAACTTTGGAAATCAAATATCATGCAACTTCTCAATGCAAATAGATAATGATTTTCCAAAATAGATATAGGCCCTGTTTGGTAAAAAATTGGCCTATAGGCCAATTTTGGCCTATTTGACCACTATTAATGGTTTGATTTAGTTAAAATATCAATACAAATGTTTGGTTAATTAGCTTTTTGCAACTCCAAAAGGTTAAAATTCAAAAAGCTACTCCAAGCAACTTTTTCAATTTGCTTTTTGAAAAAAAAAGAAATTATATCAAACAGCTATCAGCTAACAGCTAATTTACCAAACACTTTTCTACAATCAGCTAATGTTATCAACTATTTATACCCTCTAATTAACACAATCAGCTAACAGCTAATAGCTATCAGCTAACAACCATTTTACCAAACAGGGCCATAGGTTTTTGAAATAGAACTTATGCTTACTTATAGCCAATGATGCACTTTACTCAAATGAAAAGCTAAGCATGCTCTTTACTAAAAATTACTCAAATTCTCATTCTCTGTAAACTATGAAAATATACATTGCTCATACAAATTTCTCGAATTCTTAGCAAAACTTCTCAACAAAATACCAACAAGTGTTTAGGCATGCTTCTCAATCAAAAACTATCAAGTATTGATCATGCTTTTCAACTCCAAATTAACAAAACTCATATGTCTCCATTTTTCCTTCACTGTAAAACATTTACAGAGCACAACAAATATTGAGCATTCATTTCTCACAACAAAGTCTAACTATAAATCATGTTTTAAAACTCCAAATTTAACGAAACTAACTTCTACTAGTGCGTTGTAACGAGCCCGAGTGTCCGAGCCTCAAGGGCCCACGAGTTCCGGTCCAAACAACGCGTAGCTGAGCCACAAAGGGTCCGGCCTGGACTGCCTTTAGCCTAGCAGAGCTTGGTGACGGGCTAGGGAAGCCCCGCCACTTGGCTCCGTCAAGCCGCGGTGCAAGGCAACGGACCGTGCCATGGTCCATTGCCCTGGATCGATGCTCAATGGAGCTGCCCAACGGACCCCGCCAGGCACCAGGATCCGTTGGGTGATCTGGTGCACCTTCTGTATCACCAAACACCTCCAACTTCACCTGTAACACACAACCAGTTGAATCCAACACTTCTAACCCACACTAAATCAATTATAGATCATCAACAACACACAAATAGTTCAACCACAACATTTATCTAGCATTTCTAATCACCTATTTCTCATTCTAGCATTTCACAGAGTCAAAATATAGTTTGGAATTCCATGGTTTATACCTTAACTTGTTCTTCAACTTGTGTGGATTCCTTCTTCCTCTCTACTCAAGCACTACCTCCTTCACCACCTAAACACCTCAAACAAACAACACAACAAAGCTTGAGGGGAGATTTTCAGAGATTGGAAGCAAAGGGATGAAAACCTTAAGGAAAGATGAATGAATGGAGGTGAATGGAGCTTGGAAAACTTACTGTAAATGCTTCTTCTTCTAACAGAACTCAAGAGTGGAGAGGCCAAGAATGGGATCAGGGGGCAACAATGAAATAATGAGGTTTATAAAGGGTGCAAAACCCTAGGTGAGAAGCCAATGATTGGTGGAGGTTAAAATGGTAACTTGGCTTGGCTTCTAGCATAGATCAGACAAAGGTTTTGTAGAAAGTTGGTGGTTCACCTTGCATCATGGACCAAAGTCTTAAAAAGTGATTTTGGATAACTTGGGGTCAAAAATAGATTTTCTAGAAATAGTTTCTAGTTAAAATACTTGGTTCAGGTTTCACAAGTTCCTTTCCGGTTTCACTCAAATTGACTTTTCGGGTCAAAACTTGGTACATAAATGTACCCGAAATTTAGGATTTTTTAAAGTGGAATAAATCTTAGTGTTGAATTTATTTAAAAATTCGGTTTAAAATATTTTAATTCAAACACCGTTTTCGAAATAAAATTTTTGAAAGAGTGAAAATAGCTATTTTGGAATTTTATAAAATAGAATTTAGAAAAATTATTTTTGGGTTGTCACATTCTACCCTACTTAGAAGTTTCGTCCTCGAAACTTAGGTTAAACTGACAGATTTTCTTAGAACATGAGCCTCCTAGAAACGGTAACCATGGTGGTAAGATTGGCTTAGGAACTTTCTTGAAATATTTGGAGGAATGGAATCTCTGAGTATCAAGCAAGCATTCAAACATCTAAAGCACTGAACAACATCTAACTACTAGGTAGAATCTACCAATTGCTTTAAAACTTAACTGTTACCTTGATCAAAGAGAATCGGGTAACTCTTTTGCATGTCCTCTTCGATCTCCTAAGCGGCTTCGTCCGACAGCTGGTTAGACCACAAAACTTTCAACAACTTCACCTTTTTCCTTCGTGTATCTCTTGTCTTATGATCAAGGATCCGTACTGGTCTCTCTTCGTAGGTCAAAGATTCATCCATCTCTATTTCTTCCGGTTGGATCACATGGGAACTATCTGGTCAAACTATGAACTCAATGCAAAATCTTAATCGAATACATAAGCCATTCTCTAGTGCTTAATCACTTCAAAGAATTGTCCAGGTTCTGTTCAGATTCTGTTCAGATAGTCTTCTAGACTAAAAACATGACACAAACAACAACAGTTTGTAGATAAGTACAACAGTTTAAATTTGCTTCTTTAAATCGCCTTTTCCTCAACAACTACAACTCATATTTGTCTGAATCATAATGAAGAGAGCAAGACTCCAAAACTAATTAATGGGAAAGTTACAGCAGTTAGTTATTGCTTCCCCCATTGATAGTCCCTCCTGTGCTTCATTCCCATTTCCCAGGAGCAACTTATGTAATATCAATTGCATAATTCAAACTACACTCATCAAATCTCACCTAATAAAGTACAGAAAGATCACAAGAAAAAGGAAACCCAAACATGGAATGCTTGCTTCTTGGGGGGTTTGGCTAGGGTTATTATTTACAATACCCTACATAAACAGGCAAAAAAAAAAATGCTAAATACAATCATCTCTTCACAATAATAATATTCACTAAACACTGCAATTAGCATTTCCCAACAAAGAAATAATAACCATATTCCAACACTCATCACTAATACAGAATTTATTACCAGCTAAAAAAGCAAAATGAATAGAGTACCACATCCTCTGTTAGAAAACTGGAGTAGAGAACAAGACAAAAGTTTCATTAAACTAGGTTTGTTGGGTGTTTAATGTTAAACACCCTTCAAAAATTAGAGTATGCCATTGATTGTAACAAACACACGGTATTCTTTAGTAAAAGGCAAAAGAATAGTTCACTTTGTGTTCATCACATGGCTGCTTGAGTTATTAAGATGTTTTGTATGTGGGTTTATATAAGATCAGGCTACTAGCCTTTTGTGTTGATTGTTCGATGTGGGATGGTTGTGCTAGCCTTAAGCTTTTAGCCTTTTGCTCCCTTGTATAACAATATCCCCAGACCCCAGTCAAACCCAGCAATTCAAGATGGTATATGGGGTTGACTGGAAAATGTGGTGAAAATATGGATTGTTATAGACAGTTAAAGACTTTGGCCATTCGGCAACGATGGATGTATATTACACCAACCATACATTACTACTTATCAGTTCACAATACGATATTATTTTGTCAAATGTAGCTGATAAGCTTGCTTCGGTCGCCTTGGATCATGCACTAGGGTCACGGGATATACGGAGCCAGCCGCAATGTGTGGATGTTAGTTAGTCCGGGTCTACGCCCTCTTTCTGTATCAAAAAAAAAAAAAAAGTTTAATTTATTAAATTACAACTATATCTTATATTAAAATAATAAAAGTGTAAATATAAACTTTTAATTTATGAGAATATAAATTATTTTAGCGTAGGAATAACATTTGGTGTAAATAGGTTGGAGATGAAAAAAATTTGACATATGAATATGCTGATAATATTCATTTTGGTGTAAAATTTGGTTCAAAATTTAGTGTTTTGGGTTGGAGATGGTCTTAGCTCTCTCTATTCGATCCGGTGCTGATCATTCTTCTCTCACAGCAAAGCTCTCTTCAGGATAATCCTGCCCGCTTCACCTAAACTCCACAGTGGAAGTACTTCCACCTTCCATTGCTGGTCCGAAAGCCTTAAAGAACAAGTGCCACAGTATTGGAAATGGAGCACTTTAATTTGTTTTTTTTTTTTGAATTTCACCACAGTATTTGCAGTCATTGCTGAATGGGAAATTGATTTTGGATGCCAATCAGTCAGTCATTGTGTTTAAAACTCCATGAGAATTATGTTAGGTTCATTGAGGCTTTGAACCACTGGTGTGGGCTCTTGTGTGCCCTAAAGTTTTGTACTTTCAGCCTTTAGTACTGGTGGGAAGAAAATGATGATTTGGGACCAAACTAGCCAAGTTGGTCTGCTGCTATTGACTTGGTAACCTCAAAATTAAAAGTTTGACTCGGGGAGTGGCCTAATGGCCTTCTTGATACGGGGTTTATCACTGCACACCCTTCGGGTAGTGGCCGTGGGTTTCTACCGTAATTGAAAACAAACAAAAAAAAGAAGATTTGGAGAAATTTTGGTTTGCCAAAATGTGCATGTTGTGGTGATATATGTCCAATTGTGTTCCTAATGCTGGCTGATCTAATTTGTGTTTAGATTGCACGAAAACTCGAGGTAGTTAACAAAGTGAAGGAGCCACTCAAGTCCAGCTTGTTGAATGGAAAATGGGAGCTTTTATACACAACATCTGAGTCTATTTTGCAAACCCGGGTTCTAAAGCTCCATCCTTTGCGCTTAATATCTAGCAAATAATATCATATAAAACATGTATATATGATTTTCTTGATGAGGCAGTGAATAACTTTAGTGCTACATATCCCCTCCATGCCCATTTCTGTTTATGCTATTTCTTTACCAAGGGTCTTATTGTCTTATGGCATGCAGAGGCCGAAAGTTTTTAGACCGAAAGGAAAAATCTACCAGGCAATTAATGTGGATACACTGAGGGCTCAGAATATGGAATCTTGGCCCTTCTTCAATCAGGTTGATATGCTGATTATGTCGACGAAATTAAAATTTAAAATTGACTATCCTATTGTTGTTGTCCTAATATGTTAGCATTTACCAGCCCGAGCTGTATGGCTCTCATCCTGATGAAATTGCATGAACAATTGGTGCATGAATTTTTTTATGCTATAAAATAGGAAATCGTATATAAACATATTGTCTGTCTTTGTTCTCTGATTCAACAAAAAGTTCCAAACTCCAAAAGCTCCTCCTCTCTTTGGCGCTGGAACCTTTGTTCATGGCCAAAAAAGGTACGCTTATGTACTCAAGTTTTTGCATTTTAAGTCCCAATGAAGCAATAACCACACACACATATATATACAATATGTGTCTATATACAACACAATAAAAATGTTAAACTTGACTTGTTGGGGTGTGCCAGGCCAAAGCAATAGTGCAATACCAAGGCGACACTCAAAGATCAAGGCAGCAAGCTCCCTTGGTAGATCTTTCCCCTTAAAAAATTGAGTTAATATCGTGTGAGTCAATGGCTCACATATCAGATATTAAACTGATAAGAACAGATACTACACTTGATCTTAGCCAAAAGGCCGAGAAAGGTATGATTTGTATTGTGGACAATTGTTCCTTTTATATTGCCAATGCCCCTTCACATTCTCACTACATATTCTATGTGGGACACCTGAGTGGGAAATGGTAATATGTATTATTATGTCTTTCATAAGCAAAGAAAATTTTGGACATTATATGCTTCCTTTAACGTTTCAAAAGAATCATCTGGTCGGTTGTTTACAATTGTCTATGTTTTATCTCTGCTGAATGGAGAGAAGAAAGTGGGTTGTGTTCGCATTTGGAGTTAGGCCACTCAATATTGTTTACAATTATTATTATCTATGTTATATATCAGGCTGATTGGAGAGAACAAAGTTGCAGGCACATGAATGGCTCCTTAACAGTCACAAGCACTTGTTTAGTTTCTGTTTTGCATGAGAGGGAGCCTTACACTGCACAATTTAAATAAGATTTGTTGGAGTAGAATTGGTGGGGTGTGCCAAGCCAAGGCAATAGTGCAAAACCAAGGCAACACTCAAAGGCCCAGGAAGCAAGCTACCTTAATGGGCCTTTCCCCTAAAAAAATTGAGTTAATATCGTGTGAGCCATTGGCCCACGTATCAGATATTAAACTGATAAGAACAGATACTACACTTGATCTTAGCCAAAAGGCCGAGAAAGGTATGCTTTTCTTTGTGGACAGCCCACTTCTTTTATGTTGCTCATACACCTTCACAGCCTTTCTGCATTATCAATGTGGGACTTGAGCAGACAGTGGGGAAACAATAGTTTGTGGTGCTGATTAGTATATTTTGATAAAGTTAACCAGAGCCTTGGACGTAATGCACCTTAGTTTATTTATACGTTGTTGTTTTTGTCGATGTTTTGTTGGATGGTACTTGACAAATGAAATTTTTTTTATTATACTGCACTATTAGTGTCTCTCTCGACGACAGAAAATGGTTTCTGAATGTGGAAGTTTGTTTTAAAATAGGTCATTCTTCGTTTTGGGTGTTATTTGTTGTTTTTCACTGTTACTTGCTGTATACCAGATTGTTCAGAAGCTGGAAGCAGCCAATCCGACTAAGGAGCCACTGAAGTCTCCTTTCCTAAATGGCAAATGGGAACTTATATACACAACTTCACAATCGATTCTCCAAACAATTGCAAGTCAAACCTACAAAACTGATGTCTGTGTAAGAGACGTTACTCCAGAATTGTTAGCGTGTGAGAATTGAGATATTCAAGTAAACTGTTGTGTGTGTGTGTGTGTGTTGTCATTATATTATGTATTGTCATTGCATAAAAAAACACAAGGGAACTTGTGTTTTCCTCTTTGGTTTTAGTAGTGGTGGTTTCTCGTTGCTTTATAAGAACCTATATATCCTTCATTTATCCTCCTTTCCAAATCTTTACCCTTCTAAAGAAAGTGTAACAGGAAGCCGTTGTGTGGTTCCACTAATTGATTCGTGATAGAAGCGTTTTCCATCCCCATTCATGTTCTGTTGTAATCTCGTTTCACCTAATGCTTTGTTCAAATTGAGAGTATTCACAGATTATCATTGTGAACAGAGGCCAAAGTTCTTAAGATCAAGAACAAACTACCAAGGAATCAACACTGATACACTTCGAGCCCAGAATTTGGAATCCTGGCCAACTTTCAATCAGGTAATCATATTCCTGAAGTTAACCCTAACCCTCTTCACCATTTTTACCTTCCCTCAGTGTGAAGAAACATTCACCTTTATTCAAAGAAAAATGAGTAGAAATGTTAATTGGTAATTTGATACAGTAATAATAATAATAACTAGTAATTCACCCGCGCGATGCACGGGAAAAAATTATGTTATTATAAATATAAATAAAAAAATAGAAAAATTAAAATATTTTAAATTATTTAATATAATAATATTTTTGAGCTTCCATTGGTCAAGTATTTATTATTTTTATAGAATACAAAATTACAATTAAAATTAAAATTAAAATTATAATTTTGTATGGTTAATATAATATCTAATTATGTGCATATTCAAATAAACTTATAGAGAGAATTTACATAATTACATTGATTTATTCTTAATTGTATTTCATCTATATTATAATTTTCACAATACAAATAATAACTAAGATAATTACATTTGGAAAACAAATTTAAATTTTTGTATGTGTAAATTTAAACTTTAATTATTGAACACATTTTTTATATGATTATATAATATATAGATATTTTATTTTTCAAAAGTATATTTTTTATATGATTATATAATATATAGCTATTTTATTTTTTAAATGTTGTGCTTTTTTTTTTCACAATACGAATAATAACTAAGATAATTACATTTGGAAAGCAAATTTCAAATTTTGTATGTGTAAATTTAAACTCTAATTGAACACATTTTTTATATGATTATATAATATATAGCCCTTTATTTTTCAAAAGTATATTTTTTATATAATTATATAATATATAGCTATTTTATTTTTTAAATGTTGTGCTTTTTTTTTTAATAATAAAGGATGTTGTGGCATTAATTGTAACATTAATTATTTCTCAAACCATATAGCTTTATTATATAAAGGATAACACAGTATAATTTGCCAGAATTTTGGAACCACCAAAAACAAAATCAAACATTATATAACTCTTGCCATAAAAGGCGTAATAACTATATGCTGCTGTAAAATTAGTTGAGACACATCTCAAAATTTATTTTCTTCACCAGTGTCTAAGCAAAAACTGTGAGAAAAGTTTGAGGTTCAAACTCATCATAATTATATGATGTAACTTATTATTTAGGAGTGATAATTAATAAAGAAAATGTATGTAAATTTTTATATTTTTTTTGGATACATAGGAGAAATAAGAAACAACTATAGTATAAATGTTTTATTAATGTTGTTCAGCTAAATTTTACTATATTTGTGAAATATTTGTATATGAATGTGTTAAAGAGCTATTTGAGTTGAGTGTTCATGGGTATTTGATTATATTAATTCTTCCAACAGTTATGAGGTGTTTGGTATGATGGAATTGTAAGTCAATTCTTAGCAAATTCCATTGTTTGGTTGGGGAATTGCAATTACATGGAATTACAATTCTCTCCAATCATTGAATTGCAATTTTATACGGTGTAGAATTGTAATTTCATGATAAATGACTATTTTACCCTTATTCTTCTTATTATATTATTAATTTATAAAGATATTTTAGTCTTTATTCATTTTTTCTCTTTCAATTCTCAATTATTATATAATTACAGTCTTTCAATTCTCAATTATTATATAATTACAGAGTGGGTAGTGGGTTTGTTGGGTGTTTAGGAGTTTTCCATACTCCATACTCCATATTAATTTATAGTTACAGAGTGCTCCATACTCCATCAAAGAACTGAAAGATAGAACCGATCAACGAGACAAAAAATATAATTACACTGGGTTTGTTGGGTGTTTAGGAGAAAACACCCTCCAAAAATAAGAGTATGCCATTAATTGTAACGAACACACGGTATTCTTTAGTAAAAGGCGAAAGAATAGTTCGCTCTGTGTTCATCACATGGCTGCTTGAATTTCTGAGATGTTTTGTATGTGGGTTTATAAGAGATCGGGCTACTAGCATTTATGTTGATTGTTCGATGTGGGATGGCTGTGCTAGCCTTAAGCCTTAAGCCTTTAGCCTTTTGCTCCCTTGTATAACAATATCCCCAGTCAAACCCAGCAATTCAAGATGGTATATGGGGTTGACTGGAAAATATGGTGAAAATATGGATTGTTATAGACAGTTACAGACTTTGGCCATTCGGCAACGATGGATGTATATTACGCCAACCATACATTACTACTTATCAGTTCACAATACGATATTATTTTGTCAAGTTGTTAGGAATTATCCTCTTTTAATGATGTTAACTTGTGTATTTTAGAGATTTAAACTCTAAAGTTTGTGTTGTAATAGTTCTTTTGTTTGAACTTTGTATATACCAAAATTAGGACTTGATCATTGCAAGCATTGTAATCGAAAGTTACCTACCGACAAACCTTGTTGTTGAAGGCTATAGTTGGCAGTAGATATGAATTAGTGTAATTTTAACTCACAATTAAATCAAAATTACTATCCAAAAAATGCATTAATTACATATTTATCAGTTAAGGTCTTCTGCTAGATGTCTTATCATCCGATTATGACACTGGAATCAGCAGAAGTACTGAAATCGGGACTTAGAAGACCTTTTGTGAAGCAAATCCTAGGTTGACTAGTAGATATATTTTGGACAGAGTTAATACTATAAATTTTCTTTGAACTCTTTTGAAAAGAGCTATTAAGCACTTTTTCCAATGACTCGTAACTACATGTTATCTTCTCAAAATTAAAAGACATGCTTTTTGGACCTGCACCGATCAATGACATTCATTTCACCTAAAAGGAAATAGAGCAAGAGTCCAAAACTAATTAATGGGAAAGTTACAGCAGTTACGTTATTGCTTCCCCTATTGTTAGTCCCTCTTGTGCTTCATTCCCAATTCCCAGGAACTTCTTATGTAATATCAATTGCATTATTCAAACTACACTGATCAATTCTCACCTAATAAAGTACTGAAAGATCACAAGAAAAAAGGAAACCCAAACATGGAATGCTTGCTTCTTGGGGATCTAGCCAGGGTTATTATTTACAATACCCTACATAAACAAGGCAAAAAAATATGCTAAATACAAGCATCTCTTCACAGTAAAATTCATTAGAAACTGCAAATCTGAAATTAATATTTCCCAACAAAGAAATAATAACCATATACCAATTCTCATCACTAATACATAATTTACTTGCCAGCTAAAACAGCAAAATGAACACAGAGTACAACATAATCTGTTGGAAAACTGGAGTACAGAACCATTCAACATAACCAGATAAGAGTTTCTTTAAACTAGGGTTGTTGGGTGTTTAATGTTTAACACCCTTCAAAATTGGATGCCATTAATTGTAACAAACACCCAGTATTCTTTAGTAAAAGGCGAAAGAATAGTTCGCTTTGTGTTCATCACATGGCTGCCTGAGTTTCAAAACATGTTCTGTATATGCATTTATATGAGACCGGGCCACTAGCGTTTATGTTGTTTGTTCGATGTGGGAGAGTTTGTGCGCTGGTTGCAGGTTTCCTGGTTATCATTCGAAGTCTTTCCACTCTCTGTAATGGGACATGGCTTTAATTTGTCCACGATAGAAAGGGCAGATCAGAGGAGATCAGACATGATTATTCCAGTCTTTCCAGAGCTTATCATTCCTTGCTTAATTGACATAAATTCCAGCAAATCATCAGTAGTTTGCTCCTTTGTTCGTTGTTGAGGGCTTTATAAACTGCTTGCTATTCTTAAGCTTTGGCCATTTGCAAAGATGGATGTATATTACGCCAACCATACATTACTACTTATCGCAGTATGACATCATTTTGTCAAGTTATTAAGAATTATATCATTGTATAGATTTTGATGGTATTAGAGACTGACTTTTCAAAATTTGCATTGTAATAGTCCTGTTTGAACTTTGTATATTACCAAAATTAGGACTTAGTCATTGCAAGGCCTTGTAATCGAAGTTACCTACCCAAAAATTTGTTGTTGAAGCATATAGTTGATAGTTTGTACTATCGGCAGACCTTATTCTTTCCCATATGATCGGTAGACCCTAGTGACAAACATCATTAGCAGACCCGATCAACATATCCGAACTCCGATCCCTTGGAGTTTAAGTCAACAAAAGATAGACCAATCAATTCTGGTGTTAAGGTCTTCTGATAGATGTCTTCCCATCTTACTATAAATGGAATCAACAGAAGTACTGGAGTCAGGACTCAACAGACCTCGACTAGCAAACGTAGTTTTGGCAAAGTCATTCATTTCACTTAAAGGAAATAGATTTTACCCAAAGGTCAATGATGTGTTGCGAAAAAAGGAGGAGATGATATATATAGCTTTTGGACACCTACCATCTTAGAAGGTGCATGGCAACCGAAGTATTTCAAATGTTCAAATTTCTAGGCCCCTTAACTCTATATATGGGTGACTTCCTCAAGTGTAGAGTGGTTGTTGTTAGCAAGTTGAGAACATTATATAGAGCCGTCAAAATGGGCTTAGCCTGCCGGGCTTTCCCGCCCCCGCCCGCCAAAAGGGCGGGGTGGGCTCGTGTTTTTGAAGCCCGTTTTAAAAACGGACTTTTTTGCCCGCCCCGCCTAGCCCGCGGGCTTGGCCAGCCCGCCTCTTTTTTTTTTTTTTTTTTTTAGTTATATATATATATATATATATATATATATATATATATATATATATATATATATATATATATATATATATATATATAATTAAAATTAATATATATAATATGTATAATATAATAATATAAATAATAGTGTCGGTTATTCAGTGATCGCGGTTATTACACCTTCATAATCGATAAATAACCGAATAGTCGAATAATCGATTTTTTTTTGCTTAATAACCGATAAGTTTGGTTATCGGTTTTTCGGTAAATATACTTACCCCTATTGGTGTCATTGTTGTCATGATGTGATGAACGAATTTATGTTACTTTCTTATGAATAAGTGTTTTAAGTAGATAGCAATTAAGTTATTAACATAGTCACATTAGAGTTTAGATTTTAGGTACACATCACACATGATTAAAAAAAAAAAAAAACAGGCGGGCTTGGCGGGGGCCCGCGTGCCTAGGGGGGCGGGGCGGGTTGCCCCTATCTAGGCCCGTACTCTTGGTGGGCTTTTTAGCCCGCCCCGCCAGCCTGCATTGACAACTCTAACTATATATGAACTCAATGCAAAATCTTAGTCAAGTAAATAAGCTATTCTCTAGCGTTCAATCACTTCAAAGAATTGTCCAAATTCTATCTTTAAGACTAAATTTTCTTGTTCTATGAATTTGATGATTTTCTTTAAAGGTGACTTGGTGAACAACTCTTGACAAAGAAGACAAGCAGTGAATAACGCGTAGCTTAGTGTCTAAACCTATGTGAAGGATTGCCAGATGAGAACTGATTGTATTATATTTTCTGAACTTAATTACAATGAGATCAGATGATGTGAATATATAGAATAGAGAGTCACAGTGTGACAATGATAAGAAGTAGAGAGTCACAGTGTGACAAGGATAAGAAGTTCTAAACAGACTCATATACATAGAGTCCTAATACTCCCCCTCAAGCACAGTGTATACTAGTAACCTGTAGCTTGTCCCTTAAGGAAGAAAATCTAGGTCCAGGCAGAGCTTTGGTGAAGATATCAGCAAGTTGATCCTTTGTGGAGATGAAGTTGACTTGGATATCGCCCGAAGCTACTCGATCACGAACAAAATGATAATCAATCTCCACATGCTTGGTGCGCGCATGAAAGATTGGATTGGCACTCATATATGTAGCTCCTAGATTATCACACCATAATTTTGGAATGGAAATACCCGGAATCTGTATCTCACGCAATAATGACATAATCCATAGAACCTCAGCACAAACATCTGCAAGAGCTTTGTATTCAGCCTCAGTGGATGACCTAGCAACAGTTCTCTGTTTCTTGCAAACCCGTGATATAAGATTACTCCCCAAGAAAACAGCAAAATCACTCGTGGATTTTCGATCATCAGGACAACCAGCCCAATCAGAATCAGAGAAAGCATGAATGTCTCTAGATGAGCATCGTCGTATGCGTAAACCATGATCAACTGTTCCCTTAACATACCTGAGTACCCGTTTGAGCTGCTCCCAGTGTGATATGGTGGGAGCATGCATATGCTGGCATAACTGATTAACTGCAAAGGATAGGTCAGGTCGTGTGACAGTGAGATATTGCAATGCTCCAGCTAGACTCCTGTACTGTGTCGGATCATCATATAGATCTGAATTGAAGGGGACACTTTTCGAGACAGAGATAGGTGTAGAAAGGGGTTTGCATTCAGACATTCCAGCCCGTTTTAAAATATCATTCATATACCGTTGTTGAGATAAAATAATCCCATTGTCACTCTTAACGGTTTCAATACCCAGAAAAAAATTTGGTTCACCAAGATCTCTGATTTTGAATGTAGCAGACAGTTTGGATAAGAGCTGAGACATAATACCCTGATCACTTCCCATTACAAGAATGTCATCCACATACACCAATAGATAAACCAAAGCAGAGTCTTTAGAGTAATAGAACAGAGAGACATCTGTCTTGGATGCTTGAAAGCCAACCGATAGTAAGAACGTATGTAGTCGATTAAACCAAGCTCTGGGAGCTTGTTTTAACCCATATAGAGATCTTTTTAACAAACAAACATGATTCGGGAAGTTAGCATCAATATAACCAGGGGGTTGCTTCATATAAACTGTTTCAGCCAGATTACCATTCAGAAAAGCATTATGAACATCTAGTTGTTTGATAGACCACCCAGATGATAAAGCTAGAGATAGAAGGAGTCTTACAGTCGTAGGCTTTACCACTGGACTAAAAGTGTCGAAGAAGTCCTGACCTGGAACCTGATTAAAACCTTTCGCAACCAGCCTGGCTTTATGCTTTTCAATAGCACCATCAGCCTTTCTCTTCGTACGAAACACCTATTTACAACCAATAATATTCATACCTGCAGTGGGTGGAACTAGAGACCATGTGTGGTTATGCAGGAGAGCATTGAATTCTTGGTCCATGGCTTCACGCCACTCAAGATATTTAACAGCTTGAGAGTGACATGTGGGTTCCGTGGGATGCACCTGAGCTGCTAGAGCAAAAAGAGGAGCATCTGCGTTGCTGCGAGTGGCCATAGAGTGAGTACGGACATTGGGCCTGATGGACCGCCCACGTGGACGACCTCGCCGGCGAGCAACAGGCTCCACAAGATCACCCAACGAGGCAGCCTATCCGGGATCCACGGCTGGTTCGAATGAAGCAGGTAGCGGCGGTTCTGGCAGCTCATCATTGGACACGGTAGGAATAGGTGTGCTGTGACTGAGAACAGATTCCGCCCAAGGTCCAGAAAACGGAGTAGATAGATCCTGCAAAGAAGTTTTAGTAGCAAAGGGGAAAACTTCTTCATCAAATCTGACATGCCTGCATGTGTAAATCTTATTAGTATGTAAGTCCATGCATCTGTACCCCCTAAAGGACTCAGGATAACCTAGGAAGACACATGGAGAAGACCTGTATGACATCTTATGACGATTATATGGTCGAAGATGAGGGTAGCATAAACACCCAAAGACACGAAGAAAAAGATAGGAAGGTGGGGATTTATGTAACAGGAGATGAGGACTGGAGTTATTTAATACAGAAGATGACATTCTGTTAATTAAATAGACAGCAGTCTCAAAG
The DNA here is from genome assembly GCF_001879475.1 of Ipomoea nil. NCBI lineage: Eukaryota > Viridiplantae > Streptophyta > Magnoliopsida > Solanales > Convolvulaceae > Ipomoea > Ipomoea nil. The sequence continues at coordinate 2,825,708 of NW_017616696.1, read as the reverse complement.
GCAAAATCCCAAAATTTCAAAGGAACAGAGGCATGAGCTAGAAGAGTCAGACCAGTTTCAACAATGTGACGATGTTTTCGTTCAACACGACCATTCTGTTCATGTGTATAGGCACAGGATTGTCTATGTTGAATTCCTAATTGAACAAACAAAGAATGTAACTTTTTGTACTCAGCACCTAAATCAGACTGAATGGCCTTTATTTTGCAATTAAAGGACCGTTCAACAAGAGTACGAAATTTATCAAAGATGACATAAAGATCTGACTTTAATTTCATAGGGAAGAACCATGTATAACGGGAATAGTCATCCACAAAGATCACAAAATAACGGAAGCCAGAAGTAGATAAAGTGGGCGCAGGACCCCAAATATCTGTGTAAATAAGATCTAGGACTTGAGAACTAGAGGAAGCAACACGGTGGAGGGGAAAACGAGCAGATTTGCCTAATTGACACGCATTGCATAAAGAATTATGACAACGAATATTATCACGAGACCCACTAACCAAACAAGAACGAAGTATATAGCTAAGAACACGGTTATGAGGATGACCCAGACGATTGTGCCAAGTGGAAGCCGAGGCACGAGCGGAAATAAACGCTGACGGAGACGAACTAGGTAATGAAAGTGTGTATAGTCCCCCCGAACTATTGCCCTGAAGAAGTATTTCCTTGGTATTGATATCTTTCACAACAAAAAAGGAGGGGTGAAACTCAAAAAAGACTTTATTATCGGATGCAAACTTCTGAACAGATAATAAAGAATTAGACAAACGCGGAACGTGAAGTATATCAGACAATGTAAATGATCTAGAAGGGGTATTAAAAGAGGCATAGCCAACATGACTAATAGATAAACTCATACCGTCACCGACACGTAAAGTGTCATTACCAGTGTATTTCTCCGATGTAGAAAGAGCAGCGATGTTTGGAGTTGCATGATTTGTGGCTCCACTGTCCGGAACCCAAGTATGAGAATTTGACGAGGTTTTAGCAACTAAACCATTCTGAAACACCAAATTAGCCTGAGAACCCGGAGCCCCTGAATATCGCCAAAAACAGTTGACTCCCATGTGACCGAAACTTTTGCAAATTTGACACGGATCATTATAGCGCCAAAAAACAATTGGCTCCCGTGTGACCAAAACGTTTACAAATTTGACACGGATCATCATAGCGCCAAAAACAATTGGCTCCCGTGTGACCAAAACGTTTACAAATTTGACACGGATCATCATAGCGCCAAAAACAATTGACTCCTGTGTGGCCGAAACCTTTACAGATTTGACACGGATCATCGAAGCCACGTTGCTGACCTCCACGGTAATTAAGGTTGCCATCGCAGCGCTGCATCTTCTTGATTTTATGAATCACAAAACCCTAGCTAACTGATACCAGATGAGAACTGATTGTATTATATTTTCTGAACTTAATTACAATGAGATCAGATGATGTGAATATATAGAATAGAGAGTTACAGTGTGACAATGATAAGAAGTAGAGAGTCACAGTGTGACAAGGATAAGAAATTCTAAACAGACTCATATACATAGAGTTCTAATATGCCAAAGGAGTTTAGCAAGTAAACTTTTTGCGTCCCTGTAACCAACAAATCATATTCCAAATAATGATAAAACATGATTTTGAAAATTAAGAATCGAACCATTAACCATACATTACTACTTATCATAGTAGGATATTATTTTATGCATAACTAGTAAGTATATTTTTAAATATTTTATTTAAACTATTTTGTCACTATAATTTTTTTATTCCATATAACATTTTTTTAAGAAAATTATAAATAGTAAGAATCAATAGAAATCATTGGAACTTTGCAAGTATATATTCGAGTCACTAAATCTATTAAAATTTACCATTTAAAAGTTACCAAAGTTATGATTAAATACACCTTTTAGATTTACAAGGAAATATTTTCTCACTTTGCACTAGGATAATTAATAATGAAGAGAGCAAGAGTTTAAAACTAATGGGAAAGTTACAGCAGTTATGCTTTCCCCCATTGACAGTCACTACTAGAAATTATTGAATTTCCGACCACCTGAAAGTGATCTTAAATCAAGTCGAAAGCAAAAAGTGGTCGGAAATAGCAACAAAAATTTTTCCAGATACCAAAAGTGGGAACAAGGCTTTCGACTTGATTTAACATCACTTTCGGGTGGTCGGAAATTACATAATTTCCAGTAGTGAGTCCTCTGCTTCATTCCCATTTCCCAGGAACAACTTATGTTGTTAATAAAATAATTACTTGTGTTATAAAAGGATTATCTTTTTATCCATGTGTTGTTAAGTTTTGTGGAACAAATTAAAGCAGTTATTCAAGATATAGTTCATTTGGTGTATTAAGGTAGATAGATCAGAGAGAATAGTTTAAGTTGATCAGTTGTTAGACTTGTCGCTGTGAAGATTGAACCATCTGAGAAGATTATATTGTTCAAGCAGATGTTTAAGACAATTATTCAATTAAGATTTCTGTGGGACAGCTATATAAGGGATTATCTCTCATTTTACCAGATGATGAAGACTTTTACAGAGAAGATTATCTTATACATCTTGAGAATATCCAGAGAGCTAATTCGAATGACTTGATAATCATTCTTCATTGGATAAAGATTTGAAGTCAAGTCAATCATCTCATCCATTGTTGTTTACGGGTTGACTATCACATGGAGCTGATGCGAGTCTGCTGCAATTGAGGGGAGCCTCATCAATTTGAGTAATCGAGAGATCTCACATTAGTTCTTCTAAGAAGGAGCTCATTTTGATTAGCTAAGTTGTAGCAATACATCCTTGAAGTCCTTCGTGTTCATCATTGTGATTCGGTATATTGCTTCCTTTGAGATAAATGAAGAATCGAACAGTCATTTCATGCAATGCCCCACAGATGTAGGAGTTTAATTCTCCGAACTGGATTATCAAATTCTGTGCATTCATTGTTGTCTTCTTAACGTGTTCGTTATTAATTGGGTGAATTACTCATTGCAACAATCGTTGAACTAGTTTATAAGACAAACTTATAGGAAGCGTAAACTTGACTATTTGTGTTCATTGCTTATGAATTTAATAAACTCTAGATCATTAGTAAGTAATTGGACTTAGGGCATTAGTTGCCAAATTTCATATGTAATATCAAAATTGCATCATTCAAACTACACTAATAAGGTACTGAAAGATCACAAGAAAAAAGGTAAACCAAACATGCAACCGCTTAATTCACAGTAAAGTCTTACTTGCAGTAGTTTAATATTTCATTACACACTGAAATTAGTATTTCCCAACAAAGAAAACAATATAATAACGATATACCTATTCTCATCTCTAATACCGAAATACCAGCTAAAATGCAGAATGAGAGAGCTACATACACTGTTTGAGAACTAACTACTTAAGTACAGAACCGATCAAACAGACAAAAGTATCATTAAACTAGATTTGTTGGGTGTTTAATCTTAAACACCCTTCAAAAATAGGAGTATGCCATTGATTGTAACAAACACACGGTATTCTTTAGTAAAAGGCGAAAGAATAGTTCGCTTTGCGTTCATCGCATGGCTGCTTGAGTCTTCATATGATGTTTTGCATTTAGGTTTATAGAGACCTGGCTGCTAGCGTTTATGTTGTTTGTTCGATGTGGGAATGGTTGTGGTTGTGGTACTTAGACTCCACGTTGCGAATTTAGCTCCCATGCATAACCCCAAGCGAACCCAACAAATGTTGTAACTGTAATGAACTAAAATTGACTTAGATTTAACAGGAATTCTAGTTTTCACTTTACACTTGGAAACAACAAAATCAAAACTGAAATTAACATTAAGATAAACAGGGTGTTTGGTAAAATAGCTGTTAGCTGATTGAGTTAGTGGCTAGGTTTGATTGGTTGATTGTAGAAAGATATTTGGTAAATTAGTTATTACATAACATTTTCAAAAAACTATTACAAAAAATTAATTAATCAAAGAGTTAATACCATATGAGGTCCTCCGAGTATAGTGGTTTTGCCACGTTTAGTCCTAAACTTTTAAATTGACCATTTGTGGTCCTTCGAGTTTCAAATTTAACCATTCGTGGTCCAAGTTAACAACCCATGGTCCTTAAACTATTAAATTTTAACCAACCATGGTCCTTTCAAGAGGACCATAGCTTGTTAAATTTCGAAAATTGAAGGACCATGAGTGGTTAACTTGGACCGCGAATGGTTAAATTTGAAAGTTGAAGGACCACAAATGGTCAATTTGAAAGTTTAGGACTAAACGTGGCAAAACCACTATACTCAGAGGACCTCAGATGGTATTAACTCTTAATCAAACAATCAGATCAACTATTTTTACTAAATAGAGAGAAAATTAACTAATAAATCAAGTATTTTTATTTTTACCAAACAGAACCAAAATTATTAATTTAAACTAAAATTGTTGGATTTTTCTCCCTAAAGAGAAACACCCTGAAAAAATTAGAGTATGTCATTTCATTGTGTGATATAGAGCCATCCAATGAAAAGAGTTAGGTAAAGACGAAGAAAGTTGTTGTTGCTCCTCAAAACCATCAACCAGCTGCCCAGATGTTCCAATTCTAGTTGCAGATGCTCCAGTTCTTCCAACTGATCCAAATGAAGGAAAAGAAGATGATAGTTGTTTAGCAGATATGGATATTGTTGAACTATCTCCTAATTGCCATTGATTGTAACGAACACACGGTATGCCATTGATTGAGCCGAGTCCTTTATCCCCGGTCAGAGACGAAGACCAGGCTGCCGGAGACGAAGATTGGTTCTACGTCTCCGGCGGCAAACCTTTTTTTTTTTTAATTTTGTTATTTTAAATTATTATAATAAAATAAAAAAATTATTATTTTAAAGGATAACCTCCACATCAGCAAGTTAACAAGTAAACAAGTTGATGGGGTGAGGACCCCGGCCCAAGAGATAGGGGCCCAAAGAAAATAGATAGGAGAAGTGGGCCAGCGTCGAGAGGAGCCCGAAGAGCAATTGGGCCGAGTCCGGGAGTCGGCCCAGGCCCAAGCACGGGGCCCAGTTCCGAGCTGCTAAGAGGAGTCCAGTAGGAGCTTAGGCCGAGACAAGGAGTCGACCGAGGCCCAAGCCCAGGAAAGGACTCGGCTCAAGGAGCCGTTGAGAGCATTGAAGAGGTTCGTTTAAAAGGGAGCCGTTAAGACATTGAAAGCAGGACTCGGTCGGGCCGTTACAAGCCTGGGAGAGCCGTTGGTCGACCGAGTAATGGCGTCCAACGGCTCCGTATCTTAATTAGCCTTGAAGTCGGCCATTAAAGGCCTTCAAGTCGGTAGAGGAGGAGCCACTATATAAAGGCTCCTCCATTCTTGTAAAAGGACAGACGATTGAACACCCAGAGGGGGAAAATACCAAAAAGATTCCGAGTACTCGCCTTATCTCTGAGACAGGCATACATTTTACTGAAAGGTGCACCCACCAGCCAAAGGTTGTGTTGGACCTCCTTGGGCCCATTGTGTTTACCGACCGAGATTTACCAGCCGGTGAAACACCGCATCGAGATGCGTTGGTTATAGCTATGGACATCAATGTCGTTGTCGTTCGACGAATCCTGGTAGACACCGGAAGCAGCGTCAATGTGCTGTACCTAGAAACCCTCATCAAAATGGGAATGACTCGGGAACAGCTGAGTCCTGTCAAAACTCCCCTCGCCGGTTTCACAGGGGACTTGGTGGAGGCGGAAGGATCGATCACACTTCCAGTTGAGATCGGCAGTTACCCAGACATACAGAGACTCAGCATGAAGTTCATTGTGGTGAATCTGGCATGTTCACATAACGTTATCGACTACTTCACCAAGTGGGTCGAGGCGGAACCACTGGCCACCATCACCGAGTACCAATGCCGACGCTTTTTGTGGAAAAGGGTAATTTGCCGCTTCGGCCTGCCCGAGCACATCGTTAGCGACAACGGACGACAGTTCGATTGCCAGGCATTCACTGACTTCTGCCGCCGAAATGAAATTCGCCACACTAAGGTGTCGGTAGCATACCCACAAGCCAATGGACAAGTCGAGAATGTGAACCGAACGCTAGTGGATGGAATTCGGAAGAAATTGGAAGACATTCGAGGGAATTGGGCGGATGAGCTTGACCGAGTCCTATGGGCTTATCGCACCACCCAACGACGAGCAACGGGAGAGAGTCCGTTCTCCCTCGCGTATGGCTTTGAGGCCAAGGTTCCAATTGAGGTGGTCGAGCCCACTCACCGGGTCCGTACCTATTCAGACACGGAGAACGAAGAGAGTGTTCGAATTGAGAAAAATTTCTTAGAAGAAAAGAGGGAAGCCGCGAGTGCGCGACTGGCTGAATACCAACAGGCGGTGAAAAGATATTGCGATCGGCGGATTCGTCCGCGAGCCTTCCAGGTCGGCGACCTCGTGCTACGGGATCGACAGGCCAGTCAACCCACAGAAGGGGGTAAGCTTGCGATCAAGTGGGAGAGACCATACCGCATCGCCGCGGTTGTCCGAGCGGGGACCTACAAACTGGAAACCATGGAGGGCAAGCCCGTGGATCGAATTTGGAACGTTATCCACCTGAAGAAGTTTTATCAATAGAAAGGGACAAAACATGTATGGGCCCGCGGGTCCTGAAAGACTTGAATAAAAGTACGAGTTACGTTTAACCACTCTAGGGACTCGGCGAGAAAGAGTTAGGAAACAAGGGCCCAGACCCATAGTCGTTTCCGTGAAAAAGCCAAAGAGGAGTCGCCTCGATTGAGGGACTCGGCGAGTATATAAAGAAACAATGGGGCACTGACCCTGAAACGTTTCTGAGAAAGTAAAAGCCTAATGAGTCGCCTCGACTGAGGGACTCGACGAGAAAGAGTTAGGAAACAAGGGCCCAGACCCTTAGTCGTTTTCGTGAAAAAGCCAAAGAGGAGTCGCCTCGATTGAGGGACTCGGCGAGTATATAAAGAAACAATGGGGCACTGACCATGAAATGTTTCTGAGAAAGTAAAAGCCTAATGAGTCGCCTCGACTAAGGGACTCGGCGAGAAAGAGTTAGGAAACAAGGGCCCAGACCCTTAGTCGTTTCCGTGAAAAAGCCAAAGAGGAGTCGCCTCGACTGATGGACTCGGCGAGAAAGAGTTAGGAAACAATGGCCCAGACCCTTAGTCGTTTCCGTTAAAAAGCCAAAGAGGAGTCGCCTCGATTGAGGGACTCGGCGAGTATATAAAGAAACAATGGGGCACTGACCCTGAAACGTTTCTGAGAAAGTAAAAGCCTAATGAGTCGCCTCGACTGAGGGACTCGGGGAGAAAGAGTTAGGAAACAAGGGCCCAGACCCTTAGTCGTTTCCGTGAAAAAGCCAAAGAGGAGTCGCCTCGATTGAGGGACTCGGCGAGTATATGAAGAAACAATGGGGCACTGACCCTGAAACGTTTCTGAGAAAGTAAAAGCCTAATGAGTCGCCTCGACTGAGGGACTCGGCGAGAAAGAGTTAGGAAACAAGGGCCCAGACCCTTAGTCGTTTCCGTGAAAAAGCCAAAGAGGAGTCGCCTCGATTGAGGGACTCGGCGAGTATATAAAGAAACAATGGGGCACTGACCCTGAAACGTTTCTGAGAAAGTAAAAGCCTAATGAGTCGCCTCAACTGAGGGACTCGGCGAGAAAGAGTTAGGAAACAAGGGCCCAGACCCTTAGTCATTTCCGTGAAAAAGCCAAAGAGGAGTCGCCTCGATTGAGGGACTCGGCGAGTATTTAAAGAAACTACGGGGCACTGACCCTAAACGTTTCTAAGAAAGAAAAAGCCTAAGGGGTCGCCTCAACTGAGGGACTTGGCGAGAAAGAGTTAGGAAACGAGGGGCCAGACCCTTAGTCGTTTCCGTGGAAAAAGCCATGAAGAGTCGCCTCGACTGAAGGGACTCGGTGAGCAATTAAAGAAACAAGGTAAAAGAAAAGGTGTCGAGCCCAAGATAATACGCAAAGGAAGAGAAAACGGGAATTTTATTAAAGTTAAAAAAGGCCCGAGAAGGAGGCCATCCTTTACAAAAGGGACTATCCCAAAAGAATAGCCCTAAACTACTGGGGAGGGGGTGTCGACATCAATCCCTTCGACTTGAGTCCCTGCCGTTGGTCCAGTCAGGGGAACAGAAGAAGGGTCCTCGGCCTGAAGAGAGGACTCGGCGAGCTCGGGAGGTGTTGCTGAAGGAAGAGTCGTCGGATCAGGGGCTGCCGGAAGAGCTGTCGGGTCCACAGTCGCCGACTGTCCTTCAGCCGCCGGAAGAGCGTCTATCACGGGCTTGAGACCCCAGCTCTCGGGGGTGAAAGAGGAGTCGCGGACCAGCAAGGCGGAATGGATCTCTGTCTGCGCCTCGCGAAAGCCGAGGCGATAGTCACGCTCGCCCAAGTCCAGGAGGAACTCGTCACCGTTCGGCGTCGACAGCCAGTCCTTAACAATTTCCTTTTGGCGAGCCTCTATCACCGCCTTCACTTCCGCTTCAAAGGCGGCCGACTTCTTGTACTCCTCAACAGAGGTCGCCGCAATTGTCGCCACCTTGTCCCGCTCCTCCTCCCACTGACGGGTGACCCGCAGCATCTCGGAATTGTGCACCTCCACCGCCTTGAGGTGCTTCGCCTGCTCTTCCAAAAAGGCCTCCTCCGTCTGACGCAGCTTGAGGGCCATAGACCGCATTTCGGCCATGTAGTTCTGCAGCCGCTTACTCATCTCCATCTGGAAGGTGAGGTTCTGCGAAACGGCCACGAGTCAGATAATAAAAGGAAAGAACGAATGAGAGGAATTAGACGGGAAACACTTACGCGGTACGACTGGCGCAGCGAGGCCTCGATGATGTACGCATCCCCCAGAGCATGAGTCGCTTCCACGTCCTTAGGCAGGAGGACGTTAGCACACCACTTACGGACGGAGGAGGCGCCTATCCAGATTTGGGCATCCTCCTCTACCTCATGGCACAGCCGGATTCTTTTTGGAGCCGGCTCATCAGTTTGACCGGCCGGGCGCTTAGAGCTGGGGCTCTCTGTTTGAGGAGGAGGCGGCTGCCGAGTGGGCGACACCACTGGCAACGGAGTCAAATCCACCACATTTCGAGGTGGTGGGGGAGTCGGCCTGGGGGCAGGAGACGGTTGGGATGAAGAGGCAGCAGCAGTGCCGGAAGTGCGCTGGGTCAGCCGACGCCTCATCTTTTCGGCTCTATCCGCCATCTCGGGAGTCGGTTCAGCCAGCCGCTTCGTCGGGGCTAGAGGAGTCGGAGTCGTACGGCCCTGCGAAAAGGGGAGAAAAACCATGAGGTATTCCGAGTCGGAATGTGGCAAGATGAGAAAAGAAGAGGAACGAGGGGTAACGAAGACTACCTACGGTGGTCGCACCCTCCGGTAGCAAGCCACGCTTAGCCATGGCCCGGACTCGGGACCAGTACTTGACGGAGTACGGCCCAAAGCCCTTCAAGAACTCGCCGCCCAGGACCGCATCATCGGAAGGAACGGCACGCGAGAGCAAGGCTTGAATAGAGCGGCCGGCCACAAGGTCGGAAAGGTGAAGGAAGAAAAAGCAGGGCGGACGAAGAAATAGAGGAGCTTCCAGTCCTTAATGGAATCGGACAGCCCCTCGAAAAGCTGTCGCCCCGGGCAAGCGGCGACTTGAACGAAGCCCGGCGAGTGCGAGCCGACCTTGTTCACGGTGAAAAGATACCGGAACAGGTTTAGGTCCGGCTCGCACAACCACCAGTGGCAGAGGTTGACGAAGCAAGTGAGAAGTCGGTGAGAATTGGGCACTAGTTGGCCCGGAACTAAGTTGTAATGGCGGTAAAAAAGGGAAAGAAAAGGACACGGAGGAACCCGGAAGCCAAAGGCAACCGAGTGCAAGTGAATACCGACACAACCCTCGGGTGGGTCGTAAATTTGCCGGCCTTCCGGGGCGAGGACTACGGCCGAGGGCCCAAGAAGGTACTGGGCCATTTCCAGGTCCGCCGCAGTAGCAACGGACGGTGGCCCGGAAGGGCGGACGATGGAATCGAACTTGCCCCACGGCCGTCCGATGCCACCCGGCAGAGCCGCCACCGTCGTTAGAGGAGCGGGGCTCAGCGGAGTAACCGCCCCCGAAGAAGAGGGGGTCGGTGGAAGAGAAGATGTCGAGGGAACGTCCGCCGGAAGTTCCATACGACGAAGAGAGGACGTCGATGGAATGTCCGCCGGAAGTTCCATACGACGGGGAGGAGAAGAAGAAGACGAAGAAGGAGAAGAAGAAGAGGGAGAGGTCGCCTCAAGGTTATCAACCGAGTAACGACGAGAAGAAGAAGAATGTGAGGAAGAAGACATTACCTAAGTCAGGAGAGAGATCGGAGGAAGTACAGAGTGGCCGGAGAAGCTCAAAGTTGAAGCTGAGAAGAAAGACTGGAGAAGAGAATGGAAAGGGAGACGAAGTGGCTATTTAAAGGGGAGGAATTTCAAAGGACGGCCACGTGCCACCTTCTCGTTGGAGGAAGTGGAGGTGACGAGACGTGAAGGGACGCCGCATTTAATGCCTCAAAAGGTGGGGCGACGGTTCAGGTCTAGGGTTAGCCCACAGACGGCGCGTCTGTCCTAGGCTAGGGTCGAACGTCAAGTGACCCGACCTGCTAAGCCGGAAGCCCATAGTGGGCCATGGCCTCTGGCCCATGAGATACGAGCTGGAAGCTTCTAGAACGACCCGGTAGAACCCGGTTCATCGAATGATATCAGCCGAGTTCCCGAAGAGACTCCGGTAACAAGGTCGGCAATCAAACTCGGCGACTCCCTCACCAGGGGGGTCTCGCCATAGCGAGACTAAGAATTAGTCCCATAGACCAGAGGTCGGACGACAAAATACTAAAAAGATGTGGGGTCGGACAGAAAAACACACAATTTATTTAATTAGCACGAAGATTACAAGGCCCAGCACTCGGCCGATGCAAATTACAAGAGAAAAAACGAGTCAAGGCTTGGCTTCTTTCTCTTACGACGGGCTAGCGGTCGGAGGGCCTTCCAGGAGGTACTGAGAACGGAAAGGCAGAAGACTCGGCTCAGGCTCAGGCATTTCGTCCAGATACACGGCGGGCTTCCCGTCATCGATCATTTGCAAGGGCCTCTCCAGAGCGCTCGGCGACATGGCCACACCGAAGAGGGGAGGAGCCTCCCACTTCTCTTCCACCATTGGTTCGGGATCCTCCACCACAGGCTCCATCTCCACCCCAGGTTCCGTCTCCACGTCGATGGGCTCTCTACACATCAGGTCCAGCATGTCTGGAGGCACCACGATGGGGTCTGAGGCCGAGTCGCCCACCAAACGACCTCCGTTAGCCAACCTCTTCTGCCTCAGTTGCTCCAGACGAGCATGCTCCTTGTTACGAATGGACCAGCGGCGATCACCGTCCCTATAACTCATAGCGCCGTACCTTCGCAAAGTGGAGAATGTTGCGATTTGCATCAACTGTAAAGGGCCTTTATATAGCCCAGCGAAGGCAAATACCTAGGCGATAATCGCGGAGGAGATTATAACTGACATAACTGAGCCGGATTAGACGGATGACGCGAATCTCTGTCAGAGATTAGTTCCATCAGATTCGCTCGAGAAGAGCGAGATTCGCACGCCAACGCAGAAAAATTGGATTCGCCCAAGATATGGGGAATCTTGCAGGTGTCAGACCAAAAAGATTCTGATGACGTGACCGACCCCTTGACCAGTCGTCCAGATGAGTACGTAGTAGAACAGGACAAAACATAAGGCAAGGATAGCATTTATTATTATTGCAAAAAGGAGGATACAAATGGCAAGGAGCTTATTACAATAAGGAATATGAAAATGCTCCTAAAAGAAATTCCTCCGAACTATGGCCGACTCCGGTACATACGATCACTCGCCAGGCGAGGAGGAGTCGCCCCCAAAGAACCCCCCCGATGGTCCAGGCGGGGATGGACAGAACGAGTCCCAGAAAGCTGGCATGAGTGGTGGCGCAATTGGCTCCTCGTCATCCGGATACACCTCCAGGTAGCGGGCGTAATCCTCATCATTCATCAGGCCCGTAACCGGCCCGTCCAGGTCGTCCAGCGGAATCGAGAAGGTCATTCTGAAAGTAAGTTGCTCTGGAACCGCCACCTCAACAAGGGACCCATCTTGAGAAGTCACTCAGGCAGTCGTGGGAGTAGGCGGATGGCGTGACGGCGGAGCGACCTCGCGTCGAGAAGGAGTCGGCGGCTGAGAAGCTGAGGACATAGCGCCGGCGGGAGACCTCTGAGGGGCTGGGCGAGGAGTCTTCTTCTTGTGTTCCCGTTCAGGCCGAGTCCGCTTGGAGGGCAGCGGACGCCAAGGAGACCCGAAGTCAATCCGTTTTCCTTTCAGAGGAGAACGACCCATGATAGACTTGAGAAGGTGAAAGAGAAGGAAGGACGCCATTTATAGGTGCCAAGCTTAGACGGAAGAATCCAAACGGCCCCGCGAGATCCGGAGGGAATGGCTGAGGATCCGGACGTTATCGAAAGCTATTCAAGGCGAAGATACGGTGATTGAGGGGGATGGACAGTTGCTACTTTTCCAAACCCAGGCTAGCGGACCGGGTATGGAAAAGTGAGGGACTAGTTGATGGGGTGAGGACCCCGGCCCTAGAGATAGGGGCCCAAAGAAAATAAATAGGAGAAGTGGGCCAGTGTCGAGAGGAGCCCGAAGAGCAATTGGGCCGAGTCCGGGAGTCGGCCCAGGCCCAAGCACGGGGCCCAGTTCCGAGCTGCTAAGAGGAGTCCAGTAGGAGCTTAGGCCGAGACAAGGAGTCGACCGAGGCCCAAGCCCAGGAAAGGACTCGGCTCAAGGAGCCGTTGAGAGCATTGAAGAGGTTCGTTTAAAAGGGAGCCGTTAAGACATTGAAAGCAGGACTCGGTCGGGCCGTTACAAGCCTGGGAGAGCCGTTGGTCGACCGAGTAATGGCGTCCAACGGCTTCGTATCTTAATTAGCCTTGAAGTCGGCCATTAAAGGCCTTCAAGTCGGTAGAGGAGGAGCCACTATATAAAGGTTCCTCCATTCTTGTAAAAGGACAGACGATTGAACACCCAGAGGGGGAAAATACCAAAAAGATTCCGAGTACTCGCCTTATCTCTGAGACAAGCATACATTTTACTGAAAGGTGCACCCACCAGCCAAAGGTTGTGTTGGACCTCCTTGGGCCCGAAAACCCTAAAACCATCACAAGTCATTTTTGGTTGAATTGCAATATTTTGCGTTGTTCAGTGGCCCAATTGCATTCTTTTTGAGTTCAGTGGCCTAATTGCATTTACTTGTGTAGTTCGATGGCCTATTTGACCCTTATTCCTTAATAATAATATACATATTAAATATTTGAGTTATATGTTAATTGTTACATAAATATAAATATCAAATTTATAAAAATGATTTACATTATTATTATTATTTAGAATAATTTAAATATCTAAAATTTAAATAAATTTAAAATTTTAATATAATGTATTAATATTGGGCACCTATTTTGCGCATCGCGCATAAAAAATACTTGTATATATATATATATATATATATATATATATATATATATATATATATATATATATATATATATATATATATATATATATATATATATATATAAGTTCAATTCAGACCCTCTAAACTGGCTAAAATATTCAATTGAGTTCACAATTAACCTGTTTAGCAAGTTAGTGAATCTCAGATTGACAAGTATGTTTGAATAGATACTACAATGTAATACATCCACTGGATGTCGACTATCTTCAACAGTCGATGGCTATCTCCTTCCACAAATAGAAGTGGTTATCTCGTGACAACCATGTCTATCCTATAGATCTGGACCATTTGAAACTATGTATACTGACGGTTGCTTCATAAAAAACATTCTTACTTAGGGAGTCATTTAGGAAGGCATTGTGAACATCAAGTTGACAAATTGACCAGTTTTTTTGTTATGACAAGAAATAAGAGAAGTCTAACTTATTTATAGTTGGCTTGACCACTGGACTAAAAGTGTCAAAGTAATCTTCTCCTTTAACTTGATTGAACCATTTGGCAACAAGTTCACCCTTGTAACGTTCAATTTACATCATTGTCTCCTTGTATCCTTTTCAATTTACATCATTGTCTCTTTGTATCCTTCAAATGACTTTTTGTATCATTTTAAATACATCCCTTCATCATTTACTTTACATTATCATGAATTTATCAATAATAATATCATTCTCAGAACTATTGTTCTCATATAGACATATAGTATCAGAAGACTAAACGATCCATGGCTAAAAACACTACAAAAAAAAAAAAAAAAAAAAAAAAAAAAAAAAAAAAAACCACGACCGCCGCCACTAAACCCCCGTCGCGCCGCTGCCGGCCGGTGACACCATATCCTCTTCACACATCTTCGATATTTTATATCCAACCACAGCCCCGATAAATACCATACAAACAACCCAACACTTTATCTACATTAAACATACTTTCTCAAAGTATCTGTTTTGGAAGACTCAACTTGTTCCCTTTCTTCGTTGTTAAAATCACAGTGGATACGTTGAAGACACGTTTCTGTGTCCGACTTCATTTATTAAGGCTTCGAATGAGTGTCATGTTGTAGTTGCGCTCCGGATGAGTGTTCTGTTGTAGTTGTGCTCCGGATGAGTGTTCCGTTGTAGCTGCGCTCCGGATGAGTGTTCCGTTGTAGCTGCATTCCAGATGAGTGTTCCATTGTAGCTACGCTCCGGATGAGTTTTTCGTTGTAGCTACGCTCCGAATGAGTTTTTCATTGTAGCTCCTCTCTGGATACGTGTTCCGTTGTAGCCGATCCTGAGGCCGAAAGTTTGGTCCGTCATGATTCTTTTATTTTGTTCATGACAAAGTAGCATCAAAGGTGTTCCAAGGAAACTCTTATCTCTACAACAAAACAAAGCATCCTCACCAAGTCACTAACCACCTAAATGATGTAAAGGACAAGTTCAATATTCTCTCTAGAAAACCGTAAGTTTGAAGGGCGTATTACGACTCTGTATTCTAGACACTAAAATTCATTATTCCACGCCTTATATAAATATTACCCTTACCATTCATATCCTGACTTGACTTTTTGTATCCTTTTTACTTTACATCATCATAGATTGATCAATAATATAATAATACGGAGTATCATTCACAGAACTATTATTCTCATAAACTGAGAGCCACTTCTCATTTCATCAAACTGCAAAAAAAGCCACTGACACAATGTTGTCAAGGAATCAACAAAAGTTTGAAGATAACTAGAAAAGTTTTGCTTCTTTAAATTGCCTTTCCCTCAACAACTACAAATGATATATGTCTGAATCACAATTGCAGCTACCTACTCATGATAATGAAGAGAGCACATCTCTGTGCCAGCCAGTAGAAAAGAAATTTTAGTAACTCTAAAAATTCCATTAAATACTACAAGTACAATATGATATAAACTTCAGAGTTACAAATCAAGTTGTTCTAATTGCATTGTCTTACACACCTATCAATACAAGATAGCTTCACCATAATCAGTTTTTACAGCATTGTATCTTGTTGGAGGAAAAACAGTGGTTGCCCAGACAAAGGGTTGCCATCAGATTTTGCATGTATATCAGACAGACGCCATGAACTGGCTCCAACACTTGTTCAGAACTTTTCTTGCCTGCTAATCTTTTTATAGATCACAAGAAAATGGAAAAGCAACTATAAGAAATGGAAAAGCAACTGTGCAATGCTTGCTTCTTGGAGGGGCTGGGAAATTCAATCATAATAAAGCTCTTCACAACGCATGGCTGTGTAAAAACCTGATTGAGCAATATATACAGACAAATGGGCAGTAAATTAAATGGAGCTTTAAATATTAAATATTATACTCAAAACACAATTATTACCTGCTAAAAAGCAGGAATGAATAGAGAACTCCATACTCAACAAGAGAGCTGAATAATAGAATTGATAAACCAGAAAATTTTTTCATTAAACTACTATTATTGCCGGGTGTTTAGGAGTAAACACCCTCCAAAAATTAGAGTATGCCATTGATTGTAACAAACACACAGTATTCTTTAGTAAAAGGCGAAAGAATAGTTCGCTTTGTGTTCATTACATGGCTGCTTGAATTTGTTGTGAGATTCAGTACTTGGATTTATAAGAGACCTGGCCACCAATGTTTCGGTTGACTGTTCGATGTGGGACTGGTAACGTGTTTGCTCGCAAAGTCTTAATCACCTGCTGCATTTCTCCTTAAGCTCCCCTTATATAAAAACACATCCACAACGGAACACAGCACATCAAAGACGTATTTAGAATCTACTGGAAAATTTAACAGTTGATATCGTGTTTGCAAGCAAAGTCTTAATCACCTGCCTTTCTCCTTAACTCCCCTTTATAAAACATATCCACAATGGAACACAGCACATCAAAGACGTCTTTAGAATCAACTGGAAAATTTAACAGTTGATATATCAGGAAAGGTAATTTCCATCTCGCACATTTAGAAACATTGAACATTACATTAAAACTAGACTTGTTGGGCTTCTCCCTCAGGAGAAACACCAGGGCTTTCTCCCTCAGGAGAAACACCCTCAAAATATCGTTGGGCTTCTCCCTCAGGAGAAACACCCTCAAAAGTAGTTCGCTGAGTTTGTTGTGGCATTCTATACTTGTTTTTATAGGAGACCTGCCACTAATGTTTCTGCTGTTATTTCGATGTGGGACTCGTGTTTGTTCGCCCTGTGTTCATCACATTTCAATACGCCTATCTCCGTAAGCTCCCTTATATATAACATTATCCACAATGATACACAGCAAATCAAAGATGAATTTGGAATTGACTGAGAAATTCAGCTGTGAATTTAACAGGAACTATAATTTCCACATCGCACACTCAGAAACAATGAAATTGAAATTGACAACGAAATCAAAATTAAACCATTAATTATTAATTATTAAAACTAGATTTGTTGGGCTTCTCCCTAAGGAGAAACACCATCAAAAAATTGGAGTATGCCATTCATTGCAATGCACACACGGTATTCTTTAGTAAAAGGCGAAAGAATAGTTCGCTTTGTGTTCACTGCATGGCTGCTTGAGTAAAGCATTGTTGTGGCATCTGTTTATAAGGAGCCTGGCTACTAGTGTTATATGTTGTTTCTCCGATGTGGGATCCGTCAAATGACTCGAGGATTTTATATTGCACGCTGTTTGGAGTTGAGTAGAAAATCAGTTAATTTTTAAAAATTAATTTCTGTTATTTCTTTTGGATTGCTTGTTAATAACTAGTGGGAAAATGGGAAATTAGCATAACCCTCTGTTGGGTAATAAATTGTAAATAGTGCATAAGCAACTGAGCAAAGGGGCTGCTGGTGAATATTGGGAGGCAATCTGATAAGTAAAGTTTTTAACTAGAAAATTAACAACAGCAATCATGATAACAACATTTTTTTCATCGAACACAAAGCTCGACCTTTTCTCTAAACCTAAAGTTAAGATAGCAAATATTGTGATTACAGGAGCTACTGAGCTAATGATATAAAAGACACGAATAATATTAGAAGCGAAATGAAGAAGAAAAGGCATCATCCCTCTCTTCTTCATTCTTTTGGGCTTGCAACTGATGCTGCTCTAACGGAACAAACGTAAGGCCCTAGCTTTCTTATTCTATTGCGTCACTCCTCCTCGTCGTAATCTTCCTCTTCCTCCTCGACATTTGAGTTGAACTGCGCAACATGGAGCGGGTCAACAGCCATTCTATCAATCTCGGTCAGCACAGGAGGCTCATCGGTAACGTTAACAGGCGCTGCTGGTGGTGCAGCTGCAGCAGCTACAGGGGTGGTGACAGATTTATCAGCAGTCTCATCTAAGTTGGCATTCAAGTTAACATCCTTCACCGAAGGTTTGTCACCATCTGTCGCATTGGCATCTGGTCTAGGAGAGTCCTTCGACTCAATACAGTTTTCCTTCGAAATGCCAAGGTCCGGGTTTTGAATGGTGGTATGCTCAGAAGATACACTGGAATCAAATTCAACATCAGTATGTCGATGATCTCTATCAGCACGAGCTCCCCGTCCACGCCCTCGTCCTCTTCCCCTACCTCTTCCTCTACCACTGCCACTTGGATGAGACATCTCCTGCACCAGTAAACATGCTATTTTCAGAGCAAGTCAGCTTCACAATATCGTAAAGATTTTTTAAATCTCCATCTGCTGTATCTAGTATTGCATATTCCCTACAAGGAAATACATAACTAATCCAATCAAAACTATGAACAATATCCAAGTAATCAGAATCCTAATAATATTAAGTCTTTAATTTTATGGCAAAAGCAATATAGTTGGTATCTTGTCTGCATAATACACCATCTACGGTTCTGAGTCTAGTCTGAGGCAAAACATGGCTAACGGTCTACCGTTAAGAGACAACACAACAGGAACATCAATTGTGGCTGGAGATCAACACGGCTATCGCTTCCGCTCATACGAGGTCAGATCTCTCGTATACTAATATTCAGTATAGTTAGACTATTTAGATCTAACATTTGACACAACATACAACTAAAACTTTTTCTTAGCGAAACACTTCCTATTTGATATACAACTGCCTATAAAAGAGTGTATTACCATCCTGCTCCTTTTGCATTCATCATCACTGTCATTAAGTTCATCCGTTGCGATCTTCCTGACAAAGCGACAGAATATTGACGGCTAAGTTGAATACATGCAATGTTATCAAACTTAACAGAAGTAACCAACTGCAGTGGAATAATAAACTATGACAGTCTAAAGGAAATAATTTGCACCTCCTTTTTGGCACCTCAGCACCAGTATCAGAATGGCCATAGTCAGGAACCTTGCTAACCACTTCCCTCAGAAAGTCAAACACATTGTAGCTTTGTATACAGTGTTTTCTGCATACACAAACAAATAGCTAAACACACAGTATAGCTAGAGCAAATCAGACTTTTAGAGATTCCTACTTACTACATTCTAATTTCTATACACAAATAAAACAGCTGCCCCACCTCCATTCCCTGTCCCTCTTGCCGAAAAAGAACGAAAGTACAGATGAACCCATGTAAGAGTTCTTTCCATGTCCCAACTAAACATATCCAATATTTAAATATGAGGAGAAAAAGACCCGTAAACATAAACTGAAGCAACAAATTTAAAACACTTAGTTCGCTTTACTTTTATCCATTAGCAGTCAAAAAGATAAAAATTACTCAGACACAATGCATTACTGGACAGAATTGACAATGGAAGTAAAAGCAACAGTGCAGGACACACTCCTTAACATTTCACCTCAGATAATTCTACCAGGCACACTATCAAAGTGTTCCAAAGGTGAGGATATTCTAGCAAAGCCCCTACAGTTCCATACTTAGATTACCATATAACTTGCAAAAGTAAGTATCAAAGATGTAAGTAGTCCAAATGTATCCAGAAATAAATAAATAAATAAATTATCAGGTGAATGGAAAATGAAAAATTCACTCACAAATGCAATGAATTAACAGTCTTTGCTCCTCTACTAAGAGTTATGTCATATGTCCGATCACAGAGATCTTGCAAAAATAACTCCAAGGCTTTAGCTGCATTGATGATACAAAGAGTAAACGTTGAGAAGGAAACTAGATTACAAAATCAAACACAAAAGGCAAAGTGGTCAACAGTGACTTACATACTAAAACAGGCACTGCCATCGCAATTTTACCAACATCCTCATCAGCTTGCATAATCTTCTTGATTCGGGCCTAAGCATTTTTTTTCATGAAGATAACCATAACTAAGATCTTCAGAAGATCAACTCAAAAACATAACATATAAGATTGCACATAATAGAGGCAACTGCTGCACTTCATACATTAGTGCATTAATTTTCAGCTCTCATGTAGTCTGTAACAGATAACTCTCCTGCAAATAATGGACTTTCAATTGCTTTTACAACTTCACATAGAAGATTCAACCTGATTTTAAAGAAACTATATATCCATCATGTAGAAAGCATGCAATCTACCACTCACAGCCCACAAAGACAATAACAAGAAGAGATTTTTTTTCCCTTTAAAATCAGACTGAATATTGTTCCCCCTGAACACATGTTTAATTGTTTATACAGGGCTGGAAGTCTGGAGCCTATGTTTTGGATCAAGTTGACAGATTTGCAAAGCAGATCTATGATGTTATGATGCCTTTGTACAGTTAAAAACACAGCTTGTATTAATATGGAACGGATGGCAAAAGTCATAAACAGGATTTAAATGAGATGGGTGAGAATGTTTAATTCAAAACTCAACAAAAAATGTTCAAGCCAAATCAGTCCTTGTAGGGCCCAAATTTGTGGAGCTTATCTACTCTAAAAAGTAAAATTTAGGCCAAAGAGTAAAAGCATGATAAAGTCTTTAGATCAGATAAATGGAGAAAATCTCACTCCCAAGAAACTCCAAATCAAAGCTTTTCAGAAAAGCCAGTTTTTTGGAGAAGCAATTAGCTAGGCTAAATGAGCACTTAATCATAAAATCGCAGGTTGACTAGAATATTCTACTTCGTTGATAGCTAATGTTGTTGATGATGGTGATTTCAGTAGTCACTACAAACAGGTCAAGTGGGGCAAATAATTACTCAAACAAAATCAGAGCTTTTTTCCTATTCCTTATACATCTGTAGCACCAAAACTGCCAATCCTTCCACTTTTCTCCTCCCGGTCGGCCGGTCCCGGAGACTATATCACTTAATGCAATCACATTTATCATCCAAGTGCATCTTCACTTGTACAAATGTGCATAGTTAGAACTAACCACAACTTAAGGAAGTATTCTCAAACAAAAGATGGTGAGGTCAATATTTCTTTCCCACTTACTGAAAGTAATAAGCATAAATATAATTATTTTACACACAAACAAAGGAGATCCTGCCTCTTCTTAATCAGTTAGTAATTTTAGCTTCATTCTAAGAACTCTTGAGACCAATTTCCTCAAATTCAGAATAAAAATGCACACACACCCCCAAAAAAAAAAAAAAAAAAAAAATCAACTTTTTTTTAAAACAAAAAAAAAAAAAAATCAACTTTAGATATTAAAAATAAGAACAATAAACAAAGCTCATCTCCTTCGTGCTTAAATGCCAACAGATATCAATAATAGAATAAAATTACAAAATAAAATCGAAAGAGATTATTACTTCCAAAGCACTACTATAGGTTACTGGGACAAAGACTCGAACTTTCCCAATTCTGAAACTAGACAACACGTACGATGAAATGGAAATTCACTTCAGGAAATGAGGGCTTACCGCAGGGAAGCGGGTATCAAGTTTCTTCCTCATGGTATGATTCCACGATTATGACGATATCATCGAATTGGACACACAGATTGCAAACCGGAGCGAGAGAGAGAGAGAGAGAGAGAGAGAGAGAGAGAGAGAAACACCGAGCGACGCAAACCGGAGCAGCCTTGGATCCGATCCGGTGAGTTTTCACGGAAACGAATCTTTGAATTCGCAATAGCGAAAGTGGAGAAAATCGCCCCTCAGCTTTGGATAATACTATTTCTACCCCACACTTTTATATTATAATAATTGAAGTCACCCCTGCACTCTGTTACTCTATGCGATTTCCTCCTAATCCATTTTAAAGGTAAATAATAACATTTAATTCATTTAAAATTAATTTTATTTAAATATTATAATGTTATTTTTTTATTATACATCAAAATTAATTTTATGAATAATTTATTTAATAAATTATTACAAGATTATAACAAGTTAAAATAGATTATCATCAAAATAGTTTGTATTTTAGTAATTTTTATTATATTCAATATAATTCACAATTAAATGCAAAAACAAAAGTCCAATTTTTTCTTTAAACTCATTAAAATTGTCCATATTGCACATGATATCATTTTAGTCTCATGTTTGCATTGGTTTCAATTTAACCTCTTTGATAAATTGTTTAGCAATATTATCATTAGCAATTGTATTTTTCTTAATTAAGCAAATTTCAATTTGAGATAATGAGGTGTTTGGTAAATAATCGTTAGCTGATTGGATTAGTGGGTTTGATTAGTTGATAGCATTAGCTGATTGTAGAAAAGTGTTTAGTAAATTAGTTGTTAGCTAATATATGATTACATGTAAAATGACTTTCACAAAACAAAAAATTAATTGAAAAAACTACTCAAATAAGCTTTTTGAATTTTCATTTTTGAGCAATAAGATGTTACAAAAAGCTAGTTAATCAAACACTCATATTGATTATTTAACCAAATCAAACAGCTAACAGTGATCAAATAAACTAAAATTGACTGATAAGCTAACTATATTACCAAACAAGGTCAATATCTAAAACAATCCATTAACTATGACATAATTCTCAAAAATACTCCTCGAGTACCAATTCACCTAAAATAACTCCCATCAACTATGAAAAAGTTTACTAAATTTAGTCATTACTAGTAATATTGAATTACTAAAATAAGTAAAATCGTGCATAGGCAAATGACCAATTTAAGAATTATGAAATAGTCAATGAACCATTTTATGTATTAACTCTTTCAATTTTAATTATCAATTTTTATGGTATTGACACATTTAGTCATACTATCTTAATTTTGTAGCATTATATCATTGATTTTTATTTATTTGTCATAACTAATTATTCATTTAAATTTCATATATAATAAATATAACTTGCATGTAATTTCATCATGGTCCAAAAAACATGGTTTTGCATACTGTATAGGTAAATGCTCTCCACAAGAAGCAGAGGCATGGTCCCTGCTAAAAGACATTCAACTTGCAGCCTGCTTAGGCTTTAAGAAGGTGATATTGGAAACGAATTGAATGCCATGGAGGTTGCGAGCTTCTTCATCAACAATGCCTTACCACCTTCGTCTGTGGCTCATAATATTCTATTTGCATGTAAAAAAAAGGGAGCTTCGATGCTTTGAAATTTGGCATCTAGAGGCGATTAACAGGGAACATATTTGTGCAGTGGATTTCATGGCTCGATTGTCTAGAGTTACCGTTTCTTTTCATTAATGGCCTGTTTGGTTCACGGAATAGGCCGGGAATGGCATAACATTCCCAGTAATAGGCATATTCCTTTGTTTGGTAATCGTTTCTATTACCGGGAATAATATTCCCGGTAATACCTCATTCCCCCAGATAAGGTAATAGTTATTACCAGGGCCCCCCGGTATTAGGCTATTACTGAGTTCTCAGGAATAGTCTAAAATTTATACTTCCTATTTTACCTCCGTCACCACCACCAGCACCACCACCCCAACACTCCCACCGCCACCAGCACCACCACCCTACCCCACCAACATCACCAGCACCGTCGTCGCCACCACCACCCCCATTGCCACCACCACCACTATCGCCACCACCATCACCACCATCGCTACCAGCATTGCCGCCGCCACCAGCACCACCACCACCACCACCACCGCCGCCGCCACTACCACCACTGCTACCACCGCCACCAGCACCACCACCCCACCAACACCATCAGCATCGCCACCACCGTCGCTACCACCACCACCACCACCGTCGCCGCCGCCACCACCGCTGCCACCATCACCAGCACCACCACCCCACCAACACCACCAACAGCACCGCCACCACCCGCCGCTACCACCGCCGCCGCCGCCACCACCACCACCGGCACTACTACCGCTACCACCACCGCCGCCGTCGCCGCCGCCACTACCACCACCAACAACACCGCCACCATCGACACCACCACATATTTTTATAAGGGTATTTATGTCTTTCAAAACATATTTCATTTCTATTCCTTAAACCAACCAAACACGGTAATATAATTCCTAAAGTCTATTCCTTCCGCGAATCAAACAATAGAATACAATTCTTATTCTATTCCTTGCCTATTCCATTCTTTATTGAATAGCATTCCTATTACCTCAAAATTCATTCCGTGAACCAAACGTGCTGTAAAAGAAAAACAACACCGTTTTTATGCCTATGGATTCCCAAACGGCGCGTGACGTAGTTTTCCCGACAGCCAGGTGCATGACTTCATCGGAAAGCGATGAAATCAGCAAGGAGAGTAGCGTCTGGTCTTGCTTCACCCACGCCCGGTATTCGGGATTCGGAACCGGCGCAGCAGTGGTGGCGGCGGACGTGGATCCATCGGAGACCGGAGCTGCTGGCACTGTCGGTGGAGGGCAAGGAGTCTCGCCGTCGACGTACCCAAAAAGTTCTTGGCCACGGAGGAAAGGCACCAGTTGCGTTCGCCAAAACAAGTAGTTGCGATACGTCAACTTGATGGAGACAAAATGGTGCGCTCCTGACAGGGAATTTGCAGTGGGGTGAGGGGGGGTAGGATCGCCGGCGGATACTGTTCTCTCGGAAGAGTTAGTAGACATGGTGTATCGCCGTCGACTTTTGGGGGAGGAGTTGTCGATCGGAATTGATCGAAGAATGATTGAGAGGAGAGAGAAATCCAACCTGGCTCTGATACTAGATGAGATAAGGATTGCAGTTTCAATTCCAACACAATAGAGATTACAGAACAGTATTCTAAATACACAGCGTGAACTAATCCTATTAACTAGGAAAGCCATAATTAACTAATCTAATACAAAGAATAGTCAACATAATTAATAGAAATAATAACATAAATAATAACATCTCTAGCAATAATACATTATGGACCACGGTCCAGTATAATTTGCCTTTGTTGGAGATAAAGCACATTTACAAGGAGCTTAATAAGACTATGGTTTGGCCAAATCCTCTATGTTGGCTCCAAATATATGCTTGAGCTTGGCGTCCCACTAGTTTGGGTGGAGGCTTTATTTTTTTGTTAGAAGATCGGCAAGGTTTTCCTTGTCAAAGAAGCTCCCATAGGCGCTTTGCATTCCCAGTGTAAATGCCGGCACAAATTATTCTGTGGACTCTGACCCGGATTCAAATGTTGTTTACAATTTACATATTAAATATTTACAATTTATCTTTTAAATACTGCAGTCACACAGTATTAGCAGATTAAGATTTAATGACCCTGACAACTGTTATGTATTTTGACTTAAAAACACAATTTATATTCTAAAAGTTTACAATTTCAATACTAAAAATACACAATTTATACGTCGTTTAGGACCAGAGTCCACCACTTCACCTTGCAAGGTGGACCTTGGCCCATAGTTTAACAACTCAAATCCCGGGTTTCCCCCGCCAATCTATACTTCTATACTATCTATACTATTAATAATAATAATAAAAATCCTTAATTTTAACTTCCTATAGTATTAAGGTTTGCGTAATATTGTAAAATACTGTAATACAATTCCTAATACAATATATTGTTTATTACTTTCCTATCCGTACTATAATTCTACATTAAAATTCATATTTGTACTACAATACAAGAATATTAAAATTCCTATTCCTATTCAACAATATTATTCCGTCGCTACTCCAATTCATATAAGATATCATGAGTTTAATATTAAATAGATTGTTGATATTGTAAAATATTGCAATAAGTACAATTCCTAATACAATATATTGCTTCCTACTTTATTATTCGTACTACAATTCTAAATTAAAATTCCTATTCATAATACAATACAACAATATTAAAATTCATATTTCTATTCAACAATATTATTCAGTCAGTACATACTCCAATTCGTATAAGATAGAATGAGTTTAATATTAAATATATTGCACAATATAATATTAAAACAACTAATATATTAAAATTTTAATGAGTTTAATTAAGAAATTAATTACACCGATAATTATTATGTTAAATAAGATAATAATTACACAAATATTAGTATAATTACAATTAAACATGGACCATTGAATTTTTTTATAATTACAATTATTTTTTTGATTATACACACACACACGCTCATATTTAGGTATAATAATATGAGAACAAAATAAATTATCATTATCATTATTTCGTGTAATTTATACGGTAATTTTACGTTAATCTCTATATATATTTTTTATATTCATAAGGTGTTATTGTCAAAGATAAGGAGTCGCGGTGTATTGTTCTAAATGTTGTTTCCAGCGGAATAACATCTTTGGTCTTGCCGGGAGGCAAGACGACGCATTCCATATTTGCCATACCACTCTCTTTGAATGAAGATTCCACGTGCAATATATCGCAATGTAGTGACCTTGATGTGCTTATAATAAGGAGCAAATTGATAATAAGATATGAAGCATTGATGACGCACAAACACTGTTTTGAGGATTTGGACAAACCATGAGGGGTCTATTGAGGTTCGCCATACCGGATAGTGCTAAAAAGACTTTTGGTGGAAAGACAGTAGTTTTGGTTGGCGATTTTAGACAGATCCTACCTATTATTCTGAAAGCAACAAGACCAATAGTTGTCTGAACAACTATTAATTCTTCATAAATATGGACAAATTGCAAGGTATTAAGGCTCACCAAGAACATGATACTACGGATCTTAGCTTCAGAGGAAGATAAATATACGCTTGATTGGTTTTCAAAATAGATTGCAGGGGTTGTAAACGGTGGTTCATTTGAGATCGATATTCCGGCACGGTTTTTGTTGAAGTGTGAGCACGATCTCATAGCAACTATAGTGGAAAGCACCTTCCCAAGCTCGAGATATAGCATGCTTGATGAGTCGCAGCTAGAAGGTCGAGTGATCCTCTCGCCGACTTTTGATGTCGTTGATCAAATTAATCAATACATGTGCGACATGAATACTGCAGGAGGACGAACATATTTAAGTTGTGGCTCTTTGTATAAGGCAGAATCAGACAGTGAAAATCTATCAGAAGTACACACTCCTGAATTCTTAATTAAATAGTTTGAGATTGTTGGGTCTTCCTAATCATTCATTGACATTAAATGTCAGTGCACATGGTATGTTATTGCGGAACATAGACCATTCTCTTTGTCTTTATAACGGGACACGGCTCATCATCACAAGATTAGAAGATCACATTGTCGAAACAAGAATAGTTAATGGGACATGTGAAGGAACCAAAGTTCTTATCCCCCCCTCCCCCCCGAAATGTCTCTCACTCCTTTTGATACGAGATTGTCCTTCAAGTTCCAGAGTAAACAATTATTGTTGATGCTTGCATATGCCATGACTATCAACAAAAGCTAAGGTCAAACACTAACTCACCTTGTATGTAGCTTTCTCACGAGTCACCCATTTTGATGGCCTGAAGGTGTTAGCTCTAGACGAAGATGGACAATATTGTGTTGTGACTATCAATATCATTTACAAAGAGATTTTCAATAATGTATAAATACAATCGATGATATTATATATTTTTTTCAAAATGACAAAATTGTTATATATCTAGACAAAAATATATACTCTATACAAATGAATTAGAATAGCAATTGATTACTATAACTAAGTTATTAGAGAACGAGCACATTTGCCCAATTTATAAAAATAATAAACAATGATATATAAAATCTCTAAAATTACAACACAACATGTGTACATCTACACATTAACTATTAATTTGAGCAATATTTGCTCGAATTCAAGCAATGATAACATCAATATAAACAATCCAAACCATATCTTCAATTGTCCTATATAATATTTGATGTTATAATTTAAATAATTATATATAAATTCAAATATTCTTAATATATTATAACAAATCCATTCCGTACATAACACATGTGAAAATACTAGTTGATGTTAAAAAAAAAATAATAATATTAAAAAAAAAAACTCTTGATGTTGGACCAAATCCCATAATCGTTGTTATAGGCCCAGTAATAACTGAAACCCGGCCCATGAATATTGCTCACGGTATCAACTCGTATAAATTCATCGTTGTTAAATAACAAAATTTACCAAATCCTTCTTTTCTTGCGCACTTTGGTTTTCATTCCCTCCTGACTTACGTACTGCTGAATAAAAACCCTAGCAAGCTAGCACCGCACTTTCTGCGGCCGCAACTCTCTCGGATCAGACAACGGAGCCACCGTCTTCCTCCTTGCTCAACGCTGACGGGAGGATCGGCAATTAGATTCAAAGCCTAATTTGATGGTGAAAGGAGAGGTGAATCATCCGGTTCCTTTCTCTTTTTCGTTTTCTTTTGTTTTGTTTGTTGGTTTGAATTCGGTTTCTTATAAAGGACGACAAGATAAAGAATCGTTTTGAACTCAGTAAAATTTCAAAATCGGATTTCTTTGTTTTTTTTCCCTGGGAGAGAAAAAGGAAAAAGAAACGCACACACACATTGAAAAGCATTTAACGAGAGTTAGTTTCATGTTTCTTTCTCATGTTATATCCATTTAGATGCGGTTGATACCGATTTTAGTCGTAAGCATAGGTTTGGCAGACAATATTGAGCTGTTGAATTTGGTAAGGCGCAGTGTGATGAGGGAAGTGGAGGTGATTCAGCGCCCTTTAGTATTAACATGTTGTACCCTAAAGATTATGGTAGATTGCTAGTAACTTGCCCTGGTTCTCTCTGTTAACATTGCATGTTATTTGTTAGTGGTTTGAAAATGTCTCCTGCCTCCTCTGTAGGTTTTTAGGCTTCAACACTTGTTACCTGTTTTCTTATTCATGATTGTACATCAGTCTTATAAGTATAATAAAGTACTAATTACTTGTGATTATTTGTGAATTATGTTTGCATGATGCATTGGTAGCCTATTCTATTTTAACTTTTTCATCATCCATCCTGATTGATGCTTTTTGATGAATTGCAGACTGGGATTTGCTGAGTCTGCTTTTTGAAGTCTCAGTCAAGTTTAAGCTGTTGCTGGGTTTATTGGCACTTATCTTCCAGAAGAGTTTGAGGGCTTGTGTCTCCTTCATTGAAACTTAATGGCTATTAGGGATACTTTGCGTCTGATTTCCTATGAGAAAGAAATTGTAAATGGTGAACCAATCTTTGTTTCCTCAAACTGCCTTCCCATTAAAGCTGGCAGATTTGAGCCTGCGGGGCATTCTTTTCACTCTGCTGCACTCAGGCTGATTGGCTGTTTTGAGGAGGAAAACATTGAAGATAGTAATCAGGATGTGCCTACGGACAAGGAGGAGTCTAACTTCTATTCTTCTGAATCATATAGTAGTAAGAGTAAAAAGAAATCTTCTGCTGAGGCAAAGGAGCAGGATCATTATGCATTGCTGGGGCTGAGCCATTTGAGATATCTTGCTACTGAGGATCAAATAAGAAAGAGCTATCGGGAAGCTGCATTGAAGCATCACCCTGACAAGCAGGCTATTCTTCTTCTTGCTGAAGAAACTGAGGCTGCAAAGCAGGCAAAGAAAGAAGAAATAGAGAACCACTTTAAAGCTATCCAAGAGGCGTATGAAGTTTTGATTGACCCTATTAGAAGAAGAGTTTTTGACTCCACCGATGAATTTGATGATGAAATCCCAACAGAATGTGCCCCACAGGATTTCTTTAAGGTTTTTGGACCTGCATTTTTAAGGAATGGTCGCTGGTCTGTCAGCCAACCTGTCCCCCTGTTAGGGAATGACAATACCCCATTTAAAGAAGTGGATAGCTTTTATGACTTTTGGTATAGCTTCAAAAGCTGGAGGGAGTTTCCCCATGCCGATGAGTTTGACCTTGAACAAGCTGAATCTCGTGATCATAAAAGATGGATGGAAAGGCAGAATGCAAAGTTGACAGAGAAGGCTAGGAAGGAAGAATATGCAAGGATACGTATGCTTGTTGATAATGCTTATAAAAGAGACCCCAGAATTGTGAGAAGAAAAGAGGAGGAAAAAGCTGAGAAGCAGAGGAAAAAGGAGGCCAAAGTTTTGGCAAAGAAATTGCAAGAGGAAGAAGCAGCCAGAATTGCCGAAGAGGAGAGGCGTAGAAAAGAGGAAGAGGAAAAACGTGCTGCTGAAGCTGCTTTGCAGCAAAAGAAATTGAAAGAGAAAGAGAAGAAACTATTGCGCAAAGAGCGAACCCGTTTGCGTACAATTTCAGCACCTTTGTTGTCTGAGAACTTACTTGGCCTCACAAATGATGATGTGGAACATCTATGTACTGCTTTAAATATTGATCAGCTGAAGAATTTGTGTGATGGGATTGAGGGAAGGGTAGGGATTGCAAAAGCAGAGCTTCTCAGGGAGGCACTTGGACGTGATGACAACTCAAAGGATGAGAAACTGAATGAGAAGAAAAATGTTAAACATGAGAAGAAAAATGTTCAACAAAATGGTAGTTCAGCAGCTAATGGACAGAACCCATTCAGCAGCAATGAGAAAAAGGAGAGAGAGTGGACGAAAGAAGAAATTGATCTTTTGAGAAAGGGAGTGCAGAAATATCCTAAAGGAACGTCTCGGAGATGGGAAGTTATCTCGGAGTACATTGGTACTGGAAGGACAGTTGAGGAGATTCTAAAGGCCACAAAAACTGTTCTTCTTCAGAAACCAGACTCTGCTAAAGCTTTCGACTCTTTCCTTGAGAAGAGAAAGCCAGCACAAACAATTGCATCCCCTCTTACAACGAGGGAGGAAGTGGAGGGAACATCAAATGCCAACAAAACTGAAAACAATTCTGGCAGTAAGGTGCCAAATTCACAGAGCTCTCCCAGCCAAAGTTCAAGCTGCCAAAACCCCCCTACTGATGACCTTGCTGCAAATGTGGCTGAAGGAGATGCATGGTCTGTAGTTCAAGAAAGGGCACTGGTTCAAGCTCTCAAAACCTTTCCAAAGGAAGTCAGCCAACGCTGGGAACGGGTTGCAGCTGCTGTTCCTGGGAAAACCGTGAACCAGTGTAAAAAGAAATTTACACTACTAAAAGAGAGCTTCAGGAACAAGAAAAATGCAGCATAATATGTTCTCTTCTATGCTGGATTGGATTCCAGTTTTCTGTCCCATTCTTTTTGCTTGATTTTGCAGAAGCTACGCTAGAATTCATTGTTATCCCTTTACAGTTATTATTATTATTATTATGAGCTATAAAATTTACTTATTCAAATAGCACATCCGTGTGGAACACAAGTATAGTGGAAGAGTTTTGATTTGAGGAAAACCTTGCCCGGATTTACTTTTTCAATCAAATTTTGATTCAGTTGTTATGCACTCCTAATCTCTAAACTGGTGTTCTAGGAATAATCTAATTGATCCATTGTGCCCCTTTTGGCTCTGATTTGCTTACACACCAACCTTTTAATCTGCTTGGATTTTTATCTCTTGAGTCCGAGAATGAAGATTTTTTTGAAATCTATCCAATGTTGCAAAAATCAAATCTTGCCTAGGCACTAAGTGTTCCTAGACGATAAGTATTTTAATATTGGTGTTCATTTATGCAGCCGATTATGTTAACCCTCGCTTAGTTAGATGGTTGGATTTTATTATGTAACTTTTACTTGCAGTTTGAAGTAATCAATTCATTACTCACTGTTGTTGGAGTTGTAGAGAGATGATAATACTTTATAGGAAGAATATGAAACTGGTTTTTAGTTTTTAAAGAATTTAGATTTAAATTAGACTTTTAAATTTTGGAATAAAATTAAATTTTAATGTTTGATTTTTTTAAAAGGCAGATAAAATATTATTATTATTTTTTTTATTAAAGTACGTAGCCTAGCGGCTTTTAGAACCTTGAATCTATTCTTGAATCAGCAGGAAAAATAGTTCCTCGAATGCAGACAAAGTTGAAGCCGAATAAAGAATGGTATAGTGATCTTGTATAGTGCAGAATGCAGGCCAATAAATGAATTTGTATTTTTAAAAAATAAAAAAGAAGAAGAATGCCATTTTGTTCTTGTATGGTATGTCCCTTTCAAAGAAGCGTCAGCCCAGCTTAGGAACTTCTGTCAAGTGACAATTTCAAGAATTTGAGCTGTCAATATATAAACGCGGAATGCCTTAAATCTTTAGGCCAGTTGACCCACTAAAAGGAAGTATTTACAATTCAACAAAGGAATTAATCATTGTGTCCAACGATAAAAATTCTGAGACACACACACAAAAAAAACTAATGAAATACACCTTTCACGGTGACAATTCAAAATTATTAAATTTTAATTTTAATTCTCTTTTTAGAAAGGAAATTTTCATGTCTACCAATTTCATTGGCAAAGTCCCTATTGTATATTTGACTTTGAGAGTTTGATTTCTTTAGGACTCTTTATTTAGAATTTAGAATCTATCACGAGGTAAGGAAAGAAATGTTAAATTTTTTAAGAAAAATTAAAAACTCACCAACAAAAGATGAGAATTCACAATTTAAAATTTTCTTTATCTAAAAATTAAATATGCATTAATAGTAGCTTAGTTAAACTCAAAATTAAAACTAATCTAGAATCAAGCACAACTATAGAATATGGATTTTACTATGCAGTTTTTACAATGAATTTTAAAAAATCGCCATCTAAACATATATTAATATGAGCATTTTGTACCTGTGCAAAAATTCATTTCCAATATTAAAATACTACTAAATAAAAATAATTCAAATTATAATTTACAATTTCTTAAACTCAAAAATTTTAATTATCCTATTTGAGTAATATAGAGAAAAAAAGAGAAAGAATTAATATTTTTGTTTAATAATAATGTACACACTTTTCATAAAATTTATATTTACAAACAAATTTTTTTTTGAAAATATCTATAATACTAAGCTAACACCTACATATATTGGTATATATAGACAAATAATATATGTACTATATACACATATGATTTTACATTTATATATATTTAATTAAAATATAATCTACCATTAAATTAATTTTTATATGATGATTGAGTTAATTTCATTTTTAGTCCTAGATTTATAGGTGACAATCCATTTTTAATTCTTTTTTATTAAAACATCCCCATTTAGCTATAGTATTATTGTGACATTACCATTTTTAGTCATCCATCAACAAAATCGTTGAAATGTCGTTAAATACAAAGATATTTTGATCTTTTTTATACAAAGTAAGTTATTTGTTATATTTTTTTTTAAAAAAAATCCATAACTGAAGACGAAGAAGCCCTTGTATTTAGTGATATTTAAATTGTTTTGTCGATAAAGGACCAAATTAAAAATGGTCATGCCCAAGGTTGCAAAAATCGCTAGGCGCCTGGGGACCGCCTAGGGCTCCTAGAGCGCCTAGGCGGGCGCCTAGAGCGATTAATCGGCGCCTAGAGCGCCTAGGCGGGCGCCTAGGTGGCCGACCGCCTAGGCGCGATTTTTGCAACACTGGTCATGCCACAATAATTGTAGGACCAAAAATGGTTGTTATGATAAAAAAGACTTAGGCCCTATTTGGTAAAAAGTTAGCTTATAGGCCAATTTTGGCTTATTTGACCACTATTAATTGTTTGATTTAGTTAAAATATCAATATAAATGTTTGGTTAATTAGCTTTTTACAATTCCAAAAGGCTAAAATTGAAAAAGCTACCCAAACAACTTTTTCAATTAGCTTTTTGAGAAAAGAAATTATACCAAACAGCTAACAGCTAACAGCTAATTTACCAAACAGTTTTCTACAATCAGCTAATGTTATCAACTATTTATACGCTCTAATTAACACAATCAGCTAACCACTAACAACTATCAGCTAACAGCCATTTTACCAAACAGGGCCTTAAACTCTTAAAGTGGATTGCTACCTGTAAATTTAAGACTAAAGATGGAACTAACTCTATGATGATTTTAATAAAATAATAATTAAAGAATAGAAAAGATATGATAGATGTATGTGTGGTTATTATGGTAATAGTGATAGAATTATTAAATAGTAATAGAGTTATAATGGTATAAGTGTAATTTTGTCTAACAAAAATACACTAAAATTAAAATAATTTTGTCAAATAAAATGTACATACAATATTTAAAGTAAAATGTATAATTTAAAAAAGCTGACAAAAATCTTAGACATAACTTGAATTAAAACACATTATATTTTCAGAGATAACATTCAATTCGAATATAACTTCTTCTTTTTTACGTAATAATAAAAAAAAAAATGTCCCAATCCATTCACACTGATGAATCTCTTGCCGTTTGCAATCGACAAATGAGTTGGGAACAAATTAAAGGCATAGAAATCATCAAAATTTCTTTAATATTCATCATAGATTACTTTATATATAGCAGCACTTAGAGGGTATGATAGAGAATCTGAATCCTTTGCAACATATATACATTCTTAATTTACCTCTTCTACCAAAGTTATTTCCCCTCAAATTCCCCGAATTGAATATTCTCGAGTTTAGACGTAACATATTGAAAAAGAATATAATGGAGGGAGGGCAGATGATGCAGAAGGTGATGGTGATCCATGATGTGTCAAAACAAAGTTGTTGGAGTGCAATAAGATGGGTTGTTAATGAGGGTTTGTGTTTAAACCCTGGGGATGAGCTTATACTTCTGGGAGTTGTTCACCATCTCAATGATCCTGCTACCTTGGATTTCTTGGCAGCTGCTAAACAATGTAAGCCTGCCCCCCCCCCCTTTTTTTTTTTCAAACTTCTTTTTCTTTTTCTTTGAGAAAATGACATTTGGTCCGACCCATATAGAATTAGGGTCGCCAAGACTTTGTGATCTAATAATGGCACCAAGACTGGACTGAGGTTGTTGCTTCAAGACCTGATAGAAGTCAGTATTGACTATTTGTATTTCAGTAGGTTGAGAAATTAATTATGAACATATACTACATTGAAAAAAGACATAACAATTGAATCTATACCGGTTACTCATGAATCAAATATATTTATATTTTAAAAATTTGGTACCATATTCTTGATTTAAAAAAAAATAATAAAAAATCTGCTTATGCAGTGGGATATGAGACGACAATGACGATTTCAAATGATATGAGAGAAGAAGAAATGGATCATGGGGATAAGGAACAGAACCGGCCCTGTACATATGCGGAGATGCTTGCCCTCTCTAAACAATGCCAACTTCAAAAGGTCAATTCTCCATAAATGAAGAATATTTTTTATTTTAATTAAAAGTTGATAATTAGATTATATATATAGAGATCAGAGGAGTGCACTCATGTGAGAATTGTTGTTCATAAAAGAACTCAGTCCAAAATTATTATTACACACAAATTTTTCCCATTAATTATATGTGAAGTTAATTACATTTTTAGTCCACCACTAACAAATTATGTTAATTAATATTAATAAGGGAAAAGGTATAAGCCCTAAATTTTATCTAAAAAGTCAATTAGCCCCTTAAACTTATAAAAAAAATGTAATTACACCTTTTAACATGTTATGTTTAGGTAATAAAGTTCAAAAACTGATAAACGACATGCTATTACAAGTCATTATTAAGAATCTAACATCAATTTTATCCATTTCTGATGACAATCCGGCGGCCGGCAAAATCACAGAATTGTCGCCGGTCGCTGTCTACAAGAGAAGGTGACCAACTGGTCACCCATGTTAGAGAAGGAAACACGGAGATAAAGAAACGCAGAGATAACTTAAACTTTTAATTGCAAGTAACATCACTATAAAGTGCAACATTTAACAGTATATATATAGAGTGCAAGTAAGTAATTACATTTCACAACGGTACAAATAATGATAATGTTACCCGCATTTAATATTTGTTGGGCATGTACGTGTACTATTATATTGTTGCACTCTAATCTATGATATTAATGCACTCCATAGTATTATTACTTGTAATTAAAGTTCTAGCTAGTTATTTACGAAAATATAACCAATTTTTTCTTCCCTCACTGCTTTAATTTAAAGCAGTTAAATAATCTTTTGAGATGGACGGCTTTCATTGATCCCTAATTCTCTTCTGCGTCCCTTCTTATTTAATCCAAATCCTATATATATACATTCAATATATACACATAGTAATTATAGTACGTATATGTGTGTGTATATACTATTATATTTAAATTATAACATAGATGTGCATTATTATATTATTATTATCAGGTTAAGCTTTGGGTAGACGTACGTGTTGGGGTTTCAAGAAAAGTGGTTGCGGTGGAAAGCGCCAAGGATTTGGAGGCTACTTGGATAGTTTTAGACAGGGAGATGAAGAAAGAGAGAAAGTACTTCATGAAGAAGTTAAGTTGCGGCATATGGAAGGTGAAGAGTGATAATACGGCGGAGCAAGTGAGAGCACCGCCGCTACCCACCCAAAAAACATCCCCCACAACCGCCGCCGCCGCGCCCACCACCACAAGCGCCGCCGCCCAAATGTCGTACAATGAAATGATACCATCCTCCCGAGGAAAACTCTCTTCTTCTTCTCGACAAAGTACGTATGCTAATTCACTCATTTCAATATTAAATTCTACCAAACAGATCGAGTCAATATATATTAAATTCATTTTGATTATATTGCCAGAATCATCACTAAATGACCCATCAAAACCAGTCGCCACAGCTTCAATCTCCAGTAGCGTTGACAGCAAGAAAGATGGGTCTGAAAACAACAACAACAAAGTTGAAGAAATGGAGGAGAATGTGGAAGAGACGACATTATTATTTTCGAATTCGGTTTGCTCATTGTGCCAGAACAAGAGGCCGGCGGCTAAGCCAGGAGGAGGGAAGAAAGACTTCACATATGCAGAGCTTGAGGAGGCGACGGGTGGGTTTTTGGGAGAGAACTATTTATCAGAAGGCGGGTTTGGTTGCGTTTACAAAGGGAAGTTGAAGAATGGGGTGAAAATAGCTGTGAAGCAGCACAAGAACATGATGAGCCTTCAGGGGGAGAGAGAGTTCAAATCAGAGGTTGATGTTCTGAGCAGAGCCACACATGAGAATCTGGTAATGCTGTTAGGTTCATGTTCTGAAGGGACTCATAGGTTGCTGGTTTATGAATATGTCTGCAATGGCTCCCTAAATGAACATCTCTCAAGTAAGCTCCCAATTCAATATATCATTTTTTGCTGGTTATTTTGTGGTATAGGCCTGTTTGGTAAATGGCGGTTAGTTGTTAGCTGATTGCGTTAATTAGAGAGTATAACTAGTTGATAACATTAGTTGGTGTAGAAAAGTGTTTGGTAAATTAGTTGTTAGCTGGTAGCTGTTTGATATAATTTCTTTTGTGAAAAAGCTAATTGAAAAAATTGTTTGGAGTAGTTTTTTGAATTTTAGCATTTTGGAGTTGCAAAAAGCTAATTAAACAAACACTTACAGGGCATTTGGTTGGAGATGGGGAATTACGTAGGAAAGGAATTGCAATTCCATGGAAGATGAATTACTGGGAATAAAGTGGGAATTTCAATTCCAGTGTTTGGTTTACAGGAATAGAATTATTGGGAATTTCAATTCCAATGTTTGGTATACATGGGAATTGAAAGGGTATAAGTAGTATAAAGTCAAAAATGTCCATTGTTGTTGTTAAGCATTAATTTTAGGTTAAAAAAGAAAGGGGCAATTTTGACTCATCACTATCTTTTTTTCTTCCTAATATCCCAGGAATTAAAATCCCGGGGGACATGGGATTTTAATTCCATGAAAATGGGAGAATTGCAATTCCTTTCAACCAAACAAAGAGAATTTTGTGGCCTTTAAAATTATGTGGGAAGAGAATTTAAATTCTTTTCAACCAAACGCCCTGTTATATTGATATTTTAAGTAAATCAAACAATTAATAGTGGTCAAATAAGTCAAAATTAGCCTATAGGCCAATTTTTTACCAAACAAGGCCATAATAATTTTCTGTATATATGGTCCACTTCTGATCTGATTTGAGTCAGGTTAAAGTGGATTCGAGTTCTCTTGAGTGAGAAGTTAATTTGTTATGTTATATGTACAAAATGGATAATGGATAAATGAAAAATTAATTCGAATAGGAAAAATAGAATTAGGAAAGCTTAAGCTTTTGTCCGACATTAGAAAATGGATGTATGTTTGTATTACTAGTTGAATGAAGGATATTTAGTTTTAATTTATTGTTATGTTTTGAAATTATATTGCAGGTGATGCTATGATACCTCTAAACTGGGAGCAGAGATTGAAGATAGCAGTGGGAGCTGCTAAAGGTTTAGAGTATTTGCATGCACAAAAAATCATACACAGAGATATTAGACCTAACAATATTCTCATCACCCATGATCATCAATCTCTGGTAGGTATATATATATATATATGCTATATATAATTAATTTTATGATTCAATTCATGTATGAAAATATAATCTTTATATATGTATGTATGCAGCTAGGAGATTTTGGACTTGCAAGAGCAAGGAGCAATAATGATGAGTCAAATAATAATGAGTTCTCAAATGAGAGTGTAGTTGGGGCACTGGGATATATTGCCCCTGAATATGCAGAGACTGGCAAATTCTCAACAAAAACAGATGTTTATTCTTTCGGACTCGTCTTATTGCAGCTTATAACTGGACTCAACAATACTGACGAGCGTCTCAAAGGCAGGAGCCTTGTTGAATGGGTACCTATATTTCTACTATAATCATCAACTCAACTCTTCATTCTATAATATATACTGTCCATTTAACGGTTCAGATGTGCCCGACTAATCCTCATTCACTCTGGGCTAAGGGGAATCGAACCCAGATTTTCCCCAAACTCATTTGCCACTTGAGCTACCCCATTAGGTTACAGTACAGTTTATGATCCGCTGCACAAAATAGAATCAAGAATTCAATGTTGAAATACATACATACAATATAATAATACTGCAGGCAGTCCCAGTTTTGGAGCAGAAGAATTACCCACGTCTTATTGACACAAGGATTGTTGATTCTCATGACGTCCACCAACTCTTTGGTATGGTGCAACTGGTTGAGGAATGCTTGAGGAAGGATCCCAACAAGAGGCCACCCATGAAATGTGTAAGTCTATCTTACCACTCGACCAATTGCAAATTTGTATGTATATATATGCTATTACGGGCGTTTGGTTGAAAGCTAATTAAGGCAAATGAATTAAGGCGACGGGGAAAATGAATTGTAATTACTGGGAATTGAAAATGAATAAATAAATAAATAAAAACAAAAATGATCTTGGAAAGTCCGCCCAACTGCAGGGCGTTTTAGGGCTGTCCTGTGGGTTTAGGCCTACTTTGACACCCCTAGTTAGAGGGAATTGCAATTTTGTGCTAAATAATGAAATTTTTGGGAGGTAAACTATTTTTTTTATCTAAACTCTTCTTATTAGGGTTTGGCAGAGTGAGTAGAGCCGTCAAAACGTCTCGCGGGGCGAAACGGGCCAAAACACACCAAAGCCCGTCCTCGTAGCGGGACGGGCTAAAAAACCCGCCTCTTAGCGGGCTTGGAATGTGATCGGCCCGTCCCGCCATGCCAAAGCCCGCTGGCGGGGCGGGCTAGCCCGCCAATCAATTTTTTCACTGTGTTAATTTTTTTTTTTTAAAAAAAAATCATTGTACAATATCCTTCAAAAAAAAAAAAAAAGAATCACTGTACAGACATACAGTAACACTACCTAGTATTGTATTCCTATAAATCTATAATCCTATAAGTTATAACACACTAACACAATTACACAAACCAAAATAACACAAAAAATAATATGTATTAAATACTAAATATATATACAAAATATATATGTATTAGCAGGTCGCGGGCTAAACCCGTGACCCGCCTGACCCGCCCCGCCTGGACTCGTGACCCAGGCGGGGCGGGCTAAATGCCCGCCTCCTGGCGGATCAAAATTTGAAGAACACGTCCCCTACCTACGGCGGTACGGGACGGGTCGACCCGGCGGGTAAAACCCATTTTTGACAACTCTAAGAGTGAGTACCCAAAAATACCAGATTTGTTGACATATATATATATATCTAACAAAATATTGTGTATGTTTGAGAGTCGGGTAAAGTATTTTCCTATTTAATAAAATCTATCTTACTAGGGTTTGAGAGTATCGAATAGATACCCAATTACCCAAAGATACAAGACTTGTTGACATTTCTAATCTTTATTGATCCTACCTAGCTAATTTGAATAAATATTGACATATATGTTTTTTTGGTAATAACAATAATGCAGGTGGTTGACGCCTTATCGGACATTATAGAAGGACAGGCAATCAGGCAATGCTCTCAGCAGTCTAAAACATATTCGTTTAGCAATGCATTAATCGATGGCATTCAACCCCAAAAAGACAATAATAAAGTCAAAGATAATAATCAAAATTTAATTAATAACAACAAATGTAAATCAGAAAAAGCTGCATCAACCCTCGTCAAAGAAAGCGAAAGAAAACAATGTTCGGAGCGTGGCATAGAGGTTAGAAGGGTTGGGTTTAAAAGCAGTGGAACAATAAAATCTATGTGCAGAAAAAAGGTACTTTATGATGAGATGATTCTTTAACATACATTCTACACTTCAATTGTCTTTTCATGTTTTCAAAGTCAGAGGCTCGTTATGCTCATAAGCAAATATTTAGCCTCTGTGTTCAGCTGAATTACCATGATTTATATCCTCCAAAATGCTTTGTTGAGTCGGAAAGTGGAGGAGCATTGGAGTTGGGGATTCAACCTTCTAGGAACAACAATGTTTTGTATCATAAAGAAGCCTAAATTTGTTTGAAAATTTTATGTAAAATATATATGAAGCCCAGTTTACCAAAATAGATGAGTTTGGCGCCACATTTATGAAACAAATGAGATTATTAAAAAATAATATATTGGAACCTACCAGTTAAAAGTTTAAAGATAATTTAAAAAACATAATTTCTTTGATATTATTTTGAGATATATTAGAAAGAAGAGTAATGCAAACGAAATGGTAGAAAGGAGTAGTAAGGTAGTGTTTGATTGTACACTTGACAAACGAGATACAAATATATAGAGTTACTGCCAGCCAAGGTCCCTTGACTTTGGTGATTCCGTCAGCTATTGTCATTTATATATAACTTTAATAAGTCTCAATGTAGTCATTTGACTTTTGTAATTTTAACCTCCAGCCGTTCTCCCGTTAGTATCTCACGTTTGCATAGTTAATTTCATGGGTAAAATAGTAATTTCTCGTTATTTATTGATTTTTAAAGTTAGAAACACATATTTAGAGTAGTTCTTTGGGCTGCAATTAGGGGTGGGCGTCGGTTGGGTTCATGTGACACCTTAATTTTATTTCGAATATCCGAAAATTTTGAGTGATGCTTTTGACACCTGATATCCTAACCAAATTTAATTTGGATATATTTGGTTCGAGTGAAATTATTTCGGGTTAGTTTGGATATACCCAAAATTTTATTTTTATCAATTTTAAATTTTATAACGGTTTTATTATTTTTGTATTTATACTTTTTCATATAATATTCGGATATACTAAAT
The DNA here is from genome assembly GCF_001879475.1 of Ipomoea nil. Taxonomy (NCBI): domain Eukaryota; kingdom Viridiplantae; phylum Streptophyta; class Magnoliopsida; order Solanales; family Convolvulaceae; genus Ipomoea; species Ipomoea nil. The sequence goes on along the minus strand of NW_017616696.1, from coordinate 2,784,489 downwards.
TTTAAAATATTCAAATCGATAACTATTCAGATTCACCCGAAATTTAAAATTCAATTTGGGTTTCGGGTGGTAGCTCGGTGCAAATTACGCTCACCCCTAGGTGCAATAAATTGAGAAAGTATACCTGAACAACACAAACTCAGACAATTTAACCCAAAATTACTTGTTTACCTGGTCTTATCAAATTTAAAAATTATTTTTTAAAATAATTTTAAATAAAATAAATATTTTAAATTTAAAAAAACAAAAAAAAAAAAAAAAAAAAAAAAAAAAAACAAACAACTGACGAAGAAGTCTTCGTCTCCGACAGGGTCCCTTCGTCTCCTGGCCAGAGACGAAGAGGTTCGTCTCCGGCCATGGAGACCAAGGGACCTTCGTCTCCGACCAGGAGACGAAGAGACCCTGCCGGCGGGTGTTCTATTTTTTTTTTTTAAATATTATTATTATTATTATTTAATAATTAAATATTTATTTTATCTTTTAAAAATCAATAACTAATGAGAAATGACCATTTTACCCTTAAAATTAAGGGTGCAAACGTGAGATACTAACTGGAGGACCGTTGGAGGTCAAAATTACAAAGTCGGATGGCTACACTAAGACATATTAAAATTAAGGACGATAGTTGGCGGAACCACCAAAATCGAGGGACCTGGGCTGGCATTAACTCCAAATATATATGAGCAAAATGACTACTGAACATATTTTTAATATCAAACAAAATTAGATTATCAAAAGAAGAATTTCCAACAACATATATATGATTTAAGTCTTGAATGATGAGTAGAGCCTAAAATTCTTGTAGGGTAAGAGCCTAATTTTTTTTTTTTTTTTTTTTTTTTTTAGTTTCCAGTCAATAAAAAAAGGAATAAAGTTCAAATTGGCCACTGAACGTAACCTGAAAATGCAATTAGGTCACTAAACGAAAAAAAAAGATGCAATTAGACCACTGAACACCCAAAAACGTGCAATTAGGCCACTGAACACTCAAAATGTATGCAATTTCACCGGATAGCAGGTTACCTGCTTACGTGGCGGCTGAGTTGGCATTTTTAATAACTTTTAATAATACATTTTTAAAAAAAAAATTGAATTTTTTTTTAAATAAATAAATTTGTTTTAAATTAATTTTTTTTAAACTTTATTAAAAATTATTAAAAATGCCAACTCAGCTGCCACGTAAGCAGGTAACCTGCTAAAAATGATGGTAACCTATCAGGTGAAATTGCATACATTTGGAGTGTTTAGTGACCTAATTGCACTTTTTTTTTTTTTTTTTTCATTCAGTGACCTAATTGCATTTTCAGGTTACGTTCAGTGACCAATTTAAACCTTATTCCATAAAAAAAATTACCTAATTGTTCTTTTCTCTTAAGAGTGACATCTCTCAGACTCAACTCACAAGTTAAAACCACACATCTTTTGTAATAAAAAAAAAAAAAATCGTGTGCTGTATTATTAATTACATTACATTCATTGTATCAAGTGGTATATCAACAGTTGCATAATGTTTCTGACAAAAACCAAGAGTAAATGAAATTTGAAGAACAGATGGAAAGAAAATGCAAGTGTTAGCAAATGAAGTTTCAAGAACAAAAACCAATTTAGTTTCATAATTGGGTAACTTTTGAAAAGTATTTTTCACATAAGTTAAACTTGACTAAAGCCAGCAAGAAATTTTGTATACATTGCACAATATTACTTCAAACTCAATCAAGCAGTACTTCAAAAGTCTAAGCAGATCATCGAGAATGGATAGCAAAAACCATATTTGATCTTACTTTTGAGTAAGTAATATTTAAAAAACAAAAAATGTATAACAGTCTTTCAAAATCCTTTTGATCACACTAGGAAACTGATATTGATTCTCAATAAATACAACATGCAACAGATCTCATAATATGAGCATTCAAACACAACTTTGGAACTGACCCTTTCTCTCCTTTTCAAATCTGCTTCCCAAGTTTGATACAACATCAGACTCAACTGGTATATAAACAGTGGGAGAAGACTGTGTAAAGATCCAACAATAGCTGCACACACATTTATTGGTGTTACGAAAGGAAAGAGAGAGTTTCTAATATGCTGTCGTATATTGTCTCAAACTGTCATTTAGAAAAGATCGATAATACAAAGCCCTATATATAAATAGGTACTTAGAAGACTACGAATTGGAAACAAGTTTCCATATGTCCTACCTACCTAAATTCCTAAAACTGCCTAATATATAGAGATTCTATATATCAAAATTATATATTCCATAACAATTGGAAAGTGAAAATGCACACATTTCCTTTGGAGTGGGAGAAGACTGTGTAACACACACACACACACAAAAACAAACAAACCTTCATGGCACTCAATCTTTCCTTATGCACACATTTCATAATATATATATATATAGGGTACTTACAAGACCAGAAATCCAATGAGAAGACCAGAAAGCAATTATCACAATCAGCAAAGTGAACAAAACCATATCTACTCTGATCTTTTCATGCCCAGCTTTAGCTGGTGGTAGATCACAACAACTTTAGTAATCTTCCCATGATGTTCAAATACATTTTTCAACTCATCTTCAGTGATATTTCTGTGCAAGTTCTTTACATATACAGCTTTAACCTGTAGATTGGTAAAATAGCAATCCTCGAGCATGCATGCATGCATGCTGCCATGCTCTTCTCTTAAAAATAAAAATAAAAAATCCTGTGCTGTATTATTAGTTACATTACATTCATTGTATCAAGTGGTATATCAACAGTGGCATCATGTTTCTTACCAAAACCAAGAGTGTTTAGAATTCAAAATAAAAGTTATATATTCTTATACATGTCATTCAAATGATCGAATATATCCAAAAAAAAAAAAAAATTTTAAATATTAGCTCAAAAAATATTATTATTATCTAAACTAAATTTTAGGTGAAAACAGAAAATAGAGAACAATTTTCTGTTAGTAAACAAGTTTTCTAAATAGAAAACAGAAAATGAAAACTGAAAAATTAGAAAATAGAAAACAGAGAATAGTTTTTTGTTGGTAAACGGAGCAATTTAAGGTTTGCAAATTAAAGGTCTTGTAGAAGTGACAGCATAGCATCAGTAGAATCTAGCAGTCCTGAATTAGTGAACATAGATTCCCAATACTCTGCAGCAGGGGGGGGGGTAAATAGGGGCAGATTGTTATTCAAAGCAGCAGTGGGGTATTGAAGCCTGGCTTTCTTCCTCACCTCAACTTCCCCACACTCTTCAGCAGCTGTGGCTGTGGCTGTGGCTGTGGGGGGTAAAGCAGTGAAAGAATTTTGCAGTGGATAACAGGCTTCAAATCTAACACCACATGCAGCTTGGAGGGTACCTGAATCCATTGTAGCAATTTCTTTGGCCTTCAATGTTGCAGAATTATTGGCACCATTGTTTTGTGGATTCTTGTGTTCTTCTTCTACAAATTTAAAGAAGAAGTCAAGATCATCAAAAAGCTCAATCTCTTTGCCCTCAGCATATGCAGATGCAGGTGGTGCTGAATTGTCACCAAACTCGTCTTTCCTTTTCTTGCTTCTCACCACAGTCTCTTTGCCCTTAAAGAACTCCACCCTCTGGTTCAAAAGCTGCAGTTTTGAAACCAAAATCTCCCTGTGACAAGTCTCAGGATTATCTCCTTTCCTTTTCTCGTTCTTAACCCTAGTCCTTTCCTTGCCGGCCTCGAGCAAAACCTTGACTTCGTTGAGTTCCGGGGGCCAACTCTCCAGTTTGCCGTCAGGGCCGAGGATAACAACACCTATTTTCAAACCGCACAATATTCCCAGCTCCTTGCTTTTCTTGATGATGCACGCTGCCCTCCTCTCATAACACATTTTCTGAGCTTTTTCGGCCATGGCAACGCTACTTTTTCTTGGAGAAGAAGGTTGTCTGGAATCTGGGGTTTTAATGTCTTAATGTCGAGGATTCCTATGACACTCTCCCTTATTTAATTTCAATATTGCTAACGGCCTAAACCATATTTGGAACCTTTCTTTAAATTGCATTAAAAAGCCTTTTTAGTTAGTTAACTAATTTTTTAAGAAACTCTTCAAAGCTAATCATTGTTCTTGTTTATTCCAAATATATCATTCTTCCCAAAATTTTCCCTGTAAGTAACTGAGCTGCACATGTAAACTTATTCCAAATATATCATATATTACCTACTAAAACGCCATAGGTAAAGGCATTCAAAGATTTGGTTTGATATCAAATTAATACCAAACCAAAAATAAATAAATAAATAAAATTGTTAACCTATCTGTATTATAATTTATAAGTTCAACATGATATTCTTGATTGAAATAGGACTTAAACTTGTGATCTTCCGTTTGAAATAGTCATGCACAGTAATATCATCAAACAACATGATACTTGGCAACCAATTTATTTATTTATTATTATTATTATTATTTTTTTTTTTTGCAACTAAAATTGATGATTCCAGCTCGACCAAACCCGTCTGGGACGAGCGTTTCATCGTCTCTCTCATGCAATCGCCATAGGAATTTGCAGATCGTCGAAAATTGCAAAGATCCGCAACCTACAGATCCACCGTAAACGCCTTCTTTGATCAAATGACGGAGCTGAAACACCTCCTCGATCGCCTTCTTGACACCAATCCAGAGATTCGCATCACGGGTGGAGGAAATTAAAGTCAATCCATGGCTCCGCAAAGAGTACAACTAAACACATTCGATTTAATCTCCTTCTCCTCCCAGCATCAACTTGTTCGGTCTATTCGGTACTCACAGCGGCATCGTCGACACCGAGCGGGTTCTATCGACCGAACTGAAAGATCGATAAAATCGTCTACGGTATAGAGAGGATAGCTAGGGTGGAGGGATTGATTGCAAAACTCCATTAGGTAGAGCATCGTGTTGATAATGTGTTGTGAAACGAAGAAAAATTATAAGTGACCAAGAATAAGAAAATACAGAGAGATTATAAAGAAAAGGAGGATCATCTTATTCATCATCAGTCATTCTTCTACAAAGGTATATATATATATATATATATATATATATATATATATATATATATATATATATATATATATATATATATATATATATATACACATAAATGGTAAAAAGTATATCAATTACAACTGTTACAAAATGGATAATAATGTCCTCAATAATGTTTTGTTTATAACAAAAAGGTTAAATTGAGTTTGTAACTTGATTTATGAATTTTTTGGGTCTTAAATTTTAAGAGCATAATATGTATAATTTGTAAGTGGCTAAGAATTATGAACATTATAATGACTATTGTTTTTCATTTCTCATATGTTTTCTCCTTTTACTATTTTGGTACTTGGTGAGTTGGTGACAATAGTTTTAACAACCTGAAATATGCCCTTATTCATGGTTTTACTTGTGTTCTAATCCCATTATATATTTTATAATTTTTACACATTAATAATGACTACTTTCCATCATAAAGATCATAATATAGTTAAAATTGAAAAAGATCACGATTTTGAAATTACTACACAATTGAGTGAAAGCAATCATGATGAATTGGTGAATAATGATGAATTTTTTATTTATTTATTTTTGAATAATGATGAATTTAATATAAATGAGATTGAACAAAATATCAGTGAGAATGCGAAGAGTGATGTGAATAATGAGACAATAATAAAGTTATGTATTGGAATGGAGTTTCAATCACTAGATACTCTAATGTGTTATACTAATTATCCAAAACATAAAGGATTTGGAATTCGCAAAAGTCGCATAAAGTCTAGAAAGAATCAAATGGTTATTAGACAAGAATTTGCTTGTTCACCGTGCAATATATATATATATATATATATATATATATATATATATATATATATATATATATATATATATATATATATATATATATATATATATATATATATATATATATATATATAGCGGGGCAATAAGAAAAAACCTTCATATGATGAAACACACATGGAATGCAAAGCCATGATTTATGTAATTAGAAAATGCGAAGACAAAATGGGTAATATATAAAATGAGTAAATTTTAATTTTGGTCATGTGACTATTGTGGTTTTGTTATTTGCAATTCACGACTTTCAAAACTAACAATTGAGTACCTTAACTATTCAATTTTTATTAATTTTAGTCTATTCGACCAAATTACTGGCAAAAAGTGACCAAAAAATTTTGATAGTAAAATAATGACATTTTGGTCTTTTACTTCTACTCTGTTCTTCTTCTCCATTTTTCTCTTCAATGCCGCCAGAAAACCTCCATTCCCGTCGGAAAATTTTAATAAACGCAGCCATTACATAAACAAAGTGTTGGGTAATATGGTTGAAAATTCCCAAAAATAACAATCCTGCCAAAAACCTTTCTTCTCCCCACCCAAATTTTGTTCACTAATGATTGCCAAGGGATGATGCCAAATTGAAAGTGAAGGTGTTGGATTCGAAGGTGAAGGCTCTGATCCTCTGTCGATATTGCTAAGGACATAGGAGTTTCACTGTTCTATTTTCTACCACACATACAAAGATGAAATTGTCCCTTAGATTAAAGATTAGTTGACTAATTAAAATTTTCTGTGAAATTTTGCCAGCAATTTAATTGGAGTGACCAAAATTGAATAGTTAAGTATTAAATTAACATTTTAAAAAGTTATGGACAACAATTAACAAGATCTCAATAGTCACAGAATCAAAATTAAAATTTATTCTATATAAATTTGGGATAAAGTATAAATAAACCATTGAACTATTTGAGAAATAACAATTAAGCCACCGAACTCAAATAACCCTCAAATAAACCATTGAACCTGAAAAAAAAAAAGCAATTAACATTTTTAATAAATTAACTCAAGATTTTGCCTGACTGAATTGACAAATGTTTATTTTATTTACGTTTTTTTAATTATAATTCACCTACATAGTAATATATTTTAAAATAATTATAATCAAAATAGTTTTATCTTGTCTACATCTAATTTATTAATTTATTTATTATTATTTTTTAAACAAAAAAATCAGTGGAAAATTAGTAATAAATATATCAATCAATCAAATTTCGACAAGACAAAAATATATTGATTATAATTATTTTAAAATATATTACTATGTAAGTGGATTATAATAAAAGAAACGTAAATAAAATAAACATTTGACAATCTAGTCAACAAAAATCTAGAGTTAACCTGTTAAAAGTGTTAATTGCTCTTTTTCTGAGTTCAATGACTTATTTACTTATATGTAGATGACAGAGTAAAAGACATTTTTAGTCCTAAATTTATAGTGGCTTGGACAATTTTAGTCCTTTATAAAAAAATTTGCCATTTTATGGACAGAGTTATTGTGGCGAGGACATTTTTGGTCCTCCGTCTATATTTATGTTAGATAACCGTCTGAGAGAGGGGTAATTACGTCAATTTAGGCTATCTCCTTCTATCTATTATATCTATGTGTGTTTTGTTTTCTTCTCGGTCATAATTCGAAGGAGTCGGAGAGTCCAAGTTGCAGTTGTACGAAGAAATTGCCGGAGAATCGAAGCCGCCAAACAGGTTACTAATCAAATAGATAGAAGGAGAATCAAAGCCGCCAAACAGGTTACTAATCAAATAGATAGAAGGAGAATCGAAGCCGCCAAACACACATTGATATAATATATAGAAGGAGATAGCCTAAATTGACGTAATTGCCCCTCTCTCATACGGTTATCTAACAGAAATATAGACGGAGGACCAAAAATGTCCTCGAAATATAGATGGAGGACCAAAAATGTCCTCGCCACAATAACTCTGTCCATAAAATGGCAAATTTTTTTTTTATAAAGGACTAAAATTGTCCAAACCACTATAAGTCTAGGACCAAAAATGTCTTTTATGTTGATTTTTGGTACTGATTTAGAAAAAGTTAAGGAAACTAAGGATTTTCTTAGTTCCAGTTTCTCCATGAAAGATTTAGGAGAAGCAGAAGTTATTCTTGGAATAAGAATAATTAAACTTCAGGATGGTGTAAGTTTAACACAATCTCATTATATTCAGAAAGTGTTAAAAAGATTAAATCACTTTAGTGGTTTCCCAGTTTCTACTCCAATGGATCCTTCATTGAAGTTAATACCAAATGAAGGTGATCTGGTCCTACAATTGGAGTATTCTAAAGTGATAGGATGCCTTATGTATGCAATGACAAGTACTCGGCCTGATATTGCTTTTGCAGTAGGGAAACTGAGTAGATACACTAGTAATCCTAGTGCAGTACATTGGATGACATTAAAAAGAATTTTAAAATATTTGAATAAAACCATTAATTATGGTTTAAAATATTTAAAAGATATTTTCATCCTTGAAGGATATTCTGATGTCAGTTGGATATCAAATCAGGAAGATTATTCCTCAACTAGTGGATGGGTATTTCTGCTTGGAGGAGGTGCTATCTCCTGGGCTTCTAAAAGGCAAAGTTGTATTTCAGACTCAACTATGGCATCTGAATTTATTGCATTGGCAGCAACATGCAAAGAAGCTGATTGGCTAAGGAATTTAATTCTTGAAATTCCAGTTTGGCCAAAACCGATGTCACCTATTTTAGTACATTGTGACAGTGCTACTACACTGGTCAAAGCATATAACAGTGTTTATAATGGCAAGTCAAGACACATAGGCTTGCGACATAGCTATGTGAAAGAGCTCTTAAGTAATGGTGTTGTAGCACTAGACTTGTACGATCCCGGTTCAATTTAGCGGATTCGTTTACAAAAGTCTTGGCAAGGGACATGGTTTTAAAGACATCGGAAGGGATAGGTTTGAAACCCGTTGATAGTCAAGAGATGAAGAAAAACTCAACTCACGCCTAAGTTATCACGTTAGGCCTTGAGTTCAATGTAGATGATTACTTCATTTATTGGCGGCAAGTACTATATTAACAAGTATCCCTAAAGTAAGTACTTGGTCTGCATTGTAGTAGGGATGAGTTTTACTCTTAACTGATCTTTTGAAAAAATGCTTGGTGCAGGGCATGAAAGAAAAGATCAGCCTATGTGAGCATGAAGTGTGGCCGCTTCAACAAGTTTGGGTTTAGCTTGGAAATGCTTATGAATGGAAACGGACACAGGGCCTTTAATAGTGTCAAGTTATTTTGAGTTGTAGTAACTGTAAAGCTTGTGTGTATTATATCTACGTTTCTTCAAAGAGACTGCGTGATTCAAGGTTCGTCCATCACTGCAATCAGAATTAATGTAACGCATATAATACTATGTGAAAGTTCAATCTGTAAGACACTTTCATTTATGCATGAGTTTTGGATCTATCTTGGTACAGTGTTAATTTTTACTATATAAATGGAGGAGGAATGTTAGAAATTTATATAGTAATGGAGATTAATGTTTCAGATGGACTACCAAGAAAGCTTAAATAATATTTGGAGTTGTGGAATTATAAATATCATTTTATTTTGGTAGAAAGTAAAATGGGAAATATGTTTTTCGTATGCTTTCGGCCATTAAACTTCACTTTCGGCAAAATGAAGTTTCGACCAAATGAAACCTTTCGGCCAAATGCTTCTTTCGGCCAGATGATCGGAGCTAACGAAAGTGGACTTTCGTTAAATGAGAATTCACTTTCGGCTATGTAAGTACATACATGCACGTAAGTTCACTTTGGTTTTAATTTGGAAACTTCCGTTGATTTCCATGTTGGAGCATGCAATGTCGAACAAAAGTAATATATATATATATATATATATATATATATATATATATATATATATATATATATATATATATATTCATGATTTGGCCTTAATATATATATATATATATATATATATATATATATATATTACTTTGTTATTTTGCATGCCGTGAATGAACCTATGTAGGTCCATATCTTATGATAATGTATTAATGTATATGGTTCAGTTATTTTTTTTCCCATGCTTGATATATCAGATAAGATATATCTTATGGAAGTTAAATTTTAAATTTAAATGATTAACTTCCATGTAACTTCTCCAAACTGCTTTGTGTGCGTCTATAAATATTTAGAGAAACGTCTGAAAAAGATACATGCAATAAACTTGCAGAAGACTGAGATATTTCACAGTACTGCTTTTCTACAGGAAATTCTTAAACAAAGCAACTTAAGAATTTCATCATCTTCTTGTATCCTATAAGATTAAATCTTGAACCTTGTTGCTTCAGTTGAGGGAGATTTAAAACTTATAGGAAAGTGATTACACGCCTGAAGATCTCGTTTCCTCACTTCCCTATCATCAAACACTCCTATTTATCTAACAATTTCTTTGCCCTTCAATGTTGCAGAATTGTCACCATTGTTTTGTGGATTCTTGTGTTCTTCTTCTACAAAGTTAAAGAAGAAGTCAAGATCATCAAAAAGGTCAGTCTCTTTGCCCTCAGCAGATGCAGATGCAGATGGTGCTGAATTGGGAGAAGGATTTAAGAACATCATCTCCCTCTTCTTCAAAAGCTGGAGTTTTGAATTCAAGATTTCCGAGCACCCTTCTTCAACAAAGTCTTTCCTTTTCTTGCTTCTCACCAGAGTTTCTCCCCCTGCTGCAATCTCTTTGCCCTTAAAGAACTCCACCCTCTGGTTCAAAAGCTGCAGTTTTGAAACCAAAATCTCCCGGTGAGAAGTCTGAGGATTATCTCCTTTCCTTTTCTCGCTCTTAACCCTAGTCCTTTCCTTGCCGGCGTCGAGCAATGTTGGGTAATATGGTTGAAAAATCTCAAAAATAATAATCCTACGAAAAGATTAATATTATATGGGAAAACAAAAAATCTGGGAAGGAAAAGGTGGAGTGTTTGGATATAGGTTTAGCACGAGTTCGAACACAAAGTTCTTTTCCTTAAAACCTTATTTGCTACCTCCCACAAGTGCTAGGAGCGTTGTAGCCTAGGTTTCGCAGGATAAAACGTGCTACGATTCTTTGTTTAAGCACCTAAACAAAGAACCCGGCAAACAAAGCAAAGCAGTGAACACTAGTTGGTAAAGAAGAGAGTAGAAGCAGAGTTTTGAGAAGCTGAAAGCTACTGGAATTCCTTTCGTTTCTGTACTGTGTAAAATGCTTCTGCCCTACCTCTCTTTATATAGGGTTGTTGGAAGGGATAGCATTCAACATGGCATTTAATTGGTATTAAACCAATTGTGTAACACCTGTAACAGCCACCCACTAAGTGGGATTAAACTCAGAATTTAAAATTGGAATTAAAACAGTATTAATTCCGTAACAGATGAGTTTAATCTGTACAACAGGTTGAACTTTCGGGTTTTAGACCGTTGGGGTGCAGGTTCACATGAGAGCACACGGACCAGGCAACACGAGAGTACATCTCTCGTGCGCGCTGCGGTGCAACCCGATAGTGCACCTCTCGTGATCACTAGTGCACCACAACCTCTCTTGCTCTTTGTAGAGCGAGAAGGCCAGCCAATTTCTGGACGACATTCGTGCCTACGCACGCGAGCTCGAGCTTGAATCAAGCCTTTTCAATCTCCTCTAGTTGGATTTTGATTTGCACCCCCCCCCGCGCGAGAGAACCTCTATGCTATACAATTCTACAAGCTTCAAAAGAGCTCATGTATATAAGGGGGGCAAATCTTGTTTCCAAACCAATGTGGGGCAAAGTCCACTATTTTCCCTTCATTTCCCAACTCAAATGGGTCTACTTTGAGAATCGATATCTCATTCACCCATTATCCGTTTTGAGCGTACAATATATCAATCTCTTCGTCTTACTACGAAGAATCCGAATCCACTTTGACCCGACCCAAATCGGAAGTGGACCCCACTGATAATTGTACCACAAAATAGCCACTTAATATGCCATTTTATGCCATTTTAAGCTAATTTTTCCAACAAGCAAAAGCTTGACGTCGTTGAGTTCCGGGGGCCAACTCTCCAGTTTGCCGTCAGGGCTGAGGATAACAACACCAATTTTCAAACCGCACAATATTCCCAGCTCCTTGCTTTTTTTGATGATGCACGCTGCCCTCCTCTCATAACACATTTTCTGAGCTTTCTCTGCCATGGCAACGCTACTCTTTCTTGGAGAAGAAGGTTTTACGAGGGACTCCTCGGGGGTTTTATTAATGTCCAAATTTCGAATCACAACTCACCAGATTTGGCAAGTTTCCCTTATTTAATTCTTCCAAAATTAATTAATTGCTAACGGCTTAAACGATATTTGGAAGCTTTCTTTAAATTGCATTAAAAAGCCTTTTTAGTTAGTTAAATAATTTTTTAAGAAACTCTTCAAAGCTAATCATTATTCTTGTTCATTTATTATTAATTTTGTTTATTCCAAATATCATACTTCCCAAACTTCACCAATGTGACCAACTGAGTTGTTCATGCGGACTTATTTCAAATATCATATATTACCTACTAAAACGCCATAGTTAAAGGCATTCAAAGATTTGGTTTGATATCAAATTAATACAAAACCCAAAAAAAAAATTAATAAAAATTGTTAACCTATCTGTAGTATAATTTATAAGTTCAACATGAAAATGCTAACATTCAATCCCCTTCCGTTTGAAATAGCCACGCACACTAATGCCATCAAACAACCAGGTACTTGGCAACCATTTTTTTTTTTTTTTTTGCAACTAAAACTGATGATTCCGGCTCGACCAAACCCGTCTGGAACGAGCGTTTCATCGTCTCTCTCACGTAATCTCCATAGGAATTTGCGGATCGCCGAAAAACTCAAAGATATGCCACCTACAAATCCACCGTAAACGCCTTCTTTGATTAAATGATGGAGCTGAACACCTCATCGATCGCCTTCTCGACACCAATTCGAAGACTCGCATCATGGTGGAGGAAATTAAAGTCGATCCATGGCTCCACAAATAGTACAACTAAACGCATTCAATCTCATCGCCTTCTCCTCCAAGTATCAACTTGTTCGGTCTATTCGATACTCACAACGACATCACCGACACCGAGCGGGTTCTATCGGCCAAACCGAAGGAACGATAAAATCGTCTACGATATAGAGAGGATAGCTAGGGCAAAGGGATTGATTGCAAAACTCCATTAGGTAGAGCATCATGTTGATAACGTGTTGTGAAACGAAGAAAAATTATAAGTGAACAAGAATAAGAAAATACAGAGAGATTATAGAGAAAATGAGGATCATCTTATTCATCATCCGTTATTTTTCTATAAAGGTATATATATATATATATATATATATATATATATATATATATATATATATATATATATATATATATATATATATATATATATATTTATATATATATTATATATATATATATATATATATATATATATATATATATATATATATATATATATAGAAGAGCGCTCATATGCGGCGGGGTCTTACGGTGCGACGGTGCGGTCAAATTCCAGAATACACCAACAGTGTTAACAATATGCACCAACAGTGTAATAAAAACACACCCCAATGAAATGTAATAAAACATCACAAAATACACCACAGACTCAAAAAAACACACCATATAACTCACCACCCCCAATGGTGTATTTCCGAACAGTGTATGGTGTTTTTACTCACACCTAATGGTGTGCGTTTGGTGATGCAGGGTTCTGTTTACTCTGTTTTGTGTGGTGTATTTCTAACGTTGATGGTGCATATTTGGTGAACTATTGGTGTTGCCGCACCGTAAGAAATAACCGCACCGTAAGACAATGTCGCACCTGAACCCGCCTCTATATATATATATATATATATATATATATATATATATATATATATATATATATATATATATAAGATAATAATAAATACATATAAATGGTAATAAGTATATCAGTTACAACTGTTACAAAATGGATAATAATGTCCACAATAATGTTTTGTTTATAACAAAAAGGTTAAATTGAGTTTGTAACTTGATTTATGGATCTTTGGGTCTTAAATTTTAAGAGCATAATATGTATAATTTTGTAAGTGGCTAAGAATTATGAACGTTATAATGACTATTGTTTTTCATTTCTCATATGTCGTTTTCTCCTTTTACTATTTTGGTACTTGGTGAGTTGGTGACAATAGTCTTTAACAACCTGAAATATGCCCCTATTCATTGCTTTACTTGTGTTTTAATCCCATTATATATTTCTTTAGAGATTAATAATGACTACTTTCCATCATAAAGACTATAATATAGTTGAAATTGAAAAGATCATGATTTTGAAATTACTAAACAATTGAGTGAAAGCAATCGTGATGAATTGGTGAACAATGATGAATTTTTTTTATTTATTTTTTGAATAATGATGAATTTAATATAAGTGAGATTGAACAAAATGTCAGTGAGAATGCGAAGGGTGAAGTGAATAATGAGACAATAAAGTTATGTATTGGAATGGAGTTTCAATCACCTTCGAGGGAGGCTTACTCTGGGTAGAGTGAGCTGACCGGTCTGTCCGAAGGGAACTTGAAGTGGAATAAGTCCTAAAAGTAGTAGCAGTCTAAAGAGTTGAGCTCCTTACTTACTCCGAAGCTTAAGATAATCACCAGATGATGCTTTAATGTGTTATACTAATTATGCAAAACATGAAGGATTTGGAATTCACAAAAGTCGCATAAACTCTAGAAAGAATCAAATGGTTATTAGACAAGAATTTGTTTGTTCAAAGCAAGGTCACCGTGCATAAAAATATTTAGAGCGTGACAATAAGAAAAAACATTCGTCTGAAACACACATAGAATGCAAAGCCATGATTTATGTAACTAGAAAAGGCGAAGACAAATGGGTAATATATAAATAAGTAAATTTCGATTTTGGTCATGTGACTATTATGATTTTGTTAATTGCAATTCACGACTTTCAAAACTAATAATTGAGTACATTTTTTTTTATAGAGAAAGACGAAGAAGTATATTAATTAGGATCTGAAATCAGTACATCCGAAATAAAGGGAAAAGGGACATGAAAACTATCCAAACAGTCAGACTTGGATAGGGCTTCTTGGGCAAGTAAATGGGCTACCCTATTCGCAGACCATTTAGCAAATAAAAAGCTAACATTAGTGAAAGATTAATTGAAGTATGTGCTCCATCTCAACTAAAAGGCTAAGCTAATAGTTGGATTGCACATTAATGGCTATAGGCTCACACCGTGAACCGGTAAACCGTAGTTGCTTATGAGTGGCGCTGAGATTCGAACCCATGACATTTAGTCTGGCTCTGATACCAAATTGAAGTATATGCTCCATCTTAACTAAAATCTTAAGCTAATAGTTGGATTGCACATTAATGGCTATAGGCTCACAAGATTTAGCTAATTCCCTAATATCATGAAGGATAAGATCGAAAGAGGATATTAAGTCTTATTGTTGGATGCTCTTAGCAACCTGTAAGCAATCCATTTCTACTTGGATGTTGTCGAACTGGAGATCCTTCAACCACTTTAACGCTTCCCGGACACCAATAGCTTCAGCTTCATTAGGCTTGAAGAGGTTGAAAACTGGGAGAATTCTTGCATCAATGAAAGCACCCAGGGAGTCACGTAATACAAAACCCATGCCAATTTTTCTGTTAACCTGATTCGTAGCTGCATCGACATTCACTTTAAGAAGACCTGATGGCGATTAGTATTACAAAAGAGAGAGTATGAAGAAAAAGAGGAAATCTGATTGAACGGAGGAAGAGTACTGTTACATTGGTTCTGTCTTCATCAACTAAAAAGAAACTTTACAGATGGCCTTATATACACAGAGCTAACAGATAACAGAAAAGAGAAAAGATCCTAACTAACTTCTGAACAGAGCTTAACTGCCATCAAGGCTTAACTGCCACCTTTCTCTTCTAATACCCCCCCCCCCCCCCCCCCCCCCCCCCGCAAGCTGGAGTGTAAATGGAATGAAGCCCCAGCTTGGACACAAACTTTTGAAATAGCATTGGTTGTAGGGGTTTTGTCAGGATATCTGTTGTCTGATGTTCAGTAGGAACATGTAGTAGCTTTATGATCCCTCCTTGTATCTTTTCTCTTATCAAATGACAATCTATTTCTATATGCTTGGTTCTCTCATGGAGAATTGGATTTTCTGCCATTGCAATTGCAGACTTGCTGTCTGAGAACAGCATGGCTGACCCCTCTGTGTGTACTTCAAGAACTTTCAAGAGATAAAATAACCACTGTATTTCACAAACAGTAAGAGCAAGTGCCCTATATTCAGCTTCAGAAGATGACCTTGACACAGTGCTTTGTTTCTTGGACTTCCAGGATATCAAAGCATTACCTAGGAACACACAAAATCCAGTAACAGATTTCCTTGTGTCTGAACAGGCTGCCCAGTCTGAGTCAGCAAAGCCACTTATCTTCAAATTGGATTCTGCTGGATAGAATAGGCCCTGCCCAGGACATCCTTTTATGTACCTAAGTACTCTATGTACAGCTTGGAGGTGGAGAACAGTAGGTCCATCCAAGAACTGTGATAACTGTTGCACAGCAAAACAAATATCAGGCCTGGTGATGGTCAAATATAGAAGCTTTCCCACCAATCTTCTGTACTGAGTATGGTCTTCTAATGGTGCACTATCTCCTTTGGAAAGCTTGTTGGTTTGCACCATGGGGCACTTTGCAGGTTTACTTTCAAGGAAGCCTGCATCTTGTAAGAGATCTAAGGCATACTTTCTTTGAGTTAGAGAAATGCCTGTGTGATTCCTGGCAACCTCCAGTCCAAGAAAATATTTCAAATTTCCCAGATCTTTGATTTGAAAAGCTGAGTGTAGATGGTCTTTAATATGCTGTATTTGAGTCTTGTCACTGCTGGCTAGGATCACATCATCCACATATACCAGAAGTGCTATGAAATTATCATTAGATCCTCTAGTGAAAAGAGAATTATCACAAACAGCTTGCTTGAATCCCATGCTGATCAACTTAGAGGTTAACTTAGCATTCCACTATCTACTTGCTTGCTTTAGGCCATAGAGGGATCTTTTTAGCCTGCATACTTGTCCAGGTTGCTCAGGAAGAAACCCTGGGGGGAGGGCCATGTAAACTTCCTCATTAAGATCTCCATGCAAGAAGGCATTGTTGACATCAAGTTGATGCAACTGCCATCCTTTTGCAGCTGCAACAGCAAGCAAGGTTCTAATGGTTGTTACTTTTGCAACTGGGCTGAAAGTGTCCACATAGTCTAATCCACAGGCCTGAGTGTATCCTTTTGCAACCAGCCTGGCCTTACATCTCTCTATTGTGCCATCAGCTTTGTGTTTCACCTTATATACCCATCTGCATCCTATTGATTGTTTGGAGGGAGGAAGTGTGGTTAATTCCCATGTGTCATTGGCTTGTAGAGCATCTATTTCTGCCTGCATAGCCCTTCTCCAACAGTCATGTTTGATGGCCTCATTGTATGACTTGGGCTCATGAATGTCTAGAATGTTTGCAGCAAAGACTTTGAAAGAGGGTGATAGTTTTCTGTATGATAGAACAGCTGAGAGAGTGTGGGGAGAGGTCCTGGTAGTGGGCAAACTGTATTCATAATCTCTGAGATATGCAGGCCTGGTCATTTGCCTGCTGGACTTTCTGGTCTGGACTGGCACAGGATCATATTGTTCCAGATCAGGATCATTTTGTATAATGTCAGGTATGAGATCATTTTGTTCAGCATGGCCACTGAGATTACTTGTCTCTTCTCTTTGGACAGTCCTTTGGGGGGTAACATCCTCCATAAAACTGATATCACTTGGCAGAATGAGATTCTGGGGTGAACCTTGCTCATCAACTTGATTTGCTACCTTGTAAGGAAATATATGCTCATAGAAAACCACATCTCTTGACATAAAAACCTCCCTGGAATCTAGATCATAGAGCTTATACCCTTTAACTCCATTAGGATAACCAAGAAATAAGCATCTTCTAGCTCTAGGTGAGAACTTCCCCAGATGCCCTTTGTGCAGAACAGCATAGGCTAAGCATCCAAAAACTTTGAACTGTGAGTATTGGGGAGTCCTTTTGAACAGGACTTGATGAGGAATCTGTCATTGTAGAGCTGTTGAAGGTAATTTGTTGATGATATAAACTGCATGCAGTATGCAATCTCCCCAAAACACATCTGACAGCCCTGATTGAAATTTGAGTGCCCTTGCAATGGCCAAAATATGACCATGTTTTCTCTCTACTACACCATTCTGTTGTGGTGTATATACACAAGTTGTCTGGTGATTGATGCCTTTTTCTTGGTAGAACTTTTCCATCTTGAATTCTTGTCCATTGTCTGTTCTTATACACTTGACCATTTTTCCAAACTGAGTCATGGCAAGAGCACAGAATCCTTGGACTAGTGTTCTAACTTCATCTTTGCCTCTCATTAAGTATACCCATGTAGCTCTGCTGTAGTCATCCACAATGGTTAGAAAAAACCTGTGTCCATATATAGTGTGTGTGTGATATGGTCCCCAGATATCAATATGTACCAAGTCAAAGCACTTACTAGAGACAGTAGAGCTAGTATTAAAGGGTAATCTCCTTTGTTTGGCTAGATGACAAATGCTGCAAACATCATCTTTATTCACTTTGAAATTTACATCTATCATAGGTAACTGCTTCAGTTTTTCATAGGAACAATGCCCTAGTCTAGCATGCCAAGTATTGGCAGAATTACAAGCATTGACCCTAACTTGTGCTAGTCTATCATTAACAGGAAAGGTTGGTTTCACAAGGTAATATAGCCCCTTTTGCAAGTTAGCCAAGCCAATCATCTTCCCACATTCCTGATCCTGTATAATACACCAGTCAGAATATAATAACATTTTGCACTTGGAGGTTTTAATTAGCTCACTGATAGAGATCAGGTTATAATGAAAACCAGGCACACAGAATACATTTTGCAGGACCAGATTGTCAGCACTTACAGACCCTATATGTGTAATGTCAGCTTTGTCACCATTAGGTAGCTCAACAAACATACCTTGGACTTCCTTGGCATTAGTCAACATATCATGATGGCATACAATGTGGTGAGTAGCTCCACTATCAAGTATCCAAGCAACTTTATTTTCAGAAGAAGGTTTAGAGTAATTACCTTCAAATTGAGAATTGGGAACGAAATTGGCAGCAATCATGTTGACCTGGGGTGCCACTCCTCCAATTCCATTCAAAGGTGATTGATAGGCCATATTGTCCCTCTGCAGGAGCTGCTTGAACATCCTGTACTCATCTTGATTCAGAGTGATAGATCCAGTGCTGGTAGACCCCATGCTTTCATTAAGAGATTGTTCATCTGTTGGTAGTAACTTGGTTGGCAGAACCAGCAGGTTTATTTCTTGGTTTCCACCCAGGTGGATACCCATTTTTCTTGTAGCATTTCTCGGCAACGTGTCCAGTGAATCCACAGTATGAACAAACAGGTTTCTTGTTATTATTATTGTTGAACTTCTTAAAACCTGCCCCACTGCCTTGAGTGAGTAAAACACTGCCTGCTTCTTGAGGTTGCAAGCCTACCACTCCATTATTGAACCTTCTTTCTTGTTGTTGAATCATCATGAACGCCTCATCAACATTGGGAAGCGGCTTCGTCATCATAATCTGGGATTGAACCGATGCATAAGTATCATTCAAACCTCTCAAGAAGACTGACAGATTGTCGTTCTCCAAGTTCTGATGCAGAGTCTCTAATAATCCACAATCGCAGACTCTTTCACATTTACACACAGGAAAAGGCCTAATAACCTGGAGTTCATCCCACAGATTCTTTAATTTGGCAAAATAGGCACTCACTGTCAAATCTCCTTGCCTAATTTGATGAATTTCTGCATGTAGGTCAGAGATCCTAAAGATGTCTGCCTCGCTGAATCTTGCCTTCAACATGCTCCATATGCGTTCAGCTGATCCAACCCAGAGGATCGTAGACGCAATTTCTGGGGAAACAGCTCGCATGATCCAGGTTGCCACCATGTTGTTACATCTCCTCCAATAGGGATACTTCACTTCTCCTACATTTGGCGCAGAGATTGTGCCATCAACAAACCCTAGTTTGTTCTTGGATAGCAATGCCATCTCCATTGCCCTGGCCCAAGGGTGATAGTTCCGGCCATTGAGGACGGCGGAGACTAGAATCAACGAAGGATTCTCATTTGGATGCAGAAAATACGGACTAGCCGCGTCATTTGGATCGAAGTTTGCTACGGTAGAGTTGATCGGTGGTGCCGGCGTAGTCGCTGTAGTTCCTACTGCTGGTGGATTAATTGTGATACCAGGAGGTCTGTTTTGCGCATTCCAAGCCATTGATGCTTATGGCTCTGATACCATATTACAAAAGAGAGAGTATGAAGAAAAAGAGGAAATCTGATTGAACGGAGGAAGAGTACTGTTACATTGGTTCTGTCTTCATCAACTAAAAAGAAACTTTACAGATGGCCTTATATACACAGAGCTAACAGATAACAGAAAAGAGAAAAGATCCTAACTAACTTCTTAACAGAGCTTAACTGCCATCAAGGCTTAACTGCCACCTTTCTCTTCTAATAATTAGTCCAAGGTTCAGAAGCCATACTTCCTGAAGGCAGAATAGAAGAGGAGGATACAACAGTTTTCCATTCCTACAAGAATATTAAGACACTCTGGCAAATAGTAGGAGCTGAGAGAATTGTTTGGTTCCATATCTTTTCGTTTCGGGCATCCCAGGTTTTCCAACATATAGCAATGATACTATCAGATTTGGTGGCAAAGTAGGACTCCAACCATTCAATGAAAGAGTTACCAGAGAAATTGTCTATGCCATTCACCAAGCTCCAACAGCTTCTCGCTAAGGGACAATTGACAAATAAGTGGAGTGAGCTCTCATCATCTCCATTGCATAGCTGACATGTAATAGGGACAAAAGATCATAGGTGGGCAAGACATTTGAACATAATTGCCAAAAGAAGCATTTTATCTTAGGAGAGAGAAGCATCTTCCATATTCTTGGCCAAAAGGGAGGCTGTGTGTTGCTGAAATTCTGAACCAAACTCCTGTAACAGCTTTGGACTGAATAGACACATTTTTCCTCTTCCATCCAGATGATCTTGTCGGCGGGCATATTATCAGCAATGGGGATACTCTTGATGAGATCAACATCAGATTGGCCAAAGATTTCCTCAATAAGGGGTGCATTCCAAGTTGAATCAGCTATGTCGATCAGACTAGCCACAGAGGTAATTTGATGGTGATCTGCCATGGGAGAAAGCACAAAAGGAGAAGCGTTATTAGGAAGCCAAGGGTCAGTCCAAATATTAATAGATGCACCATTTCCAACTCTCCATCTACAGCCCCTTTTAAGAACAGTTTGTGACTCGAGAATGTTGCGCCAAATATAGGAGGGGTTACTGCCCATTTGTGCATCAAAAAAAAGTGATTCTTGGAAAATATTTGGCCTTAAACACTCTGGACAACAAGGAATTAGGATAGTGAATAAGCATCCACGCTTGTTTTCCTAACATGGAAATATTGAATTCCCAAAGCTTTTTAAACCCCATACCTCCCTAGTTCTTTGGGACACATAAGGCCTCCCAACGTATTCCCTTGCTTCTATCTCCCTCACAACCCCACCAATAAGCATTCATGACTCTTTCAATTTCCTTACACAACTCATTAGGTAAAAGGAAGACACTTATTGTGAAACACTCATTGTGAAAATTGAAATCCCATTCATTTTGTAGCTATCTGCATTTCTAATCAGATAATATTTCGATTAAAGTTACCAACGATTTTTTCGCCCACAAAGTCACCTTCTCTACCGCAGTCTCATCCTATTTCCCCCAATCCCCTCCATCCACTCCGCCACCTGAGGTCTCTCTACCGCAGTCTCACCTTATTTCCCCCTTCGACAGACCTTTGACAAATGCCCAAACCAGCAACACCCAACGCAATAACTAGGAACCGAATCATACTCCCTGCCAAAAACCTTTCTTCTCTCCCTTTTCACTTACAATTTCAACCCAAATTTTGTTCACTAATGATTGCACAAGGGATGATGCCAAATTGAAAGTGAAGGTGTTGGATTCAAAAGGAGGATTCGAAGGTGAAGGCTCTCATCCTCTGTCAATATTGCTAAGGACATCGGAGTTCCACTATTCTATTTTCGACCACACATACAAAGATGAAATTGTTCTTTCAATTAAAGATTAATTGACTAATTATTCCAAGTAAAATTTGATCGGAATAACTAAAATTTCACAATTAACAAGACCACAATAGTCACAGGACCAAAATTAAAATTTACTATATCTAAATTTTGCATACTAATACTAAACTTAATACTCTATATTATACAAAAAAAAAAAAAATTAATCAAAAATAATTTCAATCAAACTTTGTTTGTTAATCGAACTACAACACATAAAATAATAAAAATTTCCCTTCATAATAGTAATGAATATTGACACGATATTCATCTCGAACACCTTTCAAAATTATGGACTTATAATCACATCATACATTCACCCCACTAATTAGATCTCAAATTCAATCTTCATTCCCCACCGACATGCCCAAAAAAAAAAAAAAAAAGCAAAAGATTATTTGCCTAAGTGTATCAAACCTGTTACGTTACAAGCATGGTTATCAACTCAACACCATTCTCCGCACAAAAGCCAACTGCTAAACATGTGGGCATGTAGTGATGGATACATTGTATACTATACCAACAATAACTTTTTTAAAAAATAGAAAAATAAGCCTAAAAACAGCAGCAGCAAAATTTACAGGGGCTTCAGCTTGCAAACCAAAAAAAACCAAAAGTTTTTGCCATTACAAAGTGCGCTCAAGATCTGTTATGAGAGGTGAACCAGAGTATTAACATAGCTAAGAATCCCCGCGTAAAGGGGTGATGACATGTATCCATCATTTATTACTATTGGTCGAGCGACCAATAAGCCGGCACTGGTCAGGAAGTATGGATGAGATGACTGGTCCATTAACGCTAAAAAGTTCGCCATCAATACCACAGCCATTGTGTGTGTGCTTTCCCGGCTTAAGCTTAACTGATTTTACCTGCAATTCATGGAAAAGCAAATGACACTGTTTTGCAGAGACACATGGTTCAAGCACTTGGACCAATTTCAGAAACTAACAAATAATACTATGTAATTGTTTCCAAATTATTTTACTCTCTATGAAATATTTATGTTTATTATTTGGAAATGACTGTCAATAAAATATATTCATGTTCAGACAAACCTAAAATCATCACCGGGGTAAGGGAAAGAGTTTGGTTCGGCTTACCTTAACATATTCAACATATGGCAGTGAAAGGTGTCGACCCATTTGCATAAGCAAGAAAAATCTCAAAAGCTTTAGCCTCCCACTCCCATGAACCATCAATAAATCTAATGTGTTATCATCATGCTCAGCTTTGGGGGCCACAACCTGTGAACTCACACTTTGAACCGTTCTACATGAATGGTTGCATACAAGAACACCAAGAAAGTGACCTTTTGTAGTGACCCATTTCTCCTCGGGCTTTATGAACATCTCCTTCTGAGCAACATCTTCAGTGTCTTCCACTGGCCCTGGCAATTCAATAGGGTTTTCGACGTCCCAATGATTAGGTTCAGAGTCCCATCTTGGTTCTGAATCCCAAATTGGACCAGGATCCGATATTGTGGATGAAATATCCTCTTTATCATGTGTTGCAATATTCCCCCAAGAACATCTAGTGGGATCATTTGTAGCGGGCAATCCGGTCCATCCTTTATCAGTCCTAGACTTCGACCTAGTCCTGGGATAGTTTGTAGTTGCAGAAAGAGGAAGTTGCGGATGGATAACTTCTGGTTCAGTAGTTGATTGGTGGCTTCTTCCAGCAGATAACCGTTTAGATTTTGGATCTATGGCACGTACATACTCAGATGGCTCGGTGCTACTGCAGGTAGTATCCAAGTCTGCTCCAGACATTCTACTTGGAGTCATTATTGAATCAATGCTTGATAAGCTAGAGGCTCTGGGAAGGCCTTCCTTGCTTGATCTCCTCATGATGTCAGTGTACAGCTCTGACATATCAATAACTTCCTTTTCAGCCAAAGCTTTCCTGCCTTCAGTTGCTTCTTTTGACGCGGGAAGATATTCCACTTCATAGTTGTACTTTGGCAAACACAAGAATTTGAAGAAACCAGCAATGAAGTATCGCAAAGGACCAAATCGCTTCTGGTACCGGTCAGACAGTTCCAAAACTACAAGCAAATAAGTAAAGAAAAAAAGCACATTCTTCACATCTCAAATGCATTCAAAAATGAGTTTTTATCCAAAAAACTTGTATCAAATTTGGAATAGATATAATACACTTGGAATATATAGAAAGACTACCCAACACTATTATGAGATAAGATACATATAAAATAGAAGGTAAAAAGTTCGACTGCTTAGGTATGCTAAACATTGTAAGAGGAATAAGGCTGCCATCATATAGTGTTTTCACACCAATTTTGAAGACAAGCAGTTCAACGGTTGAGTCATTTCCTTTATTCTAGGGCCCAGGGGTTATGAATTTAAAATGTAAACTGAGTGATAATATGAGCATATAATACTCTTGGGTAGAAAAAGCAGTAACAAAAATTCTGATCCTCAACTATCCTTGACATCACCACTAGAACCTGAAAAATGCACAATGGACTACAACAGGAAAATGAAGCTGGAAGCCTGGAACTCAAGTGGATCATAAGAACAACACACAAAAGATAGAGCCAATGCAACCTTCTTCACAAAGAACTGATTCTTAAAAAATGTGCCGCAGGAAGACAAAGAAAGAGCCAAGATAAGACTTCATCAGCGAGAAAGAAAGTGATGTCCTTATGGAAGAAGCATCATGAAGAATAAAAAAAAACAAGACTTCATTGGTGCAGGGGTTTATGCTAAGATGTGACATCTCAAAGAAGAAAGAACTGAAAACAACTTGTTTACTGCAAAGCTAGCTCTTCAAATGCACCAAAGCCAAGCACTGCTTAATGAAGAAAAACCAAGATAGCACTTCTTCAACCAAAGACACTGTATCATAAGAAGGAACTGGAAAATGGGTGACAGCTCCCATAGCCATCACTCAAGACCTAATGAGATCTCATGAAATGGCTAAACACTGAAGTCATTCTTTTCTTTTTTACTTCCGTTTTCTTTCTTCTTTTTTTTTTTTTTTTAAAGTACACTCCACTGGTAAAAAATGATGAATGGGGTTGTGGCAATCCACTTCCTGGCAATGCAGAAGGACAAATTAGAAAATTCTAGAGAAGACGCGTGAAACTGGTCAAAATGGTAAAGCTGAATGCATAGGAAATAAGAGCAGTATTCAGGCTACTGTTAACATGAACAGTAACTTCAGCTGAAAATCTGCTGGAAAGAAGCCACTAGAAGTTGGATTTGATACTATAATGGGAAGTAATGAGGTGTAAGATCTAGCAGAAGATGGAAGCTATATACGTTAAGCAAATAGTATAATAAACTCAGTAACAATGAGAGAGGAGATATGAGAATAGACTGCATAAGTGAAAAGATTACAAGAGCGGAGCGTATTTATAAGCAATGAGAGTCTCATCACTTAAATTTTGGATATTGATTCTTCAACTAACATGACTCTTGAATTCCAGCATGAGCCAAATAAGAGAACCCAAATAGCACTTAATTTTCCAACAACAATATTAGTTTTTCAATCATACTTAAGATTATTGATAAAATGGTTTTAGATGCACCCAGGAACATTCATAAACAGATCAAAAGCATTGTCTATGGATGCATCAAAAAGTACTTACATAGTGGATAGGCAGATACATATAAGAGACTTACCATCACTAACAAAGCCAAAATAAGAAACAGTCATCCCAAAGTGAATTGCACCACTTTGAACCCACTCAACAGCAAAAACATCTGTTGCGGTAAGACCTCCCTGAAATGAAGAAAAACCAACTTATATAAGCGAAAACTATCCTTGGAAAGCAAGATAAATATTTAAGGGGATTATGTCTAGTCATTTGACTTCCTTGATACTCTAGTCATTTGAGTTCCCATTGATGTGTCTATATTCCAACACATAAATAATCCAAACCATGGGAAGAGCTCACTTTTGGGGAGCGGTATAGAGGAAAACAATTGACTTCTAGCAGAAAAAGAATCATACGATATTCATTCCAAGACTATAATCCTAGAGAAATATTTCTAGGCTGAATTGTCTGGCATTAATATACGGAGTAACTGAAACCTTTCCCTATAACTTTACAAGTACCCATTAATTTAGATTATGCAGAGTAGGATTATTTGAGAAGTTCTATCAAATGCAACCAATCTTTGAGCTTGCAGAGTAATCTATGGAGAAAAAAAAAAAAAAAAATCTAACTCATTTTATGACCGACTTTAAAAGTATCATGAACTCTTAGCTAAACTAACAAAAAAAAAAAGGTGTATTTCTCATAGGAAAGTAGGAAACAATTACTTAGCTAGTTCTTCAACTTGCTCCAACATCGAATCACATGAAAAAGTGCTACCCTTCTCATTTTAACTGAGTTGACTCTAGGATTGACTGATTATATTTATTATTTGTAACCAGAATAGGGAGCATTTATTATTACTAAAGAAGGAATAGATTTATATAACTTTTCATATGAAGTGTACATTTTTTCTTTTACATTTTCATTGATAGAAGATTCATGGGACCTGCATTCCAAAGATATACTGAAAGACTAAGCACTTGACTACTTGAATTTGAAACTGCCAGTCCATAGCAATAACAAAGGATAAAGTCCATATTGAAACGCCTCTACAAGAAAATAGGTTAGAAAGCAAGCTTTCTCCATTTAAGCCACCAAATGTACAGTCTAGTTGTATGTGAAAGGACTAAACAAAACAGATCTTGATCCAAGAACAACTGGAAAAGGTGGTTGCTCTAGGAGGCATACAAGCAAGAAACTTGTAATTTTTCATGCATCAGGGGAGGTACCTGCTATTTCATCACAGAATCGGAGGCATGGATCATGCATCCAGGAAAAGAATTTTGTGAATAATTAATACCTTGACTATGGCTATTGCAGCAGAAATGGGGTCCCTAACACCAAGAACAGTCCAAACCAAAGAATTATCTGAACCGGCAGGTATGATTCCAATTGGAATTGAAATTGCTTCTTTCTGGTCAGTCCTACAAAGTAAACCATTTAATACCTGAAATTTGCATAAGATCATGTAAGCAAGCAATTCAATCTATAAGATAAAAAACAAAGTATAATTAAGAAAAACAAAATTGTCATTATAAAAAGTATGTTTGGTTTTGTTTAATTTAGTTTAGTTTTTTTTTTTTTTAAAGTAGGGCAAAGCAAATGTGACTTCTATAACTAACATAGAAATATCAAAAACTCTCAAAAGAAAATGCATATCCAATAGTAATCTAAGATTAACAAATTGTAAGTGTGGTCACAATTAATTCCAACACAATATGATCTCTCGTCTTGAAACCAACATAACATCTTATGCCCCCGGAATTTTATTTTATTTTTTAAAAATTAAGGAAAGAGAAAGATAATAAATAAGAGGAGACACAATCTTTTCAAATGTTTGGGATGGAATCTGTGAATTGGCTGGCTCTTTTGAATTAGGGTGACTAAAGAAAAGCAACCCCCGAATTTTCTAAAATAATAAGGATCAAATGAACAAGTATGACAAAAACACTGCTGGGTATCTAACCTCATTCACTATTCCATCACCTCCAACACATATAATACCTGTAAGTTTAAATCCAACAACACAAGATAAAGAGAACATGAGGAATTTGATCAGACACAAATAACATTGAACAGAAGACTTGTTAGGAATACTAAATGCAGCACCTACCATCTGGGCAAGTACTGAAGTCAACAGTGGAAGCAAGTTTTCTAGCATGGCCTGCAGATGTTGTTTTCACTACCTCCATGTTAAATCCAGCAAGCTTTTAATTTGCAACCAACAAGAGTTAGGCATGTATCAAGAAGAGACTTGTGTGCATTATAAATACTATTGTTGTAATGAGACTTTGAATGGTATTATGGTATATGTCATAGTGTATAACAACAAAACCTAGTAGTCAATTACATAATAACGTCCAGCCGTTCTTAAGATGCCATGTAGAAAAGTCCTAACCGACAGAAACAGACGGACATTATTTGCAGCATAGAGATAAGAATACTCCATCCCTGTTTTTTTTTAATGGAAATCCCAACATATATTGAACTTCCAAATTGCTTGAATAAATACCAACAAGAAATCAATTCAAGAAGTTCCCTCTAAAAAATCTTTACGTACCAAATTTCCAGCTGTTACTTGCCACCTCTCATCTATACAAAATTTATAGGCCTACAAGCTATCTCTAACTCTCTAGTCTCTACAGATAATTAATGAATACATTGCGGTCTATTTTATTTTTATTTACATCGCTTAACAGGAAGGAGAGGTGACAATAGGTCTTTTCCATTTACAGAGGTCGTGCTTGTGCTTGTCATGAACAAAAACAGTAAGTCAACAATTCCTGTATTGATTTTAAAATATATTTGCATAATTGGTATCAATTGGCGATAGCATGGGTGGTTAATACATTCCTATAAATTGTCAGCAAAAGAGTACCTTGAGTATAGGTTCAGCCATGGCATGAAACACTTTACTTGAACGACCTCGTCCAGATCGTGGGTTTAAAATCACAAGCACTTTAGGAGGAGTTTTACATCTTATATACGATTCAGGAGGAAATTCATTTAAAACCATCTCAGTTGCCTGCTTCTTCGAAGAACCCATGGGATGTGGCAACAAATTCACAAAACATTGCTGTTCTGCAAATGCACTAACCCATTGAAGTGCTTCATCAGGAGAGGAAGCTAGAAAGCGAAAATCTTTGCGATTTCTTCGAGTTTTTAATAAACAAGAAAGACCACAAGAAGCCTTTCTAGGGGGATATGAATGAACTGTGAAATGTCGAAGGTTAGGGCAGTATGACACCTGTGGAATTCAAAATACCAAAAACAGTTCAAAGACAAAGGGGCTTGTAGATGAACATAAACCTCGCAATTAACTAAATGAAGCTTACCGAAATAACATCTTCTAAAGACAGCATTTGAGAACCCCAAACCATGGCTTTACTTGTAAGCTTAGCATCAACAGCATCCTGGCTTGCAATTTCCTTTGAGGATTCCTTATCATCATTTTTACTAGCCTTTTTCTTGTCCAATGCCAATTTCCCAGTAAAAACTTCATATCCTAGAAGGTCAGACTGCTCGTCTCCAATATCAATCTTGTGCTCCTCCCTTTTATCCTTCTTAGGATCATTGAAATCGCTAGCACCTCCAACGTCTCTGTCCGGCCGAGCCAAGTTCCTCCCTTTGTTACGCTTCTCCGGGAAGACGATCGGAGACGAATGCTGTCCAGTCGTTATCTGAGAGCAAAAACCAAGGCGACGAAGGGACTGCGGAGACGCTGCGAGCCTCAAAGAATTGTTCCTGGGAAGATTCCCACTCTTCTGCATATTAAATCCTAGCAGAACGCAGAGTGAAAATTTCCCGAGAGCCTGACAACCAGCAGCTAACACTGTAGAAAATTATCCTAGATCGAAGTCCCCAAATATCACTCCGGATCAGATTATTTCTCACAATTAACTATACTCAGGATCTAAATTCCAATTACAAACGTCCGAAAGCTAAAAGGCAGTAAAGAAATCAAGAGTATCGAACTGACCTGTAGATTAAGGGTTTTACGCCAAAAAAACAATCAGTGGAAGTAATTGTCTGAGAGATGGTCCGGTGGCGATCGGCGATGGGAAAATGACGATTCCGGCGATAATTTCATCGGAGAAGAAGCGTCAGTGGTTTATGGAAACAGTTCCGGGCGGAAAAGCCGACCACTTTTGGTCTCAGTGTTTGGTAGAGCAGAAGGAAAGAGAATGGCAGACGAAAATATTTTCCTCTCAGCTTTACGCCTTCGCCCTTCCACGAAACAGAATTAAAAGTTGTAGTCAACAAACAAACGCCCCCCTATCATATCAGAATAAAAGTTTATAATTTTTTTTTTTTAATACATCAAAACTCAGTACTTCTTTCCTTTAAAAAAAAAAAAAAAAAAAACATTCATTTTATGGTCGGCTAGATAACGAGGCGAGGAAACGGGGATGATATCCGGGAAAATGTGAGGAACTTAATGACCAAATGTAGCAGATTAGTAAAACAATCATGGAACGTTCAAGTCATCAATATTCTCGGAGAATGGGGGTGATATCTATCTATATCTATATCTAAATCTATATCTTTTTTTTTTTTGAAAACATCTAAATCTATATCTATATCCATATATCTATATCTATCTTTCTATATATCTATATCTACAAATCTAATAGAAGTCAATATTGTTAGGCTCTCAACTAAAACAAAAAAATATCTGGATAGTAATTGTTTCTTAAAAGGAATGGTTCATATTATTTTGATTTAGTATTTCTTTAATTATTTTCCTTATATACGGTCTATTATATTATTTTCTTCCTTAAATAAATAATCATAAATTTGGTATAAACTTTAGTAACAAAATATTCTGTTAATTATTTATTATTCTTAACATACTCATTAATTTATATAATAAAAGTCGTAGATTCGAACTCCATCCCAATTAAAGTTGGTATAATTGTTAAACATATATTATGAATATGTTAAAATGCATTTAAAAAATATATAATATAAAATTTAACATAAACTGTGATCAAATAATTAGCTCAACTAAATACATAGCATTCAAAGTTCAACATCAAATTTATAAATCAAGAACTTTAAAAATCATTTGGTTTTCTTGATTTTTTTTTTTTAAGACAAATTTAGGTTAAGTTTATTTTTTTAACATTTAATTAATATTCTTTGATTATTTAGAACAAAACTTAATATTTCAATTATGCTTTTGTATTATTGGAATGATTTAGGTCATTATGGTATTAATATTTTTTATATTTTTTTGTATAATGGTACAATTGTACATTACTTTACAAATATTATACTATTATTTTTTTTATCGGACAAAATTGTTCTTACATCATTGTCAGACATGCGCGGTCTAACTACAAAGTTGTTGATCATAAATACAATTACACATGAACTCTAAAACGGTATGATCATTTTTCAAATAATTGATAATGTTAACATCCTACTAACTCCAATTGAACAAGTTTACACATCAGAATTTTATCAATGCATGAAAACTTCTAAAGAAATTTGTAAGTTAATTTTTACAATATCATTATAACAATATCTATTGTAACCATATATTTTGAATTATTTATTATCATCATCTATCGACAACAATTGTAGCAATTGTCATTGACAAACTCCCAAAACAATTGTCTCACCAAGGAATGGAAATTTAAACAAAAAAAAAAATCATTGATTTCATGATTGTTGATGAAAAGTATGTACGACCACTTTATTACTTTTATTAAATTAAATAAATTAGTAGCTACAACAAAAAATAATGCATATGCATTTAATTAATTTAGAATTAGATGTGTATAATGCTTTATTTTAAAAAGAGTGAATTCCATTTTTTGTCCTACTGTTATAGGGGCGTTATCAATTTCAGTCCACTTTAATTTTTTTTTTCCACTTTACAACCATTGTTATTGAATGTGTTCCACTTTTAGTCCACCGTTAATATTTCCGTCAAGAGGCCGTATAATCAAAGGGTATTTTGGTCTTTTTATGTTTGTCTCTTCTCTTTTAATCCAGGCGCTTCGCCCTCCTCCTCCGATATTCGAAGATGGCTCTTCGAACAACGAGAATGGGAAGCCAAAGCTACATCGTTTCGTTCGTTCCAAGATGGGCCAGTGAGGTTTTTTAGGTTTTAGGTTTAATGTTCTCATTTCTTTAGTCAAACATAGTCTTGGATGAGAAGAAAGGTCAAAATACCCCTAGATTACGGCAAATTATGCCCTGGAAACGTGTTCACCGTGAATGGTGAACACAAGGCCAAACGACATCGTTTTTAGGCAAAAAAAAAAAAAAAATCGCAGATGTGGAGTTAACGGTGCGCGTTGATCAAATTATGAATTTTCTGTTATGTGATTATGAATGTAATGAAAATTCATAATCTCATAACAGAAAATTCATAATCGCATAACAGAAAATTCATAATCGCATAACAGAAAATTCATAATCTCATAACTAAAAATTCATAATCTTATAACAGAAAATTCATAATCTTATAACAGAAAATTCATAATCTCATGGTTCCAAAGTGAATGTGTAGGCATGGTTCCAAAGTGAATGTGCAGGCATGGATTCATAATTTATGAATGTCCGTGATTTCGGACGAGCAATTAATTAAGAAAAGAAAAAAGAAAAAAAAAAGAAGAAGATAACGGTGTACTAACACCGTTGGAACCGTGTTCACCATGAATGGTGAACACGGTTCCATGGCATAACGATTGCTAGATTACACGGCCTCTTGATGGAAATACTAACGGTGGGACTAAAAGTGGAACACATTCAATAATAGTGGTTATAAACTGGCAAAAAAAAAATTAAGGTGGACTAAAATTAGAAACGCCCCTATAACAGTAGGACCAAAAATGAAATTCACTCTTTAAAAAAAAATTATTCATTAAAAAAAATTAAAAGAAATATAATTTCATTAGTTATATTATCTTTATTTTCTTACAATTCAAATATTCATTGCCTTTAAATTTATTAATTTATTGTATTCACTACATTGTCCATTGTCTTCTTTTTGCATTATCTTGTAATTAAATATCAAAGTTATAATACAAAAAATATGTTCTATATATTTATTTACCAAGTATTTTATACAAATATAATAAATATTAATATATTTTTTAATACTTTCACATGATAATCGACGACACACATCTCACAACACATGAAACATGTAGGAAAAATACTACTATTACCAAATATCAATAAATGCTTGTAAGATTAAAGAGTTAATAGTACAACTAAGATCTCATCATATACACAACAAGGCAAATCTAAAGCTTCCTACACAATAATCTCATTGCATGATGAATCCATCTATACTACCATCAGTAACCCAATTGCACATGACACACTACCAAAAAAAAAAAAAGAAGACATGTACGGAAGATGAAGACAATGACAATGCTACCCAAAAGAGAATTAAGAAGAATTAGAGAAAATTAAACCAAAAGTAGTATTTATTTAGACTAGCGTTTTTAGACTAAGTATTTAGACTAGCGTTATTCCAAAGTTGCAAATATTTATTTTAGTGACAATAAAATCAATCTCTAATATATTATCTTGCATTTATATACTTTAAATTACCGATTTAAATAAACAAATTCAATATTTATTTACTTTTGTATGAACATCTCTGATATAATATTGCATTGATATACTTATTTAAAAATAATCATTGGGCATTATTTCATTTGCGGAAAGCGCGTAAAAGAACTAGTTTCTTATAAATTGTGGATACTAAATGATTCTATTCAATTTTCAATTTGTAAATATATATCTCGATTAATATTCATTCTATTTCGGCTAAACCTTATATTTTCATCTCATATTTGCAAAACCTTTTCCATCTTTAATTACAAAATTTTCCTTATAAATTGTGGATACTAAACGATTTTATTCCATTTTGCATTTTTAAATATATATATATATCTTTACATAACCATATTTCAGCAACATATATATGCAATTTTTTTTTTTGTATATTTCCAGTAACTTTATATTTTATAAAATATATAATTAAGATTAATATTCTTTCTATATACTGAGTCAGTTTGGAATCATTTTTCATTTTCAATCAATTATTAATAGTCATTTCCTATTTCAATTGGCCTAAATTTTGTGTCATTTTTATTCTCAGTTAATTATTCCTTTTTAATGCATATTAATTAATTAGTCAATTATTAATAACAGTTTTTTTTTTAATATTTCAACTAACTTTACATTTTATAAAATATATATAACCGAGATTAATATTTTTTTCCATCTCGAAAAAATGTTGAGATGCAAACTTCATTTTACATTCATATTAATACATTTTATACCAATAAGTTTTATATTTTTAGTAACTTATAAAGTATAAATATTAATTTCTTTTTCTATTGGCCTAATTTTCATGAAAATTTTTATATTTTCGGTAATTTATTAATATTCATTTTATTTTTATTTTTTAATCAAGTATTAATATATATATATTTTTTTTACATTTTAGTCAGTTTCGAATCATTTTTAATTTTTAGTCAATTATTAATAGTCATTTCCTATTTTAGTTGGTCTAAATTTCGTGTTATTTTTATTCTCAGTTAAATAATTTTTATAATATTCTTTTAAATACTATAATTTCACCTATGAACATGGTGTGGATAAACGAATAAAACAAATGAATATTCAAAGTAATGTAAAACCATTATGGCAAGTATAAAAAACAGTTTAATAAATGTATAATGTGTGAATTAATTTCTTAATTACCATAATTGTTAAGATTTTATTCAAAAGTAAGCATTAACATAATTTTATATGTGTAATAATATGTGAATTTGAATAATTTTCATAATTATATGGACGTGAATTAGGGCAATAATTTGTGAATTGAAAATTATCATAATTTTTTAAATCTTCTTTAATTGTGAACGTAATATGTGTATTATCAATTTCTTTAACTGATCAGATAAAATTTATATTACAAAAAGTATTAATTCTTTAATTGCCATATTTTTAAAGAATTTATTCAAAAGTAATCAAATGAAGTGCACGTGTAATTGATATTATTTGAAGTAATATATATATATATATATATATATATATATATATATATATATATATATATATATATAATTGTCATAAGAAGGGATTCTCATGTTTAATTACCATAATAAATTTAGAAGTTAAATACGGGTAGTAATTACCATTATTTAGATGGTAAATAGTCAGCGACGGAGCCAAAGGGGGGCGGGGGGGCAAGTACCCCCACCCCCGACCCATATATAATTTTTGTATGTATATATGTATATATAGTATAGGTTTAGTATTAGTATAAAAAAAATTAGTTAATGTTAACAAGTAAGGAGTTAGATTAGTTGGTAAAGCATGTGGTTGGTAATGGGAAAGGTCTTGTGTTCAAATCCTTGCATTAACATAGTTTTTCATATTTTGTAGTTCTTCCCCTATGGCTTCAACACAGTCACTTATTTAATATGTGTATTTTATAAAGTTTCGATGTGTTTTATTTTTCGCACATATCCAATAATATTTACAACTATATTTTTTAGGTAATGGTTATATATTAAAAAAAAAATCTTAGGTAATTTATTTATTTTTTAAAAATCATCTCTTTTGTTTTATTGGAAAAAAATTCTGAATCTATCTGTTTAAATAGACAATTGAGAACAACTGAAAAGTTGCAAATATTAAAGGCATGCATTGTAACTATAAAATAAACATAATGAGAATTGGAAATACTAATAATATTTAAAGCTAATTCAAATTTCCCAAAAAAAGTAACCACCAAACTCCATGTCCCTTAGACTTCATGCATGTGACCATTGTTCTATGATTTTCTAAATTTCTGTTCCGCATCATTCTCCCTTGGTTGAGAAGGACTCGCCCCGAGTCCTCAAAATGTAATGTTACCTCCTCGGAGTAATATAAAGTCCTTATGAGGGCTTTCAACTTTCTTTTTTTTCGAACCTTAGCTTATAATTAATACCCATATCTCTTAAAACTCAATTTGTAAAATGTTTTCGTGAACACATGATTCTTATGGATAAAGACCATAACCTTCTCACCCATTCTAAATATATTTTCTTAAGCTGTCTTTTGTTAGCCTGGGCTTTATACCTTGCATTGGTAGCATCAAGTTTAGTCATAGCTTCATCTTGAGCTTCAAGAACACACCTTTCAGATTTTACATCTCCATAATACTTTTGCAACAGCGGGATAAAGTTAATAGCATGCCTATGTTGTTTCTGATAAGCAGTAAAATAATCTATGATCACTAATTTCTTAGTGACTTCATAAATTTGACAGAATGCATGCTCATCATTTTATTTGGAAATCTCTATTTCGTCTTCACAATCATTTTCTCCCTCCTTGATATTTTCATCTCCAGGATTAATAAACCTTCGAGCCCAACCTTCATCCGAATAGTAGTCAGGTTCTTTTCTCTTCAAACATCTCTTAGTCCCGGCCTCTTGTGTGAATGGTACGGTGGAGGTTGAGATTTATGGAAGTGAATAGCCTTGAATCCATGTGTAGGTTGGCTTTTAATCTCAACAAGTGTTCTTATAGGAAGAAGGGAGTGTTTATTTGGAGTAACTTCAGTCAACAAATTTTCAGCTTGAAAGTTCATATTAAAAGATTTACCGTGTGTCCACAATGGAGCTACTGGCATTATTGGTTGTTCTTGAACCTTGATGGCAGTATGTTACTTAGGAGTTTTTTGGAGTTGTTTGTAGCATGCTAGAATTTCACATGATCTCATCTATAACATGTCCTCTGCATATCTACTAACATTATGATATTTTTGGAAGAAATGTACCTGGTAATAATCCTTGGGCAAAAACTGTTCCATCAGAAGTTTTATCATTTTCCTCCATGTTTTCACTGAGCGTTTACCTTGTCTTGTTCTGTTTTTTTGAATAGTCTTCCACCATGCCAGAGCTCTTCCACGCAGCATACTGGCAATACATTTTGCTTGCTTATTTTCAGAAACTTCAAACATGCCTATGTAGTTATCAACTTCTAAACACCAATCCAATAAGATCTCCGAATCTAAATATCCATTAAAGGTTGGTAGATTATGCTTTGGATGACACTGTCTTTGCTAGGGAAAATTTTGATATTGGGTTTCATTCTCAGAATCATCACTATTATTATTTTGAAGTGATGTATCTGCCTGCCGACGTTGCCCAAAGGAAATCGATTTGCATGATTTACAAGTGGGTCTCTTTCATGGTTGGTAGCTTGAGGAGCTCCATTACCATTTATACGAAGACTAATATCAGCAAGAAGATTGCGTATATCGAATAGCTCACGATTTACATTTTCTTCTTGCCTTAGAAAATCTGCCCAAAAGGCATCCACTCCACGATCACCGTCGTTGGATGAGTTACCATTGTTGTTGATACCGCCTTGTGCCATATTGGGTCGAGACAAGTGGAGAGGGCACTGGCGCTATCTCGGTTGTCGCCTAAGAACTCGAGACTCTGAATACCAACTGATACAGGACAAGGGAGAACATGAAGAACACAAACAATATAACTCAAACTCAAAGACTTTCAATAATATTCAAACTTGAACTTCTCAATATAAAAGTCTATTTAAATAGACAACTAAAAAAAATTGAAGAGTTGCAAATATTAAAGACATGCATTGGAACTATAAAATAAACATAATGATAATTTGGAAATACTAATAATATTCAAAGCTAATTCAAATTTCTCATAAAAAGTAGCCACCAAACTCATGTCCCTTAGACTTCATGCATGTGACCATTGTTCTATTATTTTCTCAATTCATATTCCGCACGGATTAACATATAGATCAGTATTATAAAAAGGGAAATTCTATTCACACCACATATTTTGCTATTTGCACCACCTATATAATAGGTCAAATAACTTTATAGGTGGTGCAAATAGCAAAGTGCTATTTGACCACCATTAATCAATGTGGTCAAAAAGTAATATTTATTTTTTATTTTTTAAATCAACATATTAAAAAGAAAGAAAGAAAAAAAAAAAAGATCTGTCACCTTCTCCGGTGAGAAGGCGACGGACTGCCAGGTAGGCTTCTACCTGGGTTGGCCTTCTCCGGTGTATGGTGCACACGGTTGCAAAAACGACGTCGTTTTGACTAAAAACGCGCGTTTCACTTTTTTTTTAAAAAAAAAAAAATCAGGTTCGATTCCCGGCAATAACATTTTTTTGTGCATAATTTGAATTATATATCCACAAATTCATAACTATATATCCACAAGTTCATAACTATATATCCACAGTGAATGAATAACACAAAATCCATAATGAATGAACTAAATATCCACAATGAATGAACTAAACATCCACAATGAATGAACTAAATATCCATAAATTCATAACTATATATCCTTCATAGCTATATGTTCACAAATTCATAACTATATATCCACAATAATCATGTTGAGGGGAATCGAAACTGATTTTTTTTTAAATGGGACGCGCGTTTTTAGTCAAAACGACGTCGTTTTGCAACTGTGTGCACCATGCATGGTGCACACGGTTGCACATCATAACTATTGTCTCCGGTGAGAAGGCGACCCACTAGGTTACCTTCTCACCGGAGAAGGCGACGTTTCATTGTTTTTTTTTTATTTTTGTTTTTTTTTTTATAAAAATTAATGAATTAAATTTTGAATTAATTAATTATTACTTAAATC
The DNA here is from genome assembly GCF_001879475.1 of Ipomoea nil. NCBI lineage: Eukaryota > Viridiplantae > Streptophyta > Magnoliopsida > Solanales > Convolvulaceae > Ipomoea > Ipomoea nil. The sequence goes on along the minus strand of NW_017616696.1, from coordinate 2,746,136 downwards.
TAATAAATGCAGTTTTACTAAGGTGGTGCAAATAGCATTTTGACCACCCATTAGGCTATTTGCACCACCTATGTATTTATTATAAATTACAATATTTTTATACTTTTAATGTACTTTATACCTCATTTTAGTCAAAGGGTGGTGCAAATAGCAACACCCTGTAAAAAGAATAGGAAGCCTTTTAGGTAAGCCATATTAGGAAAAGTAGCAATTAATTAAAATGTGATAAGAAAATTATATTAGGGAATTGATTATTAGAAACTTATATTAAGAGGTTTGGATTATTATTATTATACTAGTATTTGCGCCCGTGCGATGCACGGAATAAATTTGTTGTAATATACTAAGAATATTTGGATCGATATATAATTATTTAAATTAGAACATCAAAGATTATATAGTGCAATTGAAAGTATGGTTTGGATCATTTATGTGTTTTTATGTTATTAATTGCTCAAATTAATAGCTAATATGTAAATGTACACATGCGGTGCTGTAACTTTGGAGATTTTATTTATCATTGTTCAGTACTTTTATAAATTAATCAAATGTGCTCGTTCTCTAGCAACTCAGTTATAAAAATGAATTGATATCCTAATTTATGTGTATGGAAAATATATTTTTTGTCTAGATATATAGCAATTTTGCCATTTAAAAAAACATAATATCACAGATTGTATTTACATACTATTAAAACCTCTTTGTAGACAACATTGATAGTAACAACACAATCTTGTCTATCTTCGTCTAGAGCTAACACCTTTAGTCCCAAAGGATGAGTGACTCGGGTAAAAATATATAATGGTAGAATTTCAGTCAATTAGTAATCCTTTTATATTTTCAGTCAATTAGTAATATCAAATTCATTTTCAGTCAATTATTCTTTTTTATTTTTAGTCAATTAGAATATTAGATGTATTGATATTTTTACCTAATTTCTGTTCCAGTTTTAATTGATGATGTAGAATATTTTTATTGAAATATTTTCTTTGTATTTTTAATTTACTTTTACTATTGTTTAAAATATGTATTTACTATTGATGATGTAGAATATTATTATTGAAATATTTCCGTCCAATTTTTAATTTATGTTTCATTTTTTAATTAAAATGCAATGATCTGTCAATTTATTTTTTCATTTCAATTATGGATCATTTTTTATTTGTAGTCAATTATTAATATTCATTTCCTTTTATAATTTCAGTCAATTAGTAATATCAGATTCATTTTCAGGCAATTATTCTTTTTATTCTCAGTCAATTGGTCAATTAGAATATCAGATGCAGTGATATTTTTACCTATCCGAACCATTTTTAATTGATGATGTAGAATATTTTTATTGAAATATTTCCGTTCCATTTTTAGTTTACCTTTACTGTTGTTTAAAATATGTCTTTACTATTGATGGTGTAGAATATTATTATTGAAATATTTCCTTTTCATTTTTTATTTACTTTTACTTGATGATGTAGAATATTATTATTGAAATATTTTCGTTCCATTTTTAATTTCTGTTCCATTGCTTAAAATTGTGAAAGATTTATGATATAATTGTGTTTTGATTTATTCTACTATGTAATATTATTGTGAAAATTAAATTGCAATAATCTGACAATTTTCTTTTCAATTTTAGTCAATTATGGATCATTTTTAATTTTCATTTAATTATTAATATTCATTTCTTTTCCACTTAACCTAATTTCTGTTTCTTTTTTTCATTTTTAATTTTCAGTCAATTATTAATATTCATTTATTTTCCAATTTACCTCATTTTTGTTCCATTTTTAATTGATGATGATGTAGAGAATTATTGTGAAATATTTCTGTTCGTTTTTTAATTTACCTTTACTATTTACTATTGTTTGAGCGGGAAATCAAGTAAGGGTCCGTTTGGAAACCAGGAAAATGACTTCTGGAAAATGTTTTCTGGAAAATGAGTCATTTTCCGGAAAACATTTTCCTTTCCGGTGTTTGGTTGCATTCTGGAAAACTGTTTTTGTGTGTTTGGTTCATTTTCTGGAAAATGAGTAGAATTGTATAATTAAACATTTTAATTATTTTATTTAGAATATTACAACATGTATAATAATATATAATAATATAATATTAATTTTAAATATAATAAAAAATAGCTAAGTTTTTCAACAAAAAAAAAAAAACTAATAATATATCAAAAATATTATGGTGGTGGTGGTGGTGTAGTGGTAGTGGTGTTATTCATTATATAATAATAATAATAATAATAATAATAATAATAATAATAATAATAATAATAATAATAATAATAATAATAATAATAATTGGTGGTGGTGTGATGGTGGTGGTAGTATGACGATGGTGTGGTGGTGGTGGTGGTGGCGGCGATGGTGGTATGGTGGTGGCGGCGGCGGCGGTGGTATGGTGGTAGTGGTGGCGGCGACGGTGGTTGCGGTGGTATGGTGGTGGTAGTGGTGGTGGTGGTTGCGGTGGTATGGTGGTGGTGGTGGCGGTGGCGGCGGTGGTGGCGGTGGTATGGTGGTGGTGGCGGTGGCGGCGGTGGTGTGGTAGTGGTGGCGGTGGTATGGTGGTGGTGGCGGCGGCGGTGGTATGACGGTAGTGGTGGCGGCGACGGTGGTTGCGGTGGTATGGTGGTGGTGGCGGCGGCGGTGGTTGCGGTGGTATGGTAGTGGTGGTGGCGGTGGTGGCGGTGGCGGTGGTGTGGTGGTGGCGGCGGTGGTATGGTGGTGGTGGCGGCGGCGGTGGTATGACGGTAGTGGTGGCGGCGACGGTGGTTGCGGTGGTATGGTGGTGGTGGCGGCGGCGGTGGGTGCGATGGTATGGTGGTGGTGGGGGCGGTGGTATGGTGGTGATGGCGGCGACGGTGGTTGCGGTGGTATGGTGGTAGTGGCGGCGACGGTAGTGGTGGCGACGGTGGTTGCGGTGGTATGGTGGTAGTGGCGGCGACGGTAGTGGTGGCGACGGTGGTTGCGGTGGTATGGTGGTAGTGGTGGCGGCGACGGTGGTGTGATGGTGGTGGTGTGACAACGGTGGTATGGTGGTGGTGGTGGCGGTGGTATGGTGGAGATGGCGGCGACGGTGGTATGTTGGTAGTGGTGGTGGTGGTGGTATGGTGTTGATGATGTTGGTGTAAAAGTTGGAAAATGACTTCCCCCAAAAAAAAGGGGAAGTCATTTTCCATAAAATTGCCTTCCTTTTCCATTGACTTCCACCCCATTTTCCTTTGACCAGTCATTTTCCAATGTAACCAAACACCAAAACCCCGGAAAATGACTTCCAGAAGTCATTTTCCGGGTTTCCAAACACACCCTAAATAGAATTTTTTTTTTAATTATATTATAGATTATAGATTTTCCAGCAATCCAAACACTATGGATAAAGAAAAGTCATTTCATTAAGAAAATTAAAACTAATTAAATTAAATCTAATCATGCTATATTTATTTGTAACTGTATATTAATTTCATTTTGAAATCATTGGTTCACATATTTGAATTATTTATTTTTTCGTTAATTATTATAAACAAAAATGATACTATACTAATTAATTTATGATATTTATCAAATTGTATTTTTAAAAAAATATAAGATTTACACATGTTATGAGGGGTTAAAACATATTTTAAAATTATCTTTTATTAGTAAGTATTTTTATTTTTAAAATATTTTTCAGCAGCCCACACACTCCCTTAGTCTACCATAAAAAATTGATAAAGAAAAGTCATTTCATTAAGAAAATTAAAACTAATTAAAGTACATCTAATAATGCTATATTTATTTGTAACTATATATTAATTTTATTTTGAAATCATTGGTTCACATATTTGAATTATTTATTTTTTCTTTAATTATTATAAACAGAAATGATATTGTACTAATTAATTTATGATATTTATCAAATTGTATTTTTAAAAATATAGTGTTTTACCGGCAATTTATATCATGCACCAGGGTGCGCATTGCATCGTGCGTCCTAATGCAATACATAACTGTATAAAAAAATACACATAATTGTATAAATAAATACACATAATGATATAAACAAATACACATAATAACGTCAACCCCCTTCCGCGCCTCCCAAAACAACGTCGTTTTGGGAGGCGCGGGATGCACAGTGCTGCGCGCGTCGTGGTGCAGAGTATAACGATTGTGTTTTACCCGTGCGTTGCACGGATTTTTTTTTTTTTTATGAATTTAAAATTAAAAATAGAAAACAATGAAAATATATTATAATGTACAATATAATAATATAGTTGGATTTTTATATATTTGGTCAAGTATCTATTTTCATAACATACAAAATTTAAATTTAAATTTTGTATGGTTAATATAATCTCTAATCATGTACATATTTAGATAAATTTATTGAAAAATTCACATAATTAAGTTTATTTATTCCTAATTGTATTTCATATATATTATAATTCTAAAAATATGAATACTAACTAAGAGAATTGTACTTCGAAATCAATAAAAAAAATGTAAATTCTAAATTTTGTATGAATAAATTTAAACTCTAATCGGACGCATTTCCTTATATGATTGTATAATACATTGTATATACACATAGTATTTATTAATATGTATATAGAAAAATTCTATAATATAATTTCAATAATTATAATTTATATTGATAGATTTATAATTAAAAAATTACATTTAGAAATTTAAAATGTAGCATTTAAATATTGTATGATTATTATAGTGTATAATTGTATCTAAAATTATAAATATTCATGTTTTGTTAATTTTATACTTTCATTTCTTTAATTATATTTCATATTTTATTAATTATAACTTAATGAAATTGTCACAAATATTTTTAGGGAAGAAATATTATATTTTTTTTGTTTCAATAATTATATTAATTATAATTAATAAATATTGTGGCAATTACCAAAATAATTTCATTAATTATATTAATTTTAATATTTGTTCTCTTCCAATATTTAAACACATTACCATAAAATTATCATAATAATTACACGAAAGAAGGAAAGAAAATTATTAGAATAATTACCATTAATATTAAAAATTAATTATATATTAATATAAGTATAATTTATTTTATGTCAATAATATTATACATTAAGTATATATATATAATTATTGAAAAGAGGATATAATTTTAAAAAGTAAATTATTAATTAGATTACATAATATAACTGTCCTACTAATTGATTTCATACTACTATGTATAATTAATATATTTGAATTTTTTTAAAGCTAAATACCTATTAATTACCTTAATAATTAAGATAATTTTTAGTCAATCAATATTCAATAGTACTAAATGTATTACTTCAAATTTTTATAAATAAAATATAATATTATTAAATCAAAATAATTAAAAATAACGTGTCCATATTACAAAAGATTTTATAATAGTAATTTTTATTGCCTAATAGAATTTGTCAATTGTTAAACATTGTTTATGGTAATTATTGTATGACATTTAATACTAAGATTATCATGTATAATTTTTATAATTAAGGTATAATATTATTAAACCAAAATTATTAAAAATCATGTGTCCACAATATAAAATAAATTATACTTGTCTTAAATAATTATTTATTAATATAAATTTATAATTATAAATTTGTATCCGAAAAAACATAGCAACTGAAATTTCTGGTTAATAAAAAAATCTCTCCATTTTTTGTCACCAATTTATAGGTAGAGAATGTGAGAATTATAAATTAATATAATAATATAAGTTTCATTTTCCATTTCTTTTTCTATTCAGTCAATTAGGGATTTTTATAATTTTCAGTCCATTAATAATATACGTTTCCTTTTTCAATTTGCATAATTTCACTTTCGTTTTCCAAATCCGTGTTTCATCTGTTATTCCCATACATAATATTCACGTTACTATAAATTGATTAGCAATTAATACATTTACAATACCATAATTATGCAATATTACCAATTAATACATTTTAATTAATTTACATTAAACATATGCTTACCAAATAAGATTTATTAATTATTTGACTAAAAATATAAAATATTTAATTAATTTAGTACACGAGTTTGGACGTGAAAATGATGTAGGATGATTTTACTTTATATATATATATATATATATATATATATATATATATATATATATATATATATATATATATATATATATATATATATATATATATATATATATATATATATATATATACACGTTCATATGAAATAATATTACCATACATACTTGTTAATATTTTGATTTATTAAATTGGTTACAATTCATATTATGGTATGAATAATTCTTATGCAATATACAATTTGGCAACTCAATTAATATTAAGACTTAGCGCAATGAACATATTTCATCTTGTGTACTCATTTGACCGGAAATATGAAGGTTGGTTCAATAAATCGTAAATATTACCAATTGGTTGGTTAGAAAATAATCTTTATCAAATAAAAAGTAATTAAATTGATAAATTATACTTAAAAGGTAAATATTATGGGTAATTTTCTTATATATAAACCTTTATTGAATTATTTTATTATAAGGAGCAAAAAATTTTATACATAAATTGTTTTATAATTTATTTTGATCTTGAGGTCACACACACACATATATATACACACTGTAAATATTACAAAATACTTGATTATAGAATAAGCTTTATTAAGTTATATATAAATTAAAAATGATTAAATTGTTAAATTATACAAATTGGAAAACTCTTAACAAAAAATTAGCAAAAATGTAACCACATCCGTAAATTTGATTCTATTTCGTAAATGATTTATAAAAATCTGTGTGATTTTATTTCGAAAATTTCAAAGAATAGTGCAGAGTAGTAGTAAATTAAGGTAAATATTACCCAAAATTCTCAAAACCAAAAACATATTTGATCTTATTGAGAAGTGAGAAATGCCTATTACATAACAATAACAAAATATAAAATTATAAGTGAAGTTGAATGTTGGAATAACTATACAATCTTTAGAGCTATTAACATATCCATCATTATTTGAATCACATTCTTTCAAAGAATATGCATATGTAGAAAAGTATCATGAATTTGTAGTGTAAAAAAAAATGTTTTAAAACAACCATATGCATAAACTAAAAGTTTTGAAATACAAACTATTCAAATTACGATCATAGTACCAAAAAAAAAAAAAAAAAACACCTCTTTATCATGGACTACACACTCTATAGAGTTTATTGTTTCAAAACCTCTTGCCTCTGGAAGATGAACAACACGGAGCACTCCAACATTGATTCTATTCCAAATGAGTGTAGGATGAAGTTGACTACCAACAATTTCGTTGTGACTTCTTGCTACAACAATTAGACAATTATATTATTTTTAAAATAAATATATAAAAAAATAAAAGAGAAATAATTTTAAAAAATAAATGTAGTGTCAACTATTATATAATAATAATGCATATTACATGTAAATTTATAAATTCGTTGTAATTGCCAATGCTTAACATCATTGTAGTTTATCCAGTTATTGTGCGTACCTTCTACAACGTGGGCACACGTGGTGTTGGAAGTCATCAACTCTCCTTAATACATGTAAATAGTTGTTCAGAACCATTTCAATTGTAAAATAAATATATAAAAAAATAAAAGAAATAATTTTAAAAAATAAATGTAGTGTCAACTATTATATAATAATAATGCATATTACATGTAAATTTATAAATTCGTTGTAATTGCCAATGCTTAACATCATTGTAGTTTATCCAGTTATTGTGCGTACCTTCTACAACGTGGGCACACGTGGTGTTGGAAGTCATCAACTCTCCTTAATACATGTAAATAGTTGTTCAGAACCATTTCAATTGTCTCTATATTTATATCCTGCAATATTTGCAAAAGATGCAGAAAAGAAATAAGAACATAAATTAAGAATTATGCCATTGGAAAATGAGAGACGCAATACATAACTCACCCCAGTACAAAAAGGAAGAGTTATAATTTTTCTAGTCACTAATCCATTGTATTTATAGGTAGAGATAGAAAATATGAGAATTAATTTTTTTTTATATTTTCAATCAATTTGCCTAATTTCTATTTCCTTTTTTCATTAGAATCCTTTTATATTTTCAATCAATTAATAATATCAGTTTCCTTTTTTCAATTTATATTGACTGGATTTCACAATGGTATATTGGTATTGCATAATATTACCAATTAATTGCTTTTATAACATTTCCATTTTACATTTGCTTACCAAATAAGTTTTATTAATTTGACCAATAAAATATTTCATTAATTTGACTATAAAAGTTTGAGCGGGAAAATTACATAGGAGGATTTTACTTTTATATATATATAGATATAGATAGATATAGATAGATATAGATATATAGATATAGATATAGATATATAGATTATTATTAATATTAGAGAAATTATATTAAGAGTTTTGGATTATTATTATTACTATTATTATTATTATTATTATTATTATTATTATTATTTTGTTCATAAATAACATTATAACCAATAAACATAAACACGTAGTAAAGTAAAATTATTTAAAAGAAAAATTATTTTATAATTATTTGTTATTACATCCAATTTAAATTTCAATTGTAAATTATTCATTTTATTATGCAGCTATTATTTTGTCAATATATTAATCATATGATTTATTTTTATTAGATTTTATTTTTATTTCTATTTTTATTTACTATTTTTATCATATTATGAAAATATATATAGTTAATTAATATAATCAATGATTTTTACTGATTTTTTTTTAAAGCAATGTTACCTTATCTGATTAATTTAAAAAAAGTAAACAATATATATAATTTTTTCATTTTGTCTAAACTACTACACATCATTCCCGTCATTTCTTTTTCTAATGCTATTTTCACATCAATATTTAATAAAATATTTACCAAATGATTGCTATTTTTATCACTATGCGTGTCCATTGAACTCTTGTATTACACAAAGTATTTAATTAAAAACATAATAAGTTCCAATCCAAGTTATATTCCTGATTTTTGTCCCTTTTTTCTGTTAAATTTTTTTGTACCTTATGCTATAAAAGTTGTACTACATAATTTTTTGGACAAAAATATCCCTGCCGTTATAACTTCTGTTATCTTTCCACACTATTATTACTATGTACATGCATACACAATAATTTTTTCTTACATCCTTCAATGGTAAGTTTTAATTCATTTAGGTTTTAATTAAAATGCTACCATAGTTATATATAGTAATATAGTAATTTATCATTCTATAATTTTTACCTCAAAAATATTAATATGAATTATACAATTATATATATATATATATATATATATATATATATATATATATATATATATATATATATATATATATATATATACACACACACACACACACACACACACACACACACACAATTATTTTTTTTAAAAAAAATAATATAACTAAGATTTTAATATTTAATTTTAATATTGGGCATATATTTTTTGCGCATTGCGCATATAAAATACTAGTAAAAATAATAAAAAGCGGAATCCCAAATATTAATACCAACATATAAGTTTATAGTTGGTTGATTTGATTTGTTTGTTTTAAATTTGTAATGGTATTTTGTTGATATTGTACGAAACCTTAGTTGGTTGATTTGATTTGTTTGTTTTAAATTTGTAATGGTATTTTGTTGATATTGTACGAAACCTTCAAAATGACAATAAGCATATCCTGAAGCGATTGATTCTTGAATATCAACCCAAGAACATCCGGTATTAACTCATCCCATCATCAAACATTACAACCATCCTCCATTTTAGCTTCTAACTCTCTGCCTCAATGGGAGGAGAGACAGAGGCAGAGAGAGAGAGAGAGAGATCCAGAACAAGAACACATGATTCACTAAATGTGCTTGATTCAAACCATGATATGTTAGTCAAGGTTTCAAAAGGTGAGGCGTGTTGACAACCAAAGCTATTCTCAATTTAATTGAAAAACTAAAGGTGACTTAAACAACAAAGAAATGCAGACCATACACGTTGGTCTAAGGGGATTATAGGGGAGCCTCATATTTTTTCCCCTTAAACAAGACAATTCACTTTAATTGTCTCATATACAATGACGATTAATAAAAGCTAGGGTCAATTACTTTTTCATGTAGGTTTATTCTTAAAAAAATCTGTCTTTAGTCATGAACAATTATATGTTGCAGTTTCAAGGGTCACAACTCCAAATGGGTTGAAAATATAGATTTGTAATAATGAAAGCAACAAAAACAACTTCAACAGCAAACATTGTATACAAGGAAATTTTTCAAAATTTGTAAAAAAAAAAAAATAATTCATTATAAAATCATATCATATTTTAATATTATAGTTGTTATTAAATTTATTATCTTCTGTACTTTCTAAACCAATTTTACTAGAGTAGTAATGAAATTCGTCATGTTTTAATTTTAAGTATTTTTAATTTCAGACTATTGTGTAATTTGTGTACCTTTCAAACATATTAATTTTACAAATAAAATTTAACTAATTTGTGTACCTTTCAAACATATTAATTTTACAAATAAAATTTAACTAAATCAGTTATAGGAAAAAATACATTTTTAAATCAGGTAATTTAAAACAACTTTAAAATACAGTTTGATTCCAATTTGCTTTTCACATATTAATGCTTTTTAAAATTATTTTCCTCTTTTCACATATTTATTTTCATAATAATATAATTACATAAATCATATTACATATCAATTTTTCTAAAACATTTGTGAATAAACGAGTCATATATTATTGATACTTTTGCACTTATCTTATAATCTAAAAAAATTGTACACTTCCAAATTTTATTATTTAAATATATATATATATATATATATATATATATATATATATATATATATATACATATATATATATATATATATATATATATATATATATATATATATATATATATATATATATATATGTGTGTGTGTGTGTGTGTGTGTGTGTGTGTGCGCGCGCGCGCATCGCACAGGTAAATTACTAGTTTGAGTTGTAAAAGAAGCGATTACTATAAAATGGCAAATTATGTGGATCCGGGTCCATCTTTCAAGTTGTACCCGAGTCCAAAATACATCACTTATATTTTACATACTGAATGTTCACAATTTTATAAAAGGTAAATTGTGAACCTTTAATATGTAAATTGTGAACATTAAGTATGTAATATGAAAATTGTGTATTTTGAACTCGGGTCCACATTGCAAGGTGGGCCCGGGTCTAGGGTATAACTATTGGCAAATTACTGTGTGGACCATGGTCCACATTGTGGATCATAACAAAAAAGTACATTTTTAATATACTAAATGTACATTATTTTTGTACTGAATGTACATTATACAATATAATGTACACTCAGAACAAAAATAATGTACATCCCCTTAATACAATGTACATTATTTTTTTACTGAATATACATTATTTTACAGTAAACAAAATATGGTCCACACAACTTGTGTGGACCATGGTCCACCAATAATGATTGATAACTATTGCTATAATGTGTGTAAGTAGGGGTGGAAATAGGCCAGGCCGAGCCAGGCTTTTTAAAATTAGGCCTGGGCCTGTTAGGAAAACTTAAAGCCTGGGCCTGGGCCTAGGCCTGTATGTAGGCTTTTTTTTAGGCTCAAGTCTGAGCCTACAGTAGGCCTGGCCTGGCCTGAAGCCTTTTTAAAAGCCTATTTAGTAAAAAGGCTTTTAAAAAGGCTTCAAAATAGGTTCTAAATAGGCTTTTAGTCTATTTAAATAGGCTCAAAGCCTATTTAAAGCCTACATTTTAAATCCTTTTAAATATTATATATATATATATATGAATATACCTATAAAAAATAATTATATTATTAAGTTACAATCAAGTGAATCAACCAATATTCATAAATGACAAAACTAAGTTCATATTTTATAATAAAATGTCAAACAACACCTACAAGTTTAATAAGTACGAGTTCATAATACAAAAACCATACAAGTTTGATAACATCAAGTCTACATGTCCATAATACAAAAGTCCATCACAAATTCACAACTCACAAGTTTAACAACAACAGAAATCATAAGTTCACAATACAAACATGAAACATTAAACATAATAACAACAATAGCATTCAAACATAAAATGAAACAAGTCATGGCTTCAACATAATCTCCTGTTGTCCAGAATCTCCCTACACAATGAAAAAAATTGAGAATAAATAATGAAGTCAATTACAAGTTCAAGTTCTCATAATTAAAGTAACAAGCAGTAATATAAAATAATATAAAATATTAAAGTAACAAGTACATTCTTACCTTTTGTTTTTTCTTCAGCCCGTACTTGTTACGAAGCCAATCCCCACCACAAATAAGAGCTTCAATAGATTCCTCATTTAAGCTAGCACGATATTCATCAATGACTCTTCCCCCGGCACTAAATGTGGATTCAGATGCCACACTTGAAATAGGAACAGCTAGTATATCAGAAGCCATCTTTGATAAAACTTTAAACTTTGGACTATTATTTTTCCACCACGCCAAGGCACAAAAGGATGAAGTAGAAGAAGGAATAAAAAGATTTTCCTCAAGATAAGTCTCCAACTCTGATTTCGTAAGAGGAATTGATTGACTTTGGTAGACCATACTCAATAATTCTTGCATCCCTTTATCCATTTGTTGTCCACCATCAACCAGAGTGCTGCTTTCAACATTGACTTCACTATGTCCACTAGTAGAAGAAGCATCTTGACTATACAAGTTCACATAATCAAGATATAAATCTTCTAATGCCCTTTTCACCTTCTCCACATTCTTTTCAACATCACTTGGTGTTTTATACAATAAGGGAAAAGTTATCTTAATACCATTTAATTTCATCCTTGGATCTAAAACACATGCAATAGACATTAACAAATTACACTCCCCCCAATATTTGTCAAATTTTGCTTTCATAGGTTTTGCCATCTCACGCATGAACATGTCAAAACACTCAGCTGCATTATCAATAACCTTTTTCACCCTTTGAATTTCAGCAAGATACAAGTTAGAAGTAGGGTAATCACTACCTGAGATGACATGAGTTGCATCATTAAAAACCTCCAAAAGTTTACAAACCTTCTCAATCTTGTCCCAATCCTCAAATGATGGTGCATACTTATAATGGGGCTCTTTTTCATTGTAATCTGAAAATGCATGCTTAAATTTACTTGCAGTACACAACATCAAGAATGTGGAGTTCCATCTTGTTGGACAATCAAGAATAAGTTTCCTTTCTTTCAATCCTTTTAATTCAACAACTTCATGGAATGACTTTAGCCTTGCATCTGAAGAATTTATAAATTTCACACTTTCACGAACATTATGAATGACATCTTTAATAGTGTTAAGGCCATCTTGCACCAACAAATTCAGAATGTGAGCACAACATCTAACATGAAAAAGTTGACCATCAAGTACTAACTTACTGCTCAATGACATGTTTTCTTTCAAACTTCTAACACAAGAGTCATTGTAAGATGCATTGTCAACAGTTACTGAGAATATTTTATTCTCAATGCCCCATCCTCTCAAACACTTGAAAATAGCATTTGCTATATCTGTTCCTCGTCGAGGAGGAGGCACTTTGACAAAATTCAAAACTCTCTTCTGAAGGTTCCAACTTGCATCAACAAAATGACCTGTCACAACCATGTACTCAACTACTTGGTGACTTGACTTCCACATGTCTGTTGTAATGCTAACCTTACTCACATTATTCAAAATCCTTTTCAAAGTATTCTTTTCAGCTTCATACAATTGCAAACAATCACTTCTTGTTGTTTTACGACTGACTCTTCTAAAATTTGGATTTGCATATTCAAAAGCCCACATGAACATGTCATCCTCTACGATGCTAAATGGTCGCTCATGCACCATAATTCCACTAGCAATAATCTCTCTCATCTTTTCATTGGAGTATTTAGCATTAGGAACAATAAAGGGATTACCACCACATTCACTAGGCGGCCGAAATTGTATCGTTGTTTGTTTATTTTCTCGAGAGATATGCAACTTCCGTTGCAGGCAAATCTCTGAGTGCCTCTTAAGATGGCTAGTGCTTGCACCCTTTCCACCAGTAGAGTATTTTTCCTTACAATACAAACACACTGCTTTCTTTGTACCATTAGCAAGTTCAATTTCTTCAAAATCATTCCATACCGGAGATGTTTTTTTCCGCTTTTTTGTTAAGATTGAATCATTATCAACCCTATTGACTTCTTCAGAATTGTTACTTTCAATTGGTTGACTTGAAGAAATTGATGGAGTTGTAGTTGTAACTTGCACATTCACTTCTTCAGGAATAGATTCATTTGTATTGTTACTTGTCATCCTATATAATTTTATAATTATTCAGCCATTAAAACACATAAACAAAGTAACATCTAAGTATCTAATATTAATTATTATAAACAACTAAACTATAAACTTTATAGTAATAAACTAATTATAGTAAAAAAAAAAAAAACTAATTATGTTTAGTTGTTTATAATAATTAATATTATAACTAATCAATTTATTAGTCTGCTTAACTAATCAATAAACTGAGTAATAATTGTTTATAGTAATAAACTAATTAAATTGCTCATTGCAGACTTGCAGTTCCTTATTAGTGTATAACTAATCAATTTATTAGTGCATAAGTGCATAACATTATTTATTTAGTTATTTATTTATTTAGTTATTTGAACTAAATAATAACTACTGTCAATTACTTTGTTGACCATATACAATCACTGTGTCCTTTAATTAGCAGATTCATTACTTGATCTTTGCTTTCAATAGGTTTATTACGTGTATGGGTTCATGCTATTGGTTTTTATTATTCTGATAATTGTCAGAGTGTGTGTGATAAATTGATAATCGTGGCCACATATTTCTGCTTAAACAACACTCAGGCCTGTGTATATTAAATAACAGTCAAGGCAGTATGCATATTACTTCAATAAACAGGTGATGAAACGCAGGTCTGAGTGTCTACTTCAATAAACAATTAAACAAACAAACGTATATTAATAAAACTAACCTCCGATCGCCGGTCGCCGGTCGCCACCAAGCAGATAGCAGAAAAGCAGTCTGAGTCGTCCAACTGCGGTCGCCGCTTGTCCAACTCCGGTCGCCACCTCGCCACGCCGCCTCACCGCCCGCAGCCTCGCCGGAGTCGCGTTAGTCGATTCGAAGATTTCGATTTTTGGGGAAGAAACGAGTACAGGACAGTTTGTGTCCACAAAGCCACAAACGCAGACAGTCCTAGGGTTATCAGATATTGACTTTATACTTATATATATATATATACTGGGTTATATTGTAATTATTACAAAATATTAGTTATAAAATATAATATAAAATAATTAATATTAAATATATATTTTATATATATTATATACATAAACAGGCCAGGCCTGCAGGCTCGTAGGCCAGGCTTTCACATATAAGCCTAAGCCTATTTAACTAAATAGGCTATTAACTAGGCCTAAGCCTGGCCTTTTAACTAAACAGGCCAGGCCAGGCCAGGCCATAGGCCCCTGGTAGGGGCCTGGCCTATTCCCACCCCTATGTGTAAGTGCAACAATTATACTGTGGACCGCGCTACACAATGCATTGTGCACCGCGGCCCAAAAACGGCGCTACACAATGCATTGTGCACCGCGGTCCAAAAACGGCGCCGTTACAGTTAACGGAGCGCGCATGTTTGGTGTATTAATTACCAACTGAAACTACAGTGTATCTAAACTGACACTGCCTCACGTATTATTTTTATATTATCAATTGAAACTGTAATTGAAATGAAATGAAATGAAACTGTAGTTGTGTTGAAATGAAACTGTAGTGTATACAAAAGAAACTGAATAACAATTTCACATATTTGAGTGTATATTACCCAACAAAATTGTAGTTATATCAAAATAATATTGTAGTTGTGTTGAAATGAAACTACAGTGTATATAAAATGAAACTGAATAACATTTCACATATTTGAGTGTATATTGTGCAATGAAGTTGTAGTTATATCGAAATGATCATGTAATTGTGTTTTAATGAACTATAGTGTATATAAAATAAAATTAAATAACATTTTCACATATTTGAGTGTATAAATATCGAATGAAACATTAGTTGTGTTGAATCGAAACTGCAGTGTATACAAAATGAAACTGAATAACAGAGTTATTTTTTTGCGGAACGGCACAGGACGGCGTGAAACGGGTGCCGTTTCTTTCCATTAAACAAACGACGTCATTTAGAAACTTGGTGCATAATTCATTAGTTCGCGCATCGCACATAAGAAATACTAGTGTGTGTGTGTGTGTGTGTGTGTGTGTGTGTGTGTATATATATATATATATATATATATATATATATATATATATAAAGGTTTCAGTCTCTCATCATTTGCGCAGTCGCGACCTCTTGCTAGGGTTTCTCTCATTCTCTATTTCTCTCTAGTCTCTCCTCTCATCTTTGAGCTCTGAGTCTCTGACTTCTCTATAGTCTCCTCTCCGATTCTCTCATTTCTCTGAGAGGCTGAGACAGTGAGACTCTGAGTTCTCTCTACTATGTAGTCTGTTATCTTCTTCCACCTGCTCTGTAGCCCGGTTAGTTCTGTTCGAGTGGTGGTCAGGTGGAAGCCCTACTCGTGGAGTGGATGATATCCCATGTTTTTTGGAGTGGGTCTCATCACTCTCGTATTTTATCTGTCTTGTTTACTATTCATTTGTCAAATTCATTTTTACTTCCTTGGTTATTTTCTTTTTAATTTTTAGTTATTTTTAAATTTAAATTTGTGTGTTTTATTCTTTTATAATACTTTTCATGTAGTTTATAAATATATAAATATATAAATTTATATATTAATATTGAACTTAATGTTATGAAAATTGAATTCAAAATTACTTCAGTTAAGCCTCGTTAGCAGAACTAGACATATAAAATAGGACGGAGTGAGTAATATTTTGTTCAATACTACCACATGAGAATCAACAACACACATCTCACAACACATGAAACATGTAGGGGGAAAACTACCACTGTCAAATATCAACCGGCGCTTGCAAGATCAAGAGTTCATAGTACAACTAAGATCCCTGTCATATACACAACAAAGCAAATCCACAGTTTCCTACACTATAATCTCATTGTATGACGATGGCCTCTATGCTACCACCAATGACCTAGTTACACACGACACACTACCAATAAAAAATAAGAGGACAAGTACTAAAGACGAAGACAATGGCAATGATACCCAAAAGAAAATTAAGAAGACTTAGAGAAATCCAAAACCAAAAGTAGTATTTATTTAGAATTTAGACTATTGTTTTTAGTCTAATTATTTAGACTAGCGTTGTTACAAAGTTACAAACATTTATTTTAGTAGCAATTATAATCAATTTCTCATATATTATCGATTTAAATAAACTAATTCAACATTCAATTACCTATGCATGAACATCTCTTATATAATATTGCATTGATATAAATGAATTATTCTATATTTATTATTTCATTCATAATTTATTTATAGCTGTAAATATTGAAGAGTAGCGTGTGCATATATATATATATATATATATATATATATATATATATATATATATATATATATATATATATAATTACATTAAGGTAAAAACACTTGTTAACATATAAATCCGTGGACAATTTGGGGCCGTTGGATGGTGGGATTGGATGGTCCAGATTGAAGCTGATTATTTCGGGCGTGTGGGGGTTCTTACGTTAAGTGTTATTTTTTATTTTTTTTTTTATGTGTAGGGGTTATTTGTGGTATTTTGGTTATCTTTGAGACCTAGTCAAATTAGTCTAGCTATTCCTCTTCCACGCGCAGCAGCTCTCTGTTCTGTCCCTCCGCTTCTAGCTCTCGATCTGTACGTGCTTCACGTCTCCAGGCTTCGCGTCCATCTCGGTTTCATCTCTCGCGTTTCACTTTCACGTTGCAATGGTAGAAGGCGGGGACTGCGGCGCATCGAAGAGGCGGAGACCACCGGTCCGAGGTGTCGGCCAAGGTGCGTATTGTCGCCGTATTCTTTTTTTTTTTTTTTTTTTTTTGTTGGTTTTCTTTTTGTCCGTCGTGTTTGTCTTGTTTTGTCGGGAGGTTCCTTCATTCTACGCATGGTGTGTGTTTTGTTTGGTGGTGAAGGTGGGTTTCACCGGGTTTATGGGCGATTTTGGGGCTAGGGTTTCTGATTTTGGGATTTTTTTGTATGTATTTGCCTGTTTAATTGCTTGTTGTGGTTGATTATTATGCATCCAGTAGGTGTGAGAATGGTGTCTGTGGTTTTTTTTTTTTTTTTTTTTGTTTCCAGTGCTGGCGGTTTTTTTTTTTTTTTTTTTTCCATTCATTCTGACGTGTTCTACAACTTTACTCTGGTCCACTAGGATCTGGCACACAAGAATTAGAGAACCTAAAATTGATAGCCAATATCAACTGAGTTATGCCATGAAATAACAAATCTAATGTTAAGGAATTCAATTTGCCACACTTGACATTTTCATCAATTAAAGCAAAGTTTATGCATTCACTATTACTCTATTAGCAGTGCATTCTATATTTCCTTGTCTCTTTCAAGTTCTGCTTAGGTTAATTAAGAAACAAGAAGGAAGGTAAAACACTTTAATAGAGAAACTAGATAAACTCCTTAACATTGTATACTTGGATGCATTCTCCAGCAAACAAAATTGCTCCTATGCTAATTCCAGTGTTAATGGCTGTTTGAATGAATATTACAAAATAAAACATCTCTTCAGAACTTGCAGCTACCAACCTACCAGCAGGGGGGTGGGGGTGTTGGGGGTTGATTGGTGTGAGGAATTTTTTTTTTTTTTTTTTTTGATTTCTCTATTAATTTTTTGTGTTGTTCAATGAAATAAAAGTTATGGGTTCATTGTTCAATGAATTAAAATGCGGTGAAATATGGTGATTCTATTTAGGATATGGTTAGTGCTGCTCCCGTTGCATCCCAATCCCCCCTCTTGTTTTGTTTCCCTTATTGACTTCCCCCCTTAGTCTATAGTTTGAATGTTGTGTCAATGTTCCATTTATTTTGAATTTCAGAAGGGCATGCTATCCGAGTTCTTCAAAGATATTTCTCCTGCGGGGTCTGCAACTTGTGCTTGTGTGGAATTTAAGCGGTTGCAAATGGCCTAGCGGGATTCAAAGGGGGGCACTATGACTCTACACAAGCTCAGACTGCGTTACATGAAGAAGCTTGTGATTTCGGACCATAATGTGCACAGTCTAGACAACTTTTCTCGGGCGTACCAGTTGATATCTGCTCATCTTCCGTCCGTGTAGACATGTGGTATTTAGTTAGGTCTGTTTCGTTTTTTGGTGTGATGTGCACACGGCTACTGCACACTGTGCTCACTTTAGTTTTTTGTTTTACTACACTTGTGCGCACATCGACTTTTAATTGTGTGTGCATCATCTTGGGCACATTTTTAGTTTTTTGATGATACTGTAATGGCATACAAGCCGTTTTTAATTTATGGTAACACTTTTTTTTTTTTTTTTTTTGGGCTTTGTTATGTTTCTTGTGGTTGTCTTGGTAGTTTATATTGGTGTCAACTCTTGTTCTTACTTAATTTCACTCATTCCGGTCTCCCGTTGAGGTGTTTAGCATTTTTTGGTTATATCCTCCACCATGTTTGCACATTCGTATGGTATTGTGTGCACAATGCCATTTACTTGGTTTTTACTAATACTGAATACTAATCAATTTAGTTTGTTGTATGCAGCGTTATTTTCTACCATCCCACATTTGTGCGCGTGTATATTTTCCTGTGTGCACTGAGTTTTGGTGTTACTTATTTTCACGATTTTAGAATAGACGTTCACGTTCCTATGCATAGGTATAGTTTCGTTGATGTGTGCACCGCTATATACTACTGTGTGCGCCCATAGTCTTCATGGTGTTCAACATGTGTGCGCATATAGATTTTACTGTGTGTAGGTTACTCAATGCTGTTATTTTGTTAACAACAATTGCTGGTAATAATAAGTTTGATAATTATAAATATTTAAATACAGGTCATAAATAAAAATAAATGGCATTTTTAACTGTTTCTGGAAAAAAAAAACTTATTCTAGTATGAATCTGATGCAACTTTATCAGGATAGGTGTGTATACAATAATAAAGATCGGTCTCTGTGTCGTTGTACATATTATATATTGGTATATGTCGCGCACACCTACTGCTTAAAACATGCACACACAATATAGTGTTATGCTCGGTAGAAATCAATCCATATCTCTATTGTTTTAAATCGCTATCCTTCATATAGGGTCTTCTCATTTTGTGTTGCAGGTCTCCAGTATTTCGCACCATCATCGCCTATTTTCATAACACAGTTTTGTGCATCGTGTTCACATTGTTCTTCTCCTGTTGACCATAAAAAATAAATATTAAAATTGTGTTCCATTTTAAATGATGTGCATGAGCATTCAAAAATTATTAATCTGAATAAGATTAAAATTGTGTTCCTTTACGTGGTTCATTCACTACCCTATTATGTAAGTGCGTTATTTCAGTTAGGGTGTATTCTGGAGTGTGTGCATCACGTCGTTTTACTGTGTGCGTGGTTGTATAATCGTGTCTTTTCCACCCCCAACATAATAATAATAATCTCGTACTCATAGTTAGGATTTGTGATTCATCTTATACGCATACATGCTCACCAATAGATTATCACCCAATTCACACAATATTAATCCTGAATCATTTCCTCCTAAAATCCATACGCATACATGTTTTTCCCATAAAATCTAATTCACACAGTTCTGTAATCCATCACATAATATCGTTAGACTATCATAATCAAGTTGGAATGATTACCTGGTAGTGATGGCGACGTATACTCCATGTTCGCAAATTCCTCCGAAAATTCCTCTCTGTATTTTGTTTGCTGTACGAGTAAAATGCCGTTGCTGGGGTTGCGATTGTGTTGTTGTTTAATCCTATTATAATTAATCTTCTCTAATTTAGGTTAAATATCAAAATTACATTTTTACCGTAATTAGGCTATGCAAAATTGTCTTATATGCCCTTATAATTATTATGAACGATCTTGGCATATGTTTTTCCCCTAAAATCTAATCCATTAATCTAATCTAATCTTATGGCCCATATTTGTCCACAAGTTTATATTTTAAGGGAATTTGCATGTGAATGCAATATATATATATATATATATATATATATATATATATATATATATATATATATATATATAGCAGTATAGGTTCTATATTTTCTCAAAAATTTTCAGCTTAAAAAATCTAAGTATATGTTCTATATTTTCTCAAATTTTTTCAGCTTAAAAAATCTAAATCATATCACGGGGTTCGAACATATGACCCCCATTGAAATTAATTACCAATATATAATCATCAAGTTGATAATATTTTGTCTTTTGGTCATGACTAGATATCTAATAATAATTCCTAGTGAATTTCATTTAATGAACCATTTTTATACTCACTATTACTCCATCCGTCCCATTTTATGTGTTTGATTAGGTTATCAAAGATTGATTGAAGTTATTATTAATTCATTTTTTCATAATATTAAATTTAGTATTAGTATACAAAATTTATATATTTAGAAACTATACTAAAAGTACTATTAAACACAAAAATTTAAATTTACAAATAAGTAAAAAATACTAAAGAAAATACACAAAAAAAAGAGTTGATTTGACCTAAGTAAGACAGATAAAATGGAAAGAGGGAATATTATTTTAGTCACACCAATTTTTTTTTTTTTTAATATTATAGTTCATTTTAAGTTTGAATTAAGTTAAAGACTTAAATCCTTTAGAATAAACTCTATCCAGCTCATTATAGTTTTTTTTTTAATATTATAGTTCATTTTAAGTTCACACCTCTAATGGCGGAGGTTCTAGCGTGCAAAGAGGTTTTGTCATGGTTGAGAGATCGCGGTATAAACTCTATCCAGCTCTTCACGGATTGTTTACTACTACAACAATATCTATCATCTACGACTCGATGACCACGGTCTTATTTGGGCTATGCCATTGATAGCTGCAGGACTAGTATATTGGCTTTTGAGTACTGTTTAATTCGATATGTTCCTAGATTAGATAATTATTTAGCTCATACTTTAGCATCTATTGCCTTTACTCAGACGACTATTATGTATTCGGACTCAAGTCCACCAGCTGCTATTTCTGCATATTTTGAATAAATGCCGTATAGGCTCCTTTCAAAAAATCCTTTAGAATAACATTTGAGTTCGTAACATTATTTTAAGGAATCAAAATATTTCAATTCACAATATTTGAACATGAGATTTCACAAATTTTCTCAATATTTACCATATAAACGATTCTTTTAATATTTATTATTTTATTCATAAATTTGAATTTGTAACCTTATTTTAAGGAATTAATATTCTAATTCACAATATTTGAAGATGAGATTTCATGAATTTTCTCAATATTTACAGCTATATAAATGAAATATTCTATATTTATTATTTCATTTCATTCATAAACTTTAAATTCGTAAATCGTAACCTTGTTTTAAGGAATTAATATTCTAATTCACAATATTTGAACATGAGATTTTGTGAATTTTCTCAATATTTACAGCTATAAATGAATTATTCTATATTTATTATTTCATTCATAAACTTTATCGTAACCTTGTTTTAAGGAATTAATATTCCAATTCACAATATTTGAACATGAGATTTCGTGAATTTTCTCAATATTTACAGCTATAAATAAATTATTCTATATTTATTATTTCATTCATAAACTTTAATTAAGTTCGTAACCTTTCTCTTCAAAAAAAAAAAAAAAAAAAAAGAAGCTCGTAACCTTGTTTTAAGGAATTAATATTCCAATTCACAATATTTGAATATGAGATTTCGTGGAAATTTTCTCAATATTTACAGCTATAAATAAATTATTCTATATTCATTATTTCATTCATAAACTTTAAATTCGTAACCTTGTTTTAAGGAATCAATATTCTAATTCACCTCGCAAATTTTCTCAAAATAATGAATGAAAGTTATGAAGCCCTTTAATTCTCAAGATTTTTTTTTTTAATTTTTTTTAAATATTTAATTCTCAAGATTTGATTGACAATATAGTTGCTTTATGGACCATGTTCCATATTGTAATGTGGACTTGAATTTAAAATACACAATTTACATACTGAATGTTTACAATTTTGTAAAATATAAATTGTAAATATTAAATCTGTAAATTGTGAACATTACATATGTAAATTGTAGACATTTAATATGTAAATTGTAAACCTTTAATATGTAAATTGCGTATTTTAAATTTGAATCCACTTTACAAGGTGGACCCAAGTCCACAGAATATTTGCCTTATGAGCATATATGAAAACAAACGTATATAAAAAATATCTAAATGATACAGTATTTTCTGTGGTCGGTCTACCACCAAAAATCACGTACCCCAACTAAAACACTCGTGTCAATCGTACGGCTAATATTATAACTTTCGACTTCCTAAGTTTTTGTCACAAAAAACAAGAAAATTATCCTAAAATAATACAGAGTAACGTAAAATATGTAATAAATAAATTAAATAAAAAAATAAATATATAAACTGGAACGCCGTATATGAGTATACTGCTAAATGCCTAAATCTTTCTATCTCACCATAACCTACTCTTCCCTCTGCTCGGTGTCCAAATCACATCGCCGGGGAACAAAAAGGTAAGCCATCCACCGCCGGCGGCGTTTCCTCCTTTCTCTATCTGTATGTATATGCGTATGTATTTGTGTTGTGTTGTGGTTTCTATCTTTTTATTTTATTTTTCTCAGTTGTTTTTCGATTTCTTCGTTTTGAAGTGTAGTTGATCGGTGGGTGGGGTTTGTAGGTGTGCGAATTGGAAGAGGGATATTTGATGTACTTGCTCGCGGATCTTAACTACATACAACACCATGATCGCATTAGAACATAAAGGTACGTCCTTTGATTTCGTTCCCGATTAAGGTTTGGATTGTAATTCGGATTTGATCGTGTTTGAATTTTATACGGGGTGCATTTTTATTTATTTTTTGAATAAAGTTCCGATTAGATAAATTAGTGTGTGCAATAGTGAATTTGGATTCTGTGGTATTAATTAGGAACAATTTCTGCCATTCCTAATGGGAGTTCCCAGCACTGTGGCTTAATATCGAATTAATTAGAGGTTCTTTAGAATGCTAAAATCACTCAAGAAGAACTGTTGGAAAAAAAAGGGTTTTTTTTTTCGATTTTTTTTTTTCTCTTGGAGTTTTCCAAGCAGTATAATCTATCTTCTAGCAATGCTATATTGCTATCTGATGTTTTTTCCTGGATACTCTTAAACCCTTTAGCATTCATGTTGGTGATAAGTTACTGATGTTTCATTATCCTGTAGTCACATTTATTGACCGACCTTCAAGCTACGTACTAGTTTCTCTCTTTTAAAATCTATGCATATTTTTAAAGTTCATGTTTTTGTTTTTGTTTTGTTTTTTTGTTTTGTTTTTGTTTCTAACCACTTTTCTGGTTAATTTTTGTTTTATATTCTATTGTTTATTTTAAATAGTTCTGTTTGATTCTAAATGGATATCAAGGTGGATTTGTTTGCTTAATTTGCCAATTTGTGTTGTGGTTATGTGGTGAATTTTGCATTTATTAATTTAATTTAATAGGATAATGTAAAGATTGTGTTGTATTTATGTTTGAAAAACAATTGCTATTATGTTTTTATTTTTTTGTAAGGAGGGTAGTTTTAGGAATCAATCAATAGCCTTTTAAAAGTGCTTGAAGCTTTTCATTCTTTCAATAGTACATAGCAATTAATATAGTCAAGACTACACGTTCTAATGAGATGAAAGATAAACGTTTTACTAATTGTTTGTTAGTGTACATTGAAAAGCAAATTGCAAAATAATTTAGTATAGATTCACTTATAAATGATTATTGTGAGGCGTTCTAAATTTTAGTAAATTTGCAAAATGATTATTTTGGAATATATTAAATGGATATTAATGTATTTGATTTAGTATGGTTGGCCACTTGGCCCCCTGCACCATCCAATCCTGGCTTTGCCTTGTGTATCGGAGTCTTGGGGGGCACACTAGGTTATGATATATTTTCCTGGTACATGCTTTGAAGTTCCAGATTGCTTCTAAGTGCAGTTACATTTTCCTCAAGTTGGATGCTCATTCTTGTTTTGCTTCTGACCTACATTGCTCCACTATGTTTTTCTCTTATCATGTCTAGCATTGTATTTTTTTGGTATCCCTCACTGCTTTTATGGCTTAGTTTAGTTCAGCTGATAAGTCTGGTGCTTAGATTTTCCCTGACTTCTATAATAAACATCTCACCTACTAGGATTTATTTTCTGTATGGTGGGGAAGGGTGCTACACTTTTATCAGGTATATTCAGGTGAAATTAACTTCTTAGTATCTATACAAAAAAAAAAAAAAAACAAAAAACAAAGTTTTGAACTTTCTAGTATTTCAGGGAAGTTTTTTTTTTAGTTGAGAAAATGGAGGGCTTTGGTGTGGCTGTTGATAATGGGAAAAATAAAAGGTGCAAATCTGCATAGATCTCTGCATTAATGTTTTTAGCATTTTGTGATATAATTTCATAACATGACCTTTGATAGTGAGGAAAAGGGTGGAATTCCCATACAAGGGATTGATTCGATAATTACTCCATATTACTTGGGCGGTGCATCATATGTGGAAGAATCTATCATGTGATGATTGATGAAATTTATGCCTAGTTGTAGGCATTGGGCACATTTATCCACAGGATGTAAATGTTTGAATGTTTGATATCAATGTTCCTGTGTGCTAATACCTTTTCTCCTAGTTGGACAGTCTTTTCTATTGCCTTTGATAACTCTATTAGTGTTTCTCTCGTCATTCTCTACCTTCCAAATTTCATGTTTGGATCCTTGATTTGGTTAAAGCTTAATTGGGTGATGATTTCAATGTGATTTCATAAGATCCTTTATGAAGAGCTTTGATGTGCCTTTTGAGAGTTAGTAAAAAAAAATGATGCAAATCCCCAGTATTGGTGGTTTTTCTTGATAATTACTATCTGGATGGTGCTGTGTGTATAGAAGAATCCATTGTGTTGAGAATCTTCTTTCGTGCTTCAACTTTTATTAAGCGTCAATGTTCTAAGTGACTATCCACATTGGTATTTTAATTTATACCTGCTTTGAGAGAGTAGACTTTTAGAGTTAGTTGATAATTTGTTAATACATTTTTAATTTAATTGCAGATACTATGCAGGTGAACTGTGAGGCACCGATAAGATGCCTCCAGAACACGGGATATCCTCAACATATGCATTACAACGGGGCGGCCATAAAAAACTTTCCCGAGTTTAATGAAGGCACCTACTCTCAACCAGTTGGGGATAATATTGATTGCTCATTTAGCAGTGACCAACCAATTGACTCATCTAAAGAATCTCCAAAAAAACCCGTTCAACAGCATGCTTCTGGCTCTTGGTCCGCCTTCTACCCCGGCTCAAATAATATGCGAATGTGCGCAGTGAGTGCTTTTGAAGCCCAGTTTTATCCTTACTCAGTGGACAGCCGGTTCCATTATGGCCCATTCAATACAATCCCTCAGCGTTACCCTTACGAATTCCAATTCCAAGATTTTCAATATTTTGTTGTCATAGACTTTGAAGCTACCTGTGACAAGGAAAAGAACCCTCACCCCCAAGAAATAATCGAGTTCCCATCTGTGATTGTGAGTAGCATGACTGGCCAGCTCGAAGCCTGTTTCCAGACCTATGTGCGCCCAACATGCAATCATCTTCTCAGTGATTTTTGCAAGGATTTGACTGGCATCCAGCAAATTCAGGTGTGTTTAAAGTTTGAGATTTTATATGCTAAATATGTCCCGAATTTTATAAGCAAATTCAGGCTTGTGTTTTCAGGTGGATCGAGGAGTTACTTTAAGCGAAGCTCTACTTAGGCACGACAAATGGCTTGAGAAGAAAGGGATAAAGAATTCCAATTTTGCAGTGGTTACGTGGTCGAATTGGGATTGTAGAGTTATGTTGGAATCAGAATGCCGCTATAAGAAGATCCGAAAGCCTCCTTATTTCAACCGGTAAGCGTGAGACTTTAATACAATGTGCAATTACTATTAATGCGAGAAATTATTTCTCATGTATACTTATGATTTTATCAGGTGGATCAACTTAAAGGTTCCTTTCCATGAGGTTTTTGGAGGCGTTAGGTGCAATCTGAAAGAGGCTGTCCAGCTCGCTGGCCTGGCCTGGCAGGGTCGTGCTCACTGTGGGCTGGATGATGCCAAAAACACTGCCCGTCTACTCGCCTTATTCATGCGCAAGGGTATTAAGCTCTCGCTCACAGATTCGCTGATCTGTCAGTCCACTAATGAATCGTTTACATGGAAGCCACCCCAAGATCATCCATCCGTTTCCCCTTACCAGACCCAAAAAGCGAGAGACCCGCACTTCCCAACAATCCAGGTTCACCCGAATTGCTACTGTGGGATAAAGAGCAGCAAAGGCATGATCCAGAAACCGGGTCCAAAGCAAGGGAGCCTCTTCTTTGGTTGCGGGAACTGGACTGCTGCAAGGGGTGCCCGTTGCCATTACTTCGAATGGGCTGCTTCCCCTTGACCACTGGAACAACGAAAAAGGAAGTGATCTATTATTAATCGTCTACCCAATCGTCAGCCCCTAGTGATATTATGCTCGTCCTGTAAAAAGCGAAAAAAGTGTGTCTCTGGTTTGTGATTCTGAGGAAGCGGAATCTGCCCGTACTACTACTACTACTACTGAGGTCGGTCTCTCGCTTCCTGCAGAGTAAATATCGATATGGATATGGATAGTTTGGCTCAAGGTTGCATCTTCTCAATGCACGATAGCGTGTGCCGGAAATATGCAATGGTAGATCCAACCTGTTTAACTGACTTCTTATTGACAGATAATTGGAAAAATATGTGGAGATGGGAGGTGGTGTAGTTAGAGCAGGCGTTCACATAAACAGACTTATATTTATGTGTTAAATAAATAATTGTGAACAAATGCAGTTCAATGGGATCAATGGAGTTGTTTGCTTGCCTCACTTTCTGTCACCTTAGTTTTCCATTATCGATTTCATTCTCCTCATTAATCTAAAGCCAATGTTGTGTCGGATCAGGGAAGGCAAACTATCAATCACTATTCATGAAATATCACAAATAAAAAGTACATTATTTGAGTATTAAAATATATTATTTTGTATACTATCAAATAATGTACAATATTAAAATACATTATTTTGTATATTATCAAATAATGTATAATATTAAAATACATTATTTTGTATACTATCAAATAATGTACATTCAATATATAATTTGTATACCTTATATTCATAGAAATTAAAAATTAGAAAGTACATTATTTTGTATACTATTAAAAATGTACCTTATATTTATAGAAATTAGAAAGTACATTATTTTGTATAATGTACATTCAAAATGTACTTTTATTATGGTCTACAAAAATTAGACGCAAATTATACCATGGGTCATGGTTTTACCACTTCAGATTATATGTATGCAATTGATATATTCAAAACCAGTTCGGTGAAAGAATAGACGAATTGAAAGAATAGAAGACATAAATATCGTTATATAGAATATATATGATGTATTAAGAGTTAATTCCACCAAAGGTCCTTTATTTTGAGTGACAATTTCAAATTTAGTTCCAGACTATCGTTTTTGACATGTAACATCCCATACTATTATTTTTTGGACAATTTTAGTTTTTCTCATGACTTTTTCTATTTTTAATAAGGACATTTTTGTCTCTTTATATTTTTCTTTTGTTATTTTTCCACTTTCAGTCGGTTTAATTGGTTTAGAACTTTACTAAAAATCGATTGAAAAATATGTGATAGTACTAATTGCCACGTAATGCGGTAATTAAATAAACACAAGACCAAATAAAGCAATTAAATGTCTTTTATTGATCAAGGTGAAGTCCCTAAGTACAATCTAAGTGGTTGCTCTGAGTACCGACTGACTGCGGTCGGGATTCTCTAATAACAACCTATCGATTGTCCAAAAGTCCCCCACATTGTTGCTATTGCAGGTATTTATAGCCGCGGAGTCGGAGACACAAGTCCGGCCGTCCGGCATGTCGCCCACGTAGCAACCACATGTCGCCCTCCCGGGTGCCCTGCCTGTCAGCACGTAGCGTTGCCACGTGTCTCTTCTCAGCTCTCTCGCCTAAGGGCTACCGATCGGTGGTCGACAACTCCGGTCGGGTGCTACCCGGTCGGTTCCCGACCGGGTTCTTCTAAGAAAATCGACCTGTAACCTGCACAAATAAGAACAAAAGGACGAAGGCATGTCGGTCGGGGTATTCCCTACCAAGAGCCCCCCAGCCCGTGCCTTTTTTACCGTTCGGAAAAAACGGGGCGGGATGATGAAGCCCAAACGTCCGCCGCCAAACCGACCGGCCAGCTGTCATTCCCTTCACGCCACGTGTCGATGACTGCCGGCCTCTGCGACCGCAACGGTCACGTCGGAATCAAGAGCGGTCGCATCACGCAAGTGGACTGGTTTCCCGCCCAAACGCTCTCCTATAAATAGGCCTCTGAGGCCCTCATTTGAACTTTCCTCAACCTTCTGAATCAATCGGTATACTCAGAGAGTCCCGAGCGAAACACTTCAGCAGATTGGTCGAGCAAGTAGTTTTCAAGCTTTTCAAAGTCCCCGCACTCGGTAAGTTCTCTAATCTTTAACATTTTCCTTTTGCTTTACGCTTCTGTATAGCGGTTGGTAGGCTAAAACTGACCTCGACCCAAACGTCCCGAGTCCCACACTAATCCCGACCGGCCTTTAGGTAGACAAAATGTCAGACTCGAACAGACAAAATGCATCAGTTGCGGACTACGACAACGAGGTCGAGCAAACCAGCGAGGAAGTGGACATAATGTCCTACTTGCCGGAGGTCGTTCAACGACCACAGGTAACACCCGAGCGAGCCCCCGAGCAACGAAGGTCATCGAGCTCATCGGGAACATCGGGGTCAAGCTCAAGCGGGTCGGGGAGCTCGAGCGAAGAGAGCGGGGAGACGTCCACGAGCGGGCGAAATCTCCCGGCTGAGGGCGTTCGGGATACGCCACTAGGGTAATTGGGGATTACCCTCAGGCTGAGCCCCAAGAAGTCGATCGAGAAAATGTTGCGGAGCCGGTAGCACCGGCCGCGGACGGATTCGAATTTTTAAACAGCGAAAGCGTCGAAGGTCAGAGGAGTAAACTGACGAAGGGAGAAGCGGCCAAAATCGCCGCAACACTTAGCGGTCGGGTCAAGTTCGACACCAGTCGCCGGCTTGGGAACATCATCGAACGCCATCGGGGAAAGTGGATTGGGATGCATTATGACTCCCTGATGGCCCCGATCACTTTCCCTTTCTCGGGCCTTCTCACAGCGTTCCTGGGCTACTACCAGGTCGTCCTCGGACAAGTCTGCCCGAACGCGCATCGGATGATCGTCTGCTTTCCTCAGATATGCGCTCGGCACGACGTGGCCTGCACCATGGAGCTGTTCAACTTTGTGTACCAGGTGAAGGTCCTTGCAGCTACATACGGGGGCGGATTTCTGATGACCCAATCTCGAGCGGATATGTGTTCGATTGAGGGTCTACCCGGGAACAACCGGGGATGGAAGAATAGGATCTTCTCGGTCAAGTACGACCCGTGGATCCTCCCGGTTGAGAGGGCTTGGAGCCTACGTTTCCGAAAACAAGTCATCCCAGTCGAGACAAAAGCCCTTCGGGACACGGTCGCAAAGATCTCGGGCGAGATCTACGAGTACAAAATCTTCCGGACGGCTGAGAGCTATGAAGCAGCCCAATTGCCTGAGCCGATCTACGACCTAACCGAGAAGTATAAGCCCGAGCCAATGGGCGTAACGATCGCAAGGGCGCCCGCTCGGGGCAAGCGGAAGGGAAAAGGTCTAACACTAACCAATCCTCCCCGACCTTAACACCCCGAACGCCCTTTATTCGCGATCTAACCGTCTTCTCCTTTTTATTTGCAGAGATGGCAGGTTTTGATGAAGATGACGCCCCCCCTCCCCCCCCCCCCCCCCCGGCCCCGGTCGCCAAGATCGTACTTGGGAAGAAGAAGCCCAAGACCAAACCAGCCGGGAGAAGGAGATCCCGATCGCCCGACCGATGGGCGCCTCGACCATCACCACGCCCGAAAGTTATGTGGTCGACTCGTTCGACGTCCTAATTGCCCGGGTGGCTGTCGCCAAGGGCAAAGAGAAGGTGCCGGAGAAAGGTGTGGCGGAGAGTGGCGCCCTGAAGCGCCGTAGGGAACAGCGCAGCCCAAACCCTCGGTCGGGGGGTACTAAGGGCAGCTCATCCATTCTTGCCCGGATCGGCAACACCGGGCCGACTAAGGAAGATTTGAGCAAGCTCACCCCGACTCAGGTGGCTGAGAAGATCGGCTACGACTTGGCCGAGGTAAAACACTTCCTTTCTTTCGTTTTTATACGCAAGTAGTCCTACTCGGGCTAAACCCGATCGTACTTTTGCGATTGCAGATCTCCCGAGCGACCCAGCTCCTCCAACGCCGGGCTCTGCAGGCCAATGAGGCCGAAACCCTAAAGAAGGTCGCCGACCGGCGACTACAAGAAGTCAAGGACCTCCAGGCGGAGTTAACGAAGGCCAAGGAGGATCTGAAGAAAAGCCGGGAGGATCGGAATCTCTCCGAGAAGGTCGCTCAACAAGCGGTCGGGGAGGTCACCGAGCTGAAGGCCCGGTTGAACAATCAAGGCGAGCTGGCCCAGTTCATCTTCCGGGACAACGAGTCGGGCACGCGATTCCTCCGGGCCGTCTGGGATACAAAGGTCGGGGAGGAACTGGTCTGGACGTTCGGGCGGTGGGTGTACAAAGCCGGCCAGAGAAAGATGCGTGAAAAGACGCAGAAGATCATGGAGCAAGCGCTCGAGGGAGAAGATCTTCAGCTGGTCCTGACCATGCTTCCTCAGGATATTCCCGACCCCGGGCCACCACCATTTGACCCAAAGGAAAAGACGGGCGAGTCAAGTGGGGCTGCTGCTGCCACCCCGAGCGATGTAGATCCTTCGAAGAAGTAGATTTAATTGCTTCTTCTTTTTTTGTAAGTGAATCCGATCGGGAGCCCAGTCCCGAGTTGTACCGGGCACATTTTTAACGTTTAATGAAACTTTGCTTTGTCCAACTTGTGTGGCTCGTATTTACTTATGCTTTACTTTATCTTCGTGTATGTCGATCGTTTTAATGCCCGACCTTTCGGCCTCATGGCCTAATCGTGCATCCTCCGACCGAAACATCGACGTTTCAATGGCCTGACCACTCGGGTTTTACCCGACCTTCTGGCCTTGTCGATTTTTTGAAAACTGTTAAGCCTCTTCGCTCGGGGTGTTCCCAAGCGACGGACCTATAGCATTTCCTTCATCCTAGCCCCCACACTATTGTGCGCGAGAGGCACGAGTGAGTGCAATAGTGGAAAGAAGTTGGATGGATCGGGGAATTTTGCTGTAACCCTGACTTTCTCGATCGGTGGCGTGACCCTGGTGTCCGCCGAAGATGAGCATGTTTGACCGGTCGATATATCCGCCCGGTCAAGTTAAGTTTAGCTATTAGAGCCAAAATATTAACGGCTATTAGAGCCTAGTTGCACACCTCTATCGATAAGAACCAAGGGAGAGGTGTTCGTGGAGCGTAGAGCCCCTCTTCTATGTTGATGTTGAGCCTCGATCGGGTAGGTTACGAGCGAGGTCCGGATTACCCTAGTGTTAATCAAGGTAACGATAAAAAACCGATCGGGCCACCGTGTGCAAACGGTTGAGCAATCACCGATCGTATATACATTAAATTTTCCCGCTCGTAGGCGGTTAAATAAATATTTACAACAATAATTTACAATCAGACGACGAACGGAACCGACTCACAGGTCCAGCCCCCACTTCGTCTAAAATTACAAAAAATAGGCTAATGCCTAAATATAACGAGGTGCTCGGAATTCCAAGTCCCCTCGATCACCCGACCGGTTGTCGTCTCCAGTCGGTACGTTCCCGGCCGCACCACAGCACTGATAACGTACGACCCTTCCCAATTCTGAGCTAGCTTCCCGCCTTCCAAAGGTTGACTGGCCTCTCGTCGGCGTATGACATAATCTCCGACCTGAAAGTACCGAGGGTTGACACGGACATCCTTTGAACTCTTGACTCGCTTCTGGTACTCGGCCATACGTCGAGCGGCTTGGTCTCGCTTTTCCTCGACCCCATCGAGATCCACGACCATCGAGTGTTCATTCTCCTCTGCATTGTAAGTTCGCTCACGGGCGGTCGGGATCCATGCCTCGATCGGGAGTCGGGCTTCAACTCCATAGACAAGGGCAAACGACGTCTCCAAAGTCGCTTCTCTCGGGGTCGTCCGATAAGTGCACAAAACATATGGCAACTCATCAGCCCAACTACGACCAGCCGAGTGC
This sequence comes from Ipomoea nil, assembly GCF_001879475.1. Taxonomy (NCBI): domain Eukaryota; kingdom Viridiplantae; phylum Streptophyta; class Magnoliopsida; order Solanales; family Convolvulaceae; genus Ipomoea; species Ipomoea nil. Next base: position 2,712,591 of record NW_017616696.1, on the reverse strand, counting down.
AGCTTCTTTTTTAGACCTTCCAGAATGGTCCGATTGGCGTTTTCCACTTGTCAATTTCCCTGCGGGTAAGCCACCGACGATTGGACATGGGTCGTCCCGATCGTGGCCAAGAAATTCTAAAAGTACTGGCTTACAAATTGGCGGCCGTTGTCGCTGATGAGATGCACAGGCACACCAAAGTGGGAAATCACATTTCGCCATAAAAACCGAGCACACTGCTGAGAGGTGATTGTAGCTAATGGCTCGGCCTCGATCCACTTAGAGAAGTAATCGATGGCGACAATAACAAACTTTCTTCGGTCGGCAAGTTGAGGGAATGGTCCCAAAATATCCACCCCCCACCTTGCAAAAGGAATTGCAGTTGTGACCGACTGGTAAAAGGTGGCTGGTCGTCCGGGCGTCCGGGCAAACAATTGGCACGTCTCACAATCCCGAGCGAGCTTCTCACAATCCAGCTGGAGGGACGGCCAATAATACCCGATCAACATAATCCAACGAGCTAACGATCGGCCTCCTTGATGCGACGAGCAAATGACAGAGTGCAATTCCTTCATAATAAGGTCAGCCTCAAATGCGGTCAAACAACGCATAAGAGGGCCTCCATACGATCGTCTATAGAGACGACCATCCAAGACTTGGAACCTCGGGGCTCTAAGCATGGCCTTCCGAGCACGCTGAGGGTCGTCTGGGAGGCGACCGTGCTCAAGGAATTCCTTCAGATCGGTGATCCAATCATCTTCTGCCGGTTGGATGGGATTGACCGGCAATCGGTGGATACTATGTCGGGGGATCACCAAAATCCGTGCGATCTTGGACATGTGTTCCGGGGCGTCTTGAGCTAATTTGGACAAGATGTCCGCATCGGCATTATCCAGTCGAGGTATATGCCGGACGGTGTATCCCCGGAACGAAGCAAGCTTCTCCATTGCAAGGTCTCGGTATAGCTGCAGTCGCTCTCCATTAACTTCATAATCACCGAGAACCTGCCCGACCACGAGCGCGGAATCCGTTTGAGCTCGTATATATTCAGCCCCCAAGTCTCGAGCACACTGCAAGCCGTTGACAAAGGCTTCATACTCGGCTTCGTTGTTGGTCGAATGGAACTGATACATAAGGGTGAAGTAAACCTTAAATCCCTCCGGGCTCGTGACTACCACTCCTTCGCCTGCTCCTTTCTTGCTACTCGACCCATCAGTAGCCAACGACCACCACTCGGTCTCAGGGTCCGCGACCTCGTGGGGTCGGGTATCCCGAGCGGTGCACTCGACCAAGAAATCTGCAAGGGCTTGACCTTTGATGGCTAGTCTTGGTCGATATTCAATCGCGTATTGGGTCAGAATTAACGCCCACTTGACTAGGCGACCGGATGATGAAGCAGTTCGGAGGATTGGCCCGATCGGCTGATCGGTCAAAACGCGAATCACTCGACCCTGAAAGTAGGGAGCCAATTTCTTCGCGGAAATATACAAGGCGTAGACGACCTTCTCAAGCCGGGAGTACCGGAGCTCGGGACCATGTAGCGCGTGGCTTACATAGTACACCGGTCGCTGGACCCCTTCCGGATCGGTTTGGCACAATACTGCGCTTACTACTCGATCGGACACGGCGAGGTACAGGTCTAGCTCTTCCCAGAGCTCAGGCTTCGACAGCACGATTGGTGACATGAGATACTCCTTTAGCTCGTCGAAAGCCGCTCAGCACTCGTCATCCCAGACGAACCCATTGACTTTACGCAATACCTTGAAGAAAGGTAAAGCACGCTCGGTTAATTTGGAGAGGAACCGGCTGAGAGCTGCCAACCGACCGGTCAATTGCTGGACTTCCCGAACGGTTGAAGGTGGTTGCATGTCCAGAATTGCCTTGACTTTAGCCGGGTTGGGCTCGATTCCCCTCTTGGTCATCATGTAGCCGAGGAATTTTCCGGTATGAACCGCAAATGTGCACTTGGTTGGGTTCAGCCTCAATTGGTACCTCCTCATAATTTGAAAGCATTCCCAGAGGTCCCGAGTATGGTCGGATCGGTCCCGACTCTTGACCAGCATATCATCAATATATGCTTCCATCGTTCGGCCTAGCAAATCGGCGAAGAGCATATTGACCATCCTCTGATAGGTCGCTCCCGCGTTACGGAGGCCGAACGACATCACTCGGTAACAATACAGCCCGTCCGGTGTCACGAAGGCTGTTTTGCTCTCGTCTTCATGGTGCATCATTATTTGATGATATCCCTTGAATGCATTCATGAAGCTCATCAACTCGGCCCCGGCCGTCTCGTCGACCATCTGGTGGATGCTCGGTAGCAGATATGGGTCGAGCGGATAGGCCTTATTGAGGTCAGTGAAATCAATGCACATCCTCAAAGCTGGGGGCTTAGGAACAAGAACAATATTAGCCACCCACTCGGGACAAATCCCCACCGGTCGGATGTGCTCGATCGCCGCCATTTTCTTGACCTCTTCTCTGACGAACTCACGGCGATCGGATGAAAGGTGCCGGGTCTTTTGCACGACCGGCTTAGCTGCGGGATCAACGGCTAATTTGTGACAAATGACCGTTCGGTCGATCCCGGGCATATCTTCGGGCCCCCACGCAAAGATATAGGCAAACTCCCGGAGTATTGCCAAGACTTCCGCTCGGAGCTCGGGGGTGAGGGCCCGACCAATCTTTATCTTCCTGTCCGGTCGGTCCTCGGACAGGGCAACTTCCTCTATTTCCTCGGAAGGCTCGGGTTGCTCCTTCCGGTCGTGAGAAACCTCCTTGGCGATCGTGTTCACCCGGGAAGACGTACCAGCATCACGCCTATTGACCGCTCAGGTGTAACACTTCCGGGCAGATTGGACATCGCCACGGACCACACCGACCCCATTAGGGGTGGGGAATTTCATGCACAGGTGGGGCATTGAAATTATCCCACCGATCTTCATGATCGCGGGCCGGCCCAAGATGATGTTGTGGACATAGTGCAGGTTCACCACAACAAACTCCATCTCGGTTTTGATCGACTTCGGCGGGGTGCCGATCTCAACTGGGAGCGTGATTTTCCCCTCGGGGTGGATAAGAGCCCCGGTAAATCCCGACAATGGTACACCGACCGGAGTCAGCTCTCTCTTTTCGAGTCCAAGTTTCTCGAATACGTCCAAATAAAGGACGTTGACACTGCTCCCAGTGTCCACCATAACCCTCTGGACGTCCGTCCCATTGACATCGATGGTGACCACAAGAGCTTCCATGCCGTGGTCACCGCTGCTAGGTTGATCTTCAATGGTGAAGGTTATGGGCTCCATTTTTTGTCGTTTCCCGGTGTCCCGAGAATCTACGATGGCGACCGGGCAGTTTTCCCTCGGTTGAGAAGCATCGTCCAATCCACCAAAGATTACGTGGATGGTCGGCTTGCCTGCCGGTCGGCTGCTTGATGGGGGGTCAGAATCTCGTCGGTCGCTTCGACGATCATCTCCGCGGTCATTCTACGGTCCTGACCCGACCAATCGGAACGTCCATCACGATCAGAGCGATCGGAGCGGTGATGGGATCGTCGATGATCTCTCCGATCGGTATTCTTCTTTGTTTCTTCTCTCTTCCCCACACACTTGTCCAACTTTCCACGGTTAAGAAGATCCTCCAAGAGTTGGCGCAAGTGGGTACACTCCTCAGTATCATGCCCAACACATCGATGGTAAGCGCAGTGCTTACTCTTGTCAGGGCCATCTTGATCGGGATGGGGGAGTTTGATGAGATTGCAGGACTGAGCGTACTGCATGGCCTCCGACGGAGATCGGTTTAAGGCCGTAAACTTACTAGGCCTGGTGTGGGATCGGGGATGGTCGTCACCCGATCGATGGTCCGCCCGGCCGGCCGGTTTACGGGACGAAGTCCCGACCTCCTGCGAGCGTTTCACAGCGTTCGCCTCGCCAGCGTTGGCATAATCTGTGACCCTTCGAAGGGCCTCTTCATACGTGGCCGGGGGGTGGAGGATGAAATCCTGGTAGAGGTAACCGGCCCGGAGAGAAATGTGTAGCATGTGGGTGGCGGTCGCATCGTCCATCGGCTCTACTTCCCTGACCGCAGCCTTCCACTTGACAAGGAAATCAGTCAAGCTCTCCCCTTCGAGTTGCTTAGCCTTTTCCAGATACATATAGGGCTTCCTCACCACCTTGGAGGGGATGAACTTCCTCACGAACTTGATCGCCAGGGTATTAAAATCGGCAATAGACCCTAGCTGCAACGTTCGGAACCACTCCGCCGCCCGACCAGTGAGGGTGGAGTAAAAAGCCCTGCACATTACGGCGTCTGTCACGCCCTTCATCATCATATTGTCGTAGTAATCATTGACATGGACCTCAGGGTCCGTACGGCCATCGTAACTCTTCTCCCCCGGGACCTTTAGGTCGAACGGATATGGCTGGGCCATTATTTCCGCTGTGAAAGGAGTTCTCAACAAGGACGACTGGTCGACCGGGGGTCTCACAGGATGCTCGTTCCGAAATCGAGCGAATTCCGCCTGGAGGTTATAGAGCAGTCCTCGGGTCTCGTTGAGCTCGGCCGTCTGGGCTTGGGCTGACTCCCAAGCGCGTCGTCGACGGTGAGATCTCGACCCGCTGTGCCCGGATGAGGCCTCCTGCATCTGTATGTCTCCTGCTTGCCGGCTCGGGTCTTGTGGTCCCAAGCGTTGTCGCATCGCCGGTCGGAGGCGCTGAAAAGCCGCCGCCCGGTTGATCTCTTCGGGGTCCTCCGCTTGGGCCGGAACCTCCGGTTGTGCTTCTGGGGCCTGCCGTGTTACCTCTATCGCATCAGCACCCACCGACCCCAACCGTGAACGAGCTGAGCGTCGAGCCCGGGAAGTGGGCTGATGCTGCGGCTCAACCTGAGCGGTCGGGTATACTAGAGGGGCGGCGGCTGGAGCCGTGTACGCAGGCGTATATGGGGGGTAGCCGACTGGTGGTGTATAATACATGGGCTGGGCGGGCCAATACCCGTATGGAGGAGGCGGGACCGGGTAAGGGTATTACCCGGGGAACTGGGGCTGCTGACCGGGTGTTGGGTATACCGGTTGCTGCAGACCGGGTGTCGGATATCCCGGCTGGATGTAATTAACCGACTGTTGGGGGGGGGCGGATACTGAGATGCTGGATGGGGTGGCGAGAGGTTGAGGTTGAGGTCAACTGTCTGACCTTGATACTGGGTCGGCTGATGATCGGATGAGCTCGCCGCATCCGCTTGATCGTCGCCGAACAGGTTGTATGCAAAAGGATACATGGTGATGGAAAGGACGGGTGCTCGTCAAGACGTTAGCTTTTGTGCACGGGTCCCCACGGACGGCGCCAAAATGATAGTACTAATTGCCACGTAATGCGGTAATTAAATAAACACAAAACCAATTAAAGCAATTAAATGTTTTTTATTGATCAAAGTGAAGGCCCTAAGTACAATCTAAGTGGTTGCTCTAAGTACCGACTGACTGCGGTCGAGATTCTCTAATAACAACCTATCGATCGTCCAAAAGTCCCCCACACTGTTGCTATCGCGAGTATTTATAGCTGCGAAGCCGGAGACACAAGTCCGGCATGTCGCCCACGTAGCAACCACGTGTCGCCCTCCCGGGTGCCCTGCCTGTCAGCATGTAGCGTTGCCATGTGTCTCTTCTCAGCTCTCTCGCCTAAGGGCTACCGATCGGTGGTCGACAACTCCGGTCGGGTGCTACCCGGTCGGGAACCGACCGGGTTCTTCTAAGAAAACGACCTGTAACCTGCACAAATAAGAACAAAAGGACGAAGGCATGTCGGTCGGGGTATTCCCTACCAATATGGTTACTAAAAATCAGAGGTTACAAGTTATAATCCGATTAAACCTGTTGAAACCGAAAAAATAACAAAGGAAAAAATATGAAAAGACAAAAATGTCCTTACTAAAAATATGAAATGTCATGAAAAGGACTAAAAGTTCATGACAAAAAGTGTTCAAAAATAATAGTCTAAAATGTTAAATGGCAAAAATGATAGTTTTTTTTTATTATGAGGAAGGAGGATACCCTACATATACACATTACTTACCTCAAGTAAGATTTGAACTTAACACCTCCCACTTAAGGGAGCAATTAAGTACCAATGAACCACAAACCACTTGATATAAAAATGATAGTTCAATGACATATTTGTACCTTCATAATTAATTAAGTTTATGCTTCCTATTGTAGAATGCTTGTTTATTGAAGTAGCTTAAGTTCTAGATTAAGTTTGATTTCAAGCACATCAAAGTTCAACTTTCTGATTAATCTATGTATTTTGGATTTGGACTTTGTTTAAAGATTCAAAGCTTAACAATATAAATTTTTGATAATATTAATTTCTTTTTTTTTTTTCATTGGCATTATTCAAAAAACGAGGCGGGAATTTCCCGTCCCTAAAAAAATTTTGCGGAGACGGGACGAGATCGGGGAATAGGGTGATATTTCGGGGACAGGCCCCGCCTCCGCCTCGTTGCCATTCCTACTAGCAGTGTGGAAAAGAAAAAATGGTCAATGGTTAACCCTATTAATCCAAACATTGACTAGATGGTAAGTATCATAGCAGAATTGAAGGATTACAAGCAAAAATGTATTTCAAAAAGTTTACATATTGAACATGAGACTTAAGAAAGTGTTGCATTGCAGACTATGAAAAATGCGAGCTCTAAATGGCGGAGTCCGAGGTGCCAAGTTGCATATTAAGGACTTAAGGTTTAGGTTCTGATACTATGTGAATAATAAATGATTCATTGTATTTTCTATGAGTTAATACCATATGAGGTCCTCCGAGTATAGTGGTTTTGCCACGTTTAGTCTTAAACTTTCAAATTGATTATATATGGTGCTTCGACTTTCAAATTTAACCATTCGTGGTCCAAGTTAACCACCCATGGTCACTCAACTATTAAATTTTAACCAACCATGGTCCTTTCAAGAGGACCGCGGCTGGTTAAATTTCGAAAGTTGAAGGACCATGGGTGGTTAACTTGGACCAATAATGGTTAAATTTAAAAGTCGAATGACCACAGATGGTCAATTTGAAAGTTTAGGATTAAACGTGGCAAGACCACTATACTCGGATGACTTCATATGGTATTAACTCTATTCTCTATCTAGAATTGTATATATACTACTTATACAGGAATAAACTACTCCTTCCGTCCCATTTTACATGTCTTACTTTTCTTTTTAGTTTGTCCCAAAATAGTGTCATCTTTTTAAAATTGAACATAACTATCACTCTACATTTTTCAATTTACCTTTTTGACTTTTCAAATTTCTAGAGGTAAGTACAATTGTACTTTGTACAAATAACATCTATTTTTTAGGGACAAAATTGAAAAATTAGTAACATTTTTTATATTGTGTTAAAAATCGTATAAAAAGTAAATGAGACACTCAATTAGGGACGAAAAGAGTATTAACTTAATGGGCCCAGCTTTCAACAGTCTTCAAATGAAACAAAGAAATCAATTTCCCCCTTTCTTTATACTTTTCCTTACAGATTAAGGTTATTCACTCTCACACACAAGCGATGGCTCATGAATGGTGACATAAAAACAACAACCAAAAACGAATCAAAATGAGTATTATAGTAAAGCTTGAGTTTAACGAGAGAGAAGGAAGATAAAACTCGGAGTCTCGAACGGTACAATGACACAAAAAGTAATAATATACTCAGAATACTATAGAGCATATTGAATTTTTTATAGTGTTCTCAAATGTTGATTTACTTTGCGTTTTGTGATGGTTGTGTGATAAAATTCTATTCTCTTCAACCACTTCTCCTTAACTAGTAACTAGTACGATGAGAAATATATTAGAGCGAGAATAAGCTTGTTAAATTCGTGATAAAAGGCCCGGAACTTGGTTATTTCTAAGATGGAGATCCGATAGTGTCTATCAGAGTTAGTGAAACTCATGTTAGATAGCCATGGCAACGTTCTGTGGCTGTATTATTATAAAAATAAAATAAGAAAATAAAAAGTTTTTTTTTTTTTAAATGCAAAGTAAAAAAAAAAAGTCATTAAAAGAATAAAATTTTTAAAAAGAGACACATGCCCGCTTGAGAAACTCTAATTTGCTAATCATGTAAGTTTTAAACTCAATCGAACATTTTAACCAGGTTAGGAGATTTGAATAAAACTTGTTTACTTAGAGCATCTCCAAGGGGCACTAAATCGGTAAAAATCCACACCATTATGCCATCCCATCATTTTTTTTGGAGCTCCAACATGTGTTTCTTTGCGACAAATTGACATTTTTGCCATTGTTTCTTTTTTATAATTTCAAATGTATCATTTAATTGTTTTATATGTATTTTTTATTTTGTTAAATACTTATATTTAATGTTTGTATTATTAAATATAAATTATGCTATTTTAAAGATCTCATTGAGATTATCAAAACAAGACTAATATTAAATATATATTAATTAAAATTTCAAATACATCAAATGTAATTAAATGTACTAAATGTTTTGTGTTATATTATTATTGTGGAATAAACTAAATTTTTAAAAATATTATTAAATTCAATTTTTTAAATAATTAATGTCATAAAAAAAATTAATGTTAATAAAAATTATTATTGACATTTCAAGTTCTATTTTTATTAAACTAATTAAGTTGGAACTAAATTATATTAAACTAATTAAACTCGAACTAATAATTGAGAAATTAAATTATTTTAGTGTATAAATTTGATATTTTGGTGCAAATAGGTTAAAGATGTATAAAATTTGGCGTGAGAATATGTTAAGAATATTCATTTTAATATGATATTTAGTGTAAAAATTTGATGTTTTAATGTTGAGCGGCTTGAAAATGCTCTTAGGGAACTCAAATGCACACGTTTAACTTGGGAGCCAATTTAACTAATTTTTCTTAAAACTTTATTCCAATTTCTATTCATACGTTTGAACCAAATGCCCCAAGTAAAAATGGAAACTGCTAAGCGCGCCGTACTGCCGTAGAATACTGAGTGCTGGCCTATAACGAAAGAAGGGCGAATTCAGCAGAGGCCTGTCGGCGAGCTCTCGTCTCTGTTCTCCGCTCTCAAATCAGAAGCTCTTCTCAAGCATGGTAAGCGATGCATTGGATGCGACGGTTAGCCTTTCCAAATTGTTCTTCGAGATGTTGAAATTTGGGCAATTGCAAGTGTCCCCCGCTCTCTGTCTTTTAGCGCACCACGATTCACAAATATGATTTTCTTATTCTGGCTTTATGTTCAATTGCCTGTTAGTGTTGCGTGAATCAATAACTCATTTTCTATTTTTTTTTTCCGCAGGATTTATTTAGGAAGGCTATTCTTCACCCGGGACTCCCCGAAGAATTCGCTCTCCAGACTGTGCAAGAAGCTATCAAACCTCAGGTCTGTAAATTTTGCCTGCCAATGCTTCATATGCTCCGTGACATTTTCAGCTGAAGTGAATATCTAGAGATGAAACGTTTAAGGTTATAGCTTGCTAGTCCTATGCACGCTGAAGTGCTCACTGTTTCTAGAATGCAAGTATCTTATAGTGCTAGTTGAAGTTTGATTATGCAGTTCTAAAGGCATAATTTGCTATGAATTTCCTCATATGGACTTATAGTGCTAGTTGATGATTGATTATGCTGTTCTAAAAGCATAGTTCGCTAATAATTTCCTCATATATGAATTACTTATACTCTTATAGGTGAAGCTTGATTTAGTTGATTATGCATTGAATTTCCTCATATGAATAACTTATAGTGCTAGTTGAAGTTTGATTATGCAGTTCTAAAAGCATGGTTTGCTATGAATTTCTGCGTATACAAGTACTTTTCGATTTTGATAGTATGGTATGATTATTTCCAGCATTCATAATTTTTTATGTTCTTGATTTGAGGGTTGATGTGCACCAAAGTGAAATCAATAGTCTGTAAGACTATGATTACATTTGATCTCTCGGTGAAGTTATATTGTTTACATTAAGCCTACTTACCACAAGAATATATGCATAGGAATGTGATAGAAAATTTTCCTCCTTTGTCTTGTGTGCATTATGTTACCATTGGAAGATTTTGCTCTATAGGTCTATTGATTAATTTCCTTTCCTTTTGCCACCTGATAGAGGCAAACCAAATTAGTCCAGGATGAGAATCAGCTACTGGAGAATATTTTGAGATCTCTACTCCAAGAATTGGTGGTAAGTGATTTTTATGCCATTGCCAATGCTGCTATTTGGATTTTGTATTTTAGCAAAACAGATCAAGTTCCAGTTTCCTTACGAAACATAAACTAGCCATATAGTACTACATTTCCTAAGAAATAAGTGATTTTATCTTTAAAAATAAAAAATAAAAATGAAAAAGCTGTAGGAACTTCAAATCTCACATCATATGTAGTTATAAAATTGCTTAGGTAATTTTCAACAATCTCTATCAATTGCTAGGAGTTTAAGGATTGGTTGTACAAAACTCATCCTGAATTTTTGTTGTACACAACACTTTCTGTACTAATATTGGTGAACTGTTTTACTGATTACTTAATTGGTTAGTTGTTCTTATTAATAACACAAATTATATCTTGATGCAGTCTGCTGCTGTTCAGGCAGGGCAGAAAATCATGCAGTATGGGCAGTCAATTGATGATGGTGAAAGCAGTCAGGGTCAAATTCCACGACTTCTTGGTAAGATACATACTTTTTCTAGTCATGATGGCTCACAACCAATCCCCTCCTCCCTCACTCTCAACCCCTAAGGCAATTGCAACCACAAAACCACAACCACTAGCTTTATAGTGCTTCTTTGGCCCAGCTCATTTAGTAAGCTAGGCCAAATGGTCAAAATACCAAAAATAGTTTTTAAGGGCAGATAAGAAGAAAAAACCTATTTTTTGAGAAGTTCGAAATTGAGGATTTATGGAAAAGTCATCTACTTGGCTAAACAAGCACTGGCAGACAACTAATACTAGTCTTTTTATTAACAACATGCCCCTATTTTATTTGCAGTATCACAAACTTGTGTATAATTGACTACTCTTGCATTTTCCTGGACAGACATTGTACTATATCTTTGTGAGAAAGAACATATTGAAGGTGGCATGATATTTCAGCTTTTAGAAGATTTGACAGAAATGTCCACCATGAAAAATTGTGAAGATATATTTGGGTACATTGAAAGTAAACAAGATATATTGGGGAAGGTATGTAATGTTTGATTTTTCCATTCCTCTATATTTTTGACACTTAAACGGTGTGCACTTGTCTATGTATGTACATGCAGATGCATGCCATCTGTTCTAAAATGGTTTTGATGCTTTTCTTATAATATTTAGGCAGAACTATTTGCACGAGGAAAACTTGTGATGTTAAGGACATGCAATCAACTTCTTCGTCGGCTGTCAAAGGTAGACTGCTTAATCTTTATTGTACAGTGTATGTCCAGTTCCAATTATTGCTTAATTATTTACCCATGGTGTCTCATAAAAGAAAACCCTTTGCATCTGGTATTGTAGGCAAATGATGTTGTGTTCTGTGGAAGAATCATCATGTTTCTTGCTCACTTTTTTCCACTATCTGAACGCTCCGGTACTTGTTTGTGATACTGCACGCTCTGGTACTATCTGAACGCTCTGGCAAAACTTGTCGTTTCTAACTGTGCTACCTTCTGTCAACTGTTTCAGCTGTTAATATAAAGGGAGTATTCAATACATCAAATGAGACAAAGTATGAGAAGGAAGCTCCTGAAGGTAAATGCTGAACTTGTTAGATTGGTTATTAGTTTGTAAGGTCCCTATGCTTATAGTTTTATTTGTTTTGTTTGATTTCTAGGTATTTCAATTGATTTCAACTTCTACAAAACCTTTTGGAGTTTACAGGTAAGAATCTTTCTTCTTTGACCTGAGTGAATAATTTTACTCCATAATGTTATCTGGACTTACTTAGAGCATTCTATATATGTTTCTGCTGGAAAATTTTCAAGATGCCACTGGATGTTAGTAGATCTTACAATGTTTTCTTCATGTTGCATGATTTACCTTTTTAGGTTTATATCTGATGTATATTTATTTTGTTTCTCTGTTGCTTTTGGTACTCAGGAGTGCTTTTGCAACCCACCGTCTCTATCTCTTGCCCCTGCCAAGTGGCATAAATTTACTTCTAGTTTAATGGTATTGGCCCTGTTTCTAAATTTTAAATGTGGCTTTTTCGTGTGTCTTGATGTTTATGCAATTTCTGTAAATTGGGATATTCAGGTGGTTCTAAATACATTTGAGGCTCAGCCTATAAGTGATGAAGAGGGCAATGCAAATTACCTTGAGGATGAGGCAGCTGCATTCAACATAAAATATCTTACAAGCAGTAAATTAATGGGGCTTGAGGTGTGAATCATTGCTTTGCCATAAAATTTCTATAAAACTAGCAATTTTGAACTTCAATGACATCCATTTCTTACTAATTTCTTTTGTTTCACAGTTGAAGGATCCCAGTTTCCGACGTCACATTCTGGTTCAGTGCCTCATTTTATTTGATTATCTCAAGGTATCAACTGCATTTCATCTTGTGTTGCTTCATTTTCATTTGTATAAGTTTCTCATTTTTCAAGATTTGTACATAATTTTGTTTCATTCTCTTTTCTATGGAAAACATTGTGTATGTGTGCATATGGTTTAACACTTCAACACACCCTTGTATGAAGCTATACTGACATTTGGTGAAGAAGTAAACTAAGATCTAGAGACAAACAATTTGTAACTAGAAAAATAAGTAGTTAATTATTTTCTTCAAAAATCAGAAGTGTGACAGTATACAGAATTGTCTATGGATGATTACTTTCTAGACTTCCGAAAATCATACTGGTGATACATTCTAATACAGAGTATTAACTATTAAGTGTGCTACTTTCTCCAGAATATGTACACATGCAAGCTCCATTGACATTCTATTTCAAAGTTGATATCATGATGCCTCTATTTCTAACAAGTTACTGAGTCTTCAACAGGAAGTCATACCTGTTTAGCTTTCTAAAGATATTCCCTTACATGTATTTTTCTCTTACCTTGTAGGCCCCAGGAAAAAGTGATAAAGAATTGCCATCTGAAGCCATGGTTGGTACCAACATCACATTGCAGCCTGATACCTTTCCAAATAAATTTTTTATGTTTAAGTAATTGTTCTTTCCGCTCTCTGTTGCCTTACCCTGGGGCTGTCATGACTCATGATAGCAATATGGTTAAAATGCAAGGAGACCCCCTGATATAGATTGATATATTGGAGATTATGATCGTATTCCATATAAATATTTTGAAATCCCCTTACAGTATTCTTATGCAGTTTCTTATGTATATAGTGAACTGTACCATGCATTCTTGTACTGTGAAGGACGGTGCAAGTGGGTTTAATTTGTTGTTCCAGGAAAAGACATTCTGAATTTATTTGTTTGCTTAGAGGTTGTGTGGTTGAGCATGAGCTTGTTTAATCAAGTATCCATCTTTCTTATGTGTACTTTTTATGCTCGACCAATGTAGAAGGAAGAAATAAAGACTTGTGAAGAGCGGGTGAAAAAGCTACTTGAAATTACTCCACCTAAAGGAAAAGAATTTCTCCGGTCTATTGAGCATATATTACAGCGTGAAAGGAATTGGGTGCGCGCCAAATGATCTCTCTGCTGCATACATATATCTTGTTCCATGTATATCTGCCTGATGCTGCCTGTATATTTCTAGCTTTTGTCTACCTTTTATTCTGTATTGACACTGGAGATATTTTAGGTTTGGTGGAAACGTGATGGTTGCCCTCCATTTGAAAAACAACAGATTGAAAAGAAGCTAGCTCAAGGTGGACAAAAGAAACGGTATGCTATGTTGAACTTGATTATTCTAACTTGTTTGCAAGAGAATAGCTGGAGAAACCAACTAGGATAAGACTTGGTGAAAATAGCAATTCTAGAGGATGAAAAGGAAAATTACTTGGATGCCTAATAAATGTACTTGGGGCAAAAAGTTTATGCAAATACACAATAACAATATGCCATTGGCACATAATTGAGAATACTCGGCAAACATCATATAATGACACTACGAAAATATCAGGGTGTTGAACCTCAAGGTTTTTGCTTTCTTTCTTGGTAGTTGGGCTACACCCTTTCTTATTGTTCAAAAACCTATGATTACTGTAAGATTAGCTGATAGATGTTATATCATACTTCCGAGTTGATGAGATTTAATATTTGCCATCCTCTTTCTGTTAATTCTTGCAGTCGACAACGGTGGAGGCTTGGAAATAAAGAACTCTCTCAGCTATGGAAGTGGTCTGATCAGAATCCGGTTTGTTTATTTATTTATTTATTTATTTATTTTTAATAGCTTCTTATTTGCTTGCAACACCTCTGGGAAATGATAGTAATTATCAAATGTTTAATTTACAAGCGTTTTGCTGGAGACATTCAATTTCTTAAGACTTATAACTATGCGAGCAAGTGCTGATAGTACGAAATGTATGCTGGTTGTGCTAGTATGAGAATTGAACTACCTAGGGATTCTCAACTATTTATTGTCCATGTTAATTGTAAATGTTAAGGTAGACCAATGGTTGTTTTCATTTCTATATAAACATATACAGGTACTATTATGTGAACTACAAGATCATATTCAACATTACTATCTTCTCTCTTTACTTTTCCTCACATATAAGCATTCATCCCTTCAGCAGATTGTGGTTATTTGTCACCAGCTGGATCTTCAAACCCTTAGTTTAATAGAAAGGCCAATCATAAATTTGAAAAACATTGTCATCTGGGACAATAGGTTATAATATTAATATATTATATATTATATATTATATAGGTCCAAATCTTACCTAATTTTTCACCCACAGAATGCTTTAACTGATCCTCAACGTGTGCGCACTCCTGTTATCTCAGACTACTGGAAGCCCTTGGCTGAAGATGTAAGTAACAACCAATGCCTCTTGACAAATTTCAACTTAGTGAAATATTATAATATTGTCTATTTGAGTTTTTACATTTTCATAGTTGAATTTCATCCACCAAAACTATTTCCTACTATTTCTAACTCCATGTACTTGAAAAATTCTTTGTGAAATTACAGATGGACGAATCTGCTGGAATTGAAGCAGAATATCATCACAAAAATAATCGGGTCAGTTTCATCTTTTCCTATCAACTTTCTGGGTGCATTTCTTGCAACTAAAAAGAATGCCATAGGTTTGCACTTGCCCTGGGAAGGAGGGAGAGGGAAATGTAACAGAATGATCTAAATTTCACCAACCAAAAGTTAATAATAAAAAAGTAAACAATAATAACTAATGGTTCACATCTCACTGTCTCATTTGGTACAGGTTTATTGTTGGAAAGGTCTCCGGTTTTCTGCTAGACAGGATTTGGAAGGATTTTCTCGAGTATGGAAGTTTTGCTCAGAGAAGTAAATATACATAGAGGGAGAGAATATTTGTGCATGATTTCTGAAGCAAATTCTGCTTATTTTGCAGTTTACAGAACATGGTATTGAGGGTGTTGTGCCTGTGGAACTTTTGCCTCCAGAGGTGCGGTCAAAATATCAAGGTAAACCAAGTGATAGGTCCAAGCGTGCCAAGGAGGAAACAAAAACTTCAGTGCAACAAGCAGAAGAAAATCAGGTGACCAAATTTTCCAAATTCATGTTAATATTCCTTATGAGATTTAGGCAGACCCCAATGTACAAGGCTGACTTCTCTCAACTAATTTTCCTTCACTTTTGCATCCTCAAAAGCCTGTAGTAGTTAACTCTTTGTTGTGTCCTCTAGCCAATAATGTAATAGGACAGTCTTCCCAACTTATAAGTCTTTTCTATTTTTCACAACGGTATACGAAATGATTCTCGTTAATTATTGTCATTTTGCCTAGGTCGCAACACCTGCTAGTGAGGTATGCATCGAAGGCGGCAAGGCTGACCTTGAAACCTCTGCTACTCCAATGGACACAGATGCTACCGGGAACATTTCTCAAAGTGGAACTCCAACACCAGACGAAAATCAGAAGCAAAGTTCTGACACAGATGTTGGTCAGGAAGCAGGGCAGATAGAAGCTGATGCAGAAACACAGCAGATTGAAGCAGATGTAGAAGCAGAAGCAGAAGCAGAGGCAGAAGCAGAAGCAGGAACCATCGATGGAGAAACTGGTGACGCTGACGCTGATTTAGATGCAGTTGGCTGATTACTACAGGCAGAGGTAGAAGCTGTATCTCGATTTGTAATTGATTTTCTTGTGTCATGGAACTTCCGAACTTGCTCTCTTCAAAGAGATTCAGATCAAACCACGCCCTCTGGGTAAGAGAAGGCTGATCATGATATTCATGCCCATTACGCGGCCTAATTAATTCTCAATCTTGTCTGTCGCTTTTGAAGCAGTTTTGTTACTCTTCTCATGCTCCATATGTGATTATTGCATTCAAACGCTGAACAGACCTATGAATGAGATTGAAGTGTTGTACTTTTATGATAGAACTTCGTTCTGACATATGAGGAGAATGTAGATTGTAGATTTAAGATTATTTATGTTAACATTTATGATGACTCTTGATATATGAAATGCCTAATACAAACTAGTGTAAGATGGACTCGATGTATGTATATCCTAATCATTCTCAAGAATAGCATTTCCAAGTGCTTGCAAAGAAGTAAAGCCATTTACAAGCAAATTTTTTTCCGCCATACACCCCTACCCAAACAGTGAATTTAGACCCTAATACGAGTATTGAATACATGGTTGGAAATGAGAGCAAAAGAAATGAATTCATAGGTTGAAGAAGCTAACGTTGGGGCTTTTTTTTGGGATGACGAGGGAAATTGCACAACCTTTTCGGGTGTAGGTAAATCCCGCCTTTTTATCTTACCCGGCAAAGTATTACAAAGAAGTAAACCAGCCTAAGTTATCCATAATTGATTGACTCGAATCAAGGGGGTAAGGATTCAAACTCGTGACCTTGTGATTACAAGTGTGGATTTCTTGTCATTTTGAGGTTTTTATTACGAAGAAGATATGCATATGATATTTCATGAGATTAACCTTGTCAAATTAGATTTTCAAAAATTTTGTATTATCTTATCATGGTTCTATTAGTGAGGGGTTAAAGTCACTGTTTCCATAATAAAGCTAACTATTTTCATTACTAATCTTCACAAAGATTTGTTGTCACTTTTAAAGTTTTTGAATTTTCTAAATCATGCGTTGAGAGACTGAATCACTAAGGCTATGATATTTGAATAGTTATGTTTTCTCTTTTTTCTTTTTATTATGGGGTTAGTAATTGAGATGTTTTATTTGGACATATGCATGAGACGTTAGGACATCAAATTTTGAATTACATAATTAATACAAAATTTTACACTATCAAAAGTTTGAATCAATATATATATTTTATTTATAAGAAGGGATACCCAATTACATCAAATGCCTCCACTAAAGCTCAAACCTATCACCTCTCACATAAGGGAGCAACATGGTATCATTGGACTACAAGATCCTTGGTTATATATATATATATATATAGGGATGCACTCAGGTGCGAATAAGTGCCCAAGAAGGAATATGCGAACGAATCAGCGCGCGACACGTGTCCAGATCTAATAGCTTAAAAAAAAACGCGATGGCATTTTCGTAAATAATTGAACATCGAAGTGCAAGTAAAATCACTTACAAGGGAACCTACTTTCACCTATAAGTGCATGTAATTTTGTCTTGTTAGCATTCACTTCCCGCAAACATTCATGCACTTGGGTGTGCTTATAACTATAGGTGCAACTATTTATAACTATTGGTGCAATTACTTATAACTATATGTGCACCTACTTTCACCTATGAGTGCATGTAATTTTGCCTTGTTAACATTCATTGATCTGAGTTCAGCGAGTCGTAATACCCTTGAAAACCACCCGCAAACATTCATGCACCTAGGTGCAACTACTTATAACTATTTGTGCAACTACTTAGAACTATAGGTGCAACTACTTATAACTATAAGTGCACTTAGTATTGATACTCGGTGTAAATTTTTACTTGCACCTATAATACATTTGACATGCACTTGTAATACATTTTACTTGCACTTCGATGTTCAATTATTTACGAAAATGCCACCGCGATTTTTTAAAAAAATCAGTGTTTCTCATCCATTAGATCTGGACACGTTGACGGACAGAATCCATTCCTATTTCGCTCCTGGAGGAAGCATTCGCACCTGAGTGCAATTATATATATATATATATATATATATATATATATATATATATATATATATATATATATATATATATATATATATATATATATATATATATATATATATATATATATATATATATATACACACACACACCATATAATTACATGTATGTGCAAAAATTGTGAATACACATACTAATATAAAAAGTTTTTGAGCCTCAGTCAGCCCCTTTAGAGCAACCCTATTAAGAGGATTTTGCACAGGTTTTGATGTTACAATGCTTTGTTGAAAGAGAGAGAAGAGAGGATGCCCTTAGTCCTTCGTTTATCACTAGTTATTTCACTATCAACCTAAATCCTCAAATGTAGAGGGTTCTTTACTAGTGATTAATTAATTAGTAACTTATTATATGTTTTTATTAGTTATTTATATTTTTATGATGTATATTTGTTAGTTTAAAGAATTACTGGAGTTTTTAAATTGAAAAACTTAACATTGATTTTTAATTCATTATTTTAGTTTTTGTCTTCCTCCCTCATTTTGGATTTTTTTTTTTTTTTGTTATTCAATAAAATAAATATAAGTTAATTATCAAAAAAAAAAATACTCCATATTATTAACAAAAATAATCGATAATTTGTATATGATAAAACATCAATCAGAAAGATTTAAATAAATGTATTTTTTAATTGTATACATTTTGTGTTATATTATATTTTAAGGTATCAATCCGTGAGTACCCCCAGTAAAGAATCTTTCATGATTTCTGAAACAGTAAAAAATAAGGGTGTGTTTGGTTGGTGGGTTTAGCTCATAGGAATGTGTATGAAAGTGATTGTTGTTGTTTGGTTGATAGGTTTTTAGAACACTACTATGGGTTTTGATTTTTGAATATCCCATCAATTGAAAAATCCATACCCAAATAATAAAATAAGGGTTTCATTCTCTTGTTCATTTTCAAGCACTATTATTAGTAACCATTCTCATTCTACCCTACTACCAAACATGTTAAATACTTTCACCAAAACCCATTACCATTATCAAGTATTTGATACCCATTCCGATTCATATGTGCGAACCAAACACACCCTAAGTGTGTTGTTTTTTTACTAATGTGGAGTGTGATTTTTTCATGGTTTGTTCTTCTGCAAAAATGGTGTTTTGTGAGGCATGCCAAGGGAGAGAAAAGAGAAAGGAGAAGCGCATCTCTATCCGTGGCGTGCAGAGGCCGCGCCCAATTGAGCGTTCAAAAAGCGTGTAAAATGCATAGCTAATAAGGATGTTTTAATATCAATCATTCTCATACAATTATGCACTGCAATCATAATTGCACAGAATATCATTAGAAATCATAACCAATAATAACTAAGATCAATTATGTATAGTATATAATTATATATGATGATATAAAGTACATTCTATACTAGTATATTAATTCCATTTTTCCTTCTTATTTTTTCCCTCCACTTTTAATTGAACCAACTGAGGGTCTTAGACTCGTAATACGAGAGTTCCCGCCAAAAGTAGTATCGAATTTCATAAATGGAAAAAAATATTAAAGGTCGAAATATCCGCAGAATCTCCAGTCGAATTAAAGACAGACGCTCCTCACTCAATCACGCTCCGCTGTGCTCCGGTCCGGCATCGCCTCCGCTAATTTCGACGGTTTTTGTTTGGTGCCGGCGGGGAATTATTGCCGACTTCGTTTTTCTCCCCTCCTCCTCGGATCATCGGCGGCGGCATGAGGTCCGTGTCGACGGCGATTGCCGGCGCAACTAACTCCTCCTCTCAGCATTCACTGCGTACCGCTCCTGCTACCACAACTTGCGGCTCTCTTCTCCGAGAATTGCAGGCGTGTAACTAATGACTTCACTCTCGATCTTCTAAATTCAATCGTCTTTATCTGTTGATTTCTCATTTCTGGCTCCGAATCCAATCTTCGTGCATAAGAATTCAGTAGGGTTCTGTTTCAGCGGTAGGGGAATAGGGGATAAACTATAATTGTTTTTATTAGAAATTTTAATATGAAAATTTGGCTATCGCCCAATTCTCATCAATGGAAAACATTGAATGCTAATTTTTCTTTATTTCCCTCCGCTATTTTAGCTGATTAATTGTTTAGCTGCTTTTCTGGTGGATGGATTGGGCTACAGGTCTGAAATAATTGCCAACAGAAGTTTACTATTTCATACGTCATATGTGCACTCCATGTTATATGATATGAATGATACTCCGTAAGAAAATAGTGCCGGCAAAATTTGTTTGCAAGTTTCCTACACAGTACTCAACTTATTATACTAATACTTTTAGGCTGTTGTGTTAGTCATGCGTTTTGCTTCTATGTAAGGATCACGATTCACAACTCATGAGCATGTTTGTGGAGGAAAAATGACACAAAAATTCATTCTTGCCATTAATTTTGGTTCACTGATTGCACTATACTCTGGTGGTAGGGCACCAATTACTGTTGTCATTCCATGCCTTGTACTGAGTTGTGTGAATGGTTTCTTCTTTCTCTTTCATATAAGATGCCGCATCTGCACTTGCACTACAACTGATTCGATCCATGTTACCGCTTAGCAGGAGTGCCTTTTATTTGTTCTAGTTCATAAAAGCATTTCTTGTATTGTGGCATGACTTCCATTGAGATTATCCTCCATTTACATTTGAATTTTGCTAATACAAAGTGGCTATGGAGCTTGTTTCACTCACATTTGCAGTTGCCAATACCAAAAGAGCATTTCATAATTATGTTGGTTGGTTTATTATTTAATCCAACTCCAATTTTATTTTCAGTATTTTTAACAGGATATGACATGCAATTATCTTACATTTGCTTATTGTTCTAGCCATTGACATTGATATTTAGTTCTATTTGTATTAATTTGTTAGGCATTTCTATGGGGGACAATCTTCTCATTCAATTTTATTGTTTAAATTGGATATCTAGGCTTTTTTCCTTGTCCATGAACTTTAAATACTTTGGTCTATTATCCCATACATTTGGTATAGGAAGGTAAGGAAACCAATGGTGAAATTTGAACCTTCTTAATAGGTTAGTCATTAGTGTGATGTGATTTTGGATAATAAACTTCCTTCAGATCATTGGTGTCATGCTCAGAGAATTATATGAATGATTTTTTCCTTTTCAGGAAATATGGGATGAAATTGGGGAGAATGAAAGTGAGAGAGACAAGATGCTTCTTCAGCTTGAACAGGAATGCCTTGACATTTACCGAACTAAAGTGGAGAAAACTAGGAAGTATAAGGCTGACTTGCACCAGTCATTAGCCGAGTCTGAGGCTGAAATTGCTAAAATAGCTTCTGCTCTTGGAGAACAAGTTCCAAGGGTGAGTAAGCTTTTGCTTTATTGTCACTAGCCATTGCATTGTTCATTTATTGATTCTATTCCTTCTCAGTATGAGGATAAGGGCAACATAAAGGAGAAAATTTCCAACATACAACCTGTATTAGAGAACATGAGGTCAAAGAAGCAAGAAAGGATGAAAGAATTTTTGGACACAGAAATGCAGATTGCACAGATTTGTGCAGAGATAGCTGGAAATGACCAAGCTCTTAGACCTGCTAAGATTCAAGTTAATGAACTAGACTTGACAACCAAGAAAGGGCTAGAACTAAAGTTGCGCCTTCAGGATCTTCAGTCTGAAAAGGTTATTGATGGCTACATTTTACAATTAGATAGTAAGGTCTGGATGGTTATTCATTTCTGTAAAATTTTTGTGCTCCTTTTGCAGAGGCTTCGTTTGCAAAAAGTTATTGGCTACATAAGTGCAATTCATGATCTTTCAGTTGTCATGTCAGTTGAATTTGTGGCCATATTAAGTGATATTCATCCAAGTTTACATGATGATCTAAATGCTCAACCAAAGAGCATAAGCAATGAAACGCTTGCCAGATTAACCAGTGAAGTCAGTTCACTAAAGGAAATGAAAAAACAAAGGTTGCAGAAGGTGATATACTAATCAAATATTCTTCTCTGTTCCATATTAAAGATCTATTATGGGTAAAGCAATAATAATATTTAACCACTTTTTTGTTATTTAATGCATGGATATCTATTGCATTTGTCTTGCTTTATTTTTGCTTCATATTCAATTTGCAAACAAATGAATTGATGTAAAATTCCCCAGAATCAGTCTTTGAAATTTTTATGACCAAATGAAAGACTGTAGTTTCTTAATGTTGTGCCCTTTGTGTATTTTGTTCAACTAAACCATGAATAAGTGTGACATAAGTAACACAGCTAGTGAATGTTATATCAGCTGCTGTATAACTGACATATATGATGTTATGCATAGTCATTGACTTTACTGAAGTTGTGCATATTGTAGAATATTCACTTATTCACAATATTATGTCTTAATGCAGCTTCAAGATCTTGGTAGGACTCTAAAAGAGCTATGGAACCTTATGGACACACCAATTAAGGAGCAACAGAGATTTGACCATGTCATTTGCTTGATTTCTTCTTCTGTAGATGAGGTGTTGAGTCAAGGATCTCTTGCTATTGAAGTCATTGAGCTGGTAATTCAGTTCTTTCTATTCTCTTTTGGCACATATTGGTGTGTGCTACTATTCATCGCTTTGCTGAATGGATGCTTTTTTTTTTTTCCCCTCACTAAGATTCTTTTCTGTTGTTTTAGACTGAAGTTGAAGTTGAGCGTTTAAATGCTCTAAAATCTAGTAAATTGAAAGAACTGATTTTTAAGAGGCAAAATGAACTTGAGGAAATCTACAGGAGTGCTCACATGGATATAGACAGTGAGACATCACGCCAAATATTAATGAGACTTGTGGAATCTGGTATGTTCAAATTTAACAAATATTTAATGTTTTTTCTACCTTTTTTCATATATTGCATTTTGAAGTTTGTGAATATCACACCTTTTTGGTATACACCAATAAGGTGAGTGTACTGATTTTGTGTTTGATTAATAAGGTATATCTTAGCTTCAAATATTAGTTTGGAGCTTTATTCTTAAAATTGACATGTAAAGAAGAGGCAGAAGATATTATCAAGTTAATTCCAGTGGAATACCTGTTGTATCCTTTGATTAGGTCTATTGAATTGAAAATCCTGTTTAATCAAGAAACCATCAATTTTGGTGGTTTCAAAATCAGAGTTCCCTGCAGAAATTGCACATTACTAATGATCACTATCTGTTTGTTTCTTTTGATAGGTAATCTAGCTGACCTTCTTTCAAGCATGGATCAACAGATTGCTAAAGCCAAAGAGCAAGCTCTGAGCAGGAGAGATATATTGGATAAGTTGGAGAAATGGAATCATGCATCTCAAGAGGAAAATTGGCTTGATGAATATGAAAGGGTAATGCAAAAATGAATTCCATCAACAGTCTGGGCTAATTTAGCCTAACATAATCATCATGACCTGGATATTTTGTCTTGGCAGGATGAAAACCGATATAGTGCTGGGAGAGGGGCACACATTAATCTGAAACGTGCAGAGAAAGCACGTGTTCTGGTCACCAAGATACCATGTAAACTTCTAACTATTCATCTCCTGTGGTCTAAAAATGCTTTGAAACTTAAAATTTTGATGATCTGAAAAGTACAACACTTCAATTGCAGCTCTTGTAGAAAACTTAATTGGGAAAATAAAAGCTTGGGAGGTGGAGAATGGAATGCCATTTTTATATGACAAGGCAAGTCCATGCTTCTTCTATTCACAAACCGTTGTGGTTGCAGTTTAACCACAATAGCTTTTGTGCTTGCAGGCCCCCTTAGTGCGTACACTGGAGGAGTATACAGTGTTGCGGCAGGAAAAACAAGAGGAGAAGCGCAGAAACCGGGTATTTAGCTTTTATTACCGCTACTAGTTTTAATTCCATGGCACTCGTAGGACTGAGATGAAGTACCCAACCAAACCTTACTCTATCTATCTGATTATGTTAGTAACATACATATTATAGGAACAAAAACGGCTTCAAGAACAGTTTGCTGCTGAACAAGAGGCTCTTTATGGTTCAAAGTCCAGCAGTAAGAAGCCTTTGGGTCAAAGCAACACTGCACTCGGGACACCGACACCTATTAATCGCCGTGGAACACTATCAGGTCGACATGGAATATCTGCAGCAAAGGAACGGAGAGAAAGTGCCAAAGCTGGCAATATAATTCCTCTCAACTACGTAGCTCTTTCTAAAGATGAACACATTTCTCGGGGGAGTTAAGGTGGTTTAGACTTTAGAACAATGGGGTATATGCTTAGTTTGGTTTTATAATTTCCCTCACCAATTTCTAGATTGGATCTTTGGAATATTTTTTGGACAGATTAAAGGATTAAGAGTACAAGGATGATGCTCTAAACAAATTAAAGTTTACATCATTCTATTCTAACAGCTCAGTGAACTTTACAATGTAGTAAAATATAGTGTTGGCTAAGAAAGATTGCAGCAATAAGAGAAAAGATAATAATTAACAAGAAAAAAAAAATCCTAATGAAAGAACTACACAACCAAAAAATGGCAAGATTTTATACATTACATCATAAAAATATATCTTGTATTATATACTTAGACTAGATGCTCCATCTCCATCCAGCTTAAGCAATGTCAGCAGCCATAATGGTTGGTCCCAAGTTGATCCAAATCTTAAACTCATCTACTTGTCATGCCCTTTTCATTCTTTGTTCGTTAACATCCTCTCCTGGGCCAGTCTCAAGTTTACCTTGACCAACATTGCCTCGTAGTAGCAGAGAAGAGCAGGCAGTGCTCAGCTCTTCCACGACCGAGGCATGACCTCAAGGCTAAAAAAGATAACAAAATGTTTGTTTATGCAGGAGCATTAGTACAAGGCTGGGGCTCGTAAATAACAATATCAGCAGGGTCCCCAATCCAAGGTTTCCCTTCTCGCCATTGGAACTTGATCCTCAGTTTCCCATTTGCGTCTACTCCAACCACCTCACCTCTGCTTGCGTGAGTCTCCATTCCCCATCCCCACCTAGGTGCCACCAGCCCTTCTCTGATCTTCACCTTGTCCCCAACTTTAAACCGTCTAATCCTTTCCAGTTCACATGCCTTGCAAATCCATAGCCTATCCAGAAAGCAGAATGCCACCCAAACATCTCCCCCATCTTCTATCCGGTGCACTACCCCAATGCTTGAATGACTAACATCTCCCCACTGGTGTGTTGGGGTTGAAACACTTGCCCTCACCTTAACCCACTCACCAATTCGAATTTCCTCTTCCTCCACAACATCTACTTCTGAAGGATCCAGCATCCATGATTTTGACCCTGCTGGCGTATAGATTCTCAGCTTTCCATCTCCATCAATTCCTGATATACTTCCAACATTCACGTGACTATGTCCTGACCACCCAAATCTTGGCTGTTTTACACAGTTTTTTACCTTAACCCGCTGACCAACAAGGATCTTATTCACTCTTTCAATATGACTGTAATGCCCCACCCAGTGATCTTGTTCTCCACAAAAAGCCACAGATATATTTCCATCCCATTCATTTCCTTCGTAAATAATGCCTTGCACAACTCCAATGCTCCCTGGCCCAATTGATTTCCAACTCTGCACATTTTCTCTCAACTTCACCCAGTCCCCTACTTCAAAAATCTGCTCTATCTCAAGATCAACAGGATCCCCTCTCCAGAAACCCTGTAAACCAAAAAATGCGACCCTCACTTCACCATCAGCATTAACACCTGTTATCACACCCCGTGAATCTGGTTGAGTACCTCTCCAGCCCCACCTTGGCTCAACAAGTCCAGCCCGAAACCTAACATGCTGCCCAACTCGAAAACCACAAACCTTTTCAACATCAGTGTAATGAGTAATCCACCTCCCTTTCCGGAAGCAACAAGCCAGCTCTAAATAACCAGTATCCTGTACACTATGTACAACAGCTAAGCCCTCTTTCCCAATGCTGTACCAGTCATAACTGGGCCTTGCCCCCAAGCTTGGTTTTGAACGTACCCAATCACCTACTTCAAATCCTGGAAGTAATTCTGCATCTCCAGGAGACACCTTCCAGAAACTTTGTCTCCCAGCAACAGTAGCCTAAAAGGATCAACACATCAGCAATTTAAACAATTTGATCAAAATGAGGTTTGACAATCTACTCACATGGAAGATTGCAACTATATGAAGAAACTTCTCATTCCACCCCCTCCCTCTCTTTTCATGGGGAAGTAGCAAAACATCAGTATGGTCTTATTAAAATACCGAATATGCAAACAAACCGGAGGATCAACTGCAGGATTTGTTTTTAAAAAACGAACTACAAACTGGATTTAATTTAGGTGGCCTGAAAAATTCAAAGGTCACTAAAAGCAAAAGAGGAATAATTGGCTACATACTATGATAAATTGATTTAACTTTTTTTTTTATTATTATTATTGACAGTAAAATATATAATTATGTATTTTAAAAATATTTTTATATATTATTAAAAAATTTGTAGTTAAACCATTGACCCTATAGTTGAACCCAGGTAAACCAAAAATTCAATACTCACATGTTGGCCTGTGGTTCAATTTTAATAAGATTGGTTAATAGATTAAGAGGCCTTGTGTAGATCATATTTGAGACATGGGCAAAGGTTTTCCCTCCTTTACCAAGGAAACATGGCCAAGAGAGTAGTAGGCTTACATTCAAAGTACCATCCATGTCAATTCTCACAATTTTTCCTACAGTAGCCGGTGTCTCATTTGACCATCCAAGCCTTGGCTGAGTAACAGATGGCATTACACGAATCTCTTGTTCAACTTCAAAAGGAGACACCTTCTCAATGTCAGTCACTGAACAAGAGAATGGTTTGCTCCTGAAGCAAAAGGCAATTCCCACATCACCATCCTCTTCCAAGCTGTGGATTACACCAATGCTATTCCTCGTTATGTCCTCCCAACCGTACTTTGGTGAGGTTACTGAAGCCTTTACTCTGACCCAGTCACCTACCTGGTTATGTTAAGAGAACATTTGAAAATATATCTCATATGAAAAGGAAATATACTTGACATAGCACAAACCATACCTTGAAATCCTCGACCTTTTCCATGTCAGAAGGGTCAGCCTGCCATGGTATAGGCCTGTTGGGAATTTCAATAATCAATAAACCATCAGCCTCTATATCGATTACTCTTCCAACACTGTGATGTGTTTCCCCACCCCAAGCATATCTTGGTTCAGCAACAGATCGCTTCACACAGACCCGATCATGAATCTGTGGAAGAGTAGCACTCAAAGTAAACAATGATACAGGTAAACAATAAAAATAAAGTTCAAAAGTAAAACAAAAGAGGATTTGATCTTACTCTGAATGGTTCAACAGGCTCAACTTCCTCTGGCTCACAGTGCCATGGGTGAGGAAGGTAGCATAGTTCCAACAACAGACTGTTATCTGGTCGTATGCAGTATACTATACCAATGCTTCCGGGAGTTACGGATCCTAATCCATGTTTAGCTGATGTAAGATTGGGACGAATACGAACCCAATCCCCAACCTTGAATTCCTCCACCCGTTCCATTTCTGCAGGATCAGCTTTCCATCCTCTAGATGCTCCAGGAAACCCAACACGAAGAACACCATCGTCATCAACACACAATACAGTTCCGATACTGTCGCGTGCCTGGCCACGCCAACCAAATCTGCAGCACATTTGATGTATGGTAAATAATCAACATTATAATTGGCATGCCTTCACAGAATTAACCAATACCTAGTGCAGTGATGCCAGGGTTTCAGAACTTAAAGGCAATGAAGAAAAACATATCATGCAAAATTTCATCCAATTTAGAAGTGGCAAACAGCACCATTATAGTAGAGAGGTCAACCTTGGTTCTTTGACATCAGGCTTAAGCCGTACATGATGCCCCCTGTCTAGTGGAATCACTTTGACAACTTCATCTGCTAGTACTCGGGCTTCTTTGCCTTCTCCAGAGCAAAAGGAAACAATGAGATTGTCCTTATCCAGGACATTTTGCACGAAACCCACACTCTTATGTTTTGCACCTTGCCAGCCAAAGCTAGGTGTTGTGACACGTCTCTTAAATTTCACCCAGTCTCCTATATCATATCTATATACCAAATGGACCATATTCAAAGCACAAGTCAAATCCAACACGCTTGGCAACTGAAATAAAAAGATGGAAGTAGAAAAATTATCACAAAACATCTCACATTGTTGGAGACAAATAAACTCCCTTCTCCATAAGAGCCTCCATTAAATCTTCAGAAATCCATTCACGAGGCAAAGCTTCTAAGTAGTCACGTAATGTTTTGCCGCTGCAATAATTAACTAATAATGTAAAAAGCAAGTCGCAAGAATAGAACAGGCTATTATGCCCAATAAAAGATGACCCAAAAGTAGTAATAGTAGTAGAAATAACAACAACAACAAAAAAATAAATAATAATAATAATAATAAATAATAATAATAATAATAATAATAATAATAATAAGCAATACCACTGGTTGGGTATCACACTCTGACCTGTGATTTCTAGCTTCAACTGCACTATCAGGATGCCTAAGCATGATGCTAATCCACTCAAGATTCTCGCGTATCATATTTGCTGAAAAAGCTGCAATATGGAAAGCATTGTCTCCTTCATCGTCCTGATATTAACGAGAAATGAAAATTTGCATATTAGAGTGAAAAACTAGGAAGGGAGGAAAACACCATGATGCAGCTGAAATAATCAAAACTGAATGGATCATTATTGAAGGTAAAGCAACTTCATTAGGCATCTGGAATACCACAGATGGAATGGATCATGACAGAAAAAAATCAAGTGCATAATATCTAGAAGTGATTATATTATATGGATAAATCATATAACAATTTAAAATGTATTCTGATTGTTGTAGAGATCACAATATCTAATCACAGACCTGCAAGTTGCAATTTGCCCCAGCAGATAGAAGCAACCCAACACATGATTTTGCACCTCTATTCAGTGCCACATGAAGAGGTATGGTATTGTGCACATTCCTGATGTTTACATCAACTCCAGAGTCGAGAATGATCTAAAAATCATTATACGTGCTACTTAAATTAGCAAAGACATACACCAACAATTTATGAACCATTGAGCATAAGCTTTCCAGATCCTGATGGAACTGGAAGTCATTTAATTATGGTAACAAGCCTATCCATTCCAGATCTGGCCTACCTTGACCAACTCAAGATCATTGATCATAGCAGCAGTATGCAGAGCTGTTCGAAAATGCTGGGTATCTTGAGCAGTTGGATCTGCTCCAGCAGCTAAAAGTATTTTTACCAGTTCTCTCCCCTCTACAAAGAACAAATGAGATAGATTTTAAGGGACTCATAGTCCAAAAGTTCTCTAAGGTTATTAGTGATAGTAACCAATTTAGATAATAACAGTAATTTCCAATCCACGCTCTACCTGGTTCACGATCTTTCTTCAAAGCAGCAGCCATACACAATGCAGTCCCAACAGGGCTTGGAATATCAATGGCACTAACTATCTCTTCACTAGATGCAAGTTCTACCCATCTTTTGACAACAGCAACATTCCATGTTGCTATGCACAAGTGTAGTGGTCTGTTAAATAGAAGTCTTAAAAAGGTAGCACTCTCAAACTTGTAATAAGGAGAAGGAAACATAAAGTGTAAATGTTGACGCAAAGATTCATTAAACACTATATAAAAACACCATACAAGATTCTAGCCTTAACAGGTGCTTTGGCTTTGATATCTACTATCTACATCTTAGAGATGGATGTCACCCTTTTGGGTTTCTTGTGTAAACACATAAGTAGCACAAGGGAAACCAATGCAAAGAGGTTGTGGGGTGGGGGCACTAAGACACAGAACATTTGCAATATATAACAGTTTGTTGAGACCATTGGGTAGTTGGGTAGTGAGCTATTTAGATTTCCTTCAGGTTAAAAATGGTGTCTATCATTGATTTCTGTTCTTTTCCAGATCTGCCTCTTTTAAGTTCTAATATTTCACTTTAGGCATAGTTTGATAATTTCAAAACATTTAGTATATATCATAATTCAGGAAGACGGATTAGACTTGAGAAGTTAACTTCATTCATGGAACTAATCGGAAGTTATTGTTAGACAAAACAGAGAGAAAGCGGCATCTGCACTTACGTCAAACTTTTTGAGTTCATGATACCCATTGATTCACAGCCTCCATTTTCTAGAATGACAATAGCACAGTCTATGAATTTCTTAGCAACAGCTCTATGAAGCACAGATTCACCTTCGTCATCAACTGCATTTGGATCAGCTCCCGCCAGTAATAACTCCTGTTAGAATGAGAGGAAGCATTTGAACAAGGAAGAGAAATGAAGTAATACAAGCAAAATCCATGGGAAAACAATCACCAAAAGTTCTTTTTTCAAGGAGATTATGAGAATGCATATTAGGGACTTAGCTAGAGATTTCTATACCATGTTTCCTAGATTCTAGATTTCCTTCCTCAACCTCTCTATTGTTTTCACTACCACACACTCTTTACTTGTTAAAAAAAAAAAAAAAAAAAAAAAAAAACAAAACAAAACAAAACAAAAAGAAAAAGAAAAAGAAAAAGAAAAATAAAGGCTCAATTGTTTTTACATACATCATTTGTACCCAGTTTATCCCAATAAATTAGTTAAGTAACGCAAAACCAAGAAACCTACACGCATGCAATCTGGTTGTCCATGGTAGGCACAAACATGGGCAACAGATGGGCCAAGCCCTTCCCTCAATCTAGAACGGACATTAGCTTGTCTCTTGATAAGAGCACGAACACAGTCAGGCGATCCAGCTGCCAGAGCAAATACAAGTGGAGGATCACCATCTTTGTCCAGGACATCAACATTTGCCTCTGTGTATTCTAGAATAGCCTCTACAAGTTCCACACTACCCCGTCTACAAGCAAGATGGAGAGCAGTTTGGCCATCAGGGTTTTGTGCTTCAAGTAGAGAACGTACCGAGTTGCCACCTTGCCCTTTGTGAGTCTTTCCAAGCAATTCTCTGCATGCAATGGATAAGTAACAAAATGTGAAGCACAATTAAAAAAAATACTCCGTAACTTGTAGCATAGCAAAATATAGTAAGAAGACCAACCGAACTCCATTTAAATTCCCTTCAGAAACAAATCTATGCAGAAGACTGTTAACATCCAGGGAAACCTCCAAATCTGATGCCAAAGGGTGAGCCATCCCATTGGTTCCAGAATACTGATTGAAGTCGCTGCATTTTTAATAGTTAAAGTTGCTGTGACTAAGTAATCATCATTCACCAAGTCACACACACGCATCTCATAAACACAATAGAGTTTATTTAGAAATAAAGCATGTTGACATCATACTAAGTTATTTATTTTACTAGCAAGAGGTTGCAATATGAAGTTACAAAGTGATTTTGCAAATACCATACTCCGTATTAGATTCTTAACAAGAGAATACTATGACAGAATATTCTTACTTATCAGGGCTTGCGGGAGGACTACGTGGAATTCCTTGCAAGTAGCGAAGAAATATTGCCAACATTGCATTAAAGGACGGTCTTCTTGAAGCCTTGAATTGCAGACATTCACCAATCATCTTCCACAACTCTGGAGGTATACCAACACCCACTACACCTGCATACTGAGGAGGTTGTTTCCGTGCCTTCACAACAGCCTGATATACTTCTTCAGTGCTTAAGCCAGCCCACCTGCATTAAGATTGGCCATTGTATCTTCAAGCAATGATGCTACTCACAGTAAAATCGGGAAGAAGACGAGCTGAAAAACATAAAATTAAAGAAGCTAGTCCACATACGGAATTGAACCGGTGCACATTTCCACCAATGTACATCCAAAGCTCCAGGCATCCGACTCTGGAGATATTCCAATGGAACCATCCCAAAAAAGATTCAATGATTTCTTTACTGGCTCCCACGCTTCAGGAGCAGTGTAGTTTGGGCTAAGCATTGTGCAATCCATGCATGAATGGATTTTTGAAGACTCGGACTCTAATCGAGCCTTCCGGCAAGCAGGTTTCTTTAGAATTGCTGGAAGCCCATAGTCTGAAACCATTGCATGACCATTCACATCTAAGAGAAGATTGGATGGTTTTATATTCATACAAACAATACCAGCTGCATGTAGTTCAGCCACCCCACGAGCAATGTCTGCCCCATATCTGCATTAAATATCAATGATACATCAAGGCTAGGGCCTTCATAAAATACCAAATCTAGAGCATCAACCACAGCACATTAAGAATTGGTTATGTCCGATGCTAGGCTGCCTCAGAAGTGCAGTATCTAACAGACTACTGAAATAATAAACTAACATGCCACATTGAAATCATCATCATATTTTTACATTTGTCATGAAATATATAAAAATTAGGCACCTACTACCCAACTATAAAATAAATGGTTTAGTATCTATAATCATATATGACAATCATTTAACCATGTGCAAGTTAAACCTCACTTAATTCCTGTTCCTCATATTTACTTCTCTCTTTCTCATAATTTAGTTTATAGTCCATATTTGAGCCTTCTGAATGGCAGAGACATGGTATATCATTAGTACATTAGATGCTGGATAATGAGTATTCCGATAATCAAGCCTTTTAGTTCATAAAGGTGCAAGAGGGGGACAAAAGTTTCCTCTCGAGGAAGGAAACATTGGTTTACTTTACAGTTTCCAATGGCCTAAAAAGGAAAAAACACATTCATTTTTATAGGTAGGGAGTATATCAGTATATTAATGATAAATGGTTAAAACTGCAATGTCTTTAAATCTGAAAGCAGTTATCAGCCTATTGTGAAAGGAGACTGCTAAGATGGCTTTTAGGAATAAAATACTCCAGTACAATGGCATTCATAGGCTATTGACTACCAATAGTCCAATAGCAATCTCATCTCCAACTTAAGAAACTACACATCGCATTCCTAAATCAAGAACTTTTAATTGAAGAGTTGCTTGTCATTATTCCGGAAATTTATTACAATGTGGTAAATCACCACACTTCAAGGTATCTGAGTAGTAATAACTAAAAATTGAAAAAGAAATCATAATAATTCTCGCCATCGATTGATAAGAAAGCAGGCAGATCAGCTTGCCTTTTTGTTTGTTGCATCCTGTGTTACCATACTTTATGTGAGTATTTGACTACTCACACAAATGGTACCATAAAATGAGGCATAACATAACGGACAATATATTCCAAAATTTATGAGCATTTCATTTGGCAAGAAAAGATTGATTCATTAGAGGAGCACGTAAAGGAAACGATCAAAGCTGTTGTAAGCATTACATTGCCATCACCAAGGTTCTCCTTGATTTATGTGCTGTGAAATATACTCATTCAAAGAAAGGGCAACAGAACTTGAGACTAGTGCACTGTCCTTTCACCATCTCAAGAATCTACTATCAAAGTGCTAATGTACTATCTAGGAACCCTTAGATTCTCCTATTGGCGTGTGTATTCAACCTTGATTACTGAAGAGGTGAAGAGGATAGTGTTTGCATAAGAACCTCTAATAAAAAGTTGAAGAGGAAATAATATACCTGAGGATTTGCTCAAGTGTGAGGCGGCCTTCATTCCGGTGCATCTCAGTTTGGACAGAACCCTTACACCTATCCATAACCAAACACAAACTGCTGTCGATCTTTGTTACACCGTGAAAAGCACACACATTTCTACACCACATGGATCCCCTCTTCAATTTCTCCAGCTTCTCCTGTACCCAAACTAGATCCATCTCCTCTCCTATTGTCACCTTCTTAACCACAACCCTGTGACGGCACCGCTCCCGCCGACCACCACTGTGGTCGCCCAGCACCACCGCCGCCCAAATCTCCACTCCAGGCTTCTTAGTCTCCCCACTAATCCTCCTAATTAATCTCACTTCCGGGTGTGCAGTTAGCTCTATCCTCCCTCCAGCCTCAACCCCGCACCCGGAGCTCAAAGCTGAGCGGGATTTGCGTCTCCGGTCCAGCTCCCGCTCCTCCCTGCCTCCTCCATTATCACGAAGATCCTCCCCCCCATCTTCCTCCTCCTCCTCCTCCTCCTCGTCACTGGAATCCCTGGCGGAGGAGTCGCGGATTAGAGCAAGGATTGCGTAGTTCTTCTTGAGGGCAGTAACCGAGTTGCCAACAAGGGACACGTGGCGGCAGCGGGGACACGATAAGTTGGTGTCCGGAGACGCCGAGAACAATCTGGAAAGGCACTCCCGACAGTAGCCGTGGCCGCATTGGAGCAACAGCGGGCACCGCTCCTCCTCGTTGTACGAATTCTGGCACACGGAACAACTCGGGATCTTCATCGTTCAAATTTAATTCCCCAGATTTCACTCTAATTATCACTGCTACTCATCAAAATGTTGTAAAAACAAAACCACAAAACAACAAAACTTCCCTCTTCTTCCCTGCTACAACTTCCGCCCCAGCTGCGAGCTTGAAGGAAATGCAATTATGAAGTCTGATCGCTGGTTGGAGTGATTGATTGAGCTTAACTGAGCTTCAAAAGGAGATGGTAGGAAGGAATTGCAGATCCATGGAGGAAGAGGAAGAAAGAGTCTCGTCTAGTCTACAGTGTTGTTGGGGCAGTGAGGGTTTTACTTTTTGGAGAGAGACCAAATCGAGAAAGGGGAAAATGTTGTGTTAAACTAAAACTCTAATTTATTCTTCTGTTCTAACTTGCCATGGGCTTGTTATTTTACAACTTTTTCTTCTTTTTTAGGTCTAATGATAAAATATGTATTTTACCTTTAAAAAAAAAACAAAAAAAAAAAAACCATTTAGGTGCTATTACTATTAACTAGTAATAATAACCATTTATGTATTTCGGAGAAGGAGACCAGTCCTTCGCCGGAGAAGGCGACCATCTCAGGCGAAGGAGAAGGCAGACAAGTTGGTCACCTCCACCAAACGCAATTGGTGAACGTCCGATAATCGGTAATTATTGTCGAAAAGTGTAAGAAATATCTCCAGAATCTTAGGTAACGTGATCGGTAAACGTCCGATAATCGGTGATTATTGCCGAAAAGTGTAAGAAATGTCTCCATAATCTTAGGTAACGCGATCAGCGAACATCGGATAATCGGTGATTATTGCCGAAAAGTGTAGGAAATGTCGCCAAAATCTTAGCTAACCTGTAATTACAATTATCAACCGGTTTCTAGGCTTAAATGCTTCAAAATAACATGTTTATGAGTTTAATTGTAATTTTTTGAAAGTTTAAGGTAGAGCCTAATTGACTTTTTAAAGTTTATGGATCTATTTGACTTTTTTTTCTCAAAAAATACACAAAAGAGAATATAACTTATAGAGACATAATTTTGTAAAATACCCAACATTGTAATTTATGGCATTGTAAAAATCTTATAAAGACATTTCAGGTG
The DNA here is from genome assembly GCF_001879475.1 of Ipomoea nil. Classification (NCBI taxonomy): domain Eukaryota; kingdom Viridiplantae; phylum Streptophyta; class Magnoliopsida; order Solanales; family Convolvulaceae; genus Ipomoea; species Ipomoea nil. The sequence goes on along the minus strand of NW_017616696.1, from coordinate 2,677,050 downwards.
ATGAGGAAAACACCTATAATCACTACTCCAAGGTGTGCACCAGGTAAATCTCATGACATTTTAATTTAGTAGTTTTGTTGAAATTGTAAAATAATCTATATCTATATATATATAAAAGTAAAATCCTCCTAGCCAAGTTTTCCCCCCAAAACTTAGAGGCATTTTTGTAATATCAAATATCTAGACAAATATGGCATTTTAATAATATTAAAGATTTTACCTTTCTTGAGATCTCTTACCATTTTATAATTTCAATACTAAACCCTTTTGATCTCATCCATTGTGTATAAATACACCTTATATGACCATACACAACCCCAACTAAGGTTAATTATTTTATTGATTTTTGCTAATCATTCTGTGATCTTCCACAGTTGAGGTTGATGCGTGATTTGCACTGGTGAGGTTTTCGTTATCTTAGTTTCTTTAATTTTTTCTTCTTTTTGGATTTTATTTTGTTTTTATTCTTTTGTATTTTCTGATTTTTAAACAACAAAAGTGGTTCGTAAGAAAAAATGTTGATATATTCTTTTCTTTTTTTTTTTGTCTATTTTTGTAGAGAAGATACGGATCTAGAAAGATTGATCGGGAAGCAATAGACTTCTAATCATCCTGTGATCTTCCACAGTTGAGGTTGATACGTGATTTGCACTGGTGAGGTTTTCATTATCTTAGTTTATTTTATTTTTTCTTCTTTTTGGGTTTTGTTTTGTTTTTATTTTTTTGTATTTTTTGATTTTTAAACAACAAAAGTGGTTCGTAAGAAAAAATTTTGATATATTTTCTTTTTTTTTTGGTCTATTTTTGTGGATAAGATACTATACGGATCTAGAAAGATTGACCGGGAAGCAATAGACTTCTAATCATCATGTGATCTTCCACAGTTGAGGTTGATACGTGATTTACATTGGTGAGGTTTTCATCATCTTAGTTTCTTTTATTTTTTCTTCTTTTTGGATTTTGTTTTGTTTTTATTTTTTTGTATTTTATGGTTTTTAAACAACAAAAGTGGTTCATAAGAAAAAATGTTGATATATTTTTTTTTTGTCGTTTTTTTTTGTGGAGAAGATACAGATCTAGAAAGATTGATCGGGAAGCAAAAGAGTTCATTGCTCATCAAGATGATAAAGTTTTGTGATCGAGGGACGAATTATGTGTATATGTAAATATATATAGACTTATAGAGGGAACCATACAAAGAATACAATAAAAACCAAAATGAAATTAAAAGCATTTTTTAGTTGTCAATATATCAAAGCATTGGACTTTGTTTCGATTCAATTTCTCCGTTTTTAAAGTGTACATTTTTTGTAATAAGAGAGTAGTTTGTCTTTCCCTTCAAGACGTTTTTCTTGCCATTTAAATTTTTTTTTTTTTAGGAAAAAAATGATTAAGTACTGTGACTTTTTTTTCAATAGAGTATTATTTTGATTTTATTCTTCATCTGACATTCCTTGATATAAAATCACTTTACTAATGTAAAATAATGTTATTGACTTACCATGTTTGCTTCGATATGCTAAGCCATTTAAAATTTAATACGGAGTAAAATTTATAATTGTAATACTTCTGTAATAATATTGAATAAATATTAATCATATGTTTAGATTTAATAATATATTATATTATTATATTAAAAGAATTATTTATTAATTTAATATAGTGATGGTTAATACGGGTAAACCATATATAAGCAATATTTTACCTTAAGAATATTATACCTTAATTATAAAAATTCTACCTAATAATTTTAGTATTAAAAGTCATACAATAATTACCATAAACAATGTTTAATAATTGTCAAATTCTATTATGCAATAAAAATTACTATTATAAAATTTTTTGTAATATGGACACATTATTTTTAATTATTTCGATTTAATAATATTATATCTTATGTATAAAAATTCAAATAATACTTTTAGTACTATTGAATATTGATTGACTAACAATTATTTTAATTATTAAGGCAATTAATGGATATTTCGATTTAAAAAGTTTTCAAATATATGAATTATACATAGTAGCATTGAATCAATTAGTAAGACAATTATATTAGGTAATCTAATAAATAACTTACTTTTTAAATTATATCTCATCTTTAATCTTTAATAATGAATATTTTCTTAAAATATATACATAGACTATGGTTATCAATATAAAATTAAAAGTATATATATATATATATATATATATATATATATATATATATATATATATATATATATATATATATATATAATGGATAATATTATTAGTACAAAATAAGTTATACTTATCTTAATAATTAATTATTAATATTATTACCTAATAATTATATATTGTTACCTTTTTTGGTGTAATTATTATGGTAATTTATATACATATATATATTTTTATACTTAATGTATAATATATTGGCATGAAAAAAATTATACTTATCTTAATATATAATTAATTTTTAATATAATTTCCTTATTTTTATTAAAGATAATTATTTTGATAATTTTTCTTTCATTATTTTGTGTGATTATTATGGTAATGTATTTAAATTTTGGAAGAGATTATTACAAATATTATAATTAATATAATTAATGAAATTATTATGGTAATTGTCACAATATTTGGTAATTATAATTAATATAATTAAAGAAATTGAGAAATATAAGATTTCTTCCCTAGAAATATTTGTGACAATTTAGTTAAATTACAATTAATAAAATATCAAATATAATTAAAGAAATGAAATTATTAAATTAACAAAACATGAATATTTCTAATCATACATACACTTATGCACTATAATAATCATGTAAAATTTAAATGCAACTTTTTAAATTTTTAAATGTAATTTTTTAATTATAAATCTATCAATATAAATTATAATTAATGAAATTATATTATAGAATTTTCCTATTTTCATTTTAATAAATATTATGCGTATATAAAATGAATTATACAATCATATAAGGAAATGCGTCGGATTAGAGTTTAAATTTATTCATACAAATTTTAGAATTTACATTTTTTTTATAAAACTAATCAAATGTTAATGTTAATAATAATAAGAAGAATTTTAAAATCAGAATTATAAATTAAGTATTAGGGTAATAATTAATCTATATATATTATATATTATATATTATTATTATTATTATTATTATTATTATTATTATTATTATTATTATATAAAAACAAAATCATCCCTTTTCAAAAAAAAACAAAAAAAAAAAAAAAAAAAAAAACAACAAAATCATCCAATTTCATTTTCCCGCCCAAACTTTTGTAGTAAAGGTTATTTGGTAAGTAAATGTCTAATGGAAATTAAAAAAAAAATCTATTAATTGGTAATATTGCATAATTGGTAACATTATGTATGGTATTATATTCTATAATATAATAATATAATTGATAATATTATTGTTCAAGTATAAAAAAAATCCTATATAATAATGTAATAATAAAAAAATAAAAATAAAATAAAAATAATAACAATAACAATAACAATAACAATAACAATAATAATAATAACAATAACAACAAATTTAATAATCCAAACAAAACTATATACAAAATAAATTTAAAATAAATAAATAAATAAATAAAAAAGGAAGAAGACAAAGGTGGCTTCCCTTTGTAAATGATGTGGGATCATTTTGATTCCACATTGAAAATGTTTGGAAAGATGAGCTCTTAAACTCCTCTATATAAGAGGGGCATTTACAAACATATAATTGCTTGCCCATCAATATGGGCAAGTATTGAGAAGTCCAGAGACTTTTTTATTTTTATTTTTTTATTTTTTTTATTTTAGTACTATTAACCTGACAAATTATGCTGTGGATATGTGTCCATCTTGCAATGTAGACACAGTTCAAAAATTGTTCATAATTATTAATATATAATTCAAAAAATTATGAACATATAGTTCTATAATTATGAACATAGTGTTGTGAACATAATTATGAACATATAGTTATGTAATCATGAATATAGAGATTCAATAATTGTGAATATGAAGTTAAAAATTATGCATATATATCTTTATAATTATGAACATATAGTTCAGTAACTATGAATTTAGAGTTCTGTAATTATAAATATAGAGTTCAATACGTACTTATGAATATGAAGTTCAAAAATTATGAATATATAGCTTTATAATAATGAACATATAGTTTAGTAATTATAAACATAGAACTGTGTCCACCTTGCAAGGTGGACACGGTTCCACGACATAACTATTCGATTGACCCTGTAACATGTAAACTTTCTCAACCTATTGAAACCCAACGTGTCAAAAGGCTCTTATTTAAGAAATCTTATCTTAATGGCTTCTTATTTTAGTTTTTTTTTTTAATTTTTTTTTTTTAAATTTATTAGGGGGTTTGAGAAAGATTAACTCAAAATGTATATGAGTTGTTTTAGTTTTTAGTAGTTTGGAGCAAATTGCTAAGTTATTAAATAATATTTTTGGTGTTTTATTTAAATATAAAATGTTAAACAACCGAATTTATTAAAATTTTGACGAATTTGCCAAATAATCAGATTACAACAACAACAACAACAATAATAATAATAATAATCCAAAAAAAAAAAAAACTATATACAAAATAAAATTAAAATTAACCAAAAAAAAAAGACAAAGGCGAGCCACCGGCACCCTTTGTAAATGATGTGGGATCATTTTGATCTCACATTTAAAATGTTTGAAAAGAGAGAGCTCATCTATATAAGAGGAGCAATGAGACTTTTATAAACATAATTGCTTGCCCATCAATGTGGTCAAGTATTGAGAAGTCAAAAGGTTCTTATTTAAGAAGCTTTAACTTTGTCTTCTTATTTTAGTTTTTATTTATTTATTATTTATTATTAGTAGGGGTTGTGGAAGATTAACCCAAAATGTATGTGTTGTATTAGTTTTTAGCTGTTTGGAGCAAATTATTGAGTTATTATATAATATATTTTGATTTTGATATTTTGATGTTTTGATTAAAGTTAAAATGTTAAAATGACGAATTTATTATAATTTTGGCGAATTTATCAATAATCAAATTACAAATAATAATAATAATAATAATAATAATAATAATAATAATAATAATAATAATAATAATAATAATAATAATAATAATAATAATAATAATAATAATAATAATAATAATAATAATAATAATAATAATAATAATAATAATAATAATCCAAACAAAACAATATACAAAATAAAATTAAATTTAAAACTAAAAATAATAAAAAGAAGACAAAAGGGATCTACGGGCTCCATTTGTAAATAATGCTAGATCATTTTGATCCCACATTGAAAATGTTTGGAAAGATGAGTTATTGAGCTCCTCATCCCACATTGAAAATGTTTGGAAAGAGGAGTTCTTGAGCTCCTCTTACAAACATAATTGTTTGACCATCAATGTGGGCAAGTATTGAGAAGTCCAAATGCTCATGTTTTATTTTTGAGTACTATTGACCCGACAAATTATGATGTGAAACTATGTCCACCTTGCATGGTAGACACGGTTCCAAAATTGTTCATAATTATGAATATATAGTTCTATAATTATGAACATATAGTTATGTAATTATGAATATAGAGATTCAATAATTGTGAATATGAAGTTCAAAAATTATGAATATATAACTTTATAATTATGAACGTATAATTAAGTAATTATGAACATATAGTTTTGTAATTGTGAATATAGAGTTCAATAATTATAAATATGAAGTTCAAAGATTATGAATATATAGCTTTATAATTATGAACATATAATTCAGTAATTATTAACATAGAATTGTGTCCACCTTGCAAGGTGGACACGGTTCCACAGCATAACTATTCGATTGACCTGTTACATATAATATATGTTCACCTATTGAAGCCCAACGAGTCAAAAGACTCTTATTTAATAAACCTTATCTTAGTGGCTTCTTATTTTAGTTTTTTTTAAAAAAATTTATTAGGGGGTTTGGGAAAGATTAACCCAAAATGTAGATGTATTGGTTTAGTTTTTAGCAGTTTGGAGCAAATTGCTAAGTTATTAAATAATATGTTTGGTGTTTTGATTAAATATAAAATGTTAAACATTTGAATTTGTTAAAATTTTGTCGAATTTGCCAAATAATCAAATTACAACAACACGACGACGACGACAACAACAACAACAACAACAACAACAATAATAATAATAATAATAATAATAATAATAATAATAATAATAATAATAATAATCCAAATAAAATTAAAATTAACAAAAAAAAAAAAAAAAAAAAAAAGACAAAGGGGAGCCCGTCCCTTTGTAAATGATATGAGATTATTTTGATCCCACATTGAAAATGTTTGAAAAGATAAGCTCTTGAACTCCTCTATATAAGAGGTACAAACATAATTGTTTGTCCATCAATGTCGCAAGTATTGAGAAATTAAAAGGTTCTTATTTAAGAAACCTTAGATTTGTCTTCTTATTTTAGTTTTTATTTATTTATTCATTATTTATTAATTATTAATTATTAGTGGGTTGGGAAAGATTAACCCAAAATGTATGTATTGTTTTAGTTTTTAGCAGTTTAGAGCAAATTATTAAGTTATTAAATAATATTTTTGGTGTTTTGATTAAAGATAAATTGTTAAAATGACGAATTTGTTAAAATTTTGGTGAATTTTTCAATCTCAATTTTTTAAAATTGTCAATAATAATAATAATAATAATAATAATCATCATCATCATCATAATCATCCAAACAAAACGATATACAAAATAAAATTAAAATTAGAAAAATAAGAAGAATGATGTGGGATCATTTTAATCTCATATTGAAAATGTTTGGAAAAATGAGCTCTTGAAAATGTTTACAAACATAATTGCTTGCCATCAATGTGGGCAAGGAGTGAGAAGTCCAAAGTTTTTTTTTTTTTTTTTTTTGTTTAGAAGTAAATGAATATTAAAAATAGAAAGAAAATATTTCAGTAATAATATTTCACATCATGAAGGAGTAAATGCATATTTTTAAAAATAGTAAATGTAAATTAAAAATGGAACGAAAATATTTCATTAATAATATTCTACATCATCAAATTTAAATGTAACGGAAATTAGGTAAAAATATTAATACATCTATATTCTAATTGACTGAAAATAAAAAAAATAATTGACTGAAAATAAATCTAATATTACTAATTGACTGAAAATTTTAAAAGGAAATGAATATTAATAATTGACTGCAAATAAAAAAAATGCTCCATAATTGACTAAAAAAATGACCAGATCATTGCATTTTAATTAAAAATGGAATGAAAATTAAAAATTGGAAAAAAATATTTCAATAATAATATTCTACATTATCAATAGTAAATGCATATTTTAAACAATAGTAAAGGTGAATTAAAAATAAAACGGAAATATTTTAATAATAATATCTACAATTCTACATCATCAATTAAAAATGGAACGAAAATTAGGTAAAAATATCACTACATTTGATATTCTAATTGATTAATTGACTGAAAATAAAAAAGAATAATTAGCTGAAAATGAATCCGATATCACTAATTGATTGAAAATATAAAAGGATAACTAATCGAGTAATATTCTACCATTATATATTTTAATCCAAGTAATCCGTCCTGATGGATTGAAGGTGTTAGCTCTAGACGAAGATGGATAGGATTGTGTTGTCACTACCAATGTCGTCTACAAAGAGGTTCCAATAATGTGTAAATATAATCGGTGATATTAAGTTTTTTTTTTTAAATGAAAAAATTGTTATATATCTGGACAAAAAAATATATCTTCCATACAAATGAATAAGGATACCAATTCATTTTTATAACTGAGTTGTTAGAGAACGAGCACATTTTACTAATTTATGAAAATTCTAAACAATGATAAATAAAATCTTCAAAGTTATAACACCGTATGCGTACATCTAGACATTAGCTATTAATTTGAGCAATTATTTGCACAAATTCAAGCAATGATACCATCAAAATATATAAACGATCCAAACCATATATTTAATTGCACTATATAATATTTGATGTTCTAATTTAAATAATTATATATCGATTCATATATTCTTAATATATTACAACAAATCAATTTCGTGCATCGCACGGGTGCAAATACTAGTATTTGTAATAATATTGTTATGAATATATAAACTTATTGGGTCTCACGCCCTCTTATTCTTGGAGTATTTGAAATGGCCCATTGGCTATAGGGTAAATGTAAATGGAGGAAAGATTTGAATTTGGGAAAGTCCAATGCTATCATCAAGTTTGTGTTATCACCCCACAATTTGATCTATGCTAATTCATCATGATCAAAATACTTAGGGTCCGTTTGCTAACAGAAACTGTTTTCTATTTTTTGTTTTTTATTTTTTTTTTTTTGTTTTCATTCTCTGTTTTCTGTTTAGAAAACTTGTTTACTAACAGAAAATTATTCTGTTTTCTGTTTTCTAATTTTTCAATTTTTACTTAAAATTTAATTTAGATAATATTAATATTTTTGAGCCAATATTTAAAATATTTTTTTTTGAATATATTCATTTGATGATGAATAACATGTATATGGATATATAACTTTACTTCGAATTATAATATATGTGAGATTTCAATATTCGATATTTGGACCGAACTTGTATTATGATGTAACATAATTAAAAATATCCGAATTAATAATTTATTGAGTTCAATCAAAATATAGAACATTATATAGAGTTTAATTCTTAATTTTGATAATGTACCTAATGTCTAACTTTAAAGTGTAAGCAAATAAATTATGTTTAAATAAGTAAAGTAAATAGAAATTATAGAAGATAGTGATAAGTAAAATAAGATGATAATGAATGTAATCATAGTAATGTGGTTATATTGACATATAACTAAATAGATGATGGATGATTTTGTTTTCTATTTCGAAAACAGTTTTTAAGTGTGTTCCTGTTTTCCAGAAATTTTTAAAAATTATTTTCAATTTTCAAAATGAAAAACTGTGTTAGTAAACATGTTTTTTGTTTTCTGTTTTCCAATTTTTGAAAATTTTCAAAAATTTCCAGTTAGTAAACGGCCCTTAACGTTTTACAACTTGGGTTGAAAAGAATTTTGCAAGGAAGCTAATTAAAGCAAAATTTCACAATAGTAGTTTGTCTAATTCATATCACCATTTTTCATTAATGTAGATTTGCAAGAGATAATGAAGGATTTAAGATTTTTTTTCCCAAAAGGTTGAATCTCTAACTCCAATGCGTCTCTCACACCCCGGCCCAATAGAGCATTTGGGACTTGGAAGGATATAAATCACGATAATTCAATGACTCAACATACATGGTCCAAATGTCGGTGACACAAAAAATTTGTCTATTTTAGACATAATCTCACATTGCCAGTAATGGTGAAAATATTCTTATGAAAAGTGAGAAATGAAGCATTATTGATAGGGGAAAAGCTTATAAGATAAGGTTACTGATAATGGTAAAGTTGGTGTAAATATTTTAACAATTTTTGTTTTTTTGAATGCAACAAAATATTCTTATGAAAAGTGAGAAATGAAGCATTATTGATAGGGGAAAAGCTTATAAGATAAGGTTACTGATAATGGTAAAGTTGGTGTAAATATTTTAACAATTTTTGTTTTTTTGAATGCAACTAGCTCTATTACATTGTAGTATCTGTTCATATACTTTCTCAACCTACTGAAACACAAAGAGCTAATAACGCCTCCACGGAGGCTCGAACTCACAACCTTCCAAGTGGAAGTCCAACCCGGGTACCATTGGACCACATAGTCCTGGTAACAAACTAACAATTTTTGTTAGTTTGTATAATTTTCAATATATTTGACTTTGACTTATAATTGTTTTATTTTTACGATTAATGGATGAATATTAGAGGTATTATTTTTGGAGTTTTGGATGCAACTTTTTTTCATTATATTTTATATTGTTAAATATAGCAATTAAAACACTTTATCTAATAATAATAATAATAATAATAATAATAATAATAATAATAATAATAATAATAATAATAATAATAATGTATAGATTAAATACTTCATTATTTTCTCATATTTAATTTGTGGTCTTAAGCAACCTGTTAATTAATAGACCATTCTCAAATCTCAATGCCTCCCTAACTGAATAAATCATTCCCTAAACTTCTGCTATTAGATGGACCAACCCAACAATTCCACCAACATGGTAGAATTATATTGAACCACCAAAGCTATAAAGGAAATTAAATGAACATGTTGCATGTCATGGCCGCGCCAATGCCACTAAAATAGTGATATGTTACTACCCAACCTTAAAATTAAAGAACTTAATTAATTGTATGATATTTTAAAACCTTAAGTCATAGATTTTGATCCAAGCTATTTCATCTAAGTCAAGTAATATAATGTCTCAATCAGGGACGGAGCCAAAAGGGACATTGGAGGCAGCTGTCCCCTCACCCCACCCACATCCCATATATAATCTTTGTATGTATATATAGTACAAGTTTTAGTATTAATATATAAAAAAAAAACTATTAAATGTTAATAAGAAATGAGTTAGACTACGGATCCCATACTATCCCCCAAAAATGAAAATCCATGACCCCAATTGCGACGGGAATACCGTTTAGTGTAAAGGTCAAGGGTTCGAATCCTTTAGCATCAACACAGTCACGTTTCTTTTATATTAATAATGAGATGTGTAATTTATAATGTGTTTTCTATTCAAATTATTTTATCAAATTAATTATGTTTCATATTTTGTTATGAATATTTTTATAATGTTTCGATGTGTTTTATTTTTCTCCCATATCCAACAATATTTATAACTATATTTCTTAGGTAATTTATTTATTTATTTTTTAAATAATCTCTTTTGTTTTAATGTTTCGCCTTTACTGGAAAAAATTTCTGAATCCGTCCGTACTTCTTCGCCCCCCTCAACTGAATTTTTGGCTCCGTCCCTGGTCTCAATATGCACTATGAGACATATTGAAACAATAATGATCAATCAAAATTGAATATTTAGAGAGCTTCTTACTTGCCATAATTTGGTTGTTGACATCCCTACCAACAACGGTGAGAATCTCTCCCTTCGACTTACCCTTCAAGAAACACACATTCAACTCAATGATCTTCTTACAACCTCCTAAAACCCCTCTCTTTACTGATCCATAACAAACATAGATTCTTTGGAAATAACATGGAGCGTCAGGAACAACTCTTTCTATTTTAATAACAATCGTTATGCTGTGCATCCGTATGCACCGTGCATGGTGCATACGGATGCAAAAATGACGTCGTTTTGACGTTTAACTTTAAAAAAAAAATCTGAATTGCATAACTACACATCCATAATTTCATAATTATACATCCAGAATTACATAACTACACATCCATACGAGCTCGCGTGCGCCGGCACCTGCGGACACGAATGTCGTCCGAAAATTGGCGCGGGGGGAGGGTGCAAATCAAAATCCAACTAGAAGAGATCGAAATTACAAACAAAAAATCTCAACTTGCACTTTTTTTAAAAAAAAAAAAAAATCAAACAATCCTCATTCTTATACACTTTATCAAAATACTATGGCGAACATGCTAAAATATTCCCAAAGCATTTAATGTGATAAATATTCAAAATACTACTTACACCAAAGTATATTCAAAATATACACTTAAAACATGGGTTTCGTGTTAGATCTAAATAATCTAACATTACTGAAGAATAATGTTGGTTTGACGGCTTAGGGCAACTGATCGGCGGGCCAACACTACCGTGAAATACTAGGTTGATAAAGTGAAGTGATTGATGCTGAAAAATGGGTAGAGTAACGAGATGTTATTAAAGAATTCGACCCCCTTACAAGGTGATCTTAGGGGGTATTTATACAAGGAGATAGATCGTCTATAAGGTAAATAGGGCAATAGAATAACTAAATTAGCTTAGGAAGCTACCATAATTAATGTGCTAACTGCTTAAACTAAAAAAGGAAAGCTATTTGTTGTACAAGGAAAGGAATCCCCGCAAGATCTGCCATTAACTGTCTCTGGACTCGGTCGGGGACGCACCGACTGCTTGGCTTGGTAGCCCGGCTATGGAGGCTAGGACACCCAGACAAGGACACTCCAACCACTGAGCTTGGTTGCCCATCTGAGCCCTTTTAGAGAGCTCAGTCGGGAATGCACTGATTACCGAGCCTGGTCGCCCATCTGAGCCAGCCAGGTACCCTGACCGGAGGCATACCCGCTTAGCGACCTAGTCTCCTAGGTGCTTGCGTTGCTGGGGCTACGAGAGAGGCCCTTTCTCCTGAATTATCAAGTGTCCTTCTGTGGGGATTTTGGTTTGATTTTTGTATTTGGGGATGTTGATTTCTAATTTAGGGATTTTTGTTTAAGTTTAGATCCATGTAACACAATGATATATTAAAATAAATCCAAACAAAAATCCACATATAGTTTATCTACATCCAACTCAGCATTCACCAAGAGAATGTGTTAAAAATGCTAGGTGGAAAAAATATTGAGAATATAAGTGTCTAGTTGGAGCATATTTTAATACATGGTACCAGCTAAACAATCTTGGTTAGTACATGGGTCTATTTGACAATTTTTCTTAAGTTTAAAGGAGTAAATTTATCTTTTACAGGGCGTTTGGTTGGAGAGGGGGAATTACATGGAAAGGAATTGCAATTCCATGGGAGATGAATTACTGAGAATAAAGTGAGAATTTAAATTCCAGTGTTTGGTTTACAGGAACAGAATTATTAGAAATTTCAATTTCAATGTTTGGTATACATGGGAATTAAAAGGGAATAAGTAGTATACAATCAAAAATGTCCATTATTGTTGTTAGACATTAATTTTAGGTTAAAAAAGGAAACAGTAATTTTGACTCATCAGTCATCACTATCTTTTTTTCTTCCTAAAATCACAAGAATTAAAATCCCAGAGGGGGGACATGGGATTTTAATTCCATGAAAATGGGGGAATTTCAATTCCATGGAATTGCAATTCCTTTTAACCAAACAAGGGAATTTGGTAGCCTTTGAAATTAGGTGAGAATTAAGTGAGAAGGGAATTTAAATTCCATTCAACCAAACGCCCTATTAGTTAGTGGCTATTGTGACTGTCACATTTAGTTATATTCTTTTAATTTTGCATCATTACATTCATCGACTTTTATTTGCTTGCCACAATTAATATTTCGTTTAAATTTATGTCATTCTACCATTTAATTAATAAAGATGACTAACATGTAATTTCATTATTTAAGCCTCTTGCCTCGACAAGTAATTTTATTAGCTCTCGTAAACTCTTTTTAATTTAATAGTGAAATGCATGGTATCCCTCTTTATTAAAAAGTAAAATGGTAGAAATTTAAACGGATGATTAATTGTGACAAACAAATGAAAGTCAATAATATAATGGAAGCATAATTAAAAGTGCATACTTAAATATGAAAATTGTTGACTTGAAACGAATTGTCAAATTCAAGACAAAAAGGGAATTCTAAATCTAGCAAGAATTAGGAATTATATTTCTAATCTAAATAGGAATAGTAACCCTATTCCTATCCCTTCTATAACTCTCGGCCTATATAAGAAGCATCTCAACAACTCTTCTATTCAAGCTTTCAACACCTAATTGTGAGCACGAGAGTCATTGAGAATAGATACCTAAATCCCCTTGAAAAGTAGTACAAGTGTTTAGATCACAATAGTTTGATAGGAAATCATATTGTGTAATCCCCATTCCCTAAACTAAGTGTACTTTGAATATTGAGCTTTTAGTGGATTTAGGCAGATTCTCAATTTGAGAAGTGCCTCGCAGATTAGGGTTGTTTGCCCGAACTGCGTTATAAATTAATTGTGTTACAAACGTCCATATTTATTTTCAATTCGTATCAGAGCAGGTCTGTTCAAGTTACTAGCAGGATCCAAATGGAATTTCCCAAAGAAGGACTTTCAAACAATAGACCACCAGCCCTACTTGGCACAAACTTCTCCTACTGGAAAGCACGAATGTAGATATACACTTTAGCACGAGGAGAAGGTGTCTGGAATGCAATAGAAAACGAATGGAAAACTCCAGTTGATGACAAAGGAAATAGAAAACCTAGAATTGACTGGAGTGAAGAAGAGAAAACTGAATATGACTTCAACTCGAAGGCAATGAATGCAATATATGGAGCAGTGAGCGAAGATACATTCAAACTGATTGCCACTACTCGCATAGCCAAAACCGCATGGAGTATATTATGCGAGCATCATGAGGGAAACACATCTGTTAGACAATCCAAGCTACAGATGATTCAAACAGAATTTGAAAATCTGAAAATGGAAGAAGAAGAAAGCATCACACAATTCAGTGCCAGAGTTTTGAGTATTTCTGGAGATGCATTCAATCTAGGGGAACATATACCTGAACATAGAATCGTCAAGAAGGTACTACGCTCACTACCTGGAAGATTCTTAATAAAAGTCACTGCAATTCAAGAAAACAAAGATCTGAATACATACAAACTTAGTGATCTAATGGGAAACCTTCAAACCTATGAGCTTGAGATGCTGCAAAATCAGAAAAACAATGGCAAAGGAATAGCACTACAATCCAAACAAGAAGAAAACTCAGAAACAGATTCTAAAACCATGGAACAGTCAATTGCACTATTGACAAAGAATTTCAACCGAGTCCTCAAAAAATTCAACAAATTCAGAAATAAAAATTCCTCGAATAGCCAAGGAAATTCTATAGTCAATAAAAAATCATCCAATACAAAACGAAGGGACAGATCAAATACTGAAGGAATACAATGCTATGAGTGCAAAGGGTTTGGACACATCCAATCAGAATGTGCCACATACTTGAAAAGGAAAAACAAGACATGCATAACAACCCTGAGTGATGACTCAGATAGTGAAGAAGACATCAACACAAATTTCGTAGCCTTCACCGCAAGTCATGAAATCAACAATAACGATGACATGCAAGAACAACTAGAGGCATATACTCAACTAAATGCCAAGTGGGAACAGATCATCAAAGTAAATCTAGAAATCATGGAAGAAAATCAATTTTTAAAGGATGAAAATGACCGGGGAGAAAAACGATAAAAAGAAGCTCAAGACGAATTATTAAACTTCAAAAACAGAGAAGCTAAACTGCTACAAGAAATTAAGGAGCTTACCGAAACCCAGGACTCCAAACACAGACACCAGTGAAAGTCACCAAACCGAGATACAGGAAGTGTCGCAACACCGCTTTCAACATCGAAGAAGAATAAGATGCTACTACTATCATAAACTGGGGCACATCAAAGCACACTGCTACAAAAGATAGAATGATCTTTATTACAGGCAAAACAAGCGAGTTTGGCCAACACGCAACAGAAATAATAGCAAGAAAATCTGGGTAAGAAAAGATCAAAATGTTGCATATACCTCCAAGACATACAAAGAACAAGATATATGGTATTTTGACAGCGGATGCTCTAGACATATGACTGGAAATCCAGAAAATTTAGACAACATACAATATAAAAATGAAGGATATGTTACCTTTGGAGATGGAGGAAAAGGGAGAATCATCGCAAGCGGAACTTTGAACGTACATGGGCTACCAAAACTATCAAAGGTCTTCTTAGTACAAGGATTAAAAACTAACTTGATTAGCATAAGCCAACTATGTGAAGATGAACTTAAAGTGGAATTTTCAAAGGACAGCTGCAATGTTCTCAACCAAAACCATGAATGTGTTATGATCGGGAGAAAACCCACAAATAAATGCTACACATGGGACGGTGACCTAACCTGCTTACGGACAACCGTCAATCAAACACAATTATGGCACCAATGGATGGGGTACATAAACTTTCATGACATGAAAAAGGGTTTAAAGAAGGGAATCTACCGAGGAGTTCCAACACTCGACATAGATGAAAACAAAAAATGTGATACATGCCTTGAAAACAAAATCACACGAACAACCCACAAGAAAACCTCGGGAATACATACTTCTAGAATCCTAGAATTACTTCACATGGACCTATTCGGGCCAACTCAGACAGAAAACATAGGAGGGAAGAGATATGTCTATGTAACAATCGATGACTACTCACGATTCACATTGGTAAACTTTCTTAGAGAAAAATCCGAAGCATTCACAATATTCAAAACCCTCATTATCAAAATCCAGAATGAAAAGAATGGAAGAATAGAGAAAATCATTCGTCTAAGAAATGATTATGGAAGGGAGTTCGAGAACTCAAAATTCAAAGAATACTGCACAGAAAATGGGATTCATCATGAGTTCTCCGCACCAAAGACGCCCCAACAGAATGGAGTAATCGAACGGAAGAATCGAACTATCCAAGAAATGGCAAGTGCTCTCTTAAATCACAAGAGACTTCCATCCAAGTTTTGGGCAGAAGCAGTTAATACAGCATGCTACTTGATAAATCGAGTATTTATACGAAAAGAAACCAACATGACACCATATCAAATCTGGAAATGAAAAACACCAAATTTAAAACACACACATGTGTTTGGCAGTAAATGCTATATACTAAAAGATAGAGAACCATTGGGAAAGTTTGACATCAAAGGAGATGCAGGAATTTTCCTAAGATACTCCTCAAACAGCAGGGCTTATCGAGTATTTAATCTTAGAACAAACACTGTCATGGAATCATAAATGTTGTTGTCAATGACTCAACATCAGAAGATCCCTCCACCAATGATGAAGAGGTAACTGTTGTTGAAACAACAGTTCCAACACAACCAGATCAGAAATCTGAAACAGAAACAACAGAGAAAGAAGAAGCAGAAGATCTTGAGGAAATTGAGGAAACCCTCACAACTGATGAGATGAGAATACAGAAAAATCATCCAGTAGAAAACATTATAGGAGGACTCAATGAAGGAATCAAAACTAGAGGAAAGAAACGAGACTATCGAAAAATGGAAGAAGGAGACTACGACTACTGCTACACCTCAAAAATAGAACCCAAAAACATCACGGAAGCTTTAAGGGATGAATTTTGGGTGGAAGCTATGCACGAAGAGTTACATCAATTTGAAAGAAACAATGTCTGGGAGTTAGTCTCTAAACCAGAAAACGCCAATATCATAGGGACAAAATGGATCTACAAGAATAAAACAGATGAATAAGGAAACATTATACGAAACAAAGCCCGACTAGTAGCACAAGGATACACCCAGGTTGAAGGAACAGATTTTGAGGAAACATTTGCCCCAGTAGCCAGAATAGAATCAATCCGACTTCTCATAGCAATAGCCTGCATACTCAAGATAAAGCTATACCAAATGGACGTGAAAACGGCTTTCTTAAACGGAAACTTAAAGGAAGAAGTCTATGTTGCTCACCAAAAGGATTTGAGGATACTCATCTTCCACAAAATGTATTCAAACTCAACAAAGCCCTATATGGACTAAAACAAGCACCACGTGCCTGGTATGAACGTCTCACTGAATTCCTAATAAAAAAGGGTTACAAGAGAGGAAGCGTGGATAAAACCCTATTTGTCAAACACTATGGACAAAACATTGTCATCGCACAAATCTATGTCGATGACATAGTCTTTGGATCAACACTCGAGAACTACAAAGATCAGTTCATCGCTAACATGGAAGGAGAATTTGAAATGAGCATGGTAGGAGAATTAAACTACTTCCTTGGTCTACAAATCAAACAACAAGACAATGGAATCTTTATATCACAAAGCAAATATGCCAAAAATCTCGTTAAAAGATTCGGTCAAGAAGAAAGCAAAATTGTCAGAACACCTGTTCCAACAACAGAAAGGATATCAAAAGATTCAGAAGGAAAACCAGTTGAACAAACTCTATATCGAAACATGATAGGAGGATTGTTATACTTAACTGCAAGCAGACCAGATCTAAGCTTTGCAGTAGGAATTTGTGCAAGATACCAAGCCAACCCAACTGAGTAACATTTAAAAGCAGTAAAAAGAATTATCAAATACGTGAAAGGAACTTCTAACCTAGGAATATGGTATTCATTCGACACCAATCATCATCTATCAGCCTACTGCGATGCTGATTGGGCAGGAAACATAGATGACAGGAAAAACACCTCAGGAGGATGTTTCTACCTAGGTACGAATTTAGTATCATGGATCAGCAAGAAACAAAGCTCTATATCTCTATCAACAGCAGAAGCTGAATATATTGCAGTAGGAAGTTGTGCACAATTACTGTGGATGAAACAAATGCTAGAAGACTATGGAATGCATCAGTCAACTATGATCATTCACTGCGATAATAAAAGTGCAATAGATATTTCAAAAAATCCAGTACAAAATTCAAGAACAAAACATATTGACATTAGGCATCACTTCATAAGAGAACTAGTAGAAGATGAAATCATCAGTCTCACTCATATCAGTACAGAAAAACAACTGGCAGACATCTTAACAAAAGCACTTGACGGAAATAGATACACAAAATTAAGGGCCGAAATAGGCTTATGTAGTCTATTAATCACTTAATTTAAAAGGCACATGGGTCGTGTCTACAAAAAAAAAGGGGAACAAATAAGTCAAGCCCACTATCATCCCTAATATGTCAAGTTGTAAAGGAAGCCCATATCAATGCCCAAAACCCGAATCCATCATCTCAAATATTTCCCAAATCAAAAAACAGAGTCATCATCTTCACCCGAAACCATTCATCGTCTACCCGAAAAACCGTCACTCACCCCCACACTCAACAAAGACAACAATGGTGAGAACCAGGAATCAGAGGATGGGAAAGATACCTCGAAGAGGGGTCACTGGTAGCACGTCTCAGTACACCGGCACCGGAGAATCCTCGAACCCAATGTGTGTCGAAGAAGAAAGCCCTCCTACTGTAGCAACGAATCCAGTCCCAATCTCAAGAGTCCCCTTCGGCGAGCCTCAAGAACAGAGCAACATCTCACCAGGTAACCCGAATCTTCCTCTAGTTAGCAATGATGAACAGCCCGATAGTATGCCCATTGCGGCTGACCTTGGGGACAATCGAATCGTTGACCCAAACGATCTAGTAATGCAACTGAGATTTGCCATAAATCGCGGCTGGGAACCCGATTTATCATCCTATGTTAGCTCCGAAGAAGAGATGAATCCGAGGGAGCCTGAAATAGAGGAACACGAAGAACCTCTAAACCGAGAGGCAAATCGTTCACCCAGCCCTCAAAACGAAGAACATACCTCAACTATTGAATCCCCAATTCCAATTTCTCGGGTCAACATGAACCCTAGAAAAAAGGAAGAAAACTGACCCGTTTGAAGGAGCTGATCCTAGAGCCAAAATGCCAAACGATTTTCCAATACGGGTAGGACCTCCTCAACGAAAGCCAAACATTCCACCTAAACCCTCAACAACCAAGAAATCAAGAAAGATAGTAACAGAGGATAAACAGAATTGGTTACCAAATGAAGAAGATGAAAACTCTGGTGGTGAAAGAGTAAGAACCCGAGCCCAAAAGAAGTCTCAACTATCTGCCAGAAAGGAGGGAAAACGAAAGATGAAAACATCAACCAAAGTGGTTAGACCATCTGCCAAGGAAAAGGGAAAACAGAAAGTAGTTAATGATGGTGACATGTCAAACATACCTAAACCCCACAGTACAACCTTTTTAAGAAAGGAATCCGTAAGCTTGTGGAAAAGAATAGTGGAGAAAAAGGTCATTAGCCAAAAATTGCTTATCATAGATAGGCTAGACAGTTCAGAACACATTCAGGAAGTTCTAATCACAAACCAACTTTTGGGAACAGTGACCAATGTTGAGCCCTATGATGAACAAGTGATACAAGAGTTTTATTGCAACCTAACAAAAACCACCTCTGTACCTAGCAGCCCTATGTATGGAAATATATACTTAAGAGGGAAGTTCTATGATTTCAGACCAGACACTATCAACAGCTACCTAGGGACACCTGAAGCTGAACAAAACATGGAAATAAGCAGTGAGCAAGTTGCACAGGAACTTACAGCTGGAAATGTTAAGTTTGAAAAGAACAAAATCAAAGCAGCTTCCTTAACAAGCAAGTATGCCATCCTCCAGAAAATTGCTCTTTCCAACTGGATGCCTTCATTACATGAATCCACTGTAAAGTGGACCTTAGCAGAACTGCTGTACAAGATAGGGAAAGGGATTAAGATCAACATGGGTAGCATCATACATTCACAAATCACAAACCTAGCAGAAGACACAAAATCCAACACCTCCCTGATTTTTCCAAACCTCATCTTTGCCATCCTGACAAAACAAGGTCTCAAAACTCATGGGCCAAAGACCATGGTAAAAAACATCAACACTACAGTAAAACTGAGGAAGGGAAACCATCAAAATGATCTAAAGACCTTTGCTCCAAAGGACAATCCACTTGATTCCAAGACACTAATAAACTACTTTGAGGGAAGATTGACAGAGTTGGAACACTCAGAAAAACAACTCCTAAGAAAACACATGGACATCAAGGAAGAAAAAGCAGAGATAGCTGAATGGCTGGCAATCCTAAAAGCAGAAAATGAATAAGATCAAAAAGAAAATCAAGGATCTGAAGAAGAAAGCCAGGAGCATCCTCAAGAGAAGGGTGTTGAAAACCCTGTTAAAACATCAGAATCAGAAGATGAAACTTAACCTTTTAGCAAAAAAGGGGGAGAAGAAGACAGTTTAAACAATTTTGTGTGGCACAAATGTTTTTATATTTTTTTGTAACAGGTAGACCAGGCAGAAAAGTGAAGAAACAACATTTTTTTTGAAAGCCAGCACATGTGGACTCTGATGACCTGCAGACCAGGCAGAAAAGTAAAGAAGCAGCACTTTTATTTTGAAGCCAGCACATGTGGACTCTAATGACATGTGTGTCATTTAAAACTACTTTCTATATTTGCTATGGTAACCTAGAAAGACTGTAAATACCATTATCTGGTATATATATAATTTTTGCATATAGGGCCAACAACTGTTAGGTCCATATTACACACTGGTACCAGTTTCCAGTCTATGCCAGTTTCCAGTCCAGCTCTTGTGTAATTCTGATGACAAGATCAAGAAAGGTTCCACAAATTAAGGGGGAGATTATCAAGAAAGGTTCCACAAATTAAGGGGGAGACAACCACACGTGTCATACCTTGAAGAATCAAGATGAATCAAGGTTTTTGCTAAAATTTGACAAAGGGGGAGAATGTTGACTTGAAACGAATTGTCAAATTCAAGACAAAAAGGGAATTCTAAATCTAGCAAGAATTAGGAATTATATTCCTAATCTAAATAAGAATAGTAACCCTATTCCTATCTCTTCTATAACTCTCGGCCTATATAAGAAGCAACTCCACAACTCTTCTATTCAAGCTTTCAACACCTAACTGTGAGCACGAGAGTCATTGAGAATAGATACCCAAATCCCCTTGAAAAGTAGTACAAGTGTTTAGGTCACAATAATTTGATAGGAAATCATATTGTGTAATCCCCGTTCCCTAAACTAAGTGTACTTTGAATATTGAGCTTTTAGTGGATTTAGGCAGATTCTTAATTTGAGAAGTGCCTCGCAGATTAGGATTGTTTGCCCGAACTGCGTTATAAATTAATTTTGTTACAAACGTCCATATTTATTTTCAAAAATGTCATAGTAGTTGATGACTAAAAGTGAAATTACTTAATTTTTATTGAAAGAAAAATCACGTATTATTAACTTAATAAATGTTGAATACAAAGCGGAGGGGTATCAATCCAAGTATGTCGGTCAAATTGAGAGCCAGTTTGCCAGGGTATGGGCCAGCTAGTTTGCTGAGCAAGGGGTAAAATGACAAATAGAATTATGAAATAAACTAAGTAACTTATTACATTGCTCTAAAATAGGACCGGTGTATGTATGAAAGGTCATTTTTACGTATTGGGATGGCCTCAACAATGTTACAGCAGTGTGATTTCAAACAAATCTTGGTATAATTCATGTCTTTAAGTCAGGAGGGGGTCTCACGACAAGTCATGACCTCTGCTCGATAAGGGTCTTGACTACAGATGATTGATCCACTGGTTACCGCTATAAAAATTACTGTCTCCTTCAAGAAGTATTGCTCCAAACCCCACCATACTTTATTTAATTTTTATTAATGACATTTAAAGATAATATTTAAAAACTTGTGGGGTAAATCTACTGCTTAAAATACTTAAACCGCGTGACACAACTCCCACATTGCATCATGTTGACCTCCTTGATCATTATTCATGAACCGAGCTGAAGCTATTGACCAATTAGGCTGTACTTAATAATTAATTAATGCCTTCAACAACTTCTCCAATTTCATTCATACTTCATCATCTTTTATGACCAGAAAACTTGGATACTTTCAATGATTCTTTTCACACTTCAATTCACTCCATATTTCATACGTTTGTTATTTTTTTTTTAAAATAAATTTTATTACTTTATATATATATATATATATATATATATATATATATATATATATATATATATATATATATATAGGCAATGCTTTTATTATATATTTAATAAAAAAAAAATCACTTTTAATCTTACTATACAACTAATTTTTTTTTAGCTGACAAGGAAAACCTGCAATCTTTATCTGAGAATGTACACTTGATAAACTCTGTTTTTGTGTAATAACCAACAAACCACATAAAAGAGTTTAACCGCACTAGGAATACATTGTGTGACATGCTCAATTGAAATGTGTTAACAATAATTGAACTCGTGACTTTCATGTATAAGATAATTTGATCATATTTAATTTTACGATTTTGCTAATATTGTAAAAAATGCTAACCTTAATCTTTTGTTACACTGTACTCTTTATTCAATTAACATTAATTTATGAAACAATTATTCAGTAATTTCACAATTTTACTCTCTTTTTTATACTAAAAAATGTTAATACATGATAATAGGATGTATGTAGCACTTTTTTAAGAAGAAAATGTTTCTTTTGTACTATACTATGTCATTATTTATTATATCATTTATGATTTTAAAAAAAATAAGAAGTTGGTCTACTTAAGGGACACAATCCCCCATCTTCAAATAATATCAAGTAATAATTTAACTTTAAATTAATAAGAAACAATAATTGAATATTCAAAAATCACAATATAAACATATTTTAATTTTTTTTTGCTCAAAATGCTTACATTAGCTGCTTAGGCGTACACGGTATGCCACAAACAACTTACCAACAATCAATAAGACTTTTTTTTTTTTTTTTTTTAAATAGTATTAATTAATTGTTATTGTTGTGGGAGAAGTATGAAGTTTCCACACCTCATGATAAGATTTGTCTGTTTTATTTCTTACATAATACTCCATATAGAGACTATTTTGCCTTTTACTAGACCAAATAATATCTCATTCATCAATAAACTTATAAAAAATAATTAATAATAACTTCTTAGGCTATCTAGCCAATGACGTCTAGTGGCATAATTGGTTCCCCAAAAAGGAGGTCATGGGTATAAGCCTCAATGAAACAGTATTAATTTATTGTGTTTCACTAGATTGAGTAAATAATGATGAACAGAAATCACATTATAACAAAGTCAATAGTACTTTAAAAAAAAATCGTATGCTAAGGAGAAATTGTAAATTACTGTTACTTACAGGCGTTTGGTTCAGTGGATGCTTCAATTACAATATTTGGTTGAAGGGAATTGCAATTCCCTCTTTTTGTTGAATTGCAATCCATGGGGTACCCCATGAATTGCAATTCAATGAATTTGAGAAAGGAAAAACATATGAAATGACATTACTACCCTTGGTTGTTATTACTATTATTATTACACAAGGGTATTTTAGTCTTTATACCACTTATTTCCTTCTCAATTTCAATAATTATATTTATCCCTACCAAACAACGTAATTTGAATTCCTACTTTATTCTTTTCCTATCGAATTACAATTTTTTTTTCCCTAATTCATTCCTTCCTTCCAACCAAACGCCCCGTTAGTATATTTTTGTTCGTTTAGTAAATAAAATATGTTTTTCATAATTAAAGGTTATGAGAAATAAACTTGTTTTTTCCTGAAAATAACAGGTCATTTATTCGTATTTTCGCTTCATGCATCAAAATACATTGTTTATAAAATTATAGTTGTAATTATATCTTTAAAATATTGGAGGGGCTAATTGACTCTTAAACAAATCTTTGAGTGCCTATAATTAAATTGTGATGTTGAGAGTAGAATTGTGTTTGATTTGGTCGGGAAAAACCATTTCGTAGACGGGGAAGATGGGTTTCCTTTTCACCTGCAACGAAAATGTAGTTTTGACTTTTCGTGACTGTGAAACCTCCGTACGCCAACTCGGTAAACAGTCCAGTTTCCCGTCTATCTACCAATACAGATAATGTTTGCATTATATATTATATATATATACACGCACATACACGCGCGCAGTCATCTAGACGCATCCATAGCTGGAAGATTCATCAGAGTTGAGAGGATACGATTCCCAATTTCTGATAGTATATGCAGCAGAAGAGAAGAAGATATCGAGCAGGAATAAGGTGTGGGAATGGAGGTGAAAAGGCGGGCAGTGAAGAATTTGGTGACGAAGCTGGGTTCGGTTTCGGAGCGGAGCCGGACGGAAGCCATCTGCGAGCTGCGAATCATTTCGAAGAACGACGCGGAGAGTCGGCCGTTGATCGCCGACGCCGGCGCAATCCCTTTCCTCGCGGAATCGCTATATTCCTCCGATAAAGACTGCCAGGAGAACGCCACCGCCGCCTTGCACAACCTCTCTATCTCATCCAAGGATGCGCTCATATCCACGCGCGGACTCCTCGACGCGCTCTCCCACGCCCTCAGAAACCCTAGCTCCGCCTTCACCGCCCAGTGCGCCGCCTCCGCCATCTTCAGTCTCCTCACCGTGGAGGACTACCGGCCCATCATCGGCCACAAGCGGGACATCGTCTTCGGCCTAATCGACATCGCGAGAAACCCTAATTCAGCTTCTAGGTCAATCAAGGATGCGCTCAAGGCGCTTTTCGGGATCGCGCTCTACCCTCTTAATCGGTCCCAAATCATCGAGCTCGGGGCCGTCCCGGCGCTGTTCTCGCTGGTCTGCAATGACGGTAGGGTAGGGATTCTAGAAGACGTCACCGCCGTGATCGCCCAAATTGCAGGCTGCGAGGAGAGCTGGGAGGCGTTCAGAAAGGTTTCCGGCGTCGGAGTCTTGGTGGATTTGCTGGACAATTCCACCGGATCAAGCAATCGGACCAAAGAGAACGCGGTTTCCGCACTATTGAATTTGGTACAATGCAGTGGGAAAGAGGTCACCGAGAGCATCCGGGGACTGGTTTTAGGCGCAGTGGATGGTATTATTGAAGTGGCGGAGAATGGAAGCGACAAGGGGAGGAGCAAAGCCATGGCATTGTTGAAGCTTCTTGATGTTAGCAGCTGTGAATTCTAAGGGGTAAAGATTCAAACGTTTTCATGCCACTCTTCTTCAAGTTATTTGTAGGTAACTTTCCTCAGATTTTGAGTTTTTATAGTTTTGATATCTTGACAAGTAAATAGGTGTTTGGCTGTATAAATGAATTGATTAAACTATACCATATAATAAGTGAAAGCTCCAAACTTTTCATCTGTTTGCATCAAATTTGGTTTATTACCAAGTGACTTTTGTGTTTATATGATACTCCAAAACAGCCCTTTTGTTCAAGGAATAGTCCTTAAATCATAACATTCCTGGGAATAGGCTTATTCCGGTGTTTGGTAATACTTTTTATTCCCGGGAATATTGTTATTGGGGATGAGCTATTCCCTTGCAAGAGGAATATGTATTCCAGGCTCCTGGGTATTAGGCTATTCTTGAATTGAATGCTCCCCTGTCCAGTACGTACCTTTGATCCTAAGTGCTAACTCCCATTGGTAAATTTATGTTGTAGACTTATAGCAGAGTTATGTAAGGTCAGAGAGGAGTTTAAAATATGCGGTGAAGTGTGGAAGAATGGAAGATTATGAACGCCCAGTTCAGGTGTACAGTTGTGTTGCTTATCGTGTTTTGTACTGCTTATATGCTCTCTCAGTTTCATACCTGTGCAACAATCTATGGCATTAGTCATTCTAAAAGACTATCTCAATCATTATCTTGTGATCACTATAGCATTTGGTGCTAGGAATTAGTCAAACTAAGTGGGGTCATTGAGTTGATTACAGCAGAACTCAACACTATGATCTAAGAGCTTGAGAGCAATTGAATTATGATGAAGCTTCAGTGACTGGTTTTGATTCTTAAAGTGAATGGAATGATGTCAGCATAATATCTTCCAGACAGTGCAATGTAATAAGATGAGCACTGAGCAGAGTAGTTTTGGGATCTTGGATTTGAGTGTTTTTGTTATTATTCTCTTTCCATGGTGATGCCAGGATCAGCCAATGATATTAGTTTAGTTGATTCAACTTGTAAGTGATTAGATGATTGGGGGCTAATATACTTTGTAATGAAGTGATTGAGGATGTATTCCGGTTCAACTAAAAGTTTAAGACTGCAGATATATGTTTATATATTTTGTGCTCAACAGAATTAACTTTTTGTCCCAAAAGGTATAATCTCCAACCTCAAGGGTTTTCATATCCTAGTTTGACTGAATATTTGTAAAGATGTAAATCACGGTAGTTTAGTGGTGCTCATAAGAGATATGCTCACTTTAGACATAATCTTCATACTCTGATCCGACGGAGCATTTGGGATGATGTAGATCAACGAAATTAACTTGCAAGTAAAGAAGGTTGATCATAATATTAAAACAACTCTCAAAATTTTGAAAGATCATAGCCATAGGACAATCTAATGAAAACTCTAGTTATGAAAAATCTTGATGAAAAATGAGATTATTTTGTAAACAAAGGAATAATGGATGAACAATTAAAAGTTACGATAGGAACTAGGATTGAATGATTGATGCATGGTTAACTTAAAATGTACAGTGAAATTTGGATTAAGACCACTCAAAAAGGCCCATTTTTTTTACCATGTAAAAATTGCTTCGAGTCCATCTACTTTCTCCATCATATTCGCATTTTATTTTAGGGTTCATGTTAGACAATTGTTATTGCATGGACCATGGTCCACACAACTTGTGTGAACCATGGTCCAAAACAACGCTGTCTCTCCACTTAAGGAGAGACGGCGCCGTTAGTTGCGCATCTTTTTTTTTTTTTTTTTTTTTTTTTTTTTTAATTTTATCAAAAGCGCAGCGTTCTTCCTCAGTTCCTCTCGAACAGTTCGGATGCCATCTCCACCGCTCAAACAGTTCGCAACGCCATCTCCACCGCTTCCTACTCCATTGCTGTAGACGCGACGCCGAGACTCCATTGCTACAGAATACAAGAGTTTCTTGTACACTGAAGGGAGTGATCATCCATCCAACTCCACCGCGATGAGGTACATTTTCAACTATCTAGAGTTTTAAAAATTCTTCAAGCAGAAATTGTGCAATATTGTTCGTTGTTGTTTATATGTTGTTTTCGAGTAGATTGTTTTTGTGTACAAAATACATTATTGATATGCATAAAGTACATATTTGATTGCCTAGGGTTCTTACTAGTTTTTAGGGATTATGAAGAACTGCTCCATTGGTGAAGCTTTGTTTTTTATTTTAATTTAATTTAATTTATTTGTATTTTATGTGAGAGTCTGATTTCTTGCTCTGTTTTTTTTCCCTTTATTCTCTTTGCTCGACTCTGCAACATCAACCTTGGTTGATTCACTTTTCTCCATTATCCAAACCTTAATCAATATAATCCGATGATGTTTACTTCTTTTTTGATTTTCTAGTTGATTAAATGCTCAGATGCATGAAAGGGGATTATATAAGTTAGTCTTGATGATTTTATCTTCATCTTTTTTTTTAAAGAATATAATATATATTTTGAATTATTCGGATAGTGGTGCAAGAACATATTCATACTTAATCAATTATTGATTAATATAATCAAATAGAGAATATAATTTGTGATATGTCATATGATGGAGCACATAGATATAATTGTTTGGTCAAGTGCTTGTCTATTTCTCATTGTAAGCTTTTTGCATTAATTTTGATGGTCTCATCCTTATCTTCTAATATTTCTTTTGCATTCTTCTACTTTGCTATTGAAAATTCTTTTCCTCAAATTTTAGTCAATAAAGAAGCTAAACTTTTTAGGCTTAGGCCATCATTTAGTTCTTTGTCATAATTTGCTGAAAATGTACATTATTTTTTTTCCTAGTGTACTTTATTTTTTTCCCTAGTGTACATTTTTTTACAGTGTTGGGTTTTAAGTGCATCAGAATTAAAATTTCATTCAATCTAAAAATGTACATTATTTTTGTCCTTAATGTACATTATTTTTGCCCCTAGTGTACATTATTTTACAGTGTTGGTGTTTAACTTCATCAGAATGAAAATTTCATTTATGTAGTGTATTCTAACCTGTTAGTCACAGCAAAAGATGACTTCAAACAAGGATACTAAGCAACTGAAGAGAAAGTATCAAAGGAAGAGAGCTAGAGCAATAGATAATCAACGAACATCACAAGAGTAGCAGTAGCATCTCGAGAAAAACAACCTTAACACTAGAATGTCGCCTATCGAATTTCTACGGTTGATGGAGAAACTAACAAATGAGCAAAGAAAAGCGATAGAAGATATTAGATTTGGATCACTACTACAGTAAAAATTGTCATGTTGGGATACAGAATTGTGTGCATATCTGGTGAACAGATTTGATATATATGTGCATGCCATTTTCCTAAGATCCTTGAGAGCAAAGTATGCTCATGCACAACAATGCTGCCAATCAATGAGGAGAAAGAGGAAGTGCTGAAGAAAGCAAGATAAATATATGTTTCAAAATGACATTGAATGTTCAATAGATTTGAGTAGGTTGCTATAGCGGGTGAAAAATTAATTTTTGATTTTGGTTCCTTGATTTTTTTTAACAAGGTTGACATGTGCATTATGAAGTGACAAAATGATGTAAATTTTGCCAAAGTTTGATAGGTTACTATGTTTTAAATTCAAAGCTTAACAGTTGCAATATTTTAATGTCATTAATCATATTATATTTTGCAAAATTTAGATATAAAATATTTAATATCTAAAGTAATTAACTACATCATAAAAAATTTAAAGAGAATGCAAAATTATCAAAAACCTAATGCATTACTTAGCTTTTATGTATATATATATGAACAAAATGTACTACATAAATGCAATTTTTATTCTGACCCACATAAACACCAACACTGTAAAATAATGTACACTAGGGGCAAAAATAATGTACACTAAGGACAAAAATAATGTACACTAAGGACAAAAATAATGTACATTTTCAGATTGAATAAAATTTTAATTCTGATAAAGTTAAACACCAACAGTGTAAAATAATGTACACTAAGGGCAAAAATAATGTATACTAAGGACAAAAATAATGTACATTTTCTGAAATTTTAATTTTGATGAAGTTAAACACAAACACTGTAAAATAATGTACACTAAGAGCAAAAATAATGTACACTAAGGACAAAAATAATGTACATTTTCAGATTGAATGAATTTGAATTCTAATGAAGTTAAACACCAACGGTGTAAAATAATGTACACTAGGGCAAAAATAATGTACACTAAGGACAAAAATAATGTACATTTGCATATTGAATGAAATTTTAATTCTGATGCACTTAAAAATCAACACGGTAAAATAATGTACACTAGGAGAAAAAATAATGTACACTAAGGACAAAAATAATGTACATTTTCAGCAAATTATGGCAAAGAACTGAATGATGGCATAGGCCTTTTAGTGGACTACTAAATTGCACCAACTAGTTGTATTCAAACTCAATAATCAACTCAACAACCAATCTCAAACATAAAGATCATAATATTTAAGAATAAAGTGCATCACTCCAAAACATCAAACATGAAATTCTAAATCAAGTCTATATCCTGCAAAATTCTATTACAATTACAATCAATTATCATTTGAAATATTTTGAGATCCAGACCTAACACAAACTAACTTTGAACTACTACTACCACTTGAATGAACAAGATATCCACTCCCGACAATCTCATAAACAACATGTTGAACTGAAGATTGGACTGCAGCATTTGTGTTTCGAAGTCTTCTAAACTAATAGGACCAACCTCAGCTTCAATATTTCTTCTAAAATCATCAAAACCTGCCACACAAACTTGACGAACTTTGCAGTTATCTTGACTTGAAATAACTAATCTTTGGAACTTCCTACGCACTTGTATAACCCAAACTGAAGATGCAACTGTACCCATATTTGAACCGGATGAAATATCCATGATCCTATCTTCAACAACTCTTTTTGTCCACCTTCGACATATATATTGGTCAGGTATTGTTCTAGCACGGTTAATGTTGAGAATACGTAGACAATGTGAGCATAAGATTCCCATCTCAGAAAAAAAACTTACAACTATAGCTAATGTTCATATTCTTGAGGTTAAAGCAAACCTCATGCCGAATAATGTCAATATCCGAGCGCCAAACATGATATTTCAAAAGCAAACACAACTAATGATCAACTTAAAAATTATTACAAAAAAAAAAAAAAAAAAAAAAAAAACAAACAAACAAACCTGGAATAGAAGAACTCTCATCCATAACTTTGAAAAATTAGAAGAACTGACATGAACCCCAATTTGTGAACTCTAATCAGCTGCACCCCAGAAGTAGAAGTGTCATTAATTGAATAATTTACATTGCATACATGATCAATAATACTATATATTATGCACTTAAATAATGTACATTATGTGCAAAAATAATATACATTATGAACAAAGATAATGTACCTTGTCCAATCAATTAACCAAACCCTAAACACAATACATCTACTGCAAGTCTGCAATGCGATGCAAATCAGAAAAAATACGCAAAAGACAAACCTAGATCAACATCAATTGCATAAATCAATTAAATATAAACCAAAGTATTCGTATCACCTCCAATATAGAAAATAAACAATATCAATCTAAATTCAAATTTAAAACGAAACCTAAATCGCATGTAAACACCTGTATTAGCATTCTCCAATTCGATCGCATCCATTAAATTGAGAGAGAAGCGAAGAATCCTCAAAGAGAAATTGAAGACAAAGAAATTGCAATTTGCCAAGCAATTCACAATGACAAATCAGCGATCGGAAATCAACAGCGAAGGAGAGAATGTGCAGCGAAGGAGAGAATGTGCGAGTGATTGGCCACACAGCAGCAAAGGAGAGAATGTGCGAGTGATTGGCCACACAGCAGCGAAGGAGAGAATGAGCGAGTGATTGACCACACAGCAGCGAAGGAGAGAATGAGCGAGTGATTGACCACACAACAGCGAAGGAGAGAATGAATAACAGACGACTAACGCCGTTAAAATCAAAGCAGCGATTTTTTTTTTAAAAAAATTAAACGACATCGTTTTATTGCATAGTCCATACAACTTGTGTGGACCATGGTCCACCCAATAATTTGCCCATGTTAGATTATCCCCTATGAAACCAACATTGGTCTTGTTTGTGGGGATCGGGTCAGGTCCTGTCATTTTATAGGTCTGGGGCATGACAAAAAAAAAAGTTATACGAAGTTAACATTTATTTTTATATCTAAAATAATCAATAATCGCATCAATGCCTTCATAAATAAATAATTATAGTTTATAATAAAAAGGAATAAGGACCAAATTGGTCACTGAACGTAACGCGAAAGTGCAATCAGGCCACTGAACTAAAAAAACGTGCAATTACTCCCTTCAACATGTCAAATGCATTCAATTTCACCTATTAGCCGGTTGCAAGCCCTTCTTTCCGGTGGATTGCTGACCAAGATGATTACATGGCAATATTTATTGTTTTCCTTTATTTTCTTTTATTCTCCTTTCTTCATGCGTGTAAGAAACAAATCGGAATCCCCAAAGCCTTCAATCAGACATCAGAAATCAGCAAACCTCCATAAACATCTCACCCTCGCCTCCCCCTTTTCTCTCACCCCATGGAAAGTGATACTAATTACTAAACCCCTACCTTAAAACATACAGTGTGTTCTTCCACCCTTCACTTGATATCAGCCTTAGTTTCTAATGTTTGCCACATCTTTTTAAAAATCTAAGCTTTTTGTTGGAAATACCCACAATTTCCCACGTGTTTCTTGGAGCTATCAAGAATTTTCCAGGAAAGAGATGTAGAATGCTCTGTTCTTTTGGAACTTTTGGTTATATTTTAGCTGTTATAGTTGTACTTCCTCTGCATTTTTGGGTTTTAAAATCTCTGGGTTTGATAGAACCAAGATTTGGGTTCTTGGAGAAGTATGGTGGTGATGATGTTGTTGGGGTAATTTAGGAGATCACGGAGATGTTAATGTACTTGTCTGGACTGTTCGTGGGAAGACCAGAGGTCGCCGGATCTCCTTATTGCTGTCGTCGTTCGGCGCTGTTGTTGCTGGTTCGTTGGAGCATCACCGGAGGTCGCCGCCATCCGCACAATGCATGATGACGGCCGGAGAAGTCTGCTTCACTGTGTACTTGATAGAGGGCGCGGAGAAACCCCCATGCATCAAAGATCGATCTCCAAAGCCGAAGTCGAAAACCACCTTGAGGGCCGTCGAAGAAGAAACCACGCCACCCCACGCCCAAACTCTGTACGAACTCTAAAGCGGAGGGGAAACCCACCTAGAACTCTAGAAGAAGCACTTGCTGCTTGAGAAACGTACTGCCCTGAACGTAGATGAGCTTGGACTGCCAAAATGAATGAATAGATTGGACTGCCAAAATGAATGAATTTCTATTCGATTCTTATGGTTTTTATCCTCCATTTGATGTTAATATGATTTTGAGTGAGGAGGCTTGCAAAGAGTACTGCACAAATCGAAGATACGGAGCTTTGGATCTAAAAGATGCATGTTGTTAGAAAAGAAAGCAGCAAATTAACGACAGAGATTAAGAGCTTGAAATCTATGGGCCGGGACTAAGAGAAGAGAAGAGAAATGGACACGCTGGAAGAAAGGAAAACAAAAGGAAAAGAAAAAAAAAAATTCCCATGTCATCATCCAGGTCAACAAGTAACCGGAAGGAAAGTGTGGGAACCGGCTGGTGAAATTGAATGCATTTGGAGGGTTGAAGGGAGTAATTGCACTTTTTTTTAGTTCAGTGGTCCAATTACACTTTCGCGTTGCGTTCAGTGGCCAATTTGACCCTTATTCCTAATAAAAATGAATGCAGAATATAAAATTAAATAAGCTTACAAACAATAACGTCGATAATAAATAAATAAATAAATTTATTATTAATAAAAATTTAGAAACAAAACTTACAAACATAGGGGAGCTAAAAAAATTTATAAGTAGAGATGAGAAATCAAAATACTTCAAAATACTTATATATAAAATCTAACTTTATGTACAAATTACTAAATGTTTGAATAATTTAGTTAGTTGAAACTCTAAACTTAATATCAAATTTCGTAAGTCATGGGGTCCAAAATTCACCAGCAAATCTTATACAAGTTTATATCGCGAATTTCATGATGATTTAGCTTAGAGCGATGGACCTCGTCTTAACTGAAAATGGTTGGTTTCATTTAATGCTTGGCCTAAAGCAGTTAATCTCGTCCTGTTTGGACTAGATCAGATGGAGTGATGATTGATCTCATCATTCTACTCAATTTAGGGTGATTCATCATCTATCTTGACCTCGTCCCGTGCAGTACGTCTAGAACGACTAGCTAGCTTTGCCATGCTACAGTTGGAGCAAATCCAAGTAATGTTCTTCATAAATTAAATCATTTCTCCTGATTTATGCGATTGCATGCATTACATGGCAAGAGCACCGATATTTACTGTTTCCCATGTGGATATACGGTCATACACCACCAGATATGCAAGATTAATGCATGGATTTTCTCGTGCGAATATGCGATCATACATTACCAAATATGCAATAATGCACCATCAAGTGTTAAAAATGCACCAGGGTTTGATGCATTTTTTAGTGTATTTGTGCATTTCACCCTGGTGCATTTATGAATACGTGATAATGCATTTATACATACCTGGTTGTGCATGACCGCATGTCTCAGGGTGTGGTGCATTTTTGTGCATTTTTAAACACGTTGTGGTACATTTATCTGGTGGTGCATGACCGCATGTCTACTTGCACTCGGGTGCGAACGGCTCGCCCAGGCGCAAAATAGGAATGGATTCTGTTCGTCCACGTGTCCAGATCTAATGGATGAGAAACACTGATTTTTTTAAAAACGCGGTGGCATTTTCGTAAATAATTGAACATCGAGGTGCAAGTAAAATGTATTACAAGTGCATGTAAAATGTATCATAGGTGCAAGTAAAAATTTACACTGAGCATATACTTAGTTGCACTTATAGTTCTAAGTAGTTGCACACATAGGTATAAGTAGTTGCATCTAGGTGTATGAATGTTTGCGAGTGGTTTTCAGGAGTATTACTACCCGCGAACTCAGATCAATGAATGTTAACAAGGCAAAATTACATGCACTTATAGGTGAAAGTAGGTGCACATATAGTTATAAGTAGTTGCACCTATAGTTATAAATAGTTGCACATATAGTTATAAGCACACACAGGTGCATGAATGGTTGCGGAAAGTGAATGCTAACAAGGCAAAATTACATGCACTAATAGGTGAAAATAGGTGCACTTATAAGAGATTTTACTTGCACTTCGATGTTCAATTATTTACGAAAATGCTACCGCGTTTTTTTTTAAGTTATTAGATCTGGACACGTGTCGCGCGCTGATTCGTTCACATTTCCTTCCTGGGCACTTATTCGCACCTGAATGCGTCCCTATATATATATATATATATATATATATATATATATATATATATATATATATATATATATATATATATATATACATATATCCCCCACTCACCCACCCCATATATATAGGCCCTGTTTGGTAAAATGGCGCTGACAGCTGTTTGCTGTTAGCTGATTGTGTTAATTAGAGGGTATAAATAGTTGATAACATTAGCTGATTGTAGAAAAGTGTTTGGTAAATTAGATGTTAGCTGATAGCTGTTTGTAGGGGTGAGCATCGGTCGGTTTCGGTCGATTTTCGGTTAATAACCGAAAAATTCATGACCTTCGCATAATTGACCGAAATAACCGACGGACATTTCATAACCGAACCGAAAATTTCGATCGGTTATTTTTAACCGAACTTAATTACCTAACATGCTGAAATTTCTTTAAAAATTTAGTCTAAACTCAAAATTTTAAACATTAAAAACACATTACTAGTTAAAATAGTCGATCATATAAGAATTTCAAAATCATATGCCCAAAGTTGCAATGTCCACACTCCAAAGTCCAAACACAATCTTAAAATTTAAAGTACAAAATAAAAGATAAACTGTAAATTTTAAACAGAATATAATGAGAAAAGGGTCAAATAAGCCCCTAAACTTTACCTTAAAGGTTAATTAGCCCCCTAAACTTTAAAAAAGGTCAATTAAACACTCAAACATGTTAAATTTGGTCAATGAAGCCCAAAAACCGATAAATGACCTATTATTACAGGTCATTTTAATTTCGACGACGAAATCCGGCCACCTGTGACATATTCCGGCGACCGACGAATTTTTCCGACCGTCCGGTTGTCTTCCATCGGAGAAGACGACCGGACGGCCGCCTTCTCCAATGGAGAAGCGTCTGCCGCCTTCTCCAATGGAGAAGACGACCGTCTGGTGGTCGTCTTCTCCATTGGAGAAGATGACCAGATCTGGTCATCTTCTTCTGGTCGTCTTCTCCACTGGAGAATGGAGAAGGCGGCCGTCCAGTCGTCTTCTCCAGTGGAAGACGACCGGACGACCGAAAAATCTCGCCGGCCGCCAGAAAAATTCGCCGGTCGCCAGAATCTGTCACCGGTGGCCGGATTTCGTCGCTGGAATTAAAATGACCTGTAATAACAAGTCATTTATCGGTTTTTGGGCTTCATTGACCAAATTTAACATGTTTGAGTGTTTAATTGACCTTTTTTAAAGTTTAGGGGACTAATTGACCTTTAAGATAATGTTTAGGGGTCTATTTGACCCTTTTCTCGAATATAATTAACAAATTAAATTTGCATACTGCATACATATATGTTTTGTAGTAATTAAACAGAATATAATATGTTATATATGTTTTAAACAAAATATAATATGTTTAGCTACATGCATACGGCATACTCATATGTTTTGTAATTTTATATTTTATACTTTAAATTTATAGCGTAAATTAGTTTTGGGCTAGTAGATGACATAAAAGTAATGGGCGAAGTCAAAATGTGTGGGCTTCTTCTTCGGTTTTTCGGTCGGTTAATTTGTTTTTGGTCCATAACCGATAACCGACCGAAAAACCGAAATGACCGAAATTTTTTTAAGGTAATAACCGATAACCGACCGAAAACCGAAATTTTCGGTCGGTTCGGTTATCGGTCATCGGTTTTTCGGTCGGTCTTCATTTTTTGCTCACCCCTAGTTGTTTGGTATAATTTCTTTTTTCAAAAAGCTAATTAAAAAAGTTGCTAGGAGTAGCTTTTTTAATTTTAGCCTTTTGGAGTTGCAAAAAGCTAATTAACCAAATATTTATATTGATATTTTAACTAAATCAAACAATTAATAGTGGTCAAATAAGCCAAAATTGGCCTATAGGCCAATTTTTTACCAAACAGGGCCATAGTATATATATTAAATATATCCAAATTTAATCAAAGGTTAGTTTGGCTTAGATGGTAAACCCACTACTTCCATGTAATGGTCTTCGGTTCAAACCCTACATGAAAGTAGTGGCTTTACCATCTAAGCCAAACTAACCTGCCCCACTCCTTTTTAGAGGTAGAAAACAAGAACTAAGTACACTATATTTGGAGCTTACACCTCATGATAGCATGAGAAATTGAGAATAAATAATCCCCAGATAAGATAAGAAATGCGTTTAGTGACAGGATACCTTTGTATAAAAGCCAACAACCCCCTCCTCTGTAATTCAGGTGCCTCTTTTCAAAACTTGTAAACGTAGAGCTTCCAAACTCATACAAACCATCCTGCACACACATGAAAGCTGTCCACATACACACAAAAAGGAGACCTAAATTCATACCTACTAACAGCTGCCTCAACATCATAAAACAAGAAATGCGTTCCAACTTCTAATTAAACCCTTAAAGAAGCATATCAGAAACAAGCACAAAATTTCAATCAATTCATAACCTCAATCTTATTGCATCTCAACAG
This sequence comes from Ipomoea nil, assembly GCF_001879475.1. Classification (NCBI taxonomy): domain Eukaryota; kingdom Viridiplantae; phylum Streptophyta; class Magnoliopsida; order Solanales; family Convolvulaceae; genus Ipomoea; species Ipomoea nil. The sequence goes on along the minus strand of NW_017616696.1, from coordinate 2,639,745 downwards.
AAATCAAGAAAAAACATCAAGTTCATTCTCCCAATCTATGCAAGTTTATAAAAGAAACAGAAATCTCATTTCTTGAGTTTCTAAGCTCTACTTTCTGAGTGTTCATACGAGCCAACTAAATTAGTAAATCACAGAATAATTCAGCTGCACACCTGCACTAGGCTAGGCAAGGAAATGTAATCTGTTTTCATACCCAAAGCCATTTGTATAACACATGTAAATGTAGTTACAAAATAAAAATAAAAATTGGATGTATTACTATCTATTTTCCCTTTGAATATAGTACTATGAAGATACATGTGGTCAACTTTTCTGGTTAAAACCATGCCTCTGACAACCTTTTCTGAAACAAATGATCTTTTATGTCAACCCAAAATTTTTGAAAGAGATAGGAGAATAAGAAATAAGATTGACATCCAAGTTTTGCAAACTCACTATTGCCATAGAGCACAGTCACATTAGACGACCCACATAATGAACTCGAGGATATTTGCTTTTTAATTGTGGCCATTGAACAAATAATTGATCAATCATGTGTAATTTGTAAAGGAGCAAACCACTCAAAGAAAGCCTTTTCACTCTTGCAATACTCTCAACATAAAATATAGATGACCACCTGATTCCAAGTACCTATACAAAACAAAAAGGAGAGAGAACATCTAGATAAATACTAAATATCACTACTTATAAAGAGAGAAAATAGTTGTGAAAATGCATAACTCTCCACACTAATCATTTGTTTTTGTTTTATTTGTTATGTGATTTGACCTGTAGATCAAATCATAGTAGGCAAGACGGAAAGTTACTGTGAAAAATAAGCATACCTTTAAGAAAAATGCAATTACACATATGGGTATACAAGTTCCAGGGCCATTACAGAGAATCTGCAAAATGAATTTTAGTACATAAGTTCCCAAACTATGATTTGAAGTGAAGGGCAAAGAATATTAATCTTTCAAACAACTTCAGGAATCAAGGAAACATAATACATATGTCTTTCATACCACTTCAGGTCTGATTTTGATCATTAACCACAATCCATGAGCGATAGCGATTAAGGTTGTAGCAATTGAGGTTATGTATGATTGACCAACCTCTCGGCTTCGATATATCTGCATGAACTGAGCTGTTCCAACCACCTCAGTCCCTGCCTACAACAACAGACAATCCTTATATCTACCGAAACTAGATTAAATATAAACCAAGTAGAAATAAGGACGGGCAACGGAGACAGACTTCTGTGGGATGCTTTACTCTTTATAAAAGGAAATTAACTAACCAAAATTTATAACCTCTGTGGGAAAATTTCACATTTCAAAGTGTACACACAAAAGTAGTAGCATAATAGTTTTTTCTCACCCATCTAAATTCTTCTCTTTAAAACCTAAAAATTAGAGAAAGCCGAAAACTAATGAAGAAATATATTCTAAAAATTTACACTCTAATACACAACATATTTGGTAGATGTTAAGTGTTGAAACACAAGAAACAGTGTATTCTCTCATCTATTTCTGTACAAGAGAACTCCTATTTATACAAAGGTTGGAAGAGCTCCAGCCACAGGATTTGAAATTCAAACAAGAGAAAAACCACCTAACTCTAACTAACCCTTATTCATCTAACACTCCCCCTCAAGCTGGAGCATAGATGTTAATCATGCCCAGCTTGTTACAAATATATTCAACCCTAGCTCTACAGAGGCCTTTTGTAAGCACATCCGCTAGCTGATCACCAGTTCGGACATGGACAGCAGAAAGTAGCCCTTGTTGAATCTTGTCCCGCACAAAGTGACAATCTACCTCAATATGTTTCGTGCGCTCATGAAACACAGGATTGCTCGAAATGTGTATAGCGGCTTTGTTGTCACACCATAAAGGAACTGGTTTACTCACTTCTACACCAGTCTCACCAAGGATATTACACAACCACGTCACCTCACACGCCACATGAGCCATTGCTCTATACTCAGATTCTGCACTAGAGCGGGCCACAACACTTTGCTTCTTACTTTTCCACGACACTAGGTTGCCACCAAGGAACACACAATACCCCGTCGTTGACCTCCTGTCACTCGGTGACCCAGCCCAATCAGCGTCAGAGAAGGCCTCAACCCTCACATGCCCATGATTGGCATACAAAATTCCTTTCCCAGGAGCACCCTTCAAATACTTCACAACTCGAACTGCAGCTTCCCAATGGATTTTCTCCGGATTTGCCATGAACTGACTCACCACACTCACCGGAAAGGCAATATCCGGGCGAGTGATAGTAAGGTAATTCAATTTCCCCACCAATCTCCTATACCGCTCTGGATCTTCAAGAGGCTCCCCCTCACCGGCTACAAGCTTAACACTCTGGTCCATAGGAGTCTCGCAAGGCTTCGAGCCTAAGAGCCCAGAGTCTTCAAGTAAATCTAGCACATATTTCCGTTGTGAAAGAAATATGCCTCTCTTAGAACGGACAACCTCTATTCCAAGGAAGTACTTTAGCACTCCCAGGTCTTTCGTATGAAACTTCTTCTTAAGAAAAGACTTGAGCGCATCAATTCCCGCTGCATCACCACCTGTGATTACTATATCATCCACATAGACAATTAACAAAATGCTGCCACGGTTAGAATGTTTATAAAAAACAGTATGATCATAGGCACTACGCTGCATGCCAAACTCAATAACAACACTACTGAACCTCCCAAACCACGCTCTGGGAGACTGTCTTAACCCGTACAAAGACTTCTTCAACTTGCAAACCTTCTCGTTGCTCACCAAACCAGTAGAGACGTTCTCGAGTGATGTAGACTGCTCTAAGACATACAGACCGTCAACCTCCTTCCCCTTACCAATAATCCTCCTCGTCAAAAGATCCTGGAACAGACAATAACCAGGAAAAAACGTAACAGAACATTTCAGGTTACGAGTTATTTGACTAATCGAGAGTAAGTTGAAGGGAAATTTTGGGAGGTATAACACAGAAGCAAGGGGTAATGAGGACGTTGCAACGGCACTACCTTTACCCGAAACAGTGGCTATAGACCCATCTGCTAGAGTAACGGTATGACTAGAAGTGACAGGCAAATATGTAGAAAGAACATTGTAATTACCTGTCATATGCTCAGAAGCCCCTGAGTCAATGACCCACTGTCGAGGCGCAGAAGAAACACATGCAACTGAATTACCTGTTTGGACAAACGTTGCGGAGGTAGGCACTTGACTGGATGGAAACTGCGAGGAAGAAGAAAGCTTCATCTGATTGAATCTAGCAAACTCCTCATCCGTCATCACCACTGTATGACCTTCTGACGTGGAAGCCGTATTAGCAGCCATTTGTTGTCTCGGCGGCTTAGGACACTGATTTCGAAAGTGTCCGGGATCCCCACAATTAAAACAAACTCGTGGGCCTCCACGTCCTCCACGACCTCTCCAGGAACCCCCGCGCCCTCTGGAGCGGTTATTACCCCCTCCTCGAGAACCATAGCCATAGTTATCACCGGTACTTCCCCCTTGGGCTACCAGAGCATTTGAATCCATATTACCCTGTGACATAAGGACATTTCTCTCCTGGAGCTCGTTTGAATCATTATTTCCTGATGCATTTTGTAGCATAGAAAATACTTGATCCAAAGACTCTAAATCCTTATTTCCTAGCAGTTGGGATCTAATAACATCATATTCTTTATCCAGACCAGCAATCCAACTAAACACAAGTAATCGGTCACGTTGTTTTGTCATTTCACCCACATCATTTGTTATAGGCATAGCAGCACACAAAGCAACAGAAATACTCTTAAAATCATAATAGTAATCTCTAAGTTCACGTCCCTTTTGACTAGACCGATATGCTTCCTGAGATAATTGGTATAACTTTCTCAAGTTACTAGTTCCACTAAACCATTTGTTCACTAAATCCCATACTTCTTTAACCGTTTGGCAGTGTTGCATAGATAAAATAATTCTCCTATCAATGCAATTAATTACACGTGACATTAATGCTTTATCAGTGGTTTTCCAGTCCTCAGCTGTAGCACCTGTAGGACACTCTTTTTCCAAATGATCACCCTTCCCCATACCATCTAAATTTACTTTAACCAAAAACTTCCATTCAGGAAAATTAGACCCATCCGGAGCCAAAACTATATCAATTAATTTAGACGGTGTGGAGATAACAGTGATATTCCTCTCTTGTGCCATTCTAACCCTTTACCCAACACAACCAAAGGCCTAAACAGCACACCAACGAAAACAGAAAAAACTTAATGGTACCAACCTCACGCAGTAAGCAGAACAGCCCCAACCTTCACAGTGCCTGTACCCGAAGACACAACCAGACTTCAACACCTCCAGATTTCAACACCTCCCACCTCCTAGAACTCAGCACGACGAGGCGAGACTGGAGCAGGAAAAAATCGACCGGCGAAGTCGCCGGAAACCGCCTCACGCGCCGGCGCGTGGCGTCGGAGCTGCTCGGCGACGGCGGCGCGTGAGGGCGCGTGGCTGCACTGACGGCGGCCGGACTTCTTGGCGCAGCGTCGCACGTCCTCCCTCGACCTAGCCCAGGCACTCACTCTCACTAACTCAGCTCTGATACCATGTTAAGTGTTGAAACACAAGAAACAGTGTATTCTCTCATCTATTTCTGTACAAGAGAACTCCTATTTATACAAAGGTTGGAAGAGCTCCAGCCACAGGATTTGAAATTCAAACAAGAGAAAAACCACCTAACTCTAACTAACCCTTATTCATCTAAGGGTAGACTATGAACGCAAACAAATCTAACAGACCTCACTGCAGTTTCCATCACACACACACACACACACACACACACACACACACACACACATATATATATGTTTATGTCAACTCAAATGCAGCCATGCCTTAATGTGCGGCCGCACCATTAGGTATGTAAAAATGCACCAATAGTGTTAGAAAACACACATCAATGAAATGCACCAATGCACTTATGCACCACAAAACGCACCACACACCCAAAAAAAAATGCACCATACGTCCATACTTCTCACACCTAATTGTGCATTTCCAAACACTGTGTGGTGCGTTTATGCAAACCTAATGGTGCGTTTTGTGGTGATGTGTACCTAATGGTGCTTTTTTGGTGTATTTGTGCTTTTTTTGTTGTGCGTTTACACTACTGGTGCGGCCACCTTGATGGCACCTTAAGGCCCGGCCGCACTAGAATATGGCCATATATATATATATAACATGAGAAAAGCATTTCAAAAAACATATAATGGGAATAAAGGCATCAAATCTATTGGAAAGATGCAATATACCTTCTGAACTAAAGAGTCCTCGAATACTCGTGCCTTTTGGAGACTCATATTATCAGTTGTAGCAGCAATGTAAAACCTAGGCTTAAATCTATCTTCTTGAAGTGCAAACAACAAGTTCATCATTTCTGCCGTGTGACCACCTGCATCAAAATAAAGCCCAAAAGTTAGAACAAATCAAATGAACGGCGCACATTCAAACTTCACAGAGCTGGGAGTATCCAATTCACACCTGAACCCAATACAATGAGTGTGCAGAGGGGTCGCGGCGGTGATTTGGGTCGAAGTGGCTTAGTGCTCCGGTACATAACAAAAAGAACCCTAATTATAACGATCGTCACGACACCAACAAAGAGAAGGATTGCAGAATTCGATGGAACGGCGTCGTAAATGCAACGGCCACTGCCTTTCTCCATTACAATCAGCAACCCTTCGCCAGCCCCGTTTAGTTCTGGGTAAGAGGTAAATCTCTTGCGATAAATTTCTCAAATGAAAAGCAAGCAAAATATATTCAAATCTGAAGCCTTCAATTTCCTTCTTCACTCGAATCGACTATGGTGTTTTGGGTACAGCGATCGAACGCCGGAACGGGGAGAGTTTAGCAGGCTGGAGTTATAGTCCGGTAAAGTAGCTACTCTTACCTTAATGGCTCAAAGCTCAGTGCAAATTGATGGGTAATTCAAGTGGCAAAGGAGTTTAGAATTTTAACATGAGTTAATACCAAAAATAGTCCCTGACTATGTCGTAATCAACTATACAATTTTTACCTAATTTAGTCTTTTGTCAATTTGACTGTTTGTTGACTGTCAAAAGTGGAAATAAAGTTGTAATTTTACAAGTTTTCTCCTTCCTCCTCATTTAGGAGCACCAAACCATGTAGCAATAAGCTCCGATTGGGTTCTAAACCTGTCAGTATCGAAGTAGTGGTTATGCATCGGATAGCCCATGAATTTGATTTCCAACGATTTTTTGACGATCGAAATCTGATCGGAGTGTATTGCTGCATGGTTTGGCGCTGCTAAATGGAGAGGAAGGAGAAATCTTGTAAAATTATAATTTTATCCCGACTTTTGACAGTCAACAAACAGTCAAATTAATACGGAGGACTAAATTGGGTAAGAATTGTATAGTTGAGGACTAAATTGGGTAAGAATTGTATAGTTGATGACTAAATTGGGTAAGAATTGCATAGTTGAGGACTTAATTGAGTAAAAGTTCCATAGTTGAGGACTTAATTGGGTAAGAATGGTAGTTGAGGACCAAATTGGTAATTATGGCATAGTCGAGGGACCATTTTGGGTATTAACTCTTTTAATATATTACAGAGTATTTAATCATAATTTCTTGATATATTTTTACAATTTCTTTTTTTTTTTTTTGGTAAAAACGGAGGGTGATACCCAAGAGTCATGAGTGTCTACTGAAAGTTGCTCCTAGTATGTCTTGCTTAAGAAGATCATCTATCTCCGGAGGTGCTTCCTTGAGCGTACGGCAACCTACTGGATTTGCAAAGGCTGCCTTCGCCAGAAAATCAGCTACCATGTTTCCCTCACGTAACACATGCACGTATTTCACGTGCGGAATACCCTCAGCTTCCCTTATGCACCGCCATATGATGTTGCATACTTTGGTACCTGTCTTTTGACTCCTGTGTATCCTGTCAATGAGCTGCTTAGAGTCACTTTCTACCATGAGCTTATGTATGCCTTCTTGCCTTGCCAGGCGTAGACCGTGGAACACTCCCCATGCTTCCACTTCGAGCACATGACACCGCCCGATGTTGGACGAAAAACCTGCACACCAAATTCCGGCTTCATCTCGGATCAGGCCGCCACATCCAGCCGTCCCTTGTCCTTTGCAGCTACCATCAATGTTAAGCTTATGCCATCCTCTATCCAGTTTCTTCCATCCAGCCTGCTCATTGGCCGTCTGCATGGCCCCAGTCCCCGGGTGTAAACGTTTGTTGAAAGCCCCCTTGACTTCCACATCATACTTTGCGAGCCACTCGAGTTTTTCCTGCATCCTCAGAGAACGGTTATTAAAAATCCCTTCATTTCTCCAACGCCATATCCACCACATCCTCGCCCCAAAACGGGTTTGCCAATCTTCATCAAAACCATATCTTATATTGCCGTCAAGGTTGACTTCTAACCACTGGTCCCAAGGAAGGGCGTTCAGCTTCGCATACGTGCTTCTGGGGATGACTGCTTCCCAGAGACCCGTCACCGCCGAACAGTCTCGAAATAAGTGTTGCAAGTCCTCAATCTTACCTGCACAAAGGAAACAAAAAGGGTCAGCCGTTAATTTTCGTCTGGCTCTTTCTGCATTCGTCATAACCTTTTTATGGCGTACTAGCCACAGAAACAGATTAACTCGTGCAGGAGCACGAATTCTCCAAATGCGTCTCCATATCTCATCAGTAGGGTAGCCGTGATTATCCACCAGGGTATCATACATGGAACGTATAGTAAATTTACCACTAATCTCTAAGCCCCATCCTGGTTCATCGTCCATATCCAATGTCGTTAAAACTTTCCCCGCTAATCTTTCCTTGGCTTCATATGTTAAGGCATGCTCTAATAACTCCCACTTCCATCCCCTTGCCTCATCCCAGTAGTCCCGAACCATACCATATAATTCTGGCAGAGGAAGAGGCGTCTTGAGCTGCCCAAACAGTGGTTCCGGAAAAATCCACTTGTCCATCCAGAAGCGTGTTGTAGCACCATTTCGGACCACACATGAGACTCTTTGGGACATGGGTGTCCAAGCTGCTGAGATTCCTCGCCAAGCATTGGAGACGTTCCGCCGCCCTTGTCGCATATTGTGTGAGTCCTCCGACTCTCTATATTTTGCGTTGATTGCCTTTGTCCATAGGCTTCCACTTTCAGTCAGAAGCCGCCAGCCCAGTTTCGCCATAAAAGCCAAATTCAGCTCGTGCATGCGTTTGATACCTAGTCCACCTGCTTCGATTGCTGTCGTCACAAGGTCCCAATTTCCCCGGCCACCTGCGCTGCCACCACCTCGGCTACTTCTACCCCGTGGCGTTCTGGACTGTCCTGCTGCCACCGGTCTGCCACGTCGCTGAGGTGCAATCATCCACGATCCAAAAGGGATCTTCGGATCGTCGGCTTCCTTCAACTGCGCATGGTGTCCAGTCGCACGGTCATGATCCGGAGCGTCATTCCCTGCCTCTGCATCTGTTTGAATTTCCGACACTGGTTTTTTCAGCGAGGGGCAGCTTTCCTTTGCATGGCCGTATCGCCCACATGCGAAGCAGATCAAATGGAGCCCTTCATAGGCCACATGTCTCACCTTTCCTTCATATGTAAATTTAGAAACAATTGGCTTGCACATATCAATCTCTACGCATATTCTAGCAAACATACCTCTGGATCCCATGCTAGTAGCCTGATCCACGCGAACTGCCCTCCCAATCCTTCTTCCCAGCTTCCGTAGAAAAATGTAATCATAGTATTCCATGGGAATACACGGGATTCTTGCCCACACGATCATCTTCTCCGTCTTGTCGTTTATTGGATCGAAGTCGAGTTCCCATGGCTTAACAATGAGGTAATGGTCTAGGACCATCCAAGGCCCTTCAAATAAAGCAAATTCTAAGTCATCTACGGATTCGAACCTTACCAGAAAATACTCGTTGGGTAAAGCGATCAAATCCATGCTGCTCTTTGGTTTCCACATCGATGTGAGCCTCCAGAGCATGTAAGCATAGCCAACACGTCTCCCCATAACCTTGATGATCAAAGACTTCCTCCACGGCGCTCGAATCTTCTCCAGTTCCTCCTTCGTCAAGCGGATGGTTGAACAAAGGGGATCATCATCTTCCTCTGCCACCAGCGTGTCGTGGTCTGGACCTGCATCTACAACGTCGTCCAATCTGGTTGGATCACCTGCAATCATACCCGTCAGGCTTTCCACGTACGTTCAGTTTTGGCCTTCTTGTGGACGCGGTGCATTCTGCAATTGTGGCAATCGCGTTCCCATGCAGGTCTGCATCGTAGGGATCACACCAGTTTCCACCCTCATATCATCAACCGGCGTCTCCTGCACCATCATGATCTCCTGGCTCGCCAAAGGTGGGAAGTCTACGTTCGCCCTTTCCCTCTTGGATTTCTTGGTGCTACGCTCCAAGAGATCCAGATCCTCGGAAGATTGAGGTGACGAGAGCGTTTCTTGAGTTTCCATCAGATGTTTCTGATTCAAAATTTTCTTATTTTTACAATTTCTTATTGTAACATAATTGTTTCTACACGGATAAAAATTAATCATTATTTTTAAACGAAAAATAAAAACAAATTGATAAACAAATTAAGGCTAGTATAATGTACTATAGACGTAAATTACTACGGTAAATCCCTTTCTCACAATCTTGCTCTACTGAACCCTAATTCTAGCCGGCTAAATTCTCCGATTTCTATCATCTGATCGTTACGTTTTTTCTCAAAACACCATCGTCGATTCGAGTGAAGAAGGAAATTGAAGGCTTCATATTTGGATTTATTTTAAATGCTTTTCATTTGAGAAATTCATCAGATTTCCCTCTTACCGGAAGTAAACGGGGTTTCAATTTTTGGCAAAGGAAATTGTATCGGATTGTAATGAAGAAAGACAGTGCCCATTGCATTTACGACGTTGTGTCATCGAATGTTGCAATTATTCTCTTTGTTGGTGTCATATGTTGAAGAGTATTTTTGCTTAAGGTGAGTAATTGTACGTCATTCTATTGAGAATTGGTGAGAGATGTATGCTTAAGTTTCTCTCAATCACAAAGTACTAAAATTTCTATAGAAATCTAACCCTAAGAAAGATCATTTAATGCAAGATATATAGAAATAGACTAATGACAAAACAATTAAAACGAATAGCAATTGTAACAAATAAGTAACAAATATTAGGAAAGGTGAATGAGGATTGGAGTTTAGACTAAGCTCAAGTAATGTGACCAAATCAGGAAGAAGAATGAGAGTTAAGTGACTTGACAACGCATGTCATCAAATGGCCAGAAAGAAGTCTTTTTCAAGATCATTCAACTCCCTTAAGAGTTAAGACACATGTACAGATACATTTTCATGACTCATGAGTGTCTAATAAAAATTTCATCAAACATCTTTAGTTTTCATTGAAGATATCTAGTTGGTAATAATCTAGAGTTAGACATTACTTTCATATATTTTTTCAACTCTTAGAACCCTAGCAGGAAATTTACAACTTCAATTTTTATTTCAATTTCAATTCTCATTACAAGTTCTAGTTATATTCAATTGCTATTTCTATTTTAGAAACATGTGTTGATGTAGATGGAAGATTCAATTCATTTTCCAACTACAAGTTTACTTCCAATTAGATAAGTTAATTCCAATTCCACTATTTCAATTCATTGCAATTTACTATATATTTGTTTGCTTTGTTACTTTGATTCATTGCCTATTATATTGTCAGATAATGTGCAATAAACTAACTCAAAGAATGATGACTTACGGATACTGTGTTAGATATACAATAGTCTAACTATAATAAACCATAGTATACGAGAGATCTGACCTCGTATGAGCGGAAGCGATAGCCGTGCATCTCCAGCCATAGTTGATGTTCCTGTTGTGTTGTCTCGTAACGGTAGACCGTTAGCCATGTATTGGCTCAGACCTGACTCAGAACCCTAGATGGTGTATTGGTATCTACTGAGCAGTCTGAGTACCGTAACTGAATGTGCTAACATTCATCACCCTGTATCCCATCAATCCAGGATTATATTAGGAGTCTGGTTCACTAACAACTTCTAGTTATTCAGTCCAACCAGACTACTTAATAAGCCTAGTCAACTTGCACCACTTAATTAAGGTCCTAATATATAATATATATATATAATATATAATATATATTATTAGGGAAAATCTTACATACTGTCCATGGTGTGCTGGAGTATTTGGAGAAGAAGAAATGAAGCTCTCTGGAATGGCACATAATTTTCAGCATTTTTTACTGTTAATGCAGCCATTTCCTTCCTTAACATTTGGCGAGAGGCCAGAAATGGAGGGGTGGTTAATACTGTGCATGGGTAATACGTCGGTAGTGAAAGGTGGTACGGTGGCGGAAACGGGTAGATGGAAGTTGAATGTTGATACTGCTGTTGACGAGGAAAGTGGTTGCATGAGTTTTGGGTGGATACTTCGTGATAGCTTGGGTTCGTTTAAATTAAAGCAGCTAAATCAGTACCGTGGACGGGGTGCTACTCAATGAAGGTGGCGGATCGGAGGCTGTAAGTATCCGGGAAGCTCCAAGCTGGATAAAGGATATGAATATCGATTAAGTGGACATTGAAATAGATGTTCAATTAGTTTTTACTACTTTGCATGTTACCTGTTTTATTATTATTTATGATATTAAAGAAGCTGGAAAGTAATTTAGCAATGTTAACTTCATTTTCACTAGAAGTTTTGCAAATTGTGCTACCCGTGCATTGTCTAAGTAGGCTGTTTCTAAGATTGGTGAGTGGTATGCCACTCCACCTACTTTTATTCTGGACATCCTTTTGTTGGATTTAATGCATAATTTTAATTTTGTTTTTCAAAAAAAAATTCACAAAAATGTTTCAAACATGAAATTCACCGACAAAATTTCAAAGCTCAAAACGCAGGCAGGCCGGGTAGGTAAACCCGTGACAATAATGTACGTAAAAATTTATTATTATTTGGAAGCATTTGCGACGACGGACGACCCCGTGACACACAAATTAAAACTCCACAAATTTCAAAACCATCATAACGTAAGACCCACACCATGCCCCCTGCCTTCATTTCCCTCTTTCCAACGACACAAAAACCACATCCTATTCCTAGTACCTACTCACTTCATTCTGTCTCCGATCCAAAACATCAAATTCTTCATCACAACATAATTAATAAAATTAATTAAACTTGCCCACTAACACCAACACCAATACTTATTATCTCACCGATTTCCAATCCAAAACACCAAATTCTGGATCACGACTGAATTAGCAAAATTAATTAAAGCAGTGATATGATATGATATGATATGCATGCATGATTATATGTTATAATATAATATAACACTCCGGCCGTCCGGCGGGCGGTTTAGCTGCAAAGTTCACGGGCGACGCCGAGTCTTGAATTGGGGACGTCGAAGAGGATGCGGTGGTTCTGCTGCTGCATGTTGGCGATGACGTTGAGGACGGAGTTGAGGTTGTCCGGCGCGGCGGCGATGGCCAGGCAGGTGGTGCTCCCCGCCGTGCTGTGGATCAAGAAGTTGTCTTGCGGCAGCGTCACGTTCATCCCCTGGAACATAAAAGTTATGGTCGGCACCGTCACCGGCACCGTGTAGCACGTGTCGAACCCTCCTAGTGACGTCACCGTCGTGTTCCGCCCCATTCGCCGCCGGAACTCGTTTCTCACGGCTACGTACGCCGGCTCCACCAGCCGCGTGAACACCGTTCCGGAATCGATGACGGTGCCGGAGCCGGTGACCGGGTTGAAAGCCAATGCGCTGGGAGGGATATCGACGACTCGCCGGCCGACCTTGATTCCGACGAGGTTGACGTAGTAGAGGGAGGATCTCCGGGGGTTTTTGAGGAGCTGGGTGTACTTGATCCTTAGGGGTTGGCCGGCGGGACCCAATCGGAGAGATCCGGCGAAGTTGGGGGACTTGAAGCTGGGCAAGCAGTAGGAGAATGTGGACTTGTAGAGGCTCTGGGTTTGGGACAGCAGCGAGAGGGGCCCACGGCCGAGCCCCAGGAGACCTTGCGGCGGCATCGAGCTTCCGGTGGCCCTCCGGACGCAACCGAACGTGTAGCCCGGCACGGCGTCTGTGCCCAGTGTCACGGTGTCTTGGGACAGGTTTCCGGCTATTGTAGAAACGCCGTAACTCATGTTGAAACTACACGCGCCGCCTTCACACGTAGACTTTGGCATCTGAAAGTTTACATCAACATCAACATTATTCATCCAAGGAATTGTCATAAAGTGATGATCATCTAACTTTTTTTTTTTTTTAATGACGAGAAAATCCAACAATTATAAATCTGGCATTGTAACTCTAGTTAGTAAAGAATCACAAAAAAGTAAACAACTTAGGATATTTAGAGACAAAGATTTAAACTTAGGTTACAAACGTGGATCTCTTAACATCTTGATTGAGGTTACTCTCAACTTTTTTTTTTTTTTTTTTGGTTACTAGGAAAATTTGCAATCATTTCTTAAGAGTGCAAAGGGAATAAATTTCACATTGTAATCTTAATTGATAAAAGAATGATAAATCATTCTAAATTATTTATAATTGATCGATTCAAAATAAGAAAGCCAATAGACTTCTCTCATTGAAAATTAAATTTATAACGTTATAATTACCAAATTCATATGACTAATTTAATTGTGTTGTCCCATCATCACCTAACTTTGTACGACTATAAAAATGAACATTCATTTCACAAAATAGACATTATATTTTATTCTTTTTTACATGAATATATATAATATGTGTGTTATTAATATAATTTAACCAATTTTATATTGTTATAAGATCCATACATACTTTCTCAATCTATTAAAAAAACAAAGAGTTAATACCTCCACTAAAGTTAGAACATTTGGAAAAATTATATAATTGTCATTAAGTTACAAGTTACTTTGACAAAAATGTTATAAATAAGGGAAAATGACACTTTTTCCCCCTAAGTTATATACTTATATCACTTTTTCCACCTCAATTATTTAAGTGGCTCTTTTTCCCCCTGAAATCTTAAATGGACATATTTACTCTTAAAATAAATATTTCATTTATTTTTATTCTCCAACAAATTATTACTATAATTTGGTTCAAACCAAATAGATACTATAGCAACCAAACCAAAATATTCCAATTACAATTTATAATGAAAACGCGATATTTAGAGTTTATTAAAATCGCGAACCGGAATGACCGGTTCATATTCCGAACTGAAAAAATAAAATACATTTATTGTTGAATTTAGATTATTTTAAAATAAAGACGGTTCAAAATCGCGAACTGGATCCGGAACTGTCGGTTCACGGTTCATGATCCAGTTTTTTTTTTTTATTCTTAAATTTAATAAATTGAAATTGAAATATTGGGTTCTAGATCTGAATCATAACTGAAAATTTTTAATTCGATTGCTATAGTGTCTGGTTCAGTTCGAACCGAACCGTGGTAATCGCTATATATACGCAATAATTTGTTGAGAAGTAAAATAAATAAAATATTTACTTTAAGGGTAAAAATGTCAATTTAATATATTTGGGGGAAAAATCACCACTTTTAAAATAATTGAGGGGCTAATATGCTTACATAAATAATTGAAAGGGAAAAACTGCTATAAGTATATAACTTATGGGGAAAAAGTGCCATTTTCCTTATAAATAATGTCATAAGTGATAAGACAATCATTTCATGCTATCATTTATTACATAGATGGCAAAAAATGTTATAAATATTTGATCCAAATTTCTTGAAAATATTTTAGAAAAGTTATTTATTTGAAGGAGATGATAATAATATAGTTAGATTAAAGCATAAAGCTACTTACCAGATGACACTGAGGAGCTCCACAGCTGACGTTCTTGAAAGTGGTGGACTTGACCGGCGAGAAGTGGGCGGAGGCGGGGCAACCGGCGCAGCCGGTGCAGGGAATCCAGGCGGCGTCGTTGCTAGTATCCATGGCCAGAAGCAAGGTCTGGGGCGGCGTCCCAATCTTGGCCCTCACAATGTAGGTGGGGCTCTGCATCATCTGCCGCCCGGAGGCAATGGGCACGGCGGACTTGCGGCCGGCGGCGAGGCTGCCCAAGTACTCCAGCCTCGCCTCGTCTTTGCTCTGCATTTGGACCACGCTTTCCTCCCATGAAACTGAACCAGACGGCCTAAAAGGAGAGCAAGAGCTGTAAACATGGAGGACTTGCAGGGTTGAGCCCTTCTCTTCAACTTTGCAGGTGCCTCTGCTGCATTGCCCTACTGTGAATAAAACTGCAAAGGCTAGGGATACTAAGAGGATGGCCTTCATGGCTAGGGGCTTTCTTTGTGTTTGATAGATGCTTCATTTTGGGTTGGTCTGCCAATGTATATATAGGGGAAAATTCAATAATTGTATAATTGGGGCAACCAGTCAAGTAGATCGGGTTGTTGGTTTGGTAACTATATAATTTCATTTCAAGTTTAATTTTCAGCACGAGCTGTTTATGGGTCTTTTTTATTTGATCCGTTCAACTATAAGCAACTTAGGTTAATGTTACCTCTTTGTAATCTTTTATTGGCTAGAGTCATAAAACAATTTTACTCAAAATATACCTTAAAAATATTCAATAATGGGGGCAACCAGTAAGTTGGTTAGATTGTTGGTTCAGTAACAATGTCGTTTCAAGTTCAATTTCCGGTGTGAGCTATTTATTGACATTTTTTATTTGAATCAGTCAGTTATAGATAACTTAGCCTTAATTTATCTTTTTGTAATCTTTTATCAGTTATGATCAATGGATCAGAAAAATTCAATAGTGCATGTGATATTCAATTCGGAGAACCATGTTTTAACTTTTATTTGTTTACATGTCCAAAGAGAGCTAGCTTGAATACAACCATGTTTTAACTTTTATTTGTTTACTTTTCTAAAGAGAAGTAGCTAGAATATATAATTGAAAGTACTCTGATCTCTTTATATATTTTACTTGTCACATTATAGGATACATGTATACACTAATTAATTACAGCCCTAAAACTAGGTTGAAGTAGTAATGCTCTAACTCTAATTAACGTCGTCGTTGGTTATTTGTTTACTTTTTAACTCCTACATGTCAACAAAGTTGTCGGTTTAGTACGATAGAAACAGGTTTTAAGAAAAGTTAAAGAAAAATTACGTTGTTTTTTTTTTTTTTTTTTTTTTTTGCCTAAACTTAAAAAGCATATCATTTTTTTTTTAACCTTTTAACCTTTATCTGAAGAAAGATAATGTGGGAAAGTAAGATTATTTGTGATGTTTTATTACATGAGAATGGCAACATTGTATATTGTATAATGAAATAATTTTTTTTTTTTTTGTGGACCAAAAATAGAATTTAATGTTATACATTTTAGGTTAAGAGAAAGCTATGGGATAAATTTTTTTCCGAAACATGAATACAAAATACATTTTTAATATACTAAAAGTTTATTAATTGTGTACTGAATATACATTATTTGATAATATATAAAATAATATATTTTAATACTCAAATAATGTACTTAACGTACACAAATAATGTATTTTTAATATATTAAAAATGTCTTCTTCTTTTTTAATGATCCATACAGTTGTGTGGACCATGAAAAAATGATTACAACTAATTTAAGGGGCAGAATGAGGTGAAGGGTAGTATGTATACAATATTAAAGATGCACCCCAATCCCCTAGATCCCATCTGTCAAACACCCTCAAATACATACTTGTACGTTTGGTCTCGGTGGCTAATAAATGCACTAGGAAGACCCACTCAGCCAGTCCTTCTAAAGTTATACAATAATATTAAGTTTAAACTCCTATTTTAAAACTTCTCAAAAGTATGAGATGAGTGAATGAAGTAAATTGCAAGATCTTTCTCAACTAACTCACATACTTTCAAACACCCAACTGACCTAGCTAAGACAGTTTGTTTAGAGGAACTAACAGAGTCGTCGACAGTTGTAGATTGAACAGCCATAAAAAATCCTAGACAACTTATATATACCAGATGATAACGTTAAATTCTGGATTAGTTACAAAAGTCACAGAATACAACAATTATATACACAATGAAGACTTACAGTAGCATGGAACAAATAGAGACCTAATACACTCATGCTCAGACTAACACCCCGACTCGACAGAGCATTTGGGAGGATGTAAATCATGGTAACGCAACTGAACATGAACCACAGAGGTCAGCATTTGGGAGGATGTAAATCATGGTAACGCAACTGAACATGAACCACAGAGGTCACTCTGAGAGGTTGCTCCCACTCTGCCGCTGTTATTATGACTCAACTGAATATGAACTATGAGGTTGCTCCCACACTACCGCTGGTGAGACTCGATCCCTGGTCATTCTTTTAAAATTTCATCTCTATGGCCAGTTGAGCTTATCATGCTGACTTATTATTATTATTATTATTATTATTATTATTATTATTATTTATGGTGGTGGCTTAGCTTGAGACAGACTGTAATTCCATTCTCGAGTTTCGTGTGTGTATGTGCGATGACATCTAATTGCGTTATAGAAGAATGAAAAAGCATGAAAATAATACATTTATAATAAAGTTAGGTAAGTTTTAGTGGCGCATTGCTTGTCTCTTCTTTTTTCAGATTTTCAGAATGTGGGGAATCGGAAATCGGAATGGCAACCACGAATATCATGGACTACTAATATTAATATGGATTAAACCTATATTAATATAGTACCAAAATAAAATTTATATTTTTTTGGAAAAGAAATAAAATTACATTAAACAATAAATAAGGATTATGATATTTATAATTTATTTTTAAAATACTAAAAATCATATTTCAATTTTTTTTTTTAAATGTACACATTTAATCATCACTTAAATATTCCAATTGCTTTATATATTTATAAATAAAAATGGCATTTTATAAATGTTGTCTAACAATAAAACAAAATCTACGTATCTCTAGATACATTCATGTGCTGATGCATGTGAGTGATTGGAGTAGTACCTGCTCCCATACATTCTTTCTTTCTTGTCTACTTCTCAAATATATATTAGTTGGGGGATGCTAAAAAAATGTTCGAGTAGGTAGATCATAATTCTCGTACTTAAAAGTTATGAGTATGATTCTTATCAATATCCTTTTGGTCGAGTTTGTCGCACATGCATTTTCTAGCGTAGTTTACTTTTTCTTGAATAATTTACGAAATATAAATTTACCTAATGCATACTCTCAAGTAGTGATTGCGAGTTTTTTCTGATAAAAATAACAAAAATTTAAAATTTAAAAAGTTGTGACTAATAATAATTAAATGAACAAAATCTTGTACTGAGCATTTGAGCTTAACCTCAAAAGGCAGCTCACGTGGAGTCATGGAAAGAGTGTCCGAGATTCTTTAAATCTAGGTTAATGTAGCACATTTTGGTTATATAATTAAATTTATCTTGTCCAAAATATCTATAATATATTATTTATCAGAAAATTTGTAATTTTTTCTATGAATCTAAATAAAATGTTGCATATTTAATCTCTATCACTTTTGGTTTTGGTCCTTTTGGATGTAAAAAAAAAAAATTAAATCATTCAAGTTAATATTCAAAAAGCAAAATTACTTTTATCCATGAAACAAAATGGAATTGTGGGTGCAGTTAATTAACCAGATATGGGAATATTCTTTCTCTTTGAGAGGATGTTCGCAATGATTAAGGCTGGTCAAAAGTAATAAAGTTGCTCAATAATTCCCATCATACATCTAATGCCAATTAATGGTGCTTATTATCCACTACATCTAATAACCATTTGAGATTTTATGCTCATGCACCATGTTAAAATAATCAAAAGTGTGATTCTATGTTACTCTCCTAATATTCACTTTATTTTATGTGACATCATTAATTATTTGATTGATTTTTTTATTTGATTAATAAGTAATTTTATTTAAACTTATTGTGGGTGCCAATCAATTCATAAATAGTTTTATTACCCCATTAAGATGTGAAAAATAAGAGAGAGAAAAAGAGAGAAATCTCAAGTGGCACAGATGAGAAATTGAGAACAATAATATTTACAAAGAGTTTTATTATTGATCAATCGTGTTTCTAAAGTATAAGAAATGACATATTTATAGAGATACGATATTTTGTAGGACTTTTATATGGTTGAGTTGTGGATGTTGTACTTAACTTACTATTAGCTGGAATTGGAGTTGAGATTGGTTTATAGTGTTCCGAACCATTCCTGACTTTATATACCTTTTGCGAGACAAGATCATCACCCCCTCGTTGTTAACTGTTTCTTTCTGTATCTATAAAGAAGCTCAATGGCATCATATCTCTGATTTTAAAAACATCAGCTAGCCTGTTTGTAATTGAGATCAAGAGGTTTTTGTTGTTGCATATTATTAGTATATCATCAACATAAATTAATAAATAAATCTGAGTGTTAACATCTGAATATATAAACAGAGACACATAAACTTTTGATGCCTTGGAACCGATTGAAAGTAAGCAATCATGATGTTTGAACCACGCACGAGGTACATGTTTCAAGCATATAGTAACTTCTACAGTTTTCAAACATGAGTAGGAAAGTCTTTGTTTATATACCCTGGTGGTTGCTTCATAAAAATTTTCTCACT
Organism: Ipomoea nil; assembly: GCF_001879475.1. Classification (NCBI taxonomy): domain Eukaryota; kingdom Viridiplantae; phylum Streptophyta; class Magnoliopsida; order Solanales; family Convolvulaceae; genus Ipomoea; species Ipomoea nil. Next base: position 2,620,098 of record NW_017616696.1, on the reverse strand, counting down.
TAGGCATCCATTTAGGAACGCATTATGAATATCAAACTAACGAATGGACCAATGTATAGTTATAGCAAAAGATAAAAGAAGTCTTACAGTAGTTGATTTGAACACTGGACTGAAAATGTCAAAGTAATTTTCTCCTTCAACTTGATTGGACCCTTTGGGAGCAAGTCGAGCCTTGTAATGTTGAATTGATCCATCAATTTTTCAATTGACTAGGAACACCACACCCACTTGCATCCTATCATATTCATATTTTGTTAGTGGAACTAACTTCCAAGTGTTGTGCAGTAGGGCCTTGAACTCTTGGTCCATCGTTGTTTGCCATTCAGGGCTCTTCACAGCTTGAAAGTAGTAGGTGGGTCTAGAATTTTCTACACATGTGATCGGCTTTGTTACTAGTAGAGCTACTAGTCATGTTGCAATGTACCATAATATATGTTCGTTGAGCCATAAGTGCTGGTTGGCGTTGCTCGGGCTTGGAAGGAACAATTGGAGGATGCTCGGGGGTGAATTCTATCGGGGGTAGGTTGTGTCGACATAGTTGTGTCCCTGGCTGGACTGGTAACATGACCGTGTTCAGGAGTGTCAAGGTGGTATCCCTCTCTGACTAGGCGATATAGCCATGACACGAGGGAAACATGACCATGTCCTCTTGCTGACAATGCGATTGGCTCGGGGCGCTAACAACAGCCCATGGTACTACATCCCGAGCACGAAGAGGAACCTAACTTGTAGAGAAGTATTTAATTTGCTGCAAAAGGAAAAACATTCTCATCGAATCGAATATTGCATACAAAAAAAATCTTTGTAGTATTGAGATTCAAACAACGGTACTCTCAAAACAACTTTGGGTAACTAAGAAAGACATATGGGGCAAATCAAAACTCTATATTTTGCTTGTTGTAAGGACGAATGTAAGGAAAACACAGGCAAATAGAGACACAAAAGAAGGAATAGTAAGGATTTTCTTTATTGATGAGGGTATTGGAGCTTATACTATTTAGGGTTGTAGAAGACATTTGGTTAATGAGGAAAATTATGGGTTTCAATCAATAGAAAGTCTAGTATGGCAAAACGATAAGCTTAACTGTGAAAAGAATTGCCCAAGGTTGGGGGAATAGTATGGAATTCTTATCCAATAGAAGGAACGAGAAAAATCGAAATATTCCTACTCGAATAAGAAATCGTCAAATGAGCAAAGCCCAAGCTTATACGCATTGGCTCACAGGGTGCCCATCTTCAAGAAGACCCGAATGAAAGAATGCTACTAAGGACTGAATGAAGAATGAAAAATGTCCGCTAAAGCCCACGGGATAAGGTTTGCAGATGCGATCATGAATCGAACTATATCGAAACATTTAGCTGTTGACAGACAAAGCCGGAACGTCAACCACAAACGATGGATGGCCAGGCCCCGACTGTTCTATATCTCCATGAATCTAGGAGCTTTTGCTTGCATTGTATTATTTGGTCTACGTACCGGAACTGATAACATTCGAGATTATGCAGGATTATACACAAAAGATCCTTTTTTTTGGCATAGGTATATGCCTAATAGCTAGGAGGAACGGAGGCTTGGGTAAGCAAATTGAGACCAGTTTGGATAATGTGTTTATGGCGTACGTCTTTCTACACGTCCATTTTATGTAAGACTTTCCCGTATAATATATATTATATATTATGGGTCTTACTTATGTGGTGCAAGTGAACTAGGCCCATTAAGTAATTGGTTGGGTTAGACCTTTAGGTTTAAGTTTGTATTCCACCAATGTGCCTATATAAAGCTTGTATTGATGGGATACAAGATACATGAATATTATATGGTACTCATACTGCTCAGAAAATACCAGTACACCATCTAGGGTTCTGAGTCAAGTATGAGACAAAACGGCTAACCCTATTCTGCAGATCTACCGTTCAAGAGGCAACACAACATGATATCAACCATGGCTGGAGATCTACAATGCTTCCGCTTCCGCTGCTACGAGTTAAGTTTCTCGTAGATTATGCTTTGTATATTTAAATCTCACATTTGGTATCAAGAGTCTTTATTAATCTCTGTCTGGTTGATTGTTGTGCCTAAAACAATATCAATTTATTTTCATATACATTAAGTTTTTGTATATGAATATTTGGACTGCTGAAAATTATTATTTTTAGCATTAATAAAATATTTTTTTTTTTGAAAACATTTGTTTGGCTCAATGAGATATACGTCGTATGAAATTTCATTCCTCCCTTCACAAAAATTTCATGCTGATCCCATTTATTGATGATTTTATGGTTGTTGCCTGACCGGAATTACGAGTGCTGCACCATGGGGCGCTGTTGGTGGGAGACCGACTCTCAATCATAAAGAAACTTTAGCCATTGATTTCGCGGCTACATGAGGAGGAATAAAGTCACTGGTTTTCCGGAGAATGGGCAATGGATGCAGTAGACGGTGACCGACAGCAAGCTACGGCTTTGCGATTTGCAGACGACGGCGGCTTCAGACTCCAGTGGCGTCGTAGCAGCAACGCTGTGGGACGCTGTGGGGTGGCAACTTCTTCGCCTAAGCCACGTACGGCATCGATGGAGAAATCACCGGTCGGTTTGTTCGTCCGGTGGTTTCCCTGCTTCTTCGCTAGTTTTCCGGCGACGTCCTGCTTCAGGTGACGTTGGCTCCGGGCTGCGGCTGCTCCATCTGCGCGCTGCTATTAAGGTCGGCGACGGTGTCCTCCTTCAGGCAGTGTCTTCCGTGGATGGTGATGGTCCGACGAAGGCATGCAACATTCCAGGAAGAAAACGGATGAGTACTACTGGTACATTTCCTTTTTCAAAATTGCAATATACCTTTATTTTTTAGTTTTTTATCATATTTAGTTGCCTTATTTAATTAATATTACATATTAATTTTGGTAAATGGTAATTATGTGGTTTAATTATTACCATATTTATATTACCTAATTTAATATGGTATATTATATTATTTTGGTAAATGGTAAAAATATGGTAATTGCTTGTTTTTTTGGATGATGCACTTTAGTTTTCTTAATTTTGGCATTGAATTCATAATTAAATTATCATTCAATTATGGGAAAATATTAAGATTTAAAGTTTCTATGTGAATCTTAATTTAATATTAAAGTGTATATTAAATTGCCTGAAGTATTGCAATTTGTTTAGGATATTCATGAGTTAATATATATTAATATGTAAAAATCCAAGCATGCTATGTATATTCATAAATTATTTTATTATAATTGTACATTCATAAAAGCATGCATTAAAGTTGGATTAAAATATTATCAACTCATAGTCTCTATATTAAATGTCATTCAATTTTTAGGATCCTTAGGTCAATATTTGACATTATGGTCTGTTAAGACAACTTGTTTGGTTTCTCATTTAATTCTGAGCATATTTTAGTCCTATTTCTGACTTAGGGCTTTAAAACCTATTTTGAACAAGTTTTTTGGGACCTATCTTGGGTCATTAAGTTTGGATCCCATCATTTTTGATTGATATTTTAATAATAATTATAGCTATTTTATTTTGACTTATAACATGTTTATTATGGTAATAATATTGATTATTATGCATAACATGTTCACTAAGTCTTAATTATTACTAACTACCATATTATGTTAATGGTATTCTTGGTTGGTAATAATATTAATTATTAAGTTTGGATATATTTCAGTACTAGACCATTTTATATCCATGTCACAACTCACTTGGATCACTTGGACCATTGAGTTTATGAGTCTAATTTGAGTGATTAAGTGCTATAATTATTATATTGGGTCTATTTATGAGCCATTAAGAATTTAAGGATTATAATTGTTATTTTGGCCATTAAGAATTATAACTATTGTTTAAGTTGATTATATATATTTTAATCTATCAAATAGTTTTCAGGGCCTTAATAATAATATTAATTCCTTTAATGATATAGTAAGCAATATAGTTGGTATATTGCCTTTACAATGGTAATTTGATTATTACCATAATTTCAGTCTCCCTGAAAGACATTATAGTCTTGGTTAATTATTATGTGGTAATATGAGATTGACATTCAGTATCCCCTTAATTATGGTTTTGCGGTTTTGTCATTTATTAAGTTATATTTGGCATTATTAATTACTATTATTAAGTTTAGGGACTAATCTAGTTTATTACCTTTCATAGTAATTATTATTTCTTGGTAATCTATTATGTTTGGAAAGATTACCTATTTAGTGTTTATTGTTACATGACGTTGCATTGAGGTTACTGACGATGAAGATGGGAGAATTATAGCACTATGGGAAATGCAATTTGCATCATTAAGGTTAGTCATTAAGTTTTATCATTATTCATTTTTAGTAATTAGTGCTATAGTTATAGTTTGACTGCTATAATTTTGAAATTGCCACATTTTATTTCTTTAAGAAAAATGAAAACATTAAAGAAGGTATATTACCATACTTTGGTTGTTATTACCAAATATTAATGGTGATTATAAGGTTATTTATTACCATTAATATTTTAATGATAACAATATTATTATGGTTTATTTATGAATCCTGATTTGTTTCCAATTATGTTTATGTGGCAATGCTTCAGATGAGAATTTTTTTTTTTTTTAAGACAACTGACTATTGCCATTATTGTACATTTATTCCATAATTCATTTATTAGTCTTTGAATTATGATTAATGTTATTGCCCATATTTGGTTATGTATGAAATATGAATAAATGAATACTTGGTGTATTTTTCATACTCGATCTTTATATTGTTTTATGCATTTGGTCACATTAAGTGCATAATATTAAGTTTAATTATGCAATTAGGGTTTGTGAGATTTTGATTTACAAATGATAACATATACTTTTGGTTTGTTATTGTTATAATCTGTGAATTCAGTTATTTCTCATAAATTTGATCTTTATGCATTAAAACATTTTGTCATGGGTTTACAGTTTAAAATTTCAAATTATTGAAATCTCATATTGTAAATTGCTTTGAACTATGCAATTTGTTTGGAATATATGAGTTTAATGTTTAATTTTATGCATATTTGTCCTAAGCATAATATTCTGTTTTAAATTATGCAATTTTGTCTTATTATGCCTTTAGAAATGCATAAATTTAGGATGGAATTATATTAGTTCCTAATTAAGTTGGACCAATGCATAAACTTTAGTTGCGGTAGTGCCTGAATTTAAGCACGTTTAGTCCGTTAACTTAATTCATCAATTTAAAGCCTTAACCGTAGGTGAATCTACAATCTTTAGATCTTCCAAACGATTTTACTTCAAACATGAGAACACATAACTTAGGGAAGTTTCTTGGGGAGGAATACTAGTTCTATGGCCCTGGCTTAAAAGCCTTGTTGCTACTAGTCCCCTTGCGATGCTACTCTGTCTAAGGAGTTAGTATTTAACCGAGCTTCGTCTCGACCAACTTTCCTGGGAGTATACCTAATAATTATCTATCATGTGTTGGTTTAATTTGTTTGTTAGGCTTTAAATTCCCCTTTTGCCAACTGATTACAATTTTAGATTAATTAAAGAGCAGCCACACGCAGCATCTTTAATTTACTAAAAATTGTCTATAGTTTAAATTACATAAAGATGGCAATGATAAGTGTCTAGTGATGTTATAATTTTAATGAGTTGGGGAGTAGCCACAGCATCCTTAATTAGCTAAAATTATATATTAAGCAGTTTATCTTGATCACATACAGTTTTGGACATATCATTTGTGATTAATTGTATGTAATATGATCGAATTTAGCCCACAGGCAATTTCGTTATATTTGTATAGTTAATCAGGATGAAATACTGGACTACGGTCATAATTTAGCCCACAGGCAATTATGTATCGGAATGTGGTTTAGTAGTTTTATCAGTGATGATAGAAATAAATTAATTTTATTTACTTTATGGTTATTTGTAAATAATTCTCATCTCTATCCTAAAGTTTAATTTTATGATGTAAATTTTTAAATCATATTTCTTAATTTACCCACAGGGATTAAGGAAATGAACATGATTTCTTAAGTTTTTTTATCATAATAGTTGTTGTGAATCTTATTGAGTAAAACTTTAGCCTACAGGCAAGTTTTATGTCACTTGATTCTTCAACTTATTTGATAATTGTTTCATCATAAAATTTCAGTTGGATCTAATTGAGTAAAACTTTAGCCCACAGGCAAGTTTTATGTCACTAGATTCTTCTATCTATTTAGTAATTGAGATAACATATTATCATAAGGGTTTAGTTGGACTTAATAGAATTAAAACTTTAGCCCACAGGCAAGTTTTATGTCAATAAATCCTTTAACCCATTAGGTAATAATTTTATCACAATTTCTTAGAATTTATAAATTTAGTTCAATTATAATTCTAAGTTTCATGGTTTGCATTGGCAAAACATGTATTCAGTCACTTCCCAAAATTTAGCCACCTTTATTAATTGAGCCACAGAACTTGCTCGGTTTTCGGACACACTGTAGTAAGTTACGTGATTTGATATAACTCTATTCCAAGAATAAAATATATACCTTTTTGAGCCAAATTCTAAATTGGTTTTGGAAAGTATATTTTATTATTTTTGAATGTCCAACTATGGTAGGGAGTCATGTCCTCATTAGTTATTCCTTTTGTTGGACTTTAATTGGAACCCAAAATTGATTATTTAGTATGTCCAACTAATGGTGGGGAATTATGTCTTCATTTGTTAGTTGGTCAAATCAATTACGAGTACGTATATCATTAATTTTGCTAAAGAATATCTTAATCAGTGGGAGTAATCATTTAGAAAAAGATCATTAAGATACTCCATAATCAGTGGGAGTGATCATTTAGAAAAAGATCATTAAGATACTCCATTAAAGATTTTGGATTTAATTGACTTCATGCATCCCGTATTGGATTGTATGTAAAACAATAAGTCCAAAAGATTCCACAAGTATTAATATTGTATTTGTTCATATAAATTCATATTGGTTTAGCAACATATTTATGAAAAATGTTGTAACAATATTGAGGAGTTTATTAGAACAAAACATATAACTTGTGGTGCACTGTTAAGTAATAAATTCTTCACCACGCATTTAATAGTCTTTAGTTTCTTCAAAATTGATCCTGGGCCATTTTGGTTTGTAAGGCTCAAGACAATTTTGAGAAACATAAAAGTAAGACTCATAATGTTCAGTTCATTTTGAGGTGGACCTTAAAGATTATTTGGGAAGTTATGGTGTATGTTTAAGATTCCAAATTTATGTACTTAGAGTTTTGGTTTATTGTCTAAGTTATTGGAATGCTTCTGTGACTTGACTATCTTTTGGCTATTTTGATGAGTGGGAGTGACAGACGTGTCAACTCCAAGCTCTTAGCCGTTAGAGGTAGTACTTATGTTAACTTATAAAGAAGTTATGGAATATATAGTTAGCATTATGCTAATTAAGAGATCTCTACTTGAGGCATGCTTTTAAGGATATTAGAGATCATACAATGTACTCTTTTGTACAATTTGGATGATTTTCTCTCTTAAGTTGCGCATATACATTTTATTTTGAGAAACATCCCTTCAGGTACCAAGAATAAACATTGGGTTTGTTCATAAAGGATTCAAGTTGGGGAATCAAATATGCATGTGATCATAGGAGATATTACTCACTTATTCAGTAGAGGACATATTACTATGATTCGTGTGTTTTGTTCTTTAATGCGAATTATGCTATTACTTGCACCAAGTGGGAGACTGTAAGACTTTCCCGTATAATATATATTATATATTATGGGTCTTACTTATGTGGTGCAAGTGAACTAGGCCCATTAAGTAATTGGTTGGGTTAGACCTTTAGGTTTAAGTCTGTATTCCACCAATGTGCATATATAAAGCTTGTATTGATGGGATAAAAGATACATGAATATTATATGGTACTCATACTGCTCAGAAAATACCAGTACACCATCTAGGGTTCTGAGTCAAGTATGAGACAAAACGGCTAACCCTATTCTGCAGATCTACCGTTCAAGAGGCAACACAACATGATATCAACCATGGCTGGAGATCTACAATGCTTCCGCTTCCGCTGCTACGAGTTAAGTTTCTCGTAGATTATGCTTTGTATATTTAAATCTCACATTTTACTCATATGTGTAAGCACATGATTTGACGATGATTTATTTTAAGATTGACAAAGAACTTGTCTAATTTTTTGTATTCCCGTCCTATATCATAGTAAATGGCATTAATTTTACGAGACAAAGTTTGCTCAACTAGTGCTTGAAACCTATGAAAAATGATATAGATATCTGTCTTTAGTTTCTTGAGAAAGAACCATGTATACTGAGAGTAATTATCTATAAAAATTACAAAATAACGATAACCTCATAAGATAAAATTGGGGATGACCCTTAAATGTCCGTGTAAACTAAACCTGATACAACATTACTAGACTTTTTTTTTTTTTTTTACTCTTTCTAGTGAAAACCATGAGGATTTTCCTAGTTTACATTCAAAACAAAGAGAGTTAACGTTATTTAAGGGCTTACATACTAGATAATGACGTAGAATATTGTGTAAGGCTCTTGATTGAGGGTGACCAAGACGATTGTGCCAAACTTTTGAAGATTCTTTAGATGTAATGATGAGACAATCATTCAGTTGATCAATTTTCATAGGTTCCTTTATGGTCCATGAAGAGACCATTGCATGGTCTCAAGGTAGAGACCTTTAAATGCGTAAAGATTCTGCTCATCTAAACTAATTGGTATGTTGAATTTTGCAAGTAGTCCAATTAAAACATTAGCTTTGCCAAGATACTCACCTATAGTGGAATCCCCCTTGGTGCAAAAGACTGCAGCTACTAAGGAGACTCAAAGATCATGCTTGTGAAGTGGACACAAACGCAACTTCAATAGCTTGCCACAAGGCCAGGGACGTGGCACGTCCCAAAACAACATACATAACTTCATCGGACAGAAACTAGATGAGCATGGACAAAATAGAAGAATCCTTACGACCCAAGATTGGGCTGCATGATTGGCAACAACGGAACAACCATCTGAATCTTGAATATAAGTAGTCGGACACAGAAAGGAGCCATCAACGTATCCACTATAGATTTTGACTGTAGAGAAAGGGAACAAGCTGGGCTTTCCAGAACAGATAATTTGAGGAAGTAAGTTTGAGAGAGATAAAGTGATGTGATGACATTCGTAGAGTATTTATCGAGGCCGGGGGTAGAGGGATAATATTTGAGATAGTGCGAGAGGAGGAGTTAGTAGTGTCGATGGTGTTGGCAGTAGGAGGTGGCGTGATGTCGGGATTGGCATCCCCAGGGGTGGCGCCGGCATGACTGTTGTATTGTTGGACATGGATCGTTTGGTATACTAATACGAGATGAGAAAATTAATATTTGCAAAGAGTTTTATTAGTGATCAATCACGTTTACAAAAGTATAAGAAGGGACGTATTTATAGAGATACAAGAATTAGTCCTAGTTTCAGAGTGAGGGGGCTCTTTGTGCGCAGTAAGCAAATGTCTAGCCTCTGTGGTTCATGTTCAGTTGAGTTACCATAATTTACATCCTCCCAGATACTCTGTTGGGCCGGGGTATGGGGAGCCCTTAGGGTTGGGGTTCAACCTTTTGAAAAGAAGAATTAGTCCTAGTTAGAGGCCAGATCGATAAAGATAGAGTTACAATAATACACATAAACGAAAAAGGAATTCTATATATAGTAGTTGATAAAATATAGTCATAATAGAAAAAATAGCATATTTCTAATCAAAATATGAACTTTTCCTGGTTAGAGTTTTTATGCTGCTCTTCGTTATATTTATGTTATTACTAAAATAAGAGATACAATAACATTTAACAAAAAAAAATAATAATAATAAATTGAATCAAGATGCAGTAAAAACTTCCTAATTATTTATAGAGTTCATTTCCACCTTTGGTTTCGGGAGACTATAATGACATTTTCATTTTTAGTTCTTGATTTTAACTTGTTTCACTTTTTAGTTTTGGACGGAAAAAAAAAATCACTTTTAATTTAAAATGCCCTTAATACAGTAACATAAAATTTGATGCCTTTTGAACATTTAGAACTAAAATAAAACATTTTTTTTAAAGTTGGAATCTAAAACATATTTTAAAAAAAAAATCAAAGTTGATAATTAAAAGAAAAACTAACGCGGAATAAACTCTTGTTTATGTTGTTATCAATGTAGTGTAGTGTAGTGTAGTCTTGTCTAGCCTAGGAATAAGATGTTGATGGAGTGTGTTTCAAAAAAAAAAAAGAAAAGAAGATATTGATGGAGTTTAGATATGGCACTAAAGGAGAAAGTAGCAAAATAAATTAAACAGGAAAAGTGGAAAAAGTAGATCCACTTCACAACAACAATTATTATGGGAGTAGGGGTGGTTTTGTCACATTGTGACCAACACATACATGCAAGAAAAATGCAGTGAACTAAAAGGAGAAAGAAGCAAATGCAAATAATAGACAAAGTGCCTGCCTGGTGACTGGTGTAGTGCAGTGAAGGTCAGATCCAGACTTTAAATCACAAAAATGGCAGTGTAAGCTGCGCTGCATGTGATTCTACTGCCATTCCATGTCCTTCTCTCACATTACCAGTACCCCTTTGGGTACAACTTTTTGGGTAAATCAATAGTGTGTTTGACATCAGATCTAAGTGTAAGAACATCATGCATGTGTTGTTAAGGGTAATAGCATTAATGAGATAAAAGATTGGGTTGGGTATTTTTTTGTCTGTATTTGGTATTTACATTAAGGGTCGGTTTAAAAATCTAGAAAATGTTTTATGTAAAATAATTTTTTAAAAATGACTCATTTTTTTAAAAAATATTTTAATTTTCTAGAGTTTGGTTGAATGTCTAAAAATTACATTTCTCTGTTTGGTTGAAAGTTAAAAAATTGTATTTTTTCCTGTTTAGTTCATTTTCTGAAAATGAACATATTATTTGTTATATAACAAAAACAACAACAACAACAATAACAATAATAATAATAATAATAAGTAGTGGTATGGTGGTGGTGATGGTGATGGTGATGGTGGTGGTGTTAGTGGTAGCGGTAGTGTGGTGGTGGTGTTGGCTTTAGCGATAGTGTGGTGGTGGTGTTGGCGTTAGTGGTAGTGTGGTGGTGGCGGCAAAAATAATAATCTGAAAATTTGAAAATGGATGAGAGAAAAAAGATAAACATAGACAATAAATAATTCAGAAAATGTCTTTTGACTAAATATCTAAGAAGACATTTTATGTCAAATTGAGTCTTTTTTCTATTGATCATAATGAATGGTTTCCATTGTACCAAAAAAAAAAATGAATGTTTTCCATTGCTTGTATTTTCCTTGAATAGCCAAACACAAGAAAATTCAGAAAATGACTTTCAGAAAACATTTTCTGAATTTCTAAGCGGACCCTAAGTTTTGACTAATAATTCAGAATTGAATTGCACTTGTTGGAGAATTTTTTTAACATATATCATTTCATTCATAATACCGGCACTTGAGATCATGTTTAAGAATAATTTAAATAATTCATTATTGTTGGGGTAAATATCATCAACCAAGATGTTGCGGATTGCCAAATGGTCAGACTCGAGATGACACACTTTGTAAATGACTACGATGAATAAAGTATTTCAAACAATTAATGGAGTCTAGCAGACGATTACAATTTCCCTTCTTGCAAACAACACCACTTTTGAAGCAAACTGCTCCGAGACGAAGGAGATCGCCATGGCCAAAATCAATACACATTGTGCTTTTTGTATCCTCATTCCTCGAGCCGCCAAGAACTTTTATTCTTAGTTTCTTGTTTATTTAACCTTTTTACTACTTAGATGAATAACATGTAATCAATGTTAGAGTTATATGATTCAATTTACATCGGCGCCTATTAAAACAAAAACTATTTAAAATCTAGTTGAACCGGCCACCATTCGGGAAATCTCATGCTTAAGCAACTCGCACCCATTCCACTTAAGTCACCCTTTTCACTTGAGCCAATATCACTTGTGAATTCTTTGTTTTAAACTTCAAACATCTTGCAAGTCAGTATGTATTTTTATCTTTTTCAAAACGATCAGCGAACATGACAACCTATTTGTTTCTAGGTCTGGTTATTCAGAGTGATTTACTTACTAACCCTCATCTCTATCTTTGTAATGTTCTGTCTTCGGACTTGATTTAATGAAATGTTCTCTTTCAGGAAAAAAAAAAAAAAAAAAAAAAAAAAAAAAAAAAAAAAAAAACTTCAAACCTCTTCAGATCCCTTGGCATGGCATCTCTCCACTGAATTTGGAGCAGAGCCAAGTGTAACTTGTATGGTGTAAAATACTCAGCAGCTACAGTGGGGCCCATGTTCAGATGTGGAATCCAAAAGCCTACAGGTATGGTATGCCATTTAAAATATGTAAACAGTAAAAACTGAACACAAAGGCTGCAAAGATCTGAAGAAGATGATAAGAGCAAAAAAAAAAAAAAGTGGGATCATGGATGCTCTCATGGGACAAAAATGACATTTCATTTTGTGAAATAATATACTATACTCAGTAAATCACCTTTCTTGGCCATTTCCCATATTCTAATTTTCCCCACTATGCTATATTCTGGACTCTAAACTCTAAACCTCAAAAACATATATCCTGTTACACCACAAACAGATTCTTGATGGGCTCAACACAAACATCTAATCTACTTAAACTAAATGTAAACATGACCTAATCGTGTTCACAGGAGTTTCCGCCTTGACTACGTGCTAACACTTTTGTCTTAACATGATGTTGTGTGCCGGGATTTGTCAACAAGTATTATTTGTGCATTGGATTCCTTTACGTAGCCCGGGAATTTCCTTGGATTTAAAAACCGAGAGATGTTTTTACCGTGCAGTGGTACGGTTCAGATGAAAGATTCCCAGTTGGGAAGGTTGGCGGTGGCTTCATTTACCATCTTCACAAGAGCGACCTGCAAAAGCATCAATTGTGTGATTAAATACAGTCATCATACCCATCATGATGTTCACACATCTTTGCTAAAGAATAGCCCTTTCCAGATTTCCAAATCGATTGTACATTGAATGTTGTTATGAACAGACAAATAAATCGAAACTTCACAAGAAACGACAATAGAATGCTTCTTCAATTATTGCACGCAGGTTGCACCCCCACTGCCAGAATATAATCGAAGAAGAGAAGTTTGGAAACATAGAAGAAACCGAAAATGCTTTAGGGAAAGATAAACTCAGTAAGGTCAATTATAGATTAAAATTGTAACCACAAGGTCACAAATTCGAATCCCAGCCCTCTTGGTTCGAGCCGGTCAGCTATGGGCAACCTAAGCTGGTTTACCTCCTTGTGGTCCTTTGCTGGCTAGGGTCACAATGCGGGGTTTACCCAGTGCACACTCTCGGGTAGTGGCTGCAGGTTTCCCTCGTCACCCCCAAAAAATGGAATCATTTGATAAAAAGATTCGGAAAATTTCTATGGCATTCAAGCAAGATTGTGCAATGGATAATGCAAAATCAAAATACGACGAAAATGAAAAAAGATTGAGAACAGCCCCCACATCACATTGTAGAAGACCTACAACTGTCAATTCAATCATAGCTGCCCAGTTCCTCTCTAGTCACAATTCCCAAACACCCCCACCAACATAAAAGAGTAATAATCAATCAAAAAGACAACAGAAAGGCCCCCAGCTACTAGTTCTGTTCAATACTTTTATGGAATATATATTTGATATATAGAATCTCTATATATTAGGCAGTCTTAGGGGTTTAGGTAGGTAGGACATATAGAAACTTGTTTCCTATTTGTAGTCTTCTAATACCTATTTATAGGGCTTTGTATTCTCTTTTTTATAAGACAATTTGAGACAATATACGACAGCACATTAGAAACTCTCTCTTCACTTTCGTATGGCTTGCAACAATGACTTTCAAATGGCGTCCCGGTGAAAAAGACGTAAAAATAACTACAAACAACAGTCTATTGCTACAGGAAACCGTAAATTTTGCAAGTTACTGTGTACGGAGAAACTAGCATTTCAAAGTGACGAGTGCAACTGGCTTGGAGAGAATGTTTAATCATACCACACTTTCCGGGACACCCGGTGGAGGCAAAGGGATGTTTCTCGGTGGAGGTCTCTGGAGGTGTGATCTCTTGTCAAATCGCCACTCCCCGACTTTTCCATAAGTCAACTCACCCTGATAAATAAGCTCGACGGTAAGTTTATAAGCATCACGGGATAAACACATGGAATCGAGAAACAATTTTTACCTTCATATTGTAGTCACACCCGTATGTAAAATGCAGGATAAACTTATTTTTAACTTCCAAATCCCATGGCGGCTGAAAGCCAACAACAATACAAGTTTCAACGAATTCTCGTAATTTATAAAACTGCAGCTACCATGCACCGAAGTATATATATAATGAATAACGAAGCAAAAAGAAAAAAAAAAACGCACAAAACCTACCTGTATCATGAAGTCCTTGATAAGAATATGTTGTACACCGTGCAGAGCAGAAGCTACAGCATACGCGTACCTTTTGTTCATCAAAGCATAATTAAGAACGTAAAAACCCCATTTTTGCGGGAAAGATCACGTTCATCTCATAAGGGCAATGAAAGTTGTTAAAAGTCTCGCAACTCACATTTCCAGAACCCAGCCAAAAGTGTTATCAGTCTCGGGATCATGTTTCATTCTCAAAGAAACATTCATCCAAGTAGGTGCAATTATCTCCAACAAATCCTAAAAAAAATTGTTACATTAATATTTCGGACTAATATTAGCAAGTAATAGCAAATAATGATAAAGAGTTGAGTCAAGAACTAAAACAGTCCAGAAAGAGAATCCCATTACAGAGTCAGTTCATTCTTGACTATGTTATTGCCACGTTATTTTACCTTCTTAATAATGACAGGAGAATTGCCGATTGGATCGATATTCGTTACTGGACCATTCTCTTCGGGAAAGAACTTCCTTATGATTTTTTCATGTTCAGCAGGTTTAATATAGAAAAATGGGTAACCGGCAGGGTAGTCCCCGTGAGCCAAATTTGGCAGTGGTTTTAGAAAAATATGATCAGGCTCTGCCATCAATACGTACCTGCCAAAAAAACCCAAAAAAAAAAAAAGAAGAAGCTTTAATCTTTCATAAACACGATTAACTATGCAATCTCATGTAAACAGAAGGAAACGTACTCTTCCTCTATGGTAGCCTTTTCCAGCCATTGCACAAAAGCCCAAGGTCGATTTAGAACAACATAACCCTGAAACAAAGGCACATTAGGATTTAAAAAGAATGGCCATAACCCTGCTATGGATTGTCATGAATAGCTAAGGCAATTTTGAATATGTCAAATCCACCGTGGTGATGTAAAGCCCAGGATTTCAATAAGAAATCCAAAAACCCGAGTTTTGAGATCGACTAAATATGACCCAAAAACAACCACTCAAAGGTACATAAACCGACTTAAAAGATACATAAAGTATGCAAAAGCACACATATATCATGGCAAGGATAGGTCAAGATGGCTTTGTCTCACCCGATCTAGCCCTTCTGGAAGAGGATCAACCACAACGGTAGGAATTTCATCCATTAGATTGTCGGGCCCACCTGAATGAAGAATTCGAGTGAATTTTCCCATCTCCGAGCCAGGCAAATCCTTCTGCTTCATGTACCAGTAATACATAATGCGGCATTGCCATTTGCTATAAGTAACATTAGTTGCTGTCATGGCAATATGGAATAACAATTTTCCTTTCTTCGCCTTTCTTATGCTCTTAGGCATCTCAACAACAGGATCACGAAAGGGCTGACTACCCGGACCACCAGGGATCCATTTCACAGAACGAACGGTTTTGTAGTGAATAATCACTGTGATCAAATTATAAGTTGCAAGGAAAAACCCAAGTGACAGAAGAAACAGCAATAATGGCGTTGCATGTCCAATATTTTTCTTCGAAATCATGACTATATATTATGTAATGAATTTCATAACTGAATATAAATGCAATGTAGAAAGTGCTTTGAAGGCAGGTGTGAAAGGAATAATCAAGCTTTGGAACTATTGAACCCAATAAGCCAAAATGTTGAATAAATTCCACAGAGGATCAGAATTTGAACGGAATCTGCAAGAAGAAGAAATTTGTTAGCCTGATTCAGCTAAGATTTAGGGCGGCAAAATGTTTTCCACAAAACGACAATTAAGATATGAATTCCCAATCAACTAAAAACATATCCAGAGTGAGTCACAGCATACTATTCTCCTATATAATCAGTTCAAAGAATGAGATCACAAACCAAATTGGTTTCAAGTGCAGACCTTAAAAAGCTCTAATTTTTTTTGTCAAAATAATATGGGCAAGAAGTTCTAACTTCTAAGTCAATGTGTCTACATCCAAATCTCACCAACTGAATGTATTAGTTAGTATGTCCATGACACAACCAATTGCTAGAGTCCTATCCACATAGAGAAAATGGATTCTAGCAAAGCCCCCACACTCAAAAGGGCAACCCCCTACAACTAAAAGCACCTTCGCCAAAAATATTTTACCACTAAATTTCACTATCAACAATTAAACACCGACCATCTAACCAGCTTGGTTGGTGTGAGTGGCCATGCACTCTTGTCCCTTAAGAGAGTTCGGGAGTTGAACCCCCTCTCGTATGGAAAAACCAATCTGGCCAGCACTTTGCCTCTTAATTGGGCCGGCCCGGTGCGAACCGGGGATTAGTAGTATGGTACGGGTTTAAAGGTGCCTCATACAATTAGGACCTGCTCAGGACACTTCATGGTTTGACCCAAAAAAAAAAAACACTCATCTTTTAAAGGGTTATTGGCAAGTATACCCCATGATTCTCCTGCCCTTTTTGTACTTTGTGGAATGGCTCACCCATCAAAAGCCATTAAGATACTAAACCCCCATGCCAAGTCATCTGCAACCAATCCTGTGTGCTATCAAGAAGCCATTGTCAATTTAAACTGGTCCCTTCTACTAAAAATAGAATCTTGGTAGCTTAGACTTTAGTTAATAGCAGTTGGTTTGTTTCACATGATGAGTAAGTGATAATCCCCCCATACTCCTATTGCAATGGCAACAGCTAGCTAGGTTGCCATAGCCACAAGCATCTCACCTAATCGAATAGGGCGACCCATGCAAGTTACTATCAAGTACCAGTCACCAAATCATGGCATCTTTAAAAATAAATTTAATCGAATAATGAAAAAACAGTAAATAATTTCAGCAACGTAAACATCAAAAGGATCAAACATCATTAGAGAATCCAAAGAAAATCAGAACCATATCCAAATGATCAGTTTTGGGTCAATGCTGAAACGTAGAAGAAAAGATAAAAGATTAAGAAAAAATAAAAAAATTTGCCATTTCACACACACTCGAGTAACTCGAAGAACAAGTGGTAAAGTAGGAGCAGAGGCGTATCTGTAAACCAGACTTAAAGCTGAAAGTTTGGATTTGGTTTTACCTTTTTGGACGGAAATGGGCATCCAATTTCAAGAGAGCGACGGGGCGACAGGCATTTTTCCAGTGAGAAAGAAATATGGTAACAGTAGATGACGCGGGATGACAGAGTGGAATTATGGAGGGAGAGATAGAGATGAAGAATGGAACTTTTTGGAACCCTGGCTGAGGCTGACAACGAAGCCAACCACTTTCGGAGTTTGTTTTCCTTTTGTTTTTGTCTGGTGCGCCAAATGGCAATTTTGCGTCGTTGGACGTCCCTGTTATTGTTTCTTGGTCATTACCGATTTCGTCCATAGACTATGGGTATTTCATTAATCTGGTCCTAGACTTTTAAAATTCTTTAATTTATGGAGTGTTTGGTTGGCATAAATTACATTGACATTGAATTACTTTTTTTTGAATGCACATTGACATTGAATTACAATTCAATAAAATGATAAACTATATTGTTTGGTTGGAGGGAATTGCAATTCAATGAATTCATCTATATAATAAAAAGGAAAAAGGAAAGAAATGACATATTTGTCCTTGAATATTATTATTATTATTAATATTATTACAAAAGAGTATTTTAGTCTTTATATCACTTCTCTCATTTTCATTATTCTTCTCTACCAAACAATGTAATTGTAATTTCTACTTTATTCCCACCTTATTCTTTTTCCACTGAATTACAATTCCTTTCCCCCTTAATTCATTCCTTCTAATCAAACGCTCTGTTAATCTCTGATTATGTTTTTTTCATCCGAAATGATCCTAACGGTTAGACATCCGTTAATTCGGGACCAATTTGGCAATTTTGTTATAGTCAATGAACCATTAGTCATCACATGCACTATTTTCTTCGAAAGTTAATTACTGAAATGGTCCTTTGACTATAGCGAAATTATCAATTTGATCCCGAGTTAACGGATGTCTAATGGTTAGGATCATTTTGGATTTTTTTTTAAAAAAAAAACATAGTTAATGATTAAATTGAAGAATTTTGAAAGTCGGGGATCAGATTAGTGAAATCTTCATAGTTAAAGGACCAAATTCTTAATTAACTCTTGTTTCTTGTCTTTTTTTTTTTAATTATTATTATAAGGAAGGGGGATACCCTACATACAAACTACTTGACTCAAGTAAGGTTTAAACCTTTCACCTTCCACTTAAAGGAGCAACCGGATACCAATGGACTACAAACCCCTTGTTTTAAATTGAGATAATACTATTTTAGATTTTTACGCATAAAGGGTAGTGGTTCGGTTTCGAATCAGCTATTATTTTCAACGTCTCATCTTAAACATATAGCCGGTTACAAATTTGGACCTTTGTGTAATATTGCTTTTGATTTATTATTTATAATAATAGTTTTATTTTGATTTATTATTTATAATAATAGTTTTATTTTTAATCTTCAACTATTATTTCAATCAAATTAAATCCTATGAGGTTTTAAAATGATCTAATTAAATTTGAAATGCTCAAGTATTTTTTTATTTTTTTTAAGGTTTTGTTTCTAGCCTAGTTTAGAAGTTCACTTTTGATTGTTTAAAGTTTAGTATGTATGGTTTAGTATAACAAAGATGGGAATGGAATGAATTGTATTGATTGAACTTGATTACAAAGATATAGGATACATACATACATACATACACACACACACACACACACACACACACACACACACACACATATATATATATATATATATATATATATATATATATATATATATATATATATATATATAGTGAGGAAATCACGGTGAGATTATGATAGAGAGTCATAATATAACTCAAATACATAGAGTCTTAATACTCCTCATCAAGCACATGATAAACTAGTAATTTGTAGCTCGTCTCTAAGAAAAGAAAATTTATGACTAGGTAAAGCTTTTGTAAATATATCAGCAAGTTGATCTTTCGTTGAAATAAAATTAACTTGAATATCTCCAGATGAAACTCTGTCTCTGACAAAATTGTAATCAGTTTCAACATGTTTGTTGCGAGCATGGAAGATCGGATTTGCACTAATATAAGTAGCACCAAGATTTCACACAATAGGAGCAGTTGAAACTTGTTGTACAGAGTCCACAAGTACAACTGACGTGTTATGACATGGCTGCAAAACGGATTCAACCAGAGGTTGAGCCTGTGGAACTGGAGGTGTGACAACTCAAAACTATGATTTTTAGTCTATTAATGCTAGATTCTTGAGATTAGTTGCTTAGAAATGTTAGAGAATACTTGTTGTTGAGTTATTTGTGTGTTGATGATGTTATATGTTTGATTTATTGTGGTCTGGAAGCATTTATTTGAGCTCTGTGTTGAATCTTTGGAGAATAAGACCTCTGGTGCACACTGTCTGGTGCACCAGACTTGCCTTACGGCCCTAGCCAACGGATCTAGGAGAGATCCGCTGGCTATGACTGTGATCCAACGGACCAGGGTGACAGATCTCAGCCGTCACTCAAGGCCGCTGCTTGCCGGAGTCAAGTGGAGGGGCTCCTCAAGCCCCGTCACTAAGCTCCACCATGTCAAGTTTTGAGAAGGCCGGGCCCTTTGAGGCTCGGACACTCGGGTTTGTAACGACGCGCTAGTATGAGTTGTTTCGTTTAATTTCAAGTAGAAGCATGTTTAGCAGAAGCATGAAAAAGATGAACTTTGTGTATTTGAGGCTTTGAAATGCATGACAGTGAAGTATATATTTTGCTTCTATTCTCAAGATTGTGTTGTAGCTATGCTATTTACTTTGTTTAATTCTTAAGTTGATGATTTGTTTAGTTATTTGAGATTAATTGTTTAAGGCAGTGCATTCTAAGTTTCACAGTAAAATAGCATGCTCATCAATTTCATGATTTATGTAGAGTTGAGGCAAAGTAAAGCCTAAGTTATATTTCAAAACCTTATATCTATTTTGGAAAATCTATATCTTTTTGCATTGAGAAGTTCTCATGATATTTAGTTTTCCATTATAAGAAAGAGAAGTTATATGAGATGTATTTGTGCATTGAGAAGCTTGCATGACATCAAGATTACTAGCTTGAGTAAAGAAGTTGCATGTGTGATATATACTATTTATGTGGTGAGGAAAAATCCTTGTTTTGGAGGTCCCCGTTTTGGAGAAAGAAAGAAGTTTTGAGAAAAGAAAGAAACGGTCACTGAGGACCGACAGTTTATTCTAGAAGTAACTTGGTAGAACAATCCCGAGTTGCTAGGTTGGATACTACCCACTGGGCTTGGAATCCTAGTTAGCGGGTGTGCATACTGAAAGTACGATATCTGATTCCATAGAGTTTTTTTTTTTTTATAAAAACCATGAGTATCGGTTCTGTGGGCGAGATGAGTATTAGGCCGGCTAGATGCCGAGCCTGGATAGGTCCATTCACGATTCGTGAAGTTCCTACCTCGCCCGCGAGTTCAGAAAGAAAGCAAGAAAGAAGAAAGAAGAGAAAAGCGAGTCAAGTGACTCAAACAGAGATCCTCCACAGAAAAAATATTTCTTTTTGATAAAGAGCGAGAGTATAAGTATATATATCTATGTATATATATGTATAACATCATATCCTTGTTCATATCATGTCATAGTTTGAGTCTCATTGCGAGTAACTGAAAAGTACAGTATCATTCATTGTTTAAGTAGTAACATGAAAGCATGACCTTACTTATTAAACTTCATTCATCTCATTATCTATCTTGAAAGTATCATCTTGATTATGAGAAATGCATAGTAGAATATAGATGACTTATATCTGTTTGTGGCATGTGTATGTGCATAAGTATAAGTTATGAGTTAAAGCCTGTTTATATGAGTTTATAGGTTGCGAGCATATAGAAGTATATATGTATATCTATTGAGATCTATGACTAAGTATCTTAATTGCTTTTATTCATACTTGAGAATGTGTGTGAATGCAAAATGTTTTCCAACATATATCTATAGTACTTTACAGGGTTGAGTGACTTTATACTTAACATTAATTGCTAATGGGTTTATTTTCCTACTTGTTTTTTTTTTTTAACCCCTTTTAGGTGGACCCAGTACTTGAGAGCGCACGATGATAGTTTAGTGCGTAGCTTTAGTTGTGGTAGTTGCTAGATCAGTATCTCTTCCTTTAGTAGTACTTTTAACTGATTGTAGTGAACTACCTTTTTGATGGTGCGTAGACACCGGGGTTGTTTCCCCTGTATTACTGTTTTGATGAGCATTGACTCTAGCTCCCGTAGATGTTTTGTAGCCTGTGCAGTTACCGTGAGTGGTGACTGGGGTGGTGACATTCCCTTTTAGTTTTCCTTTTTGGATGGATATTTTAGTTACTTAAGTTATCCTTGATTTATCTTAATTAAGTTTGATTATATCGGGTTTTAGATTTTAGAAAAACGGGGTGTTACAGGAGGTGCCTGCAAAATAGTCTTAGTAGCAAAGGGAAAAACTGCCTCATCAAATCGTACATGTCTACAAATACATACCTTATTAGTCTGTAAGTCCATGCACCTATACCCCCGAAAAGAGATACCCCCGAAAAGAGTTAGGATAACCTAAGAAGACACAAGGAGAGGATTTGTAGTACATTTTATGACGATTGTAAGGTCTTAGGTGAGGATATCATAGATAACCAATGACACGAAGAAAAGAATAAGACGGAGGAGATTTAGGTAGCATAAGATGAGGAATGGAATTATTCAAGACACTGGATGACATTCTGTTTATAAAATAAACAACAGTTTCTTGGTTTGTGTACGTCTTTGTTATTTGTTCAACGTTTTGCTTTAGATAACAATGTGTTTTTTGAGTTTCACCATTTTTTTTGTTGTTGTGAAGGATATCACCACCAAGGAAATTCTACTACGGACTAATAGTTCTAGTGGATTATATAGTCTGCTTGTTCCACGTTCTTCACCCTCTGGGTTTCTTTTTGCTCATGCCTTTGCTTCGGTTTGTCACGACCGTTTAGGTCATCCACATCAGTGTGTTTCCAGTCGTGTTCCATTAGTGGGTCTGGTCGTTCTATTCGTTGTAATTCTAATTTTTGTTCTGCGTGTCAATTAGGGAAATCTGCACGTTTTCCTTTGTCACGTGTTGAGTCTACTAGTTCGAATATTCTTGAGTTAGTTTATATTGATTTTTGGGGGCCAGCACCCCTTTTGGTCTTATAATGAATATCGTTATTTTGTTATCTTTGTGGATGACTATTCTCGTTATACTTGGTATTTTCCTATGCGATTAAAATATGATCTTTGTGCTATTTTTGATCGCTTTCATGTCATGGTTGATGGCTTCTTTTCCCGTAAAATAAAATCCATCCAATCTTATCTAGGTGCTGAGTATAAAAAATTGCATTCTTTATTTCAGCAACTAGGTATTAATCATAGACAATCCTGTGCATACACTCATGAGCAGAATGGTTGTGTAGAACGATGACATAGACATATTGTTGAGACTGGGTTGACTCTTATGGCTCATGCCTCTGTTTCATCTCGGTTTTGAAATTTTGCTTTTGAGACTGTTGTTTACCTTATCAATAGAATGTTGTCCAGTGTCTTGAATAATTCTAGTCCTCATTATATGTTGCATAAGTATCAACCGTCATATTCCTTTCTTCGTGTCTTTGGTTGCTTGTGTTATCCTCATCTAAGACCATACAATCGTCATAAAATGAGCTACGAATCTTCTCCTTGTGTCTTCTTAGGGTATCCTGATTCATTCCAGGGGTATAGGTGCAAGAACTTGCACACTAATAAGATATATGTTTGCAGGCATTTGCGGTTTGATGATGTAGTTTTTCTCTTTTCTCTTCCAGGGGTATAGGTGCAAGAACTTGCACACTAATAAGATATATGTTTGCAGGCACCTTCGGTTTCTCAGCCTCGTCCTTGGGCTGGTTCTGTCTTGCAGTCGTGTTCTGAACCGCCTATTTACCAGTACCAGTTTCGCTCCCACCCATGCAATCTGCTCCCACTGCCCCTACTGTTGCCTTTATACGTGGTCATGCCTCATGGCCAAAGACAAGGACTTACGCCATGATTACTATGAGTTAGTATCGTGCTCCTCCTGCAGCTTTTAATTAAATAATACTATCCATACTTTTAATTATTTTCTCTCAACTCATGTGACATGTTTTGATTTATTTAATTAAAAAAAATAAACCACAATTTTATTAATTTCTTTCTCTTTTATCAATAAAATCATGACATATAACTAGAGACCTACTCCCTATAATTTTCCCTTTTTTAGGTTGTCCAAAAGGTATCTTTCCAGATAGCTAGAAGGTTAATCCCCGTCCCTATGATTTGCTCCATTCACATAGGTAGGGATCAAAGCCCCAACCTCATACTTAAGGAACAAGGTACTGGACCACCACGTCAACCATGTTGGTTAAAGATGTTTATTGATTAATAGTGTTATTTGTTTATTGCATTTATGCCATTCACTATTATATTAATTTAATGGTGACTGGTGATGGACCACAAACGTGGAGCACATTAATCTCTCTCGACTGACTAATACGGCATTTTAAATAATGTCTTGGAGGCATTAATTTATCAAACTATTTTATAAATTGCTTACACATTTTGGTTATTTATTTAATTGAGTTTGACTCATTTTGGTAAGACATTGGAACTGCTTATGCTTCACCACTCCCAATATTTTAAGGCTTTGAAGTCAATATGAAGTTGACACACTACAATTATTTATTTATCAAAAATAATTTTTTTAATAAAACAGATAACATTATTTCCTCATTTTAAAAAAATGAAGTTTTTAGTTATCAGTAATAACATATAATAAATTTAGTCACTAAATGTATCCAATTTGACTATCTAATTAATAACATAATGATATTTATTTTTTCTCATTGATCGAAAATGTTAGAAACAACTAATTTCAGCCTTAAAACAATTATTTAAGGCTAAATTTATAATTTCACTTCAATTTTCTTAATCTCTCTCATACAATAATTTTGGATAATAAAGTTATTGTATTGTACGGTTTGTACCTTCGTAAATATACATAGATACTAAGTTGTATATATCGACTCTTAAATGATTGAGTCAAGTTCTATGGAATAGGGGTGAGTGCAGAGCGGATTGAAGCGTATTTTGAGAGAATTCACATCCAATCCGTTAAAGATGAATTTGAGAAATCTTATCAACATTTGCATCCGTAAAAGGTGCGGATCCGATCCGCTAATAGTAGCTTTAGAGGATTGAATGCGCATCGAATGACGAATTTTAAATTTAAAAAATAAACTAATTTATAATATATAAGATTTCAAACATTAAAAAAAATCAAAGTAATCAATTTTCCAATCTTTATTTTGAACCTTCCTAAACTTCAAGACTTTTTGATTCTTTCTAATTTGTTCATCCAAGCAAATTAGAAACTAATTTCTTATTATAGCACATGATGAAAATATTTCATAATCTTTATTAGAAAAGTTCAAGGTTGTCAAATGTCAAATTCAATGATTGTTTAAGATAGCAGAGTAGATTTGATATAGGGAATTTTGTAAAAGTCACATTTGTATCCAATACATTAGTGGCAGATTTTCACCAAGTGGATCGATATCCCATCCACTTTAAGTGGATACGAATTAGATCGATTTAACAGATTTGGTAATTCTTGCTCACTGTTGGACATTATTCACGTTATTTGATTACTAGAAATACTAAATCACGTGACATGGCAATATATACAATCTTATCTCTTTTCTTTGATTGTAAACATAGAATCATGATCAAATGAAGCGGAATGGGAATGCATTTAGGGCATTCACAATAGTGAATTTTGAAAGATTTTTACAAGTTTTTAAACATATGTGAAAGAGAGAAAGTGTGAATAATCTTCCTACAAAGTCTTATGGTCTGTTTGGTTGGGCGTAATTTGGCTGTAGTTGAATTGCAATTCAGTGGAAGCCACAATTACGTTGTTTGGTTTGAGGGAATTGCAATTCCACAGAATTGCAATTCCCTCCTTTTGCTGAATTGCAATTCATGGGCACCCCCCTATGAATTGCAATTCGGTGGTTGTTGGAAAAGGAAAAATGACTGAAATGACAAAAGTACCCTTAGTTATTACTACTATTATTATTACACAAGGACATTTTAGTCTTTATATCACTTCTTTCATTCCCTACCCAATAATTCTATTCATCTCTACCAAACAATGTAATTTGAATTCCTACTTTATTCCCACCTTATTCTTTTCCCACCGAATTGCAATTCCTTTCCACCATAATTCCTTACTCCCAACCAAACGCCCTGTTAGTGTTTATCATACCTGTGGGACCCACCAAGGAAAAAAACCCCCCCTCGTCATGTGAAGCACAACCACAGTGCCCAGCCTCTGCAAGCGATCGGGCACGTTAATCTGAGGCTTATCTTTTTATTTTTTTGTTTTTCAAATTTGTTTTGTTTTGTTTTTTTTTTCTTTTCTTTTCTTCTCTTCTCTCTCATATTATTTTTCCTAGTCACACACGTAAAAACTCCTCAAAATCTATAGATCATGATAATGCTCCTAACTATTATTAAAAGATTTGAATATGACAATGGAATAATAGAAGTGATTAGAATTATCCTTACGAGTTTAACTCATTAGTTCAATAGGTAATATTTGAAGAAAATGTCTAAAGTAGGCATTATACAGATTCCTAATGTGCAACGTTGACCTTATCTGCTGAACTATTAAGTTATGGTAATTTTACATTATTTTAAATGCTCCATTGGATTAGGGCGTGAGGACCATTGAAGTTAAGAATTCAGCTTTTGGGAAGAGAGTAATAATTAGAATAAAAGTTGAGAATATGCTCCGGCAGCTCAACTGGTGGGGTGAAGTTTGGGAAGATGATCATTATCATGATTTACATCTTCCCAAATATTTCGTAGAGTCCGGGTGTGGGGTCCTTGAGATTGGGATTCAACGGAAGAATAAAAGTTGAGAATATTTATTAGGAGAAAGATAGAAGACGGTGAATGTGATAAAACACGGTGGATTTGCAATAGTGTGGTGCGGGCGGCATGGGCATAGCGAAAGAGTGCTGCGGTACGCCGAAGAAAATGGTAAAAGCATGATCGGCATCATAGGCATGTGTCTGTGATCTTCGCATTTGTAGCCGATTTCGGAGCCAAACCCGGGGACCAACAACGGATTCTTGGTCAACCTCAATCAAGAAAAACAGCAAGATTGTGAAAGGACAAAAATTTTAGAAAAAATTTTAAACAAAAACAAAAGAAAGAGACACCCTGCCTGCCTGTTGCCTGTTGCCTGTTGCTTTCCATTCCTGCCAAATCTATCGCCTCATCATCATCGCGGATAAAGCAACAACAAAAGAGACAGACGCACGTTTCTTCAAATCAATCAATTTGTACATACAGAGCAGAGATACCGACCCAATTCTGGGTCTTCATGATTGTTTTTGACAACAATTTGTTTCTTCTTCTTCTCCTTGTTCCTGCCAATGTAACAGCGCTCCTCTTGGCCAAGCCTTTCCCGACCTCATTTCTGAAAAATCTGACACGTGGTACGGGCAATAGCAGAGGTTTCCGTTTTCGTAATGCATCTTTATTCATTTGTTGTTGGGTGTGTGTAAGGTGTTTGTAGAAATGCTTGATGGTTTTCTTCTTTTCAGAAAAATTACTGACACTTTTTTGCTTATGGGTGTATTTAGGTAGGGCGTGTGTAGAGTGCAGAAATGTTTGGTGGTTTTCTTCTGAATCTCTCATTGGGGAAAGAAATGAAGATTGATCTGGGTTAAATAAGAATAAAGGGGGTTAGTAATATAGAAGAGGATTGATAGATAGGAGCGTGGGTTAGTTGGCGGAGAGAATGAGCAAAGAATTCGGTGGCATTGTGAGGGCCTGGGAAATGACATTAAGGAAATCACAAGCAGCTGCAAAGAGAAGGGCAAATGGCATTTTTTCGACAATGTCGGTGTCCCATGTGGATGATGACCTTGATGTTCCTGGGGATGTCTACCACGTTGAGAAAGTTTTCTCCCATGGAGACATGTATACAGGGCAGTGGTCAGACAACTGCCCCAATGGGCAGGGCAAGTACCTGTGGTCTGATGGGTGTATGTATATTGGGGACTGGGTAGGTGGCAAGACCATGGGCAAGGGGAAGTTCAGTTGGCCATCTGGAACCACCTATGATGGCCAATTCAAGAACGGCTACATCGATGGCGAGGGCCTTTTCACTGGCTGCTCCAATGACACCTACAAAGGCTCATGGGCTTTCAACATGAAACATGGTAAGGGCTCCAGGAATTTCCCCAATGGGGATTGCTATACTGGGGAATGGCGCCGTGGGCTGCCAGATGGGCAGGGAAGGTACCAGTGGCCCAATGGGAATCAGTACATTGGACAATGGAAGAATGGGAAGATGAATGGCAATGGGGTAATGCTGTGGGCAAATGGGAATAAGTATGATGGATGCTGGGAAGATGGAGAGCCTAAAGGAAATGGTGCGTTTCGATGGGAGGATGGAAGTTTCTATATGGGTGTCTGGAGTAGGGACCCTAACGAGCAGAGTGGGACGTTTTACACTTCGGATTCAAAACCGGGTAGTTCTAACTGGGATCCTCGAGAATTGTATTCAGTTCATTTGAAGGAATGTAAGCTAGCTACTGGAGAAGAGATAACTGTGTTTCCTTCAGAAAAGATGATAAACTGGCCTTGTGAAGGGGAGTTCTTGCAGAAGCAGCTCATAGGGAAGGTTAATAAAATGAAGATAAAGCCTAGACGGAAGTCTGTGGACGGGAGGCTCAGCGATGGAGAGGGCTTTAATATTGACACTGATTCTGATATGCGTTCAGATATTGTTTTTGGACAATGTGTATCACAAAGAAGTGAAGGGCTTGATAGTTTTAATGGTAATGATCCAGATGCTCCAAGGGGGTTGAGATCCCATTGCTTCAAAATCCAACCAGCAAAGACTCAGGGAGAAACAATATCTAAAGATCATAAGAATTATGAGCTTATGCTCAATTTGCAGCTAGGAATAAGGTACTCATCTCAAATTAAATTTCTCCTTCAACTGTCCGGCTCTTTATCCCTTTGATTGCGCAGTTTGAGATCTTTATATTCATTTATCTTTTCATCTACTTTTTCCCCTGATTTTGCAAACGGAGGTACTTCTACATTTTCATAGCATTGCTTTAGACCCCTCTATGTGCTTGTGTTTTGTGGTCTTGCTGTCAGCAGCTCATTTATAGTGCCATTACTTAGACATTCTGTAGGAAGGCCTGCTCCAGCTACATCACTTGATCTGAAAGCTACCGCTTTCGATCCAAAGGAAAAGGTATGGACAAGATTTCCTCCAGAAGGATCAAAGCACACTCCCCCTCATCAATCATGTGATTTTAGATGGAAGGATTACTGCCCACTGGTTTTCAGGTTAGGCCTTGATTTATTGCATTTCAGAGAAGGAAAGAACAGATTACTAAATCTCTAACCTGAACTCCTAGCTAATTTCTCCTTTTATGTATGTATATATTAGTATATGTATCAATGTATGTATATGTGCCCATATGTATATTTGTGCGTGTCTCTATTACTCTATACATGGAAAATAATCCTTATACTTGTTGGAACTTTCCTGGCCAAGGCCTTAATGTGTGTGAACATATGAATCTTTTGTGGGCATCAGTTGGTTGGGGAGGTCGGGGTGGGTTTAGTCATAATAAAACAAGAAAAGGTTTTGCTTTTGAAGTTTTTAAAGTTGAAATAGGTTGATTTACTTTGCAGTTTTTTAGCATTATTCACCACTAGTTAATCTGGGAAAAAAATAAATATTTTCAGGACATTAAGAAAATTGTTTAAGGTGGATCCAGCAGATTACATGATATCCATATGTGGCAATGATGCCCTTCGCGAGCTCTCTTCCCCTGGGAAAAGTGGAAGCTTCTTTTACTTGACCAATGATGACAAATACATGATAAAAACCATGAAGAAATCAGAAGTAAAAGTGAGTTTTTTCTTCTGCTTCTCTTCTCTATGGATTTGCAATGAGTTACATGTGGAGTCATCTAAGGAAAGCTTCAAATGCTGTTTTTTATTTGTATGGGACATCTTTGGGGCATTCAATAACGTTAATTGTGATAACAAAGCTTTCTTGATCAACACATGCAGGTGTTCATACGAATGCTTCCTGCTTATTACAATCATGTCCGTTCCTTTGAAAATACTTTGGTTACCAAATTCTTTGGCCTTCACTGTGTGAAGATGATAGGACCTGCTCAAAAGAAGGTAGTGTTGGACTGAAATATTTGCGTTACGACTTGCAGTATTTGCGTAGTTAATGGACTTTATACCTTCAATACATAATGTCTGATGAGCAGGTGCGGTTTGTTATCATGGGGAATCTGTTCTGTAGTGATTTTGCCATTCACAGACGCTACGACTTAAAAGGTTCTTCACTTGGCCGCTTGACTGATAAACCTGAATCTGAAATTGATTCTACTACCACTCTCAAGGATCTAGATCTCAATTTAATATTTCGGCTGCATAAAGTTTGGTATGAAGAGTTCTGCAGGTGAACATTTTATACCTTTTTTTTTTTTTTTTTGGTGTGAGTAATTGAAAGGATAAATTGGAACTTTATTCAGAGGCTAAACTTTTGCAAATTTTAAGAGCCTCAATTTTCAATTTGACAATAATGAATTCCTTTTCAACAAAAAACTGGGGAAATAAATTTTGGAATTCCTTTTCAAACAAAAAAAGTGTTAATAGAGTTCACATTCCACAATGAAATGCTGATTTAAGGGTGATTATTCTTGTAATTGTCTCTTTGGTTTTTGCTTTTTATTTTACTTTCTTTTATGGATTATTTTTAGTAAAGAGCAAACTACATTTTTGTACAAATGTTCATTACCATCAACACACAAATGGCAGTCAGGTTGCTTCTATATGTAGGTCATGTTCAATACTAAGGCTCTGTTTGACACACCTGGCTGAAAAACTAGTATCTAATAAGCTAACTAATTGAAATTAAAGTGTTTGGTAAAATTAACACTTGAATAAGCTAACAAGTGTAAAACGAAATAAAAATATTAGGGTTTTGATTAATGAATGGTATATGATATCATTTTTGTAAATTAATAAGGAAAAAGACAAGATAAAAGTTAAAAGCCAATAGCTTATATTGAAACTACTTGGTATGGTTTTTCAAAATATTATTGTAAACTTCCTATATTTTACCAAACAGAACTTATTGCTTACTTGTAGCTTAAAATGAGTTATAAGTTCCAAAATAAGCTCTACCAAACAGAGTCTGAATATTTCATTTTGCAGGCAAGTGGACCATGACTGCGATTTCCTGGAACAGGAGAGAATTATGGATTACAGTCTATTGGTTGGTGTGCACTTTAAGGAAGTTTCGAGTTCTGGGGAGCCAGTTATAATTGAAGGTCATACAGCCGGAGGTATATATCTAAATTTTCTAGAATCATCAACTGTTTGAAGTATACTCGATAGAGGAGTTGACTATTTTGATCTTTCTCACAGAAAGTGGAGATTTGGAGTGTGAAGGAGGAGCCTGTCGACTTTCTAGCGCAGACACAGGCTCTTCACGGTAAAGATACAAGATTTTACCTTTTTCTAGCTTGATAAAACATCACGGTTATTCTTTGTTTGTGACACTGTATAATTGAATTTCGCAGGCATCTATCGGGTAGTTTAGGTATCAGCATGGCAGCAAAGGCGGAATTAACAGTGAGGAGAAGTGACGAGGTGCTAGTTGGAGAACCTACAGGGCAGTACTATGATGTCATTCTGTTCTTTGGTATAATCGATATTCTACAAGACTATGACATAAGCAAGAAGCTTGAGCACGCATACAAGTCGTTCCAATACGACCCCACTTCAATCTCCGCTGTCGACCCGAGGCAGTACTCGCAGCGCTTTAAGAATTTCGTACTCAAAGCTTTTGCAGACGACAATTTTAGCTAGCTATCAACTTAATTTCAGTTCCCGTCAGTCCAAGCTGGCAGGCCTCGATGCGTGGATCGTTGGTCCTCGGTGACATGACAGTGCTTCTTTAGGCCACAAAGCTCGGAAGAAACTCGGCTTCTAAAGGTGGATCCTTGTACCACACTCGCTAAAACAGGTGCATGGCGTTGCAAGTTTCATCTCCTTTTATGTTTTCAAGTCACCGGGCGTGTTGTTGTACTTGCATATAAGCCAGGAGTATATATAGTTTAGCAGTGTGAACAGAAGCCCCCCCACCCCCACCCACCCACCCCCAGGCATGTCACACTTCAACCTGCTGGCTGCAATTGTACATGAAAGAAAGTAGAATGGAGTTGAGGTTAGGTTTTTGTTTATTTATATTATGCTGTCATTGTAACCCATTCTTTGCTCCAGGGAGTGAGTGATCTGATCAGTCTGGGAGCCAAACATAACTGTATAGAAGAAGCCTAAGAACTAACAGTGATGATATATATTCACCATTTGAGCAAAATATATATTACATCTCTTCAAATGTTCTATCCATCCATTTTTAGCTTTAATGAGAGTACAGAATTATAATTGACTGCATAAAATTGGACAAGTGTGGACATGATTTTGTGATCTAAAAATTCTCTTGAAGGGGAAAGAACAATTATTATTGTGTGGATCATACTATCAAATAATGTACATTTAATACACAAATAATGTATTTTTAGTATATTAAAAATGTAAATTGTATGTAAGAAAAATACATTATTTTTTTTATAATGTACAATCAGTACACAAATAATATATTTTTAGTATATTAAAAATATACTTTATGTTATGGTCCGCATACTGTGTAGATAGTTCACACAATAATTTGCTGTGAAAGACCATTCTGTCAAAAAATGACATTTGTTACTATTATGCGTGTGATAACTCACACCTATTCATTGATTAAGTTTGTGAATTTATTAGGAATTGAATTTATATATATTGTGTTGAGTTTATGAATATTGTATTGTACCTTCAATATGAGATATTGTACATTACTGAGTGAGCGAGCGGATAATGGGCATGTAAAAATAAAATTATAATTTAGAGAATATTGACTTATAAGGTTAGGCATGTATGAGTTTTAAAATCTTCAAAACATCAACTACAATTTGTGGGTTAAATAAACTTTTCTATTTTACTTGTTTTCTTTAACTTTTTTTTCTTTTTTTCCAATTTTTAACTTTAGTCTTATGTTTTCAATGAAACTTTTAGTATAGTTTATACCTATATAATTTATTTACTCATATAAAATTAAACAATACAACATATAAAAATTATGAATAACTAATCTAGCTGACATCTTGAGCAATTTTAGATGAAATTGTAAATATAAATATTATGTGTTTAAATTATTCACACATGAAAATTGAAATTTATAAGTGTTCAATCAATAGAATATTTGTAGATGTTATAAATTATTGTGTATCCTCATGGAAATTCTATATAATCATATTGTTAGAACAATACTCAAGAACCATACAAAGAGTAGTAGAGAGAAGAAGAGTAAGGGTAAGAAACTGGGAGAAATGCAAGAACTGGTGTCATTCACAACTGACAAATATATATAGCTACAACATGGGAGAAACTGTACATAAGATAATGCCCAATAATATATATTTACAACAGTAGCTATATTATTATTATTACTAAAAAATGATTAATTGATTGATTAAAAATAGGCATGTACAAAGAGTTGAAGGATGCCATGTAAGACCCTTTGGAGGGCTCAGCTAAACCCGATAAAGTGAACAAGCACCAACAAGAACAAGTACCAAAAAGAAAAAGGAATTCTATAGTACCGTGTGAAGGAAATTCTGTATTGTGGAATCTCATCTGATCAAAACTCAAAAGAATAGAAGATGTATATCCACAAAACAGTTAGCACATTCATTTGCCCATCTACAGCCTACAGGTTGGTTAATGTGTACACAAAATCAGGGAAGCTGTTATAGTAAGATGTCATATTACTGGCTTAACAGGCCGGATTGCCCACATTCCCTAAGCCTGGCTAGTAGTAGAACCCATTACTTGTCATTTGTCAACAGTGGTCAGTAGGTAACCAAACTCTTTCACCCAGAATATGCTGCCTGCTTATACTATCTCTGTCTCGGAACAACTTGTGCGAACGAAGCTAAGCCTAGCCAGATAATTGTTTTCAGCAAAGTCATGTACTGTGCGATGAAGTCGTGATCCATCACGACCTTGTTTATCATGTGCTTCCTTCAGTAGGCTTCTGAATTCATCAGGATCCTAAAAGTAAATGCATAAAACTTTATTATACTTGTTTTCAAAAAAAAAAAAAAAAAACTTTATTATACACACAAACTCACTATAAAAACCTTTCTCTACCATCAAATGACATTCAAAACAAACACTAAGGGGGAGTTTGGTTCAGTTATCTCACATAACCTCCGAAATGTGAATACATACATATTGTAATATCAAATTCCCTTGTTTGGTTCAAGGATATGTGAGTACGTGAGGTCATTGTCGTAGGGAATGTGAGAATATGAGATTCTCAAACTTTGTTTTTAGTTCATTTTTGGTAACATTCATGGGAATCATATTCCTCCCACATTCTTAGGTTATGTGAGATTCCCGGGAATGTTGCATTACCTCAAAACATCCCTTGAATCAAACACCCTCTAAGGTTCTTAACTGTAAATAATTCAATTTCCAAAAAAGCTGATTTGCAATTCACCTACCAATATTCCCATATCCATAAATAAAAACTAATCTTAGCATGCTCTTTCACATTAGAAAAGGGAAAACGAAAAGGAACAGATGAAGATAACCAGTACAGCGACTATAGTAATCAATTAATCATCACACAGCCTAGAGATTTTCAAATTAGATTAAAAAGACAAGAAATCAAATTTTCAAATTTCTGATAATCAAACTTTTAATTAAAGAATACACTGTACATTAACAATGCTATGCTAACATGGGCAGATAGAAATTTACCACTAAATGTTTATTCAAACACATAATGTTTACTACCTCATGCCATCAGGAATCCTTATCTAGTCATTGCAATTACCACTTAGAAGCCCCAAAACATGCTAGATATTGGTACCCAATTTTCACTCTGACACTCTCAACTAGTTTGTTTGCCTACAGTCAATTAATTTGACCAATTTTTTTACCTAATCCTGCTACATGGCATTGACTTGCTACTCTCAAGGTACAAAACACTATAAAGGGAGAACATTTTTCTTTTTTCCTTTTTTATTAGTGGAGCTGTGAGTAAGTTTTAGGAAGTGTGAAAATGATTTTTTTTTTAGAGTTTTGTTCCTTGACAGTTCCAGGTTTGGGTAACAAATGGGTTAAATTGACGATGGGCAAACAAAATACTAATAGAAGGGCAATATTGACTCAAATTAATCAAAGTGATTGCAGTTTTGGCAGAAAAAAAAATGAAAGGATAAAATTGTTGGAATAGTCGTAACATAGGGGCCAAATTGACATTTTTGCCAATAAAATATAGAATAAGCACACTACCTGTAAGAATTTCAGCATTTGGTCTTCAATTGTACCGCTCATTGCCAAAGTTTCCACAAAAATAGGGCGTGTTGCACCCATCCTGTGAGCACGACTAATCACCTGTTCCTCCATACTGACTTGTTTGAAAGGAAAAGATCACATAAATGCATGAGAAAGATTAACAAAAAAAAACCTTGTTTCTAGTTGTGAGATATATCCCAATATATACCAAGTTCAGTAAAGTAAACTATTATCCAGCAGAATACACTATAGTACCAACAGAGAAAAAAGAAACAGAAGTTTGATTTCAAAAATGGGTTCAATTTATGCCTCAATGTTCAACCAACCGTAAATAAAGTTGGGAAAAGAGTCAAATCGGCCCTCAAACTTTAGCTTAAAAGTCAATTAGGCCCCTAAACTTTTTAAAGGTTCAATTACACCCATCAACAATTATTTAGGTGCAATGAAGCCGAAAAACAATTTAATGACCTGCTATCACAGGTCATTAGGGTTCAGGCCACCTTCCAGCGAATTTTCCGACAAAAAAAAGGTGACCAGCAACCGACCCAGATTTGCCGAAAATTTTGCCGGTCACTTCTTTTGTCAAAAATTTCGCCGGTCATTTTTTTTTTTTTTGGCCGGAAAATTCGCCGGAAGGTAGCCTGAACCCTAATGACATGTGATAGCAGGTCATTAATTTGTTTTTGGGCTTCATTGCACTTAAATGAATTGTTGATGGGTGTAATTGCACCTTTAAAAAGTTTAGGGGCCTAATTGACTTTTAAGCTAAAGTTCGAGGGCCTATTTGACCCTTTTCCCAATAAAGTTTATTAATACAATTACAAAGCTTTTGATGTCATAAGCTCTTAAAACAGACATATAATCTTCTAGTACCTTTTGTCCCATATTGGTTCCATCACATAAACACGTGACACAAAGCTTAAATCAAGGCCTAAAGCTGCACTTCCATCCATCAGAAGAGCCAAACAGTTTGCATCATGCTGAAAGGTTGCCAGTGATTTTATCTGAATCATGTAAAAGTAATTGTCCCCCAATTAAGCAAACAAATCATCCGAAAAAAGATCAGATAACCACAGACATTAAATGCTACAAGTACTAATGAGGTACCTTGTTGGCAGAATGCATTGGACTATACATACTAGCAAACTGAATACCAGCAATTGTTAACTGGTAAAAGGAGAATTTGAAATTATTAAATTATCACTTGATGAAGAAAAAGAATCATACTGAAGTATCCAGGCATATAATACAAAGAATTACCTGCTGTTCAATCACATGTATATGCTCAAGAAACTGAGAAAAAATAATAACTTTCTCCGGAAGAACTTGGCAGATATCACTCTCTGGTCCATGTAAAGTCATGCTGATGTTGCGACGCAAAAAGGGGAGACGAATATCATTAACACTATCGACACCTTTATCCTCAATAGTCTGCACAAGCAGCCTATTAGCTTCTTGAATTTCCCTCAATCGATGTACAAGATAAGTTACTTTGCTGCTGGAGGTAGACTGCCAATCAGGATTCCAGTCATCCTGTGAAAGAACCATAAAAAAAAAAAAAAAAAAAAAAAAAATAAAGACCTTAAGTACTCGATGATTTGATAGGCAAGAGGAAATGAGGAATAAAAAACAAAAAAGACAAATAAATAAATAAATTTATAAATGAGGGCAAGAAAAAAGGCTATATCAGAACCAATGACAGTTTAAATTATCCCACCTGCTTATAAGAAGGCTGTAACTCAATAAGATCCTGTGGAACAGGCCACTTTGGATTGGGATTTTCTGGACGGGTTAGTATTTCAGGACTCTGCATCTCGTATAAGTTACCACAGCCAGGAAATGTACACTTTTCACTGTCCAAAGAAACACAGTCCAGGCATAAAAGGTGTTTACAGGGTGTAATGACAGGTAAACGGCACCATACTTTGCACCTACACATTTGGATAAAGCTTGGAAATTATATTGTGGACAAATCAAATTGATTGCACAAGGAATCTTTAATTAGTTAAAAGTCAAAACCTCACCTCATACAGTTGCCACCAAATTGAAGGTTATATTTTATAAAAGCATAGTCCTCTGAACTAGGATCCAGACCATTCCCAACTAAAATATCCATAGTTTCCTGAATATCTTGGCTGGCATCCGTAACACTAACGTGTCCGGCCACACAACAAGAAAGTCTCACGTTTCTGATGGTAGCACTGCGGAACTTCCATTGTTTTGGGTTCAGTAGACTCTCAACATGAGAAGGGTCACTCCAATCTGCCATTAATATATTCCGCCGTACTGTTTCTACCAGCTCATTGTAACTTCTTGCATGGTCTTGAGTAAAATTCAAGAACATCACTTTCTTGATGCAAGGAGGAATTGCTAGCAAATCTTTCTTCCTTGCACTGATCATGCATCTGTGCAGTAATTGCAACAAGCGTGACCGACCTTCCTCCATCTCCGCCTCAAATGGCCTAATAATGCCAGTTTCCCATGATTTCTGATTCTGGCCATAAGCTTCTTCTTGAAGGAACTTAAGCAGTGGTTGAAGATGAGAAAGCTGACTGTTAGGGATGTTGGGAGTCGGTGTACCTGTTAATAGCCAACGGTTTGTAGCCTTCAGAGAAACCGCCATTTGCAACTTATTTGTCAAACTCAAACTCGACCCAAGTGTGTGGCCTTCATCTAGTACTATCCGTAGCCAATGAACTTGCATCAATGCACTTCTCTTTTGGGGGCTCCATTCAGCACTAAGACGATTAAAGGTAGTTATAACTACATCATAATCCCAAGCAAGATTGTGCACAGAAGGTTTTCTGCGATCAGTCCATGCAAAAACCCTCAACTGACCAGGTCTGACATGTTTTTCAATCTGAGTTATCCAATGATCAACTAAATTTGAAGGAACAACAACTAAAGTAGCTCGTGACAGATACAATCTGAATGAATTTAAAGGCCTGCAGAGGGCAATTCGGAGTGCATCCAAATCAAAGACCAAGTTGACAAGAGCTCTTGGGTAGAGCCACCTTGTAAATCCCTTCTCTACCCTCTTAACGAGACCAAATGCTTGAAATATTCTGTTATAGGGATGAGGAACTCCTGTATCTACAACAGTATAAACCAATCCAGCCGCTTCCATTTCTGAAAGCCTTTCAGCGGACAGTTTAGCCAGCCAAGTAAGTGCCTTCTTTGTTTCTGAATTAATAAATGTATAATGATCTTTTAGCACATTGATAAAAAAGGATACATTTTCTTCCATGCCTCCTGGTGTTCCTTTGGTATGGAATCCTGGAAGGTATGTAACAGGCTGTTTAGAATCCCAAGATTCTTCTGGAGCACTACATGTCTGAAATAAAGGATCTGTGTTCATACTGCAAAACCATGCTCCACTTGTATCCATTACGCTTGCATCATCAACCCTCCGCCACCTGCGACAAGCATCACATTGGACCCAAGTTTCATCGTGCTCAAGATTATCCACATTAAAATTTTTAAGCTTCTTCTGAGTGGAGGACAATTCATGTGATTGAGTATGCTGTTTCTTTGTCATGTTTTCCCATTGACCATTTGAAACACGCTTTCTCTTTTTAAAAGTTCTATTGGGATTTTTTTCTTCTGGGGATAGAGCTGATTCTTCATATGTAAGCATAAGATTTCTCTTCACATGGCTCCAGCTCCTGGTACATCGTGTAGCACATGTTGGTGGTGTGGAGAATGTAAATGGCGGCAATTTGATATCTGGATCTGTTACACACTTAGCTGA
The DNA here is from genome assembly GCF_001879475.1 of Ipomoea nil. Classification (NCBI taxonomy): domain Eukaryota; kingdom Viridiplantae; phylum Streptophyta; class Magnoliopsida; order Solanales; family Convolvulaceae; genus Ipomoea; species Ipomoea nil. The sequence goes on along the minus strand of NW_017616696.1, from coordinate 2,581,375 downwards.
ATCAACGAAGGTAGATCTTAAAGGTAGGGAGCTTTGCAAACTTGTTTTTGGCATTAATTTATCTGGAGAAAACATTCCCCTCCTAGCCTTCTGTTCCATAACTCTATTAGCTGGTAATACCCCTGCATCATTATCACTCTTCAACTCATAATAACCACACTTTTGATCTCCATTATGTGAGCACCATATCACTTCCACACCATCAGGGGGCTCAGCCAATGTTCCTTGTGTCTTTAGAATGAGAGAAAGAAGAGTAATAGTTTTACCAAGTCCAGGTTCATCACAAAACATTCCTCCATGGAAATCATTAACTTTAGGAGCCACATCAGTTACTACTTCACCAGACACAACATTTAGATAAAAAACAAATCCATCTTCGGTAACAAAGTCCATGTACAGAGGGTGTGGTAAGGGTCTAACATCCCGCTCACGTTGTAACATCCAATCAACTGCAGCCTGCTGATGCGGAAACAGCTTAAGTTTCATACAAGGCATGATTGACACTGTCAAATGTCTTAAATGGTGACATGTTGCTGATACCCGAACAAGGTCAATAGGGTCAAGGGAAGAAAGAATATTGACTAAGATATCATCTGCAACCAACCAAATACCAGGTCTACTTGGATCAGCTGCATTTATTCTTGAAGAATCAGGATCGACCTTCTTTACTATGCTAGGCAAGCTCTTAAAGATTTCATGAAGCTCAAAGAGCTTTTTCTTGGATGGGTCAGGGGCACTGCAATGGTGTTTGCATCCAAGAGCATGACAGTCGGAAAGATTCCAAATACTACAATTGTCTTCATCACCAAGTTTGGCATACTCAAGTATCGAACTTCTAGCTTTCCAATCACAACTGTTATGATAGAATTGGAGAATGTGAATATCATCCACATATGTATACAGCAGTATGTACATTACAACTCTCAAGCTTTTCAAGTTACAAATAAATTGCTAGGAACCAAGTAATCCAAAGGGCACAATAAGGCAAGAAAGTAAAATGGTGTAATGTCAAGTGCATAAAAGTTCAAGCAGATAAAGAAAGTTAATAAAAATCTGCTAATGCAAACAAAGGAAAGCATTGGTTTCTTCAGAATTTGCTAGCGGCCACATCCGCCCCACTGAGACTAACATTTTTTAAGAGGAGAAAAACAGCACATAGTCATTAAAGAAAGACCTAGCCTCCCCATAAACAACAAAGATTATGAATTCAATGGAAACTTTTTTTTGATTCATTTGAATGTATGGCTATATAATTATTTTTGAGTACTACTCGCTCTGTTACAATGTAGTATGTTACAATATAGTATTTGTTCATAGCTACTTCCTCAACCTACTACTGAATATAGTATTTGTTCATAGCTACTTCCTCAACCTACTACTGAATTTAGTATTTGTTCATAGCTACTTCCTCAAACCTACTACTGAAGCACAAAGAGTCAATACCACCCCCACTGAGGGCTCAAACCCATGACCTCCATTTGGGAGAGTCACTTCATGTCACAAGACTACAAGGGCATTGGCTATGGATGTATAATTATGATTGTAGCAAAAATTTTAGGAAGAAAAATAATTGACGTTAAAAAAGCTGAAATAGAAGAGGGAAAGGTATTAAAATTTGGGTAACCTGACGTGGCGGAATAGCGCAGCAGCAGCAGAGGCGGACCTAGGGAATCTCCAACCAGACCACAATGCCACTGGCAAGTAGACATCGACCAGCAGAACAGCCCGGGCCTCCCCATTCTCAGCCGCGACGCAAACCACCCGTGCAATGATGCTCAAACACTTATGCGCCACCAGCGCGTTAAGCTGATGGACCACGCTCAAGCTCCCATGAACCATCCCGATTCTACTCCACTTGTTATTCTTCTTCGAAGTGGAGGGCGTATTGACAATAACCGCCATACTGTTCGCCTTCTTCTTCTTCTTCCTCTTTGCATACTTATTCTTCGAGGTTGAGGGCACATCCGAACCAGAGGGCGCCGCAGTAGCATCGCCACTGCCGCCAGGGTCCGGGGTATTAATAGGGGCCAAAACGACGCCGTTATCCGTAACGAAGTGCACGTCATAGTGATCGTCGCCGGCAATGCGGCAAAAGGAGCCGAGAGGTAGGGCATCGGCGAGGTCGTCGTCGGTAGGGTTAATTTTAATACTAAGGACTGCGCGTAAGAAACCGCAGAGCTTGTAGTCAGGAGGGATTGAATCTGAAGCGTCGGCAATAGGGTTCTCCATTGCCGAAAGGAATTGACGGTTTCTCCCCGTCCGAGACGCGAGAAGAAGAGGGGATTGGATCCATGGCCAACAGAAATTGGCAAGTGATAGTGGACAGTTAACGAAATTACGAAAATGCCCTCGAACACTTGTGTTAACATTTGACTCTCAGATTATCTTGACTTTCAGACTTAAAAGTACTAAAAGCATCCTCATCAAACAAGTTTGTCTTAGTTTTTGCCAAATTTGTTAAATGAGGAGGGAAATCTTGTTGGGAATAACACACAAATATCTGATGTTGGAAAATTTATGAGTTGGTCTAAAGCTACTTTGTCCAATTGTTTTTGTGTGGTTGCTGATTTTTCACTCAAATGAGTGAATCTCATTCGTTAAGAATGAGTGGTCCTGCACTGTTTTTGGGTTTGGATGGTTGAGAAGTGAAGCCTATGTTAGTATATAAGGGGCTCTTTCCCTTGTTCATTAAAACACACAATTCATTCTTCTCTTCTTCTATTATGTCTAAGCTTTAAGTCGGGTTCTACTGTGACTGCGAATATCTGTGCCGCTATCTCGTAGAAAGTCTATGTGCAACAAGTCGAAAGTACCTGGTTATACCGGCAATTTGCTTTTAAGGTAGTGTATTCACACGACACAGGATTCCCTTACTTTTTCCCTAATCAGTCAATATAAAAAGCAGTGCTTCTGTGACATTTTCCGGTACAAAAACCCAACAGTTAAAAGTAAATTATTCTCGTGAAAATGTCGTCAATGGCAACCAAGCCCTCCTCTGACCTCGCCAAGATCGAATCTCTCACCGGTCTGAACTACCGCTGGTGGGCGATCAAGATGATGATCCACTTCGAGTCTGTCGAACTTTGAGCTAAGTATTATTTCTTTAATACATGTGTACGTGATAATTCATTTAATGGGTGTTAGAAATGCTTTCATACATAATCACCACCTTATATTTCATCTTTTGGTTCGTTCTCTTCAGTGTGCACAACATGAGGATTGACATAACTAAGAGATAATTAGCTACATGCTTTTCAGCACACAAAATTATTAGTATTTTGTATATATTATGACTTAGTCATTATTAAATTTTGTGCTCTTGAATTTAAAGTGCAAGCAATGATAGTTATGATGATGATATATCACATAATTATCTTTTATAGCATATTGGTCTTGAAGAATTGGAATAGCAAGATCATTATATTACTTAAATATGCTCTCTCACTCTTAAGAGTTAATTCCACCAGAGGTTCCTTATCTTTGGTGGCAATTCAAAATTTAGTCCCAGATTATTGTTTTTGTTATTTTACATCCCAGGCTATCATTTTTTGGACATTTTTGGTCATTCTTATGATTTTTTTTTAGTAAGGACATTTTTGTCTCTTCATATTTTTCTTTTGTTATTTTTTTTTATTTCAACCGGTTTAATTGATTTAGGACTTTACTAAAAATCGATTGAAAAATATGGTTACTAAAAATCAAAAGTTATATAAAGTTCTAAACCAATTAAACCGGTTGAAACTAGAAAAATAACAAAAGAAAAATATGAAGTGACAAAAATTTCCTTACTAAAAATAGAAAAAATCATAAGAAGGACCAAAAGAGTCCAAAAAATGATAGTCTGGGATGTAAAATGGCAAAAACGATAGTCTGAGACTAAATTTGGAATTACCACCAAAGATAAGGGACCTCTGGTGGAATTAACTCCACTCTTAACATCCAAGATTATAAATGGAACTCCACTCTTAACATCCAAGATTATAAATGGTTAATCTTGATGATCAATATCTCATGCATATTGTTATGTCTATGTTGATAGGGAATATACCCCGGGTTCAGCCTCCCCGTACGCTTCGTGCTCCGGTTTGAGTCGGGTCAAATGGTTCGGGTCATGGTCCAAGTTGACGGTTCAAGTCCTATATAAAAGGCATTAGCCCTCATGGTGAAGGAGGATTTTTTCCTCTCCACTCTCTCTCTCTCCATTCTCTATAATCCTCTCAACTTTCTCTACAAGCACTCTAAACTATACACTGAATAAAAGGGCATTATTGAGCTACATTTATGGCTTCTTCCCTTTGCTATTATCCGACGAGAATACATACGGTATACACCTCGGGTAATTATCCACATCAAATGGCGCTGTCTGTGGGGACTGTGGCAAAAAGCCATGTCCATCAAGCACTCTAAACTATACAGTGAATAAAAGGGCATTATTGAGCTACATTTATGGCTTCTTCCCTTTGCTATTATCCGACGAGAATACATACGGTATACACCTGGGTAATTATCCACATCAAATGGCGCTGTCTGTGGGGACTGTGGCAAAAAGCCATGTCCATACCATCAAAGAAAAACCTATGAAGTACTGGAGATTAAGGAGGGTTCGAAACCAAGTATTCAAACTGCCTAGCCGTTGCCCCAACCACCAGACTACTCTACTTGTTGGTTCCCATTCTCTGTTTATTGCCACTTTATGGATTCGATGAAGAGGAGAGGCGAAGGGTTTTCCCAGCCATGCATTGTCCGAGATGAAGCCGTCACTTCCCTTCGCCGGAGCTCTGTACCTTGCCGTTCAAAGCCATTAAAGGCATTCTGGGCATCAGTTTCTGATTCGAAGAGAGTGCAGCAGCCGCATGCAACCACCATAGCCGCTACCCACATCATCACCATCCTCGCCATGCGTAACGGCCACTCGCTGTCGTCTCTACTGGACGCGGCATCAGCATCGTCGCTGTCGTCCGCGGTGCGGTGGGCAGGGAGAGAGAGAAAGAAGACCTGGCACCGTACCGCCACCCACCGTCGTTGCCTTCTTTGTCGCGTCGCTCCGCCACCCACCGTCTGTGGGCAATCAGGGGCATTCAGGGCAATTGTGAAGAAAGTGAATGCTGGTTTTGATGATCAGTTTAAAAGATTAAGAGATTATGCTCATGAATATTTGAACTCAAATCCAGGGAGTACTGTAATTACAAAAACAAATAGAGTTGTAGAAAATTATCCTTGTGTTCAAAGAATTTATGTCTGCTTTGAGCATCATAGAGGGGGTTTGCACAAGGATGTAGAAAAGTGCTTGGCTTAGATAGATGTGTTTTAAAGGGTAAGTTGAAGGGGGAAATACTAATTGTTGTAGGTAGGGATGCAAACAATCAAATGTATCTGGTTGCTTGGGTTGTGGTAGAAATTGAGAATACTAATTCATTGAGGTGGTTCTTGACCTTACTTAAAGGAGGATTTGGATATGAGCAACAGCTGTGAGTGGACTTTGCTTTCTAATCAACAAAAGGTACAAGTTTTTTTAAAAATAATTTTTTGATATGTGCTTACTGCTTACTGCATTATGCTGATTTTTTATGGGTGCTTACTGTTGCTTAGTGTTTTTGAGATATTCTTAGTTAGTGCTTACTACATTACTACTTATAGCAAATCCTATTTTATAGCATGTGCATTACTACTGACAACATTCTGTTGATATTCTCATTGCTTATAACATGCTGAAAATAAATTATGCACTATCTACTTTAAATTACTGCATTCTGCTAATTTCTGACATGTGCTTACTGTTGATTTCTGCTTAGTGTTTTTGAGATATTCTTAGTTATTGCATACTGCACTACTGCTTATAGCATGCTCATAAAAAAATAAAGTCCAGCTTATACCATGCTGATATTCTTACTATTGATATTCTTACTGTGCATGGGTTAACTAATGTGATCCAACAATTATTTCAAAAAGCAGAGGATAGAAACTGTGCTCGACATATTCATGTAAATTGGAGTAAAAAGTATAGAGGCATGGTGTTCAATTAAGAAACTATTCTAGAAATGTGTAAAGGCAACGACTACCTCACAGTTTGATGAAGTTGTAATGGCAAAGAGAGACCCTAAAGCAAGTGAAGATTTGCTGAAGTACCCACCCAAGCTATGGTGTAAAGCATTCTTCTGGACCAATATTAAATGTGATGTTGTAGATAATAACATGTCAGGAGCTTTTAATGGCACTATCGTAAAAGCAAAACCAAAGCATATAGTGCCAATGCTTGAAGATATCCATGTTGTCACGAGGAAGAGGATTGCTAAAAAACATAGGTCTTTGGATAAGTGGCAAGGAAATCATGATCATCTCATCTTAAAGAAATTAAACCAAAATATGTTGGATAGTGTTGGATGACATGTCGACTTTAATGGCGTTAATGAGTTTGAGGTAAAGTAAGGAAAACATCAATTCAAGGTTAAGCTATTGGAGAGGACATGCAGTTACAGACCATGAGATTTTAGTGGCATACCTTGTATACATGTTGTATGTATGTGTAATCTTTGATAGGAAAAAAGATCCAGCAAAATATGTACATCATTGCTATAGTAAGAAGATGTACCAAATGAATTATTCTCGTTCACTTAAACTAATCAATGGGGAATTATTCTGGCAAAGAAGAGAATTTGAAGATACTGTTGGAGCTCTTATACCAAGGAGAATGACTGGGCGCCCTAAGAAAAGAAGGAATCGTGAAAATATTGAGCCACGTCATTCTAAGATCAAAATGTCGAGGAAAGAAGGACCAATCAATTGTTCCATGTGTTAGGAGAGTGGACATAATAAGAGATTTTGTCCAAGAAAAACAATAGAAGCTACATGTGTGTCATTGAATGTAAGTGTTACAAAAACTTGTATTAATGTTTTACACTATTAGCTATTGAATACTTGGATAATTGAAACTCTATTTTTGGTCTTTATTATAGTCTAGCCAAGCAGGGGAATGAGCTTAGACAGGATGGACTAGTTGCAAATGGTGTTAAAGGAGCAATATTGGCAGAATAGTAAAACTGGCAGAGTAGTAGAACTTGTTCAATGTTCAATTTTTTGTATGCAATGTTCAAAATATGTATACTTCCATCACCTTATGGAATGTTTAATTTTAATTTTTGTAAAGTTAAAATGTGGCTTTTTGTAATCGGCTTTTTGGCACAAACTATGACTTTTTTGTAATAGACTGGCAGAATAGTAGGACTGTCAGAATATGTAGTAGAACTTGTTCAATGTTCAATTTTTTGTATGAAATATTCAGAATATGCACGCTGCCAGAGTATTCAAACATCATGCTAGAATTATCTTTCATAAAAGGAGGAGATATAAGGTACAAGATTCAGTAAGATCATGTTTTAGTTACGATTGGTTTCTGCAGTCAACCATAAATTGTCATTGTGGGTTATGTCTTATAATATACTAGTATTTGTCCCGTGCAATGCACGGAAAATATGTTATAAAAATATACCCTATATGAGGTTTATTCATATATAAAATTTTTGTTATTTAATAATTATTATGTATGAATTCCTATGATAAAATTATGAACATAAATATATTTACAATTAAAATAATATTTAAGGTGGGTGATTACTACAAATCTTAAACTATATTAAAAATTTAGTACATAGTATTTAATATTACAAATTTTTAAGAACTTAGTAAACTACAATAGTAATTGAATTACAATTTTAGAGTCACCACGGATCAAAATTTTTAGACCTTTGAGATTTCTAACTCTAGATGTAGCAACATACAATTGACCTTTAAAGACCAAAATCACAATCTTAGTTCGAACATTGATTTTTTCTTCCAAATACTATCGAATTAAGTGTGTAATCAATAAAAGATGAGAACTAATAATTTGAGAATATAATCTTAATATTACTAAGCCACTTCACGTCAATTAAGTTGGAGAGTGTTGTTGGATAGTATCCGATGAATCCATGAATAACACATCTTTGTCTCCGTAGTCCTCAATATGCACATCAACCATCTTAAATATTACGCCGCCTAGCTATGCCATATATTAATTTCAAACTTATGAACTTTGGGGTTGCATGCAATAAAAAGTATATTTTAAATATACTAAGGGTACATTATATTTATATATGTATGTAAGGTACTTTCAATATAAAAATAATGTATTTTTAATATATTAAAAATGTATTTGATATTCATGATCCATACAATTATGTGGACCATCGTTCCTCACAATAATTTGCCAGTAGAAATTGAAATATAAATAAATATAATAAATAAGTAAATATATATATATATATATATATATATATATATATATATATATATATATATATTAGAAATTGTCCGTGGAAATTATTATCATTATTATTATTATTATTGCAATTATTATTATTATTATTATTATTATTATTATTATTATTATTATTATTATTATTATTATTGTTATTATAATTAACAATATTATTATGGTTTTGTGAAAATTAAATGTTGATTATCAACATTTAATTTCACAATAACAATATTATTATGGTCTTGTGAAAATTAAATGTTGATTATCACCATTTAATTTTCACAAGACCATATGGCTTTATTATATATAGGATAGGATGTTAGTTTGCCTGATTTTTGTTTATGTGATAATATGTTGCACATACGGCTGATGGAGTGCACATACTATCCCTAAACAATCATTGTCAGTTCTATCATATACTAGATGTTTGCTAGAAGTTGTTTACATGATAATTGTTGCACATCTTGTTGATGGAGTGCACATACTAAACTAGTGGAGTCCTAAAAATACTTTCAGAGCCTTTACACTAGTTAATCGTACCAAAAATTTAAGAGCTTTTACTTTTGAAGGATCTGTAGACTGTAATGATTTGTTTTCCAAATGTGATGTGCCCTATGTATGAATTTTGAACAAATTAAAGAAGCATAACATAATAGCATTTAAATACTGTCATTTTGTAAGGATTTCATTCTCATTGCAGTGCAAAACATCACAATACATTTTAAGAATCATAAAGTCCATAAAGTTTTCCTTGTAATCCCTAGACCTCTACTTAGCAATTATTGTCCTTGCAAACTCAAACAATTAACCTTAAATTAACATAAGAATATATTCCAAAAAAGGACTATTATGCCGGAAATTATGTAATAAATAAATTGCTACAACTATTACACTAAAAATCACCCACATTCTCCTCATTTTCTTAATTTTCCTAGATTGAATTTCCAAATCCATTCATAGGTGCTTGATTTCATCTTGCAATTCAATATCACGCTTTTGAACTCATGAATTGGCTGATTACTCACATCATTCAAAACTTCAGCATCATTAGCCAAGATGTCTTCTTTCCAATATAACAATACAAGCAATAGAAAACAAACAACCCTACAGGATTTTGCTTCTAGAGCCACTATGAAAATATATGTAAATTACATAATCAGTTACATAATCAGCTAGCCCACCAATCAAATTCTAGTCTTTATGTGTACATAAGGGATCTGACCTTCCAAAAGATCAAGCTAGCGTCAAATAAATAGATGTGCGCTAGGGTGGTGGGCGTAAGCGGCAGCAGAATTATGGTAGAGTTGACCAAACGGGTAGGAGGCGGCATCTGCGGCGAAGAGGAGCAACATGGTAACCCACCACCGGAGACCAGTGCATAACACTTTGGCTATGCAAAACACTGTGTTCCATGCCACTGCCATTCTATGATGTTTTGTATTATTGTCTTTTTTCTATATACGATGAATGAAAGAGATGAATACAAGTATGTGAAGATCAGATAATGAGGATGGTTTTATATATAGATATCACTTATTAGATGACAGATGATGATCTACTAGTATGGATAGGAGTAGGTATTAGACTGTTAGGTGACCATAATCAAGCAAGCCGATCTTTTATTTATTTCATAATCCTTTTAAGATCTATATATCCCATAATATATTGTATTCTTGAGAAATAAGGCTCAAATTAAATAGATTATTATATATGTAAACATACATTTTTAAAACTGTACGTAATTGAGTCTTTAATTTGAATTGGGCGCAAATTCTACTTATTTTGGTTATAACGTAACATACAGATCGAAAGATTAACTCATTTGGGGTTATATACAAAGTAGGAGATCGAAGGTTAATTTTAGTCAAACGCATCAAGCAAATCAATTATTATATTTATTTCATAAATCTTTTACAAAGTACGAGTACGTTTATTTGACTCCTTTCAGGATTAAATTGAAGATATCGAATCTAGATTAATCTTATAATTATGATATCAAATATCATATGAAAAAACAAAAAATCTACTTAAGATACCATATATCCTTTATTTTTACTTTCAAGTTTCAACAACAAATGTGTTGGGTTTTGAGTTTTGGTTTGATAAAGATCAATAATATCCGTAGAATAGAATATATGGAAAAAGAATAATGAAATAATATACACATTAGTTTGATTTTTTTTTTTTTTTGGATAGTAATTTTAGTCTATTAATTATATTTAAATTGTAGACTCAATCCATGAATTATTACCCTATCCACACTATCCCCTTTAGTTATGCTGAAAGTGGTAATTTCAATTGATTTATTCAAGATTTTGTTAACATTAACAATTTATTTTGATTAGCATATGATCGTGTCGAGTGGAGGTTTCTTAGAGCAGTTATGCTTAAAGTGGGTTTTGATTTGAGATGAGTCAATATCTTGATGGAGATTGTAAGCTCAATGAATTACCATATACTATACGAGCAACGCAAGTTAGGGCCTATTTGCCCCAATAGGGGTCTGCGGCAGGGTGATCCACTATCACCATACCTGTTTTTATTAGTGGCAGAAGGGTTAAGTGCGCGCACTAATTGAGCATAAGATGAGACGATGAGACATGCATGGTATCACCGTTGCACGAGGGGCACCGCCGATATCCCACCTTCTATTCGCGGACGACTGTTTCCTTTTTTTTGCGTGCAAATAAGGAGGAGAGTGAGCAGATGAAAGGTGTTCTGGATATGTATGCTACCGCTTCGGGGCAAAGAATCAATTTTGATAAGTCTTTGGTGTGTTTCAGTGCAAATGTGCCACAGCAAACCCGTAATGAAGTTGTTTATATCCTTGGGGTGAGTCAAGGGGAAACACATGGGAAATACCTGGGACTCCCCTCGCTAGTGGGTCGGAATAAGAAGGCCGTGTTTGGTTTTCTCAAGGACAAGATACTGAGCTGTGTTAGAAGCTGGAATTCAAAATTCTTATCTCGAGCAGGTCGTGAGGTTTTGTTAAAGAATGTGCTACAAGATCTCCCATGTTATGCTATGATGGTTTTCTTACTGCCAGTTGGTGTTTGCAAGGAAATTGATACTGCCCTCAACGAGTATTGGTGGATGGGTGCAATAGGGAGTGGGAAGGGGATGCAATGGTAGGCGTGGAATGGCCTGTGTGCTCCAAAGAGTAGAGGAGGGCTGGGTTTTCGTCGGTTGAGGGAGATGAATATGGCTTTGTTGGGGAAGCAAGCATGGCGGCTACTCTCGAGGCCAAATTCGCTGCTAGCTCGGGTTTATAAAAGTAGGTATTTCCCCCAGTGCTCCTTTCTAGAAGCTACTTCTTGTAGTAATGCATCTTTTGTTTGGAAAGGTTTGATGGAGGTGCAAAGTGTGGTGAAAGAGGGTTTGAGGCAATGCATTGGAGATGGGCTCAGTACGATTATAGGCTATGATCCGTGGCTGCCAATTGATGAGGACCCTTATATATCTACCATCTTACCGGACAATATAAAAGAGTCATCTGTCTCATCTCTTTTTAATACTCAGCAAACTGGTTGGGATGAGGGATGTGTTCGGGACATCTTTAATGATCGTGATGCAAGGTACATTCTTAATATTCCTATAAGCATGCGAAAGCCCCCACTTGGTTTTGGCACTGGGATTCAAAGGGTAATTATACAGTGAAATCTTGTTACAGAATGCTGGCCGGAGAAGTTCATGATGACCGACCTTGGTGATAAACATTATTTGTATTGATAATTTATATTAATTCTTTTTATTATTCATTAGTAATTTTAATTAATTATGCATTTATTTTTCATTTATTTTAATACTTAATAATGTTTGAGTTTTTAATATTTTTTGTTTAGTTTTTGTTAAATTTATCAGCTCACTAATTTCTCAACTTCAATTTATTATTATTATTATTATTATTATTATTATTATTATTATTATTATTATTATTATTATTATTATTATTATTATTATTATTATTATTATTATTATTATTATATTATGTTAGTAGTTTTGTTCCCATCCCAAATAAAACGCAGATCAACGCCAACGCAGCAGGCGTGAACAGAATCCGACGACGCGGAAAAAGTGAGCGACGCGAGCGGAAGAGGCTCCGGTCCTTGGACGTCCGACTGTTTCTGGCAAGAAGCTCTGTGGCATCCCTTAGATCAAGGATTGTTGTGGCTATTCTTCATTGGAATCGCAGCATTACGGTTGGGCTGAAGATTATAAATATTGGGCAGGAAACATCAAGATCTTCATCAAAAGACTCCCCGGAGCAACTCCGGTCGAGACGGCGGCGATCTCCTGCAGCAACGTTGGCATTCTACGGCAGCGACCAGCCCTTGGGTGGTGGTGATTTCCGACCGGCGGTGGCATCAGCTTGGTTCAACGTGTGGCTGCAGATCTCATCTTTCCTGGTTTTTGCCTTTATTTATACTTTCATTCTCTAATTAGTGTTGCAATTTATTTAATCGTTAGTGGCAAAATTACTGCGTTTTTGTTTTTATCATACTGCCAACTCTTCCTTTCACTTCACTTTCCCTTGTTATTAATTTATTTTGATATTAGTTGTTTGGTGAAGGAATGAAACTGTATGGTGATTTTTAATTTGGTTTGCTAAATCTAAACATTCTAGGATCATTTTAGTAGCAGCATTCCCTTTCTAATTTCCTTTAAATATTGCTTTTCCTATTCTTGGATCAAAATATGTTCATTTAATGTGTTTATCATTTGATTATCAAAACATTAAGATTTAGCAGTAGCAGTTCTCTGGTTTTCTTCTTCTTAATCTTCACTTGTCATTTAGAAATTCTTTACTTTCAACTTTGAGAGTGGTGTACGTGGTGAGCTTGTCGTAACGATATTTAATTGGTTTGCAATTAATTTTGAAATGCTTTTGATATTTTTAGGAACAAGATGATTTTAATTTTATTCACACTATTTGTTAGAAAATTTAATTTAATTGTTGATCTTGAATGAGCCCGTGCTTTGTTTTCGTTATTATTATTTTGATTTTGCTTTTCAAATATTCCATTTGTTAATTAGTTTAGTTTGCATCAATTCGTAGAATTGAACTATTGAAGCTATTATTAGAATGAGTAGCTAATTGATTCATGTTTTTAGCCTCTTTTGTTGTTTCGTTTCGTGGTTGATTATTTATCCTTCTTGCTTTGTTTTCTATGTGTTTTATTACCTTAGTTGCCTTGTTTTCTACATGCGTTTCCACTTAGTTTATTCCATTGCTTTTGGAACATTTCATTCAATTATTTCTTTTAAGTACAGTTATTAAATTGCATTATTACAATTCCCTGTGGGATCGACACTTGCATTTGCACGCTATTACTACCGTGACTCGTGCACTTGCGAGGACATAAAAATTGTCCATCACTTGGTGTAGGATTTGGAACCTACAAGTACCCCCGAAGGTGAAGTTGTTTAGCTGGCAGTTAGCGTATTCTTTTCTGCCTACGTGTGATGCACTAAATAGACGAAGAGTTCATTACAGTTTTACATGCCATATGTGCGCTCAGGAGGAAGAGTCTGCCTACCATCTGTTTGTGTCGTGTGGGGAGGCAGTGCGAGTATGGGATGGGTTTTGTTTACCGGCAAGCAGTTTACAACAAGGTAATGTAGTTGACTGGTTCTTTCATTACCTTACTGTTTTGGATGAGTCTAAGCGTAGCTACTTTGTCATGCTTTGTTGGGGATTGTGGTTGAGTAGGAATGAGAAAGTGTGGAGCAATATCCCGTTTGCACGAGTTAATATGGTCCAAAGAGTTACCTCATTATTGCATTCATGGCGCTGCGCGAATGAGCAGGATGAGGAGCCCGCCGGCATAGGAACTGTTGGGGAAGTTTGGAGAAGGCCACGGCCAGGAAGGTTGAAGTTGAATACCGATGCAGCTTTTAATGATGCGAGTAATTCCATGGAGCTCGGTTGGGTTTTACGTGACGATGGGGGGGGGGGTGTCTTTCTAGGGGCGAAAGCGGTCCGACTCATGGGGAAATACACGGTGAGGGAAGCTGAAGCCATTTGTATCCGTGAAGCTCTAACATGGATGAAGGGAACAGGTCTGGGAGATATAGATGTTGAGACTGATTCGCAGTTAGTTTTTTATGCATTAAATTCAGACTCTTATATTTCTGCGTTTGGTTTGGTTATTGATGATGTAAAGGAATTAGCATCCAGTATACATGGTGTTAATTTCTCCTGTGTTAAGCGATCTGCGAATCGTGCTGCCCACACTATTGCGAGGGAGGTCGTTTCTGTGTCAGGTTGCGGGGAATGGTTTGACATACCACCCCTTTGTCTTGTCGATTCTCTTTCTTCTGATTTAATGAATTAAGCCTTTTATCTCAAAAACAATTTATTTTGAGTTTTTAAATTATTAAAAAATATATTGAGTTAAATATTTCAAAAGAAACCGAAAAATAAATGAACGTGTTCAAAAAAAAATTTCCTCTCTAGGGTTTTGCTAGGGTTTCCTCTCCCTCTTGATTCTCAAGATTTTCCGGCGTTTGTCTTGTGTTTCCTACGGTTTCTACACCGGCGTTTCAGCGATGGAAGGTACGGAGCAGGCGGCGGTAACGCAGGCAGTAGCGGCTTTGGGCCGCCGATGGGCGGACGTAACTCTGGAGGACGAGGAAGACGCCGTCTTCGTGCCGGCGATGGTGAATGATGATGAGCAGCCGACCGAAACAGTCCCAACATGGCGCTTGGTAGGTAGGTTCTTGACTACTAAGCTTGTGAAGGCGGAGTTTATGAGTCAGGTCATGGCTTCGGTATGGCAGCCGGTGAAGGGAGTTCGGGTCTCGGAATTGCAACCGGGGCTTTTTCTCTTTGTGTTCTTTCATGAAACGGATATTCAGTTGGTTCTAGATGGTGGCCCATGGTCCTTTGAGAATCACACTTTTGTTTGCAAGCAAATTCAGGATGGAGAGATACCGGTCTCGATGCCGTTGGATTCGGTTGATATGTGGATACAAGTACATGACTTGCCGTTGGGCTATACTTCTGATCTTATTTTGGAGCAGGTAGGAAACTTTTTGGGAGTTTTTATTAAGATTGATGATAGGTTTGCTAATACACCCTGGAAGATGTTTTACTGGATTAGGGTTTCAATCTCGGTTTTGAAACCGCTAAAACGGCGCATAAAACTAATGAAGAGGGATAAAACTACTTGTTGGGTAAATTTCAAGTATGAAAGGCTACACCACTTTTGTTACTTCTGTGGCATGATGGGGCATCTACATAAGTATTGCTTAAAGGCGCGGGATGCGAGAGTACCGATTGAACAGTATCCATATGATGAAAGTTTACGTGCTGGATTTAGGAAGGGGCCGCGAAAGGTGGGAGCTTCATGGCTTCTTGACATGAATGGTAATCCGATGGCGGGGACACGGCCGGATATTGTGCCTAGGGCACGGGTTGGTGGGCAAGAGGGGGGCCATCTGAGCCTTCACGTGAGCAGGAGGAAGGTGACATGGTCACGGCTGCAAGTAAAAGGAGAAGGGCTGAGCTGAATGATGGGGGCAATGTGAGTGTTGGTGGGGATGTGGTTATGACAGAGATCCAAAAAAACTTGTCCATGGCGGGTTCTGGTTCCCAGACCCGCCTGTCATTATGAGTACCATCAGCTGGAACTGTCGTGGCTTGGGCAATCCACGAACAGTTCGAGAATTAACGGACCTTGCGTCCCAGAAGAAGCCTAATTTTATTTTTCTTATGGAAACCATGGTGCAACGAATACATGCTGAAAGAATTCGTGTCACCCTTGGTTTTGATGGTCTTTTTTATGTTGATCCGACACCGTAGGGTGGTGGTGGTTTAGCACTGCTGTGGCGGAAGAATAATACGGCAAGTCTATTGAGTTACTCCAAAAACCATATTGATATTGAAGTAAATATGTCCAGTTTTCCGAGGTGGAGAATGACATGTTATTATGGCTACTCTCAGCGCCATAGGAGGGCAGAAGCATGGGAATTAGTAAAATCCTTTGCACCCCGGTCCACCTTACCATGGGTTATGATTGGAGATTTTAATGATCTCCTATTTCAGCACGAGAAGAGAGGCGGTAACCCTCACCCTAATAATCTCCTACGCGGCTTTCGGGAGACTATTGATCAGTGTGGCTTGACTCAGTTGCCTATGGAGGGTTACCGTTTTACTTGGGAAAAAGGAAATGGTACGCCAGCCTGCATTGAAGAACGTTTGGATAAGGTATTAGCATCTAATGATTGGCGTGAGATTGTGCTTGGGGCTAGGGTGATTAATAATCTGATGAGGAAATCTGATCATTCTGCGTTGTTTTTGAGTGTCCATGGAATATTCCAAAACGGAGGGGGAGGAAGGAGGGGGTTTCGGTTTGAAATGGCCTGGATATATGATGATGGATGCAGGAATGTGGTGGAAAAATCATGGGAGGAAGGGAGGAGTGAAGGGATCCAAGACTGTATAACACACTGTGGGAACAGATTGTCCAGATGGGGCGGAGACCGGTATCATAAGTTTGGTGAAAAGATCAGACACCTGCGAAAACAGCAATTACATCTTAGGGGTCGTACTGATTTGGCATCCTTGAATGAATTCCAGCGCCTGGAAGGAATTCTGAGTAATATGGAGATCCAAGAGGATGCTTACTGGAGGTAAAGAGCCAAGCAACAATGGCTGAAGAATGCAGATGCTAATACAAAATTCGATCACAGGTACGTCTCTCATCGTAAGAAGAAGAATACTATTTATAAACTTATGAATGATAATGGGGATTGGGTGGAAGGAGGTGCTATGAGTACGATTATCTTGGATTATTTTAGACATATATTTTCCTCCTGTAATCCTATGAATGGTGACAATTTATTTTCTGGGGTATCCCCTGTGTAACCCAGAATCAGAATGAGTCATTATTACGTCCTTTAGAGGTATTTGAGGTTAAAGATGCCCTATTTGCAATGGCCCCTGACAAAGCTCCTGGACCAGATGGTATGAACCCAGGTTTTTATCAACATTTCTGGGATATAGTTGGTAGCGATGTTTCGGCGTTTATAGTAAATTGCCTTAATAATCGAGTTTTTCCCTCTAACCTGAATGATACGGATGTGGTACTCATCCCGAAAAAGAAAACCCCTGAGGTGGTAGCAGATTTACGCCCGATAGCATTGAGCAATGTGATATACATGATAATGGCTAAGATGATTACGCAGAGAATGAAACCGTTAATGGAGAATATAATATCTGGCTCCCAGAGTGCTTTTATTCCTGACAGGCTGATTACTGATAATATTCTTGTAGCTGCGGAAGTGGGGCACTACTTGAATAGGAAACAGTGCGGGGCAGTAGGATGGAGTGCACTCAAACTTGATATGGCCAAAGCCTATGACCGCATGGAATGGCCCTTCCTCTGTGGGATGCTATTAGCTCTGGGCTTTGATAATAGATGGGTTGAGTTACTTATGATGTGCGTGACTACTGTGTCGTATAACTTTATGATAAATGGCTCTCGCAGTTCCTCCGTTACGCCCACGCGTGGCCTCCGCCAGGGAGACCCATTATCTCCATATTTGTTTATTATATGTGCAGAGGGGCTCTCAGTACTATTGCAACAGGCACAGAATAGAGGTTTAATACATGGCTGCAGGGTTGCTAGAGGAGCACCACCGATCTCTCATTTATTTTTTGCAGATGACAGCCTACTGTTTTTCAGAGCAAATAGACAGGAAGCATCTGAAATTAAAAATTGTTTACAATTATATGAGAGTTTATCTGGCCAGAAAGTAAACTATCATAAGTCCAGCATATGCTACAACAGGAATACAGGACAGAACGAAAAGGATATGGTGGCACAAATACTAGGTGTTGCCCAAGCCCCCAACTTTGGGAAATACCTGGGATTACCCTCATTTGTGGGTAGGAACAAAAATGCTGCATTTGCATACATAGAGGATAAAATCAAACAAAGGATTGGATCTTGGAACAAGAGGTTGTTAACGCAGGCCGGTAAGGAAATTTTGTTGAAAAGTGTGGCTCAAGCAATGCCAACATTTTCAATGAGTGTTTTTCTTTTACCCATATCTGTTTGTACAGCTATTGAACGTGTACAGCTATTGAACGTATTATGAATCGGTACTGGTGGGGGTCGGGTACGGAACGTGGCATACATTGGAAAGCCTGGGATAAATTGTGTGTCCCAAAGAAACATGGTGGACTGGGTTTAAAGATTTAAGGGCATTTAACTTGGCAATGTTAGGAAAGAGGCATGGAGGCTGCTCACTAACACGGATTCATTGGTAGCCAAGGTTTATAAAGCTAGATATTATCCAAAGGATACTTTCCTAGAGGCAACTATAGGAAATAATCCAAGTTTTTGTTGGCGCAGTATCATGGCGGCTAAGGATCTAGTATGTGGTGGCATAAGAAGACGAATTGGGAATGAGAATTCTACCTTAATATGGGAGCATCCCTGGCTGCATGATGAACTGGATCCTATGATTCACACAGAAATGCCACAATACCTGTCTGGGGCCAAAGTAAAAGGATTAATTGATCAAGATACGGACACCTGGGATCCACATATATTAGCTGATATTTTCCAACCGAGTGATATATCCAGAATTCAGAGTATACCAGTTGCCCCTGAGTATGATGATATATGGTATTGGTATGGTGATCCTAATGGAACTTATTCAGTCAAGAGTGGTTACAGACGTATAGTTGGGAATTATGAGAATAATTCTAATGGAATTTTTAATGAATGGCTAGCCCTATGGAAATTAAAAATTCCACCAAAGTGGAAGACATTCCTATGGAGAGCTATTTGTGATATCCTTCCTACCACCAACAATTTGCTTATAAAGAAAGTGGATGTTAACCCAATGTGTGCCATGTGTGGGAATGTGAATGAAGATACCATGCATGCATTAGTTTTGTGTGACTATGCACACTCCATTTGGGCAAAATCCAACCTTCCAATCCCCAATATTGTCACAAATATTTTCCATGAATGGTTTAGTGCAATCTTGAATGTTCTAGACTTTGATGGAATTGTTTATGCAGCTGCAATTTTATACCACCTTTGGAGGGCCCGAAACGGAGCGGTATGGGATGCCTGTCTACTAAGGCCAACGAAATTATTGACAATTGCAGCAGTTACAATGAAAGCATGGAAGGATATTCACCATCGGGCCCCGTCACAGCCCCGAACAGCGGCCGGCTCCCTACTGCCGAACAGCAACCACTGACGCTACTTGGACCGAACGCAGGAACTGCCGAGACCGGACTGCCTCTGCCGCACGCCACCGTTCCGGAAACCGCGATTGACGAGATGATGACGCCCGTCAAATGCTACATGGACGCGAGTTATCATCGAGGAACCAATGCAACAGCTGCTGGTGCGGTACTCCTCGACACCAATGGCCGCTACATATCTGCTTTCAGCGCCCCACTAACAGGTTGCCACTCACCGCTCATGACCGAGACATTGGCATGCAAAGAGGTATTATCATGGCTTAAAAGGATGAATGAACTATCTATATAGATTCATACGGATTGTCAACAACTACAGAGCTATTTATCTGGACCACCAGCCACATCACGCTCGTATTTAGGTTATGCTATTGATAGTTGCAGAACCTATATATCTACCTTTACTTATTGTTCAGTAATTTACATTCCTAGATTACAGAATTTATTAGCTCATACTTTAGCTACTTCAGCACTTAGTTTCGCTACTGCTATGTACTGGGACAATGTCCCACCAGACTCTATTTTAACTCTTCTATAAATACAACCGCCAGGTTGACTTTCAAAAAAAAAATATATTGAGTTTTCCTTTAAAGATGGAGTGCATTCACACGAAACACCTGACTATAGATAAACTTAATAAAGGTAAGACAATTGTAAAACAAATTTTGAAAGAGTTAATTATCATTTTGCATTGGTACCTTAATTGTTTTTCAACTGTTAATGTAATTCTTAATTTTCAATTTCAACCAATTTGATCTTTGAATTGTTTAAAATTTTGTCAATTAAACTCTTTCAGGGACCAAAATGGTAATTTTCACATTTTTAAAATTTTATCAATTTGATCTCTAAAAGGATTTAATTGACAAAATTTTAAACAATTTGAGGATCAAATTAGTTGAAAATAAAAATTATGAACTACACTAATAGTTAGAAAACAATTAAGGGACTAAAATGGTGATTTCCCTATCTTCTTCTTCTTCTTCTTCTTCTTCTTCTTCTTCTTCTTCTTCTTCTTCTTCTTCTTTTTTTTTATTTTTTTTTTATTTTTTTTTATTTTTTGTGAAAAGATAGTATTTACTCATTATATCTTTCAATTTACATTATTAAAGATTGAGTGCATTCCCACAAAGCACTTGTAACAAATGGAAGCCATGTAATCAGAATTGAAAGTATAGTGTTCGATTTGATTTAAAATTTTCTTGTAAGAGCTTATACTTTAGTTTTAAAAAATAAATGATAATATTAATATTAATATTAATATTTATATTATATTATATATTTTGAGTGAGTCACGTTGCGATTGTAAGAATATAAAGAAAATAGGTTTAAGTTGCAATTATAATGATGTAGTATGATGATTTTATAAGGATCGAGTCTATCATAAACCAAGTATGCATGCAAGTACAAAATATAAATAGAAAAATAGTAGTATTGTTGTTCGGAAAAGTCTAGCCCAATATAATATGTACAATGCCCGAGATAATAGCTCACGGAATAGATAAACAATAAATACTATAGTCCAAATAGAGGACTAGAAATAATGTTGTAGTCACGGAGAATCAAACCCTGATGTTACTGTAGAAATTAAAGACCACAATCCACTAGACCAAGAGGCATGTAAGCTTAAGGCTCTGTCACAACTTACTGAAGTACAAAGAGTCAATATCGCCTCTATTAGGGGCGAATGCATGACCTCCCATTTGGGAGACATGTCACTAGACCACAAGGTCGTTGGTCCCTTTACACAAAGGTAAGAATCTGAGAACTGACGGATCAACTCACGATTTTCTCCAACAATTGTGAGAACTGATTTAGTGACTCACGATTTATTAACAGGGATTTTACGACTTTGAATTAATTCGACGTAAGTTAGGAATACTTAATACATTAAAAAAAAAAAAAAAAAAAAAAGCTTTATGCATGGTTTAAAATTAATTGGACATAAGTTAGTGATACGTAATGCATGCATAAAAAAAAATGGCATTGAATCAACTCATACCCCGATTTATATTATTGAACAAGGAATGATTATAATATAAACCAATAAAAAATGAGAGACTCAAATTGTTCCAATTGTTTCACGATTTATTTATTCAAACCCCGTCCGCTTCAACACTAGGCGAGTAAAGTAGCACCGCTACGTTGTTTGAAAAAAACGCGGGTAAACAAAGATTCAGTTTTAACGGCCAAAAATGGTCGCCCCACAATGTATTCTTACCGATTTTACAGTACGTTTTCTAGGAGTGTATTGATCCATCCTCCTTTTACCGGCCATCAAATTACCAACATAGAATTATAGAAAATCCAAAAAAAAAAAAAAATTGAAGAAAAACTCCCGGAGGTTCGCCGGAAAATCTATAGATCGTTTGGATCTTGATTCCGCAATTGTTTATAAAAGAAAAAGGGAAAGATCGGATCTGGAATTTTCGATAATTCTGTGTTCCATATTTGATGGCCAGTAGGGAAGATGGATCGCCTGTGAGCACAATAAGAAAAGGAAACGAAGGTGCAAGGTTCGGAGGCTGCGATCTGTCTGAATCCCCCCAAAAGGCCTCATTCATATTTAAAAAGGTGCAAGGTTTCCAGGTGATATCCATGGCGAATAGTTCTTACAAGGGCAATAATGTCCGGAGGCTTCGCTCCATATTCGAGCCTCGGACCCCTAGCGGGTCGCCCAATTCGCGATCCCTGCCGTCTCCTTGGTCCCCGGTGAAAACCCCGCCCCGATCCAGCAAATCCTTGAATTCCGATCTGTTGGATTCGCCGTGGCGGTTACCGGGGACGGAGGACAGAGTCGTGATCTACTTCACCAGCCTCCGCGGAATCCGGAGGACGTTCGAGGACTGCTACACGGCGCGGATGATCGTGAAGGGTTTCAGAGTGAATCTGGACGAGAGGGACATTTCAATGGACAAAGCGTACAAGAAGGAGCTGCAGAACGTGCTGGGGGAGAAGAATCCGACGCTGCCGCAGATCTTCATCAAGGGCAAGCACATCGGCGGCGCGGAAGTGATCAAGCAATTGAACGAGACAGGGGAGCTTGTCCGATTGCTGAGAGGGCTCCTTACGCGGCCGCCCGGGTACGTGTGTCAATGCTGCGGCGACGTGCGCTTCATCCCTTGCTGCAACTGCGACGGCAGCCGGAAACTGTTCGACGAGGACCAAGGCCTGCTCAGGAAATGCCCGGAGTGCAATGAAAACGGCTTGGTTCGTTGTCCTATTTGCTGCGACTCATAATAAATTATATTATTACTATTCCCAATTATTAGTTTGATCGAGTTGCATGCATTATTGTTCCCCAAAGGTTAATTCCCAACCCCAATTGCCCCCCATATTCCGGCTCGGCAGAGCATTATATATTATATTTGAAGCCTGGCCAGATCAGAAAGCCAATTTTTTTCCAGATTGTCAATCTTTTACACAATGAAAAACATTATTTGACTACTTTTGGAATGATGTCTATAATATAAAGTGGTAGAGATTGAGCTATATATATATATATATATATATATATATATATATATATATATATGTGTGTGTGTGTGTGTGTGTGAGAATTGATGTATTTGTGTTTGAAGACATGAGGGTTGGGGCTAGGGGTTTAATTACACAATTCGAGTTCTTAAGGAAATATTTGGCCAGTTGTTAACTACATGTGCATAATATATTAACTGCAAGCACATAATATGCAGTTAATATATTATGTGTTTGCCGTTAACATATTATGTGTTTGTAGTTAACATATTATACGACTTCAATTTATTTACATGCACTTAATATGTTAACTGCAAACACATAATTTGAATGTAGTCATTTTGGATTAAGTCCACAATGCAAGGTGGACCTTGGTCCATGGTATAATTTGTCCTCTTGTATAGGGGGAAATTTATATCGTGCACCAGGTGCGCAGTGCATTGTGCGCCCTGATGCAAAACGACATCGTTTTAGTTTTTTTTTTTTTTTGAAATTTTCGCTACCCTGTGTTGGCGGTTAGTTTTCTTTTTAAAAAAATTCATGTTAAAAAATGTACATAATTTTATACTAGAATACACATAATTGTATAAACAAAATACACATAATTGTATAAACAAATACACATAATCACGTTAACTCCCTACATAACTTACCAAAACGACGTCGTTTTGGGAGGTACGGAACGCACAGTGCTATGTGCACAGTGGTGCAAGGTATAACGATTGTGTATTGGGTCGACTTTGATATTAGAATGAAGGATATGTATGTTTGTCTCAACTATAGGTTTATACATGCATATCTTAGAAATATGTGATGATTGTTGTGTTTCGTAAACTCTTATTGGGCTTGAATATCATTCATGTTGAGAGTAGGGCAAATTATGCTATGCGCACGGTGCTAAAACGGCGTCGTTTTCCGCTGTTTTAACTATAAAAAAAAATTTGTTCGAAACGCCATTAACGGCATATTCGTTATGAAATTATGAATATACAGTTATGACATTATGAATGTACAGTTATAGAATTATGAATGTATAGTTATGGAATTATGAACTTACAATTATGAACATAGAGCTTCGAAAATTATGAATTTACAGTTATTGAATTATGAATGTACAGTTATGGAATTATGAATGTACAGTTATAGAATTATGAATGTACAGTTATGGAATTATGAATGTACAGTTATGAAATTATGAACACAAAGCTGTGAATATATGCTCCTATAACGAAGCGGTCTGAAATTAAATTTAAAAAAAAAAAAAAAAAAAAAAAAGGAGGAAGATAACGGTGCTTGACGGCACCGTTACCGTGCCCATGATGCACGCTGGGCACGAGCCCACAGCATAACTATCCCGAGAGTAGTTAATATATGATAGGGTTCATTCATGAGTACATGCCATATTGGCTGTTATCTGATAGCTGTTAGTTATTAGCTGATTGTGTTAATTAGAGGGTATAAATAGTTGATAACATTAGATGATTGTAAAAAAGTGTTTGGTAAATTAGCTGTTAGTTGTTAGCTGTTTGGTATAATTTCTTTTCTCAAAAAGCTAATTGAAAAAGTTGTTTGGGGTAGCTTTTTCAATTTTAGCATTTTAGAGTTGCAAAAAGCTAATTAACCAAACATTTATATTGATATTTTAACTAAATTAAACAATTAATAGTGATCAAATAAGCCAAAATTGACCTATAGGCCAACTTTTTACCAAACAGGGCCATTATCAAGCTAAGTTTAGTAGTCTTTGACTCCATGAACAACCTTGTAAATGCATGCGACCAAAGCAAATATATGAGGGTCTTTGGATAGTGGCTAATCAGTTATTTTTCAGCTTATTTGATTAAGTTTGGCTGTTTGACTTAATCAATCAGTTAAAATGGGTGTTTGGTAAAATAGTTTTTTCTTTGAGTTGATTGTCCCAAACAGCTGAAATTAGAAATGCTACTTTGAGCAGTATTTTCATTCACCTTTTTTATCTTTTTATTTTTAAGACTAATCTGCCCCCATTGTAGATTCACCACAAAATGCCATGAAAATCTATCTAAAAAACAAGAGTGAAGAAAAAACATTTTTACATATATTTTCTAGTTTCTACGACAAAGATTAAGCCGTGGAAGCCCAAATAACATAGAAAATCAAACTCAAAACAAAAGACATGAAAATCATTTTTGTATTGAGATTTCTATTACAAAATCGAGCGGCATAAGCACAAAACACCGAGATTCAAACCCAAAAATGAAATAGAAGAATAGAGTTTTTTCCACTTTTGGTCCTATGACTTTAGTGTCTCTGTCAATTTAGGTTCATAACTTTCATTCCTGACGTAAGTAGTGCTTGACTTTGATTTTTTTTCCATTTTTAGTCCTTCCGGCCATCTGAGCTGCAAGTTTCAATCAGAATTAATGAATTGCCTTGTACATTTAAATTTTAGAAGGATAAATAAGTCTTTTACCATCAATTAAACAATAAACAAAAGAAAAAAGAAAAATTAAAATCAACATCTCATCTTCTTCTCACCGTATCTGCATCTGAGAGTATCTACAGGCTTGGGCTGTGCCGGCCGGATCATTCCGACTTGGATTGCCGGACATGCCTAAGAAGCAGTATCCAACAACTGGAAACTCCGGCAGTGGGTGCTAGAACTATCACCCCAGACTGTAATATTAGGTATGAGAAGTACCCTTTCTATAATAACACAGCCGCCTCTGCGCCTCCGCCTCCAATCCCTCCTCCTCCTCCCACCGGTGAAGGTAAAGTTTTCTTGGTTCATATATATCTGTAATCTGATGTTTTGGGTATTTTCTCTGTTTTAAGAATTTAAGAATTAGTTTATGTTAAGGTTGTGATGGATTCATCCTTTCAACACCAATTCGATCAGTACTGTAGTCTATCTCTGTTGATGCAGGAAACAGTGGAAATTCATCTTCAGAAGTGATAATTGCCATTGTAGTTCCTGTCGTTGTTGGGATTATACTCTTCATTGCAATCTTCTGTTTTGTGAGAACTACAAAAGCCAAGAAACAAATTACTACAACAAAGCAAACAGGTTAAGTTAGTTCTATACTTGTTTGTGATACAACATTCACCTACCATTTAAGCTTTTTGAGATTTACAATCTGTTCTCCATCTTTCATGTAGATGTGTCTGGATTCTCAACTGAGGATTGCTTGGAGTATGATCTTGCTACTATTAGCTATTACAGATGATTTCTCCCAGAAAGTAAAATGGACAAAGGTGGAAGAAGAAGATGAGCGGATGACTTTAATTTTTCATTTTTCTTTTATTTATTGTTTAATTAATGGTGAAAGACTTATTTACCCTTCTAAAATCTAAATATACAAGGCAATTCATTATTTACGATTGAAACTCGCCGCTCAGATGACCGGAAGGACTAAAAATGTAAAAAAAATCAAAGTCAAGCACTACTTATGTCAGGAATGAAAGTTGTGAACCTAAATTGACGGAGACACTAAAGTCATAGGACCAAAAGTGGAAAAAACGCTAGAAGAATATGCAATTTTTGTAGGTACTGAGGTGTTCTACTGCAAAATCGAGCAATGAAAGCCACGGAGATACACAGAAAACCGAACAAAAAATAATAATAATAACGTAATTTGTGTACTAAGATTTTCTACAACAAACTCGAATATCTTTTCTTCTTTCTTCGGATTCTCACCATCCCTCAATTTCGAACTCCCAAATCACTGTCGTTGATGATGCTCCATTTCCACCGCTGTGAGTTGCTCTCGCCGCAAATGGAGGTAAAGGGAAGTGGAATGCAAGTTTAATTAGAGCATCTACACCAAATCACCAATGCATTTCTTGGAGTTTTTGCACAGGAAAAAAAAAATAACAAATGGGAAGATGGTTTTTGGGAGGGTTTTTTTTTTCCTGCAAAATGTATTTTTTGTGGGGCCTGCCATGTGAGAGAAAAGAGAAAACAACAGAGGAATTTCCGGGCGTGAAGCGCAAGGAGTGCAACAAGTATGCACGCGCCTACTAGGCGCGTTTTTATACACTTTTTCAGTTTTTTTTTTTTTTTTAATTTGTTGTCGGCCTTTTTTTTTCCCCCTTTTTTCTTGCCCTCATATCTCTTTCCTAATGACACTCCAAAAATCGTGAAAAATCAAGAACGGATGAGGATGCTCGTAGGGCATTTGCTTTTTATTTGTCATATTTTGTATAATTATATTTTGGCCTCAATAATTTGTTATGATTTCAAATTCACTCTTTTAATAATAATAATAATAACAATTGATGGGGAATATACCCCGGGGTCAAGCTCCCCGTACACTCCGTGCTCCTGTTTGGGTCGGGATCAAATGGTTCAGGTTATGGTCATAGTCAGTGGGTCAAGGTCAAAAGTAGCGGCTCAAACCCGCCCAAACCTTTGACCTATAAAAGGGCCTTTAGCCTTTCAAGTTAGGAGCTTTTTCCCATTTCCACCCTCTCTCTCTACAAGATCCTCCTTCATCTCTCTAGAAGGCATACAAAGAACACTTTGAATAAAAAACCTCATCGTTCATACACATTCTACATTCATTTCATACACACACGTATACATACGGTACACATCCTGCATACTCTACGAGTACAACCGGGAATTAGTACTATCAACAATAACAATAATAATAACAATAACAATAACAATAACAATAATAATAATAATAAAATAAAATAAATAAAATAAAAATAATAATAATAATGTCCTACCAGCTAATAGTAAAAAGTTAATTTACCAACTATCTTTCTTATAACCAACTAATAAAATCAATTGGTCAAATGTGTCCTTATTAGTCATTTTACATGCAACCAGGTAATAGTAAAAAGCTAATTTATCAACCATCTTTTTATAACCAACTAATGCAATCAGTTGATCAAATCAGCTAACACAATATAAATATCTTGTTTAGATGTTATTTTTAATTAACTAGTAAAAATTAACATCTTGTCATTTTATATTAAAACTTGGTTATTTATAAAAATTAATATGCAAATAGGGTAAAATAAATAAAATGTTGATTAGCATAACATAGTATTTCTCATGCCTCATAATGGGGGTTATGAGAACATAACAAAGAAGTAAATATGAAGAAATGTCGAGATTTAAAGATGTTAAAACTTCCAATATTCACATCAATTAATGTTGGCAAAGCATGAAGACAACTTTTAAATAATCTTTCTAATTTTTGTCACAATTTACCTTAGACATGACTCAACATTTAGTGTTATAATATGAAACCCAATAAAAATTGCAACTCACAATCTTTTTCCATAACACTTGAACATATAACAAACACACAACCAAATAGGGATATTATCCATCCATACATTCTCCCCAAAAAAAAATAAAAAAAATATCATCGTACTATAAAATCTACAATTGAAACCATTAACTTGTAAAACTTATACAATTGACTCCTTTAATCCTATAAACCTTTGGCCAAAAGCTGTAAACCTCTTATCAAAATCAATAAAAAAAAATGAAGTTAATTACCGATTTAGTCCCTCGATTATAAGGATTTTACCAATCTGGTCCTCGACTTTCAAAATTTCTCAATTTAGTTCCTAACTATGCTTTTTTTACCCAAAATGATCCTAACCGTTAGACATCTGCTAACTCGGGACCAAATTGATAATTTTGCTATAGTGAAGGAACCATTTCGGTCATCACTTGCACTCTTTTCTCCGAAAGTTAATTACTGAAATGGTCACTTGACTATAGCAAAATTACTAATTTGGTCCCGAAAGTGAGAGAGTGAGTGTGTGTGTGAGTGAGAGGTTGAAGATGATGACCAAATCAAAGAAGTGTGTAAATTTGAACTACTCACACTAAGATTAACTTTCCATTCAATCAGTATAATACAAGAACCATAACTCCAAATACAATATTGAGATTCAAAATGGTCTTTGTTCAGACCAGTTATAACAGATCTGGAAACATGAATAAAGAACACAGTACACATTCTTGATGTTTAACCATAACTAAGAGGAACATGGTAGTTCCGAGTAACTCTTTCAACTAACACCGTTCTCTACCTTCCAAAATCGATGAAAAGGAAACCTTTAATGCTTGGAGAACTTCTGAAGGACCTCGAAATAATCTGGGAAAGTCTTGCGGGTACAACCAGGATCTTTAATGGTGACTGGTACCTCTGCACAAGCAGCAAGAGAAAACGCCATGGCCATTCTGTGATCGTCGTACGTGTCGATTTCTGTCACGTTTAGTCTCTCGGGTGGCGTGATTATACAGTAGTCTGGCCCTTCCTCGACTGTCGCTCCCAGCTGGATTCCAACCAAATTGCACGTGTAAGAAACACAAAAAGAATTGAAGCACGTAGTCGCTTATCGGGTGACGTAGAGATTTGAACCCATAACCTTTGGTCTGGCTCTGATACCAAATTGAAGCATGTGCTCCATCTCAACTAAAATCTTAAGCTAATAGTTGGATTGCACATTAATGGTTATATGCTCAACAAAAAGAAGAAGGAATAACAGAACAAACATAACTAGGATTGGAAGTCGACCTTTCTAAGTTCAGTGCATACAGCAATCATCCGCTCGGTTTCCTTAACTCTCCAGCTCGCAACTATGAACGATGAAAGAAACAAGATTATGAACTTCTGAAATCAGGCAGATAACCGTATGTAGTGAAGTAAGAACAGCGTAAACATAAATATACATGGAATTCGAGCAAGTTAAATCGCATTAAGTTCCACTTTCATTAGAAGTTCACGGAATATTACCTACCTAATATATCTGTATGTATCATATCAGAAGATTACATACCGTCTCTTATGGCTGTCGGACCGTCAGCAAATAGCGCAACTACAGCAAGAGTCATGGCAACATCTGGCATTTTGTTCATGTTGACATCAATGGCACGTAAGTGTTTTCTTCCCGAAGGGGCACGTGGTGGTCCTTTCACGGTAACACTGTTCTCTGTCCAGGAAACTTCGGCTCCCATCTTCTCGAGAACCTCAGCAAACTTAACATCCCCCTAAATGAAAAGAAAAACAAATATAAACTGATTCAATTCTCTCGAGAATAGAAAGAGAACAAAGCATAACGTACATAAATCATTTCAATATCATCATATCATAATGGTTAGCGAATAGCTATACCTGTAAACTGCTTGTTCCACAACCTTCAACGGTAACAGTACCCCCAGTAACAGCTGCACCGGCTAAGAAATAACTCGCACTCGAAGCATCACCTTCCACGAAAGCATTACCGGGAGACCTGACGATGAAAAGTTTCGTACATCGTAAATTTCAAATTTGAAAAATGAAGTTGTAACTATCAGCAGTAACGCAAAACTTACTTGTATTTCTGACCTCCGCGGATCAAGAACCTGTCCCAGCTGTCACTATGCTCTACACTGACCCCAAACCGCTCCATCAACTTAATAGTCATTTCAACGTAAGGAACAGAAATTAGTTTATCAACGATTTCAATTGTCACATCTCCTAAAGCCAGGGGAGCGGCCATCAGCAGAGCAGTCAAATATTGGCTGCTAACTGATCCTGAGAGTTTCACCTGTTAACAAAGGCCATAGGATTAGTCGGAATTAGACAACTTACAAGTTCTGGGCTACAATTATAGTGGCAGATTATGCAGTCTAATGCAAGGATAATTAAGGACACGTTCCTTATATAGACCGAAATTATATTATAATGGAACATAAGTCTCACCGTCCCTCCTGGAAGGCCACCCTTTCCAATTACACGAACCGGGGGACAGTTTGTCCCAAGGAAACAATCAACATCTGCTCCAAGCTGCTTTAGACCTTCAACAAGATCACCAATTGGTCTCTCTCTCATCCTAGGAACTCCATCAAGGACGTACCTAATGATAATAAGTAGACCAAAAGAATTAGCAATCAGATAAGACCCAATGCTAATGAAGAAAATTGTTCTATTAACAATGCCAAATTTTACGATAGCAACCCTTGAGCAATCAACCATGCAAAACTCTAAAAGAGCACATTCTAAAATCTAAACTATATTGCTTCAATCAAGATCGAATATACACGAGAGGAAGAATGTTTTAAAACCTTGCATTTCCACCGGCAGCAACAACTGCAGCAGTCAATGGTCGCATTGCTGTTCCAGCATTTCCAAGGAAAAGTTGAATTTCATCTGTGGATTCCTTACTGGCAGGGAAGAGACCACCCGAACCTTCTATAGTTGCTCGCTGGATTGCGCTATCTTCTTCAACACGAAGACCAAGTGTTCTCAAAGCACCGAGCATATAATGAATATCATCACTGCTTAGTAAATTGTCTATCACAGTTGTTCCCTGAGTTCATTATGCAGAATCAGACAATAATGCACAAGGTAAATTAATGGAAAAGCATATAGAACAGAACAAAGAATGAAAGCATAATCTTTAATGATCACTGATAGGTAATAACAGTAAATGTATTGAAAGCATAATCTTTAATGATCACTGATAGGTAATAACAGTAAATGCATCATGTCTGATCAAACAACCTTATACCCCTAGGAAAAACAGCCATGTCTGATCCTATGATGTTTACAGTGTGAAATTCAAAAATCTCTTTGTGATTGCTAAAACTACTATTATAAAGCTGAAATCTTTCAACTAATACAGCCCAATAGAAACCTCAGAATCCTCTTAAACAAGACATCCAGCAAAAAGCTGAAACCTTTCAACTAATGCAACCCAATTGAAACCTCAGAATCCTCCTAAACAAGACCTCATATATAGTGAAGTTAAAAGAATTATGCGTGCATATATCAACTGTATATATAGGATGAGAGAGAGAGAGAAGGGGGGGTGGGGGGGGGTGGGGGGGGGGGGGGGGGGGGGGCTGGAAGCAGTAGGTATACCTGAGAAAGAGCAGCAAGGAGGAGAATGCGATTGGAGAGGGATTTAGAGCCAGGCAACTTGACGGTGCCGGAGATCTCTTTGATGGGCTGCAGCACAATCTCCTCCGGCGCCTTCGATGGCTTTTTGGTGGTGGCCACCGATGCCCTGACCTGTAACGGCAACCGGGTGGCAGTAAAAATCGAATCTTTATTACTCTTCAAGAACTTAACAGAAACAGCTGATTTCTTCAGGCTGCTCGACCCCAACAAAAGCGACCGCGAAGGCAGAGGGGTCTGAGGTTTGGATAGATTGGTGGGATTCAAACGCAGACCCTGCATCATGTGTGCCATATCCTCCCACTGCACAGAGCTTGAGACCTTTCAATTGAATTTGGTAGGTGGGTAGCTTGAAAGGGGTGAATCAGAGAGTAGCGTGGCGACAAGAACTTGTATTAGTACAATCCCTCTCAACAACCCACTTCTGGTTGAGCAGGTGGACTCGTTTTATCTCTACCAACAAAAAGTAGGTAAGGATATCTTTGCAAACATCATCTTATTTAATTACTAATTTCAATAAAAATAATCAACATTTTGATAATGTTATAAACAATTAAATTACTAAAAAAAGTTATTTTAACACATTATTTTATGTTGTATGTACATATAATATAAAATATATATTATATATGCATATTATAATCAGTATAATACTATAATACTTTCAGCAACAGAATACATACAAAAGAAAATCAATCTATCTATACATATATAAAAACAAAATGTTCTGTCAAAAAGAGAAAGAAGCATTTTCCCGCCCAAATATCCTATCCTATCTAATCCTATCTATAATAAAGCCAGATCTTTTCCCGGACGTAGTTTTGATAAATTTGTAAGACATTAATTGTGCAATTATTGTGTTTACATTTACTGCAAAAAACAAAGAATACTTACAAATATCAAAACTCACATGTTTTGAAGTGCAAATGACTTTTACCATCTCCAAGACTAACATTAATTGATTGGAGATGAATTTAAAATTCAAAATCAATATTTAGAACATCTACACCTACTTCAACACTATAAATAAGTCATCATACCACAACCAGTACTACAAAATTTGTTCTTGCAACAATCAATAATGCTGAAAGTGGCAGAGTATTGTGAGGACGGTCGTTGGCTTGAATTGGGTGAAGATTAACCATTTCTTAGATCTCTTATGGAGCTTTATACCGTGCAATCTGGGGAAGAAGAATATTTCTAGGAGCTGGAGAACTTAGGGTTGTTAATCCCTTTTATTAATTTTAATATGTAAAAATAAAAGGTAAACAACTAAAACTATTTTTTATGCAATCCTAATAATTCGTATAGGCCAAATGTTTCTTCACCTATTGTTATGTTATTACCATGCTGGCATTCAAGCTCTGATGATGTAAACTGAATTATGACTCTAGCCAATAATAAGCACTAAATGATGAGACGCAAATTAGATTTAGTTAACAGCTTAACACAAGAACAAATTTAAAAATCAACAAACAAACGATACAAATTGAAACATAAAAATAAAATAAAATAAGCTCATCAACAATTGATCAAGATCGAAAAATGCAGGGATTAGGTTTTGGAGCAGTAGCAGTTTAGATAAATTAATGATCCTCGACAAACCAACCAGAGCAGCAAGTTACTAGATTTTCCTTTTTCTATAAAGTAAAAAATGAAAACTTACTTTGAACCTTAGAGTCACACTGACTGACTCAGTGAAGCAGAGACGGGCTGAGGTGAGGCCCGCAGAGCCGCTGAGTCGATGAAGTGAGGTCTGACGGCGAGGGCGGACCAGAGGCGGTGAGAGACGACGGAGAGAACCGTCGTCGAAGAGAATGTGTCTGCGCAGACCTTTGAATTGAATTTGGTAGATTGAAAGGGGTGAATCGGAGAGTGGCGTGGCGACAATAACTTGTATTAGTATTTAGTACAATCCCTCTCAACAACCCACTTCTGGTGGTTGAAAGACTAGGTTTTTTTCTCTACCTACAACAAAGTAGGTAAGGATATCTTTGCAAACATATCTTTTTTTTTTGTACATATAATATAAAATATTTATTATGTGGGCAGCCATATGGTTGAATAGCGTTAAGGGTTGTTCTGTGTTAGATGCTAGGGTCTGGCCGAATTAGGCACACCGATCCGAGTTTGGAGAGCCTGCGATTCAAAGGGCACAACTGGTTGCATTCAAAGGGCACAACTGGTAGGGAGCTGTTGCCGCTTTCAGATGTGGAGCCTGTCGTTAGTTTTGGACAGGGCGAAACCAAATTGGCTCACGACAGGGTGAAACCAGATTGGCCCAAATTGACTCAGATGTGAGTAAAGGCTGATCCGCGGAATATAATGAGGGCCCGACCACACAGGCGTTGTGCGTTGCGACGGGCTCTATGCCCCGGGATTCGTCTAATTTCACAATAATAATGACTAATTTCCAATCCTAATTATTATGGATTTATATTGTAACTGTTAAACAGAAAAAGACAGAGAGTGGAGAGGGAAAGGTCAGGATCATCTTATTCCTTATCTTCATCATAGTACAGTGATCTATATATACAAGATACAATGAAGAGATATAATAATCAGGGTTGTAAAAATCGGTCTAGGCGCCCGCCTAGGCGCTAGGTGCCTCTAAACCGTGACGATTTCCCCCCTAGGCGCCCGCCTAGTGCCTAACTCGGCCGATTTGGCCGCCTAGCGCCTAACTCGGCCGATTTGGCCGCCTAGCGTCTAAGTTAGTCGAGTTAACTCGTCCATTTCGGTTGAGTTAACCCAATCGGCTCGGCCTATTATATATATATATATATATATATATATATATATATATATATATATATATGTGTGTGTGTGTGTGTGTGTGTGTGTGTGTGTGTGTGTGTGTGTGTGTGTGTGTGTGTGTGTGTGTGTGTGCACGCGCGCATACATATATATAATGACATATATACACTCGTAGACTAGTTTGATACTTTGAATCTTTGGATGATTGAAGTATTTGAGTATTTTTAATTTTTAATATTGTTTTAATGTTTTTTTTAAAAAAAAAAACCATTGTTTTGATGTTATGACTTAAGAATTATCATTAAATTCATTTATTTGGATGTGTTATTTGATTAAATGTTGAAAATAACCTCATTAAAATTGTGAAATTGCAAGTCTACCACTGTTTTTTTGGCGCCCGCCTAGATTCCGCCTAGGCGCTGTCCGGGCGCCCGACTAGCGCCTAGCGCTTACTGCAACCATGATAATAATAGAGAATAATTACATCCGTTACAGACGTTACAAAGCTATTATTAATGTCCACCATAAATCTATTTACAACAGTAACTTTATTGTTTGATAAAAAGTAAGTCAATCAAATATAATCGTACTAAAGATCAAGCTTACTATTTTTTTTTTGATATAAAATATGAATAGTATTTGCATAATAGTCTATATAAGTATTTACATACAACTAAAGGACTAAAATTACATTTAAAAATGAATCCAAAGAAAATATTACCAGTACATTCACAAGGAGTTGTTAGTAATTGCATTAACTAATGAATTTATTTAATTTACATAGAAAATCTAAAAATGGATCCCCTCCATCCATCAAACAAACATCATTATATTGCACACTGTTTCTAGGTCAAAGGTATCCCCCCAGTATCTCTGAGATTAATTGCAGCTTAGAAGCAACAACTAACTCAGCAGAGGCTGCAAAAATTTTCCCAAACTGTTTCTGAAGCAAAATAAGCTATCATATGATATCTGTAGTGCAAATGCAAATGGATTTTGTTTTCAGTTTAACTTTGTGAACTATTGTGAGAGAGACACACATTCAAGCTCAACCTCCAACACTCCCCTCTCAACATTCTGCAGCTTTAAGACTATTTCCTGCCTCACTGTACCTTCTGCGAGGTTTATAGTGCCATCTGGTGGAAGTGGGGGCGGGGGCAGGGGCAGGGGCGGGGGCATGGCGTTTTCTGTTTCCGCTTTCTTTGGTGTCCGGGGCTGCTGCTGCACCGGATCGTTCTTGGTGGAATTCTCAGATGCTCTCGCAGCCACGAGGAGAGGTTGGATGTCGATCTCCGCCTCCCCCATAAAATCATCTGTCGTAAATGTATCCTTGTCAAACACATGCTGCAAAATCATTTCAACACTAGTTGGTGACTTGAAGTACAGTTCAGTTCCACAGCACCCTATCTAATCTATTTCAAAAAGATGAAAAATCGCAGGATATTATAGATTAAAGAGTTAATTCCACCAGAGATCCCTTGTCTTTCGTGGCAATTCCAAATTTAGTCACAGCCTATCGTTTTCGCCATTTAACATCCCAGACTATTGTTTTTTTGGACATTTTTAGTCCTTTTCATGACTTTTCCTACTTTTAGTAAGGGCATATTTGTCTTTTCATATTTTTCTTTTGTTATTTTTTCGGTTTCAACTGATTTAATCGGTTTAAAACTTTAGGTAACCTCTGATTTTTAGTAACCATATTTTTCAACCGGTTTTTAGTAAAGTCCTAAACCAATTAAACAGGTTGAAACTCAAAAAATAACACAAGAAAAATATGAAAAGACAAAAATACCCTTACTAAAAATAGGAAAAATCATGAGAAGGGCTAAAAGTGTCCAAAAAATAATAGTCTGGAATGTTAAATGGCAAAAACGATAGTCTGGGACTAAAAATTTGAAATTGTCACCAAAGACAAGGGACCTCTGGTGGAATTAACTCTTAGATTAAATGAGCCTACCACTTTTAGAGGAGGGACGTTCTCTGGAATTGACAACATTAGTTGCTCGTTCCACACCGGGTTCAAATTGTTTTTTATGACGCGCGTCTTCACTGACTGCAAGGAAAAAAGATGTCACGACTTGAAAGAATACAATAATGTAGAGCTCTTTTAAGCTCTCGCTGATATGAAATGCAACCGAGAGATTTACCTGGTTTCCCAAGGTTAGAATAACATAAGGATCGCTGGATACCATATCACGGATAGCTAGGTTGGTGCCCCTTACCACATTCACTTTGATCAGTCCGATGAATTCAACCATACCTGCCTATAGAAAAATGCCCAAAATAATATCGAGCTGTTCATTTGTTTTTATTGAACTGAGATATTAGATCAAATATTTTAGCATAAAACTCTGTAATATTTAATGTATCAATGAACTTTCTTTATGTTCCTCGAACAATCTTAGTTATAAAGCCTTGACTACATTAGACACAAATCCTTGCAGCATAATAACATACCATTGAGTTACTTTTCCTAGTCGCCTTCTGGGTGTCGGACTCTTTCTTTCTCCAGCTGTTGCGAAATGCAAATCCCAGACCATGGATTCGATGGCCACCCGAATGTTTCTTCTCGGAGGTTGAACTAGAAGAAGTTGTTGGAAGCGGGCACATCAAATGTAAATCGGAATTCACAAACTGTTGCAGCTCGTATTTTCTCCTGAGCATTGACTACGAGAAATTTTCAGCATAGAAACATATATTACATATGAACGATGAGATTGAAATATTATTACCTGATAAAGTCATTGCGCTCTTCGGTGGACGAATCCGGCTTTATCTTTTTATAATTTTCTGGAAAGGCAGCTTCGTACTTCAAGTTTGCAACATTATTTCCGCCCATCTCAGTTAAAATATCAACTTGCTCATGTGTCCACTCATCTAATTTCACTGAAACCACCTGGAGAAAAATTCGGGATGTAAAGTTACTCATAGGAGATAACAGTTGGATGTGTGCAACAAAGACTACCAAATTATCTCATCAAACGATGAAATCACTAGACGTTGAGATCAAATATTGCACTTCCGGGAGGGGAGTGTTGAGCATATAGCCATTAATGTGCAATCCAACTATCAGCTTAAGCTTTTAGTTGAGATGGAGCACATGTTTCAATTTGGTATCAAAGCCAGACCAAAGGTCATGGGTCATAATGCTTATTCTTTTCTTGGATTTAGCATTGAAACCGACAATGCAACTAAAGACTTGGGGTAGAAGATGCTCACAAAGTCACACCCTTATGCTTACTAGTCATGTCGAACGGGAGAAGCCATTAAAATGCAGCTTATCTCATCAATTGTCTTCCTTCAAAAAAACTAAAGTTTAGCACTCCACTAAATTGTCTACCGAACTTCTCCCTCATTTCCGTCCTAAATTTTCACTTCTACCTCAAGTCTATAAACATTTCCATGATACAAGTCCAAGCCATGGAAAACTAGGCCCCGAAGCAATCAAATGCATTGTTCTTGGGTACTTGCATGCCCAAAAAGGCTACAAGTGATATCGTCCCTCTTCTAAATAAAGAAGAGGATTAGTACCCTACCTTCGATATATGCACTCCAAGGCTTCTATGTACACCCGAGCACTTGATACATATAAACACTCCAAGACTTAAAGACCTGGAAATCATCAAATGAACATATATGTAACAGTATAAAAGCAGGGTGAAAAGACCATCTTATAAAGAGACCAAGTAACTTCTTAGTCAAGGTGCCATTATGAAAATACGAACATAACAAGGAACTACTAAGAGACAAAAATAACTGTTCATTGGCGCAATTTTCATACATTCTTGTCCAACACTTTCTCCGAGTGTTTGTTTTGCAGCCCAAGTGTAAAATAATGATTTGCAGTGTTCACCAGTGAGGCATGTTACACAGAATGTATGAAACCAGACAATCAGATGGCATAAAAACGAAGTTGGACTTTACTCTAGGTATGGTTTAGTTACTAGGCGTGAAAAATGGACTTCAGTAACAAGATTTAGTGGGTAAGCAAAAATAAGCAGCATAACCAAGTGCATTGACACTTACACCCATTTTGGATCGGGAGATCCACAATCTGCACAAAATTGATTGCCAGACTCTTTCATTAGAGCCTTTAGTCTACATCGAGGACCTGACAGAAACAAAGTAATTAAGACACTGAAAAGGAGCCTATTTTGTATAACATGGGCAGAGAAGCAAGAGAATCAAACGTGGGAAATTGAGCAAAATTGAATAAGAGGAGATAAAGAACAAGAAAAGAGAATGATGCATTACTTATTTTCAGGAAGGAGTTTTATCGATTTAAATGTGTTTCTTTGGCCAATTATATAAGCTAGGAAGGGCAAGCAGTCAAGCACAATAGGCTTATAACAACAAATCCAAGCACTAAGCAGAAACAAGGGAGCGAATCAGAAACTGAGTAGTGTGCAGATGATGAACAAATTACACTGTAGTAGAAACTCGTAAACAACATTCTAGTCCCAAAATTAGAAAGCAAGAATCACGTACTCAAAGAATAGTCTTGCATTTGCGGTTCCATCTGATCACTATCACTTGGAGAAGTGTCCATTTGTAGAAGGTCATAGAGGCGGGCACCTTAACAAAATGGATTAAAATAAGGTTGCTTTTTATATTAATAAGCATCTCATAAAAATAAGCTTGATCTCCGTGATCAAGAAACACACCAGATAAACGAAAAGAAAACAAAATATACAAATTTAAAATCCAAGAAAAATCAAAGGCATAGAGTAAACATCAAACGAACGACGAATTTACTAAAACTCCAATGATTCTACGAGTCCATGTGGACAAATTATAATATAGGAAACACATACCAAGCATTTGACAGATTATCATTGCCACCTAAAACTCTAAAAGAATGTGAAATACGCCACAAACTAAACGAATTGACTACTCCCTCACAGAGGTGACAATTCTAAGCACATTAACCATCTCACAAGCATACCAATTATGTAAATGCATTACAAAGCAAATATTACTTTTATTTTTCCTCTTTTAAATCCTCCAAATCCTCTCCCTTGTTGCTAGGGTTAGGAAACTTTGGCAAGGGCAAGATTTTAAATAAAAGTACCCAAGAACAATTCAATAATAAATGCAGAATTAAAGAATAATTTAATTGATTTCTGGATAAAATAAAGAAAAGAAACTACCAGAGACATTATTGCCCTCTGTATTGCCCACTGTATTGTCCTGTGTATTGTCCTGTTGAACAGACATTTTTCAGCCTCTGAAATGAAAGATCCAGATCAGAAAGGCTAAATGCACAGCACTACAATCCTAATCCTAATGAATCCATTTCTTCGGCACCAATTCTGCATTGAAATTAAGGGTCACAAAGATCAATTTCCCAAAAATTAAAAGTTTTCTTATCGAATGCAAGGAAATTAGAAACAGATAATGCAAAGACAGGAAACATACATTCTCAATTGAATTCCACCAGAAATTGTGTATCACAAATATGCAGAGAAGAAGAAGATGTTAGGTTGATAAAGGGTATATCAAATTGCATTCAGAGTTACAGGATATATTCCATACATGAACATATGTCTACATTCATCAACAAATTTCGTCATCAAAATCAACTAAATTTTCATAAAAAGATTCTCTTTCGGTTGTCCGAACTCTTTTTCTTTTAATTGGGGAAAAAAAAATAAAAGAAGAAAAGTCAATTGTTGTTGGAAGGTTGGTTAGACAATTACTGGATAACTTCTCAGTCCCACGCGGGTGCACTTGTGGCGCCTATTCACTGTTCTAGTTTTCGTTTTCCTTATCCTTGGTTTGGCCGACATAATTTTCCCCATTTTGGTTTACGTTCCGTAAACTAAAAGGAAAATATTATGTATACTTTGACTCTATACTCCTAATTTTTATTCTTACACACAAAATCTTGATACACTTGTATTGAATGCACATGAAAAAAAATGACTTATCAGAGTCCGTCACATCAGAAAGTAAAATTTGAGAATACATATAGTAAAACTCAATTAAAAAATAGACCTAGGGTGAGTCAGAGTTAAATGCTCATTACCCTACATCTATCACTCACAAACTTGACACACCCTAATGTGGCAAGTTGTGACCGGTTAAGATATGAAATAAAAAAGATTAAAAAAAAAAAATCAAACCAATTAAAACTTGTCAGATTAGGGAGTAGAAAGTTTGTGAGTAGTAAATGTAGGGGCACTAAGTATTTTTCATTCTTTTTTAAATCTTTACACTGTTTTTTTTTTTTAAAAAAAATTCCAAATTGATACTTTAATTTACAAAAAGTTCACAGCCATTATACTCCAATAAGTGCAGAAAGTTCACAGCCGTTATCCGAATAAACGCTCTAGATGAAGCCAGCCTCCGCCTTGCAATTCTAAACGGCAAAGGATTATAAGGAGGTAAACTATCTTAGGTTGTCCATAGCTGACTGTTCAAACAAAGAAAGCTAATAGGCAACTTCCATGAAAAATTGAACTTGAAATCTTGTGGTTACTAAGTTAACTATCGACCAACTTAGCTAAGATTTCCCCAAAATTAA
Organism: Ipomoea nil; assembly: GCF_001879475.1. Lineage (NCBI taxonomy): Eukaryota > Viridiplantae > Streptophyta > Magnoliopsida > Solanales > Convolvulaceae > Ipomoea > Ipomoea nil. Next base: position 2,540,207 of record NW_017616696.1, on the reverse strand, counting down.
CGTTACTTAACTTTTGAAATTTTGTCACTTTTAGTTTTCAATTGTACTAAATGTGGTCTTTGGAGAACTAAGATTTATAAATTTTCAAATTCAACTGCTAAATTTGTTAGTTATAAAGTTGATAATTAAAAGCAAAAAAAAAAAAAAAGACAATAATTTATTTTATATGTAGGTGATTTCCACTTCGTCGGACTAGTCCTAAGCCCACAGTACCCCGCTATTAGAACCACTACAGAGGTAAATCACGAGTCGCGTAATCAGCTCACTTGTTGGACCCTAGTCTTCATGTGCGCATTAGGGATCCAATCCACACATTCCATCATCCTGGGCACCCCCCCCCCCCCCCCACACACACACACACACACATACACACATTGTCGCCTTTAGCCGTGACTCCAAGTCAGGCGACGAACCACTACTCTATGTCTTGGGGGCAAAGTTATTCGTTGAGGGAGTAGGTTCATGCAGCCTCGCAAAGGAGGTAAGCAATTTTTGGAAGCATATCTCTGGTATTATGAGGGCCATTACGCGCGTAACAGCCTGTGTGGCAGCAGAGAGTCTGATATTATGAGTCTTCTACGGATAGTTTCTACTATTAAGATATGATGTCACAAGGGGTCGTTATGATCGTTAACGCACCCTCATGGCGCGACACAGTTCAGTAGATGCGCATATTTTGCATATGATTTAACCCCTCCATTTCCCAATTATCCTACTTTCTTTCTTTACCTCCAATTATGCACCCTCTCAAGTACTCTCTTCAAGGTAATGCTCTCTAATCCATTTTCTTGTTCAAATTATCATGTCTACCCATTTATTGTGTAATCCTATGCTTTATGCAATGATTATGTTGCTTAATGTATACTTGTGAGTTGCATGACCTTGAGGTGTGGAAATCATTTTTGTAGCTAATTATTGTGTCTATTGGTCATTAATTTGGGGAAATGTTTTAATTGGAATGCCTATGGTCTATAGCCATCTATCTATTACTTGTCTTTTGTCTAGGTGATGGTGGGCCAAGAAACTCCTGTTGAAAACCTAAGGAGGCAAAGTGAGCATATCCGCAAGCGTGAGGAGTCAAGGAAGAGAGCACCACACTCATTTGGTTGCCTGGAATGCACATTGAACCCACCAAAGAGGGGTGAACCAAATGTTGACTCCGATGAAGACATCAACCCTGAGGGATGGGATTCCGACTACCTAATAACCTTCTGCACCATGCAAAAGGCGTACAAGGCGGAAGAAGCGACTCGAAACCGTGCTCTCGAAGCCCCAACTGAAGTCCCTCCAGCGAAACCCCCGCCCCTCATGGGTCGCTTACCTCCTGACACCACGTCCACCACCACTGCAAGACCAACCCTAACGTTTCTTGCTCATTTGAGTTGTTGATTTTTTATTGAGACATTACACATAGGTCTATATTGATGGGATACATCATTGACACTCTTTATTTTTCCTGCACTTTCATTTTATGTTCTTTACTTCTATCCTATTTGTTTGTACTAATTACTTTTGGTTATCTTGTTGTGTTAATTGCCAAAGGATTCTATCCTATTTGTTTGTACTAATTACTTTTGGTTATCTTGTTGTGTTAATTGCCAAAGGATAGGGTATGATCGTGGGGATCGACTTCCTTCTAATGATATATTTGAGGGAGTATCTTACCTTCTATTCCTTTCTCTTTCATTTCTTATTCTTGTCATTCCTTACTTTGCATTGTTTGTGCCTCCCCATACACACTTCTAAAGTGTGGAAAGGGGAAGTTGTATACTGGCATTGCCATACACACTTCTAAAGTGTGGAAATGGAAAGCTTGATTTTTCTCATCCCACCCTTATTCTAAAATGTGGAAAAAGGAAACCATGGTTTGCCCATCCCACCCTTATCCCTAGGCTTATTTTCTTTGAACATCAGGACGATGTTCCTTTCTGAAGTGTGGAAAGGGGTGCCCGTTGCACTTGACACTTTCTTGTGTGTGAGCTAATCATTTGAAGTGTCCGTTGCAATTGACACTTTCTTGTGTGTGAGATAATCATTTGAAGTCATAACTCTCAATAATTGGATAAATATGTATTTGTGAACATGTATGATCCAATGTTGTGTTGTTTTTGTTTTTGGATTGTCTATGTATTTTGAATGGTTTATTGCATCAAAAGTTTCGTGAATTGCCTTCTTAACCCATTTGTGAGACTTGTTTAGAGCCACAATTACACACTTCCACTTTAGGCTTGCAATTAATATTCATTGTATGTTTGTATGTAATTTAATTGATTGATCCTTGAATGGTGTCTAAGTGAGCCGAAGCCGTAGGGTCAACCCGCACTCACCCCGTAGGGCGGGTTAGAGTCATAAAAAAGATGTCCCACAAAAATACTAGCTTAACAAGCCTGGCCCGCAGCCCGCGGGGGTCGCGGGCTAGGACATGTTTATTAAAAAAAAAAACCTACAAGACATCTTTTTGCTCTAGTCCTCAAATTGCTTTGGAACAATCAAAATCTAATCAAATATTGGGTTGGTCACTGGGTCCCCAGTTTCCCCCTAATGGCCTAATCTACTCCAATCTCTATAATACTTTTGATTTTCTTTAAGAGTCCGTTTGGAAAGTAGGAAAATGAATTTTGGAAAATATTTTCTGTAAAATTAGTTATTTTTCACAAAATATTTTCCTTTATAGTGTTTGACTGTACATCATAAAACTGTCTTTATGTGTTTGATTCATTTTCTAGAAAATAAGCAAGAAAATGAGCATAATTATATACTTCAACATTTTAATTGTTATATACCCAAAAAAAAAAATTGTTATTGTTTTGTTTAGAATATAACAACTTTTATTTTAAATTCCATGCAACATAAGTTTGGGCGGTAGTCAATCATGGTGGTGGTGGTGGTGGTGGCGATGAGGGTGCAAATGAAAAATGACTTCCTAAAAAAAAATGGGAAAGTCATTTTCTAAAAAATTCCCTTTATTTTCCATTGACCACACCCCTATTTCCATTGACTTTCATTTTCCCCTTTTAGTCAAACACGGGAAACACACCCTTTTATTTCTGTGCTTCCTCTTCAACCTCAATTCCTTTTTTCTCTTCTTCTTCCACTTGGCTCTCAATTCTCATGGTGACTGAAGCAAAAATCGCAACCCAAAAAAAGCTTTGAGTCCAATTGTAGTGCCGCACAGCCCCGCCGCTCGCAGACGCCGGTCACGCAACACGCCATCGGCCCTTACAACGTCATAGTCTCTGGAATCGCTGTTGTTGGCTTGTCCTCGCCTGCTAGCCGCACCTGCATAGTTGTCGTCACCGTTGTTGCCGTTTGTATTTTTAATTAAAAAGCATGCATTGTGGGCTAGGGTCAAGTGATGGGGTTAACTCAGGAGTGGAGAAATGAACTTGCAGATGTCACAGCAAGCGCCAATCATCTCATGCGGTAAATCTACTTTGCTACTCATGCTTTTTATTCTGTATACCTTGAAGGAGCACTTGATTCAAATGTTATCACATAATTATAATAATTCATAATATTTTGAGAAATAATTTTCAAGTTCTCCCTAAAAAATCTCATTCCCTCTAATATTATAGATTTTTAGATTAACATTTAGGGGAGATCATATGAAAATCAAAATCAAATATTTAGTAATTATTGTTGACTTCAAATGAATTGTCAAAACATTAGCAGCAAAAACCATATCTCAATCATAGAAGATATCATAATCCAAATATGATTATGATTAATAACCTATTCATACACAAACTAAGGTTAAATTGATCCTATAAAAGAAGCCACTCTCAATCACAAGAATTTATGCTTTCAACACCTGTGAGCACGAGAGTCATTGAGAAGAGATACCCAAACTCCCTTGAAAAGTAATACAAGTGTTTAGGTCACAATAGGTTAATAGGATATCATATTGTGTAATCCCCGTTCCCTAAACCAAGTGTACTTTAAATATCAAGCTTTTAGTGGATTTAGGCAAATTCTCAACTTGAGAAGTGCCTCGCAATTTAGGGTTGTTTGCCCAAACTGCGTTATAAATTAATTGTGTCACAACGCCAGTTTCAATACTACCGAATCCATTGTCTATATTAATTTCAATTGGTATCAGAGCGGGTCTGCTTAAGTTATTAGCAGGATCCAAATGGAATTCCCTAGAGAAGGACTTTCAAACAATAGACCACCAGCCCTACTTGGCACAAAATTTTCTTACTGGAAAGCTCGAATGCAGATATACATTTTAGCACAAGGAGAAGCGGTCTGGAATGCAATAGAGAACGAATGGAAAACTCCAGTCGATGACAAAGGAAATGCTAAACCTAGAATCGAATGGAGTGAAGAGGAGAAAACTGAATATGACTTCAACTCAAAAGCTATGAATGCTATATATGGAGCAGTAAGTGAAGACACATTCAAATTAATTGCTTATACCCGCATAGCCAAAATCGCGTGGGGAATATTGTGCAATCATCATGAAGGAAACACATCAGTAAGACAATCTAAGTTACAGATGATTCAAACGGAATTTGAAAATCTAAAGATGCAAGAAGAAGAAAATATCACCCAATTCAGTGCCAGGGTTTTGAGTATCTCCGGAGATGCATTCAACCTAAGCGAACCTATACCCGAACATAGGATCGTCAAAAAGGTACTACGCTCACTACCCGAAAGATTCCTAATAAAAGTCACTGACATTCAAGAGAACAAGGATTTGAATACATACAAGCTTAGTGATCTAATAGGAAATCTTCAAACCTATGAGCTTGAAATGCTGCAAAATCATAAATACAATGGCAAAGGAATAGCATTTCAGTCCAAACAAGAAGAGTACTCAGAAATTGATTCAGAAACTATGGAACAGTCAATTGCATTATTGATAAAGAATTTTAATCGAGTCCTTAAAAAATTCAACAAGTTCAGAAATAAAAATTCTTCAAACAACCAAGGAAATTCCATAGTCAATCAAAAACAATCAAATCCAAAACGTAGAGACAACACAATTACGGAAGGAATACAATGTTATGAATGCAAAGGGTTTGGACACATCCAATCAGAATGTGCCACATATTTGAAAACAAAGAACAAAACATACATAACAACCCTGAGCGATGACTCAGATAGCGAAGAAGATGACAACAACACAAATTTTGTGGCATTCACTGCTAGCCATGAAAGCAACAATAACGATGACATGCAAGAATTGCTAGAGGCATACACTCAATTAAATGCCAAGTGGGAGCAGATCATCAAGGTAAATTTAGAACTTATGGAAGACAATCACTTTTTGAAAGATGAAAAGAGTCGACTAGAAAAACAATTCCAAGAAGCCCAGAACGAACTACTAGACTGCAAGAACAGAGAAGCTAAACTGCTACAAGAAATTAAGGAGCTTACCGAAAGACCCAGGACTCCAAGTACAGACATTAGTGAGAATCATCAAACCGAGACACAGGAAGTGTCGCAACAGCACTTCCGACACCGAAGAAGAATAAGGTGCTACTATTGCCACAAACTAGGACACATCAAAGCACACTGCTACAAAAGACAAAATGATCTTTACTACAGGCAAAACAACAGAGTATGGCCATCACATAACAGAAATAATAGCAAGAAAATCTGGGTAAGAAAAGATCAAAATGTTGCGTATACCTCCAAAACAAACAAAGAGCAAGATATATGGTATTTTGACAGCGGATGCTCCAGGCATATGACTGGAAATCCAGAAAATTTAGAGAATATACAATATAAAAGGGAAGGATATGTAACCTTTGGAGATGGAGGAAAAGGGAAAATTATCGCAAATGGAACTCTAAACGTACATGGGCTGCCAAAACTGTCAAAAGTCTTCTTGGTACAAGGATTAAAAGCAAACCTGATTAGTATAAGCCAGCTATGTGAAGATGAACTTAAAGTGGAATTTTCAAAAGATAGTTGCAATGTTCTCAATCAAAATCATGAATGTGTTATGATTGGAAGAAAATCCACAAATAAATGCTACACATGGGACAATGATCTATCTTGCCTACAGACAACCGTCAATCAAACACAATTGTGGCACCAACGGATGGGTCACATAAACTTTCATGACATGATAAAGGGCTTAAAGAAGGGAGTCTATCGAGGAGTTCCAACACTTGACATAGACGAGAACAAAAAATGTGATGCATGTCTTGAAAACAAAATAACACGAACAGCCCACAAGAAAAGCTCAGGAATACACACTTCTAGAATCTTAGAACTACTCCACATGGACCTATTTGGGCCAACCCAGACAGAAAGCATAGGAGGGAAGAGATATGTCTGTGTAACAGTCGATGACTATTCACGATTCACATGGGTGAACTTTCTTAGTGAAAAATCTGAAGCATTCACAATATTCAAAACTCTCATTATCAAAATTCAGAATGAAAAAGGCGGAAGAATAGGAAAAATAATTCGTTTAAGTGATCATGGAAGGGAGTTCGAGAACTCAAAATTCAAGGAATACTGCACAGAAAATGGGATTCATCATGAGTTCTCCGCACCAAAAACACCCCAACAAAATGGAGTAGTCGAACGAAAAAATCAAACTATCCAAGAAATGGCAAGGGTTCTCTTAAATCACAAAAGACTTCCATCAAAATTTTGGGCAGAAGCAGTTAATACAACATGCTACTTGATAAATCGAGTATTCATACGAAAAGAAACCAACATGACACCATATCAAATCTGGAAAGGAAAAACACCAAATTTAAAACACACACGTGTTTGGAAGTAAATGCAATATTCTAAAAGATAGAGAACCACTGGGAAAATTTGACATTAAAGGAGATGAAGGGATTTTCCTAGGATACTCCTCAAACAGCAGGGCATATCGAGTATTTAATCTTAGGACAGACACTGTCATGGAATCTATCAATGTTGTGGTCAATGACACAACAACAGAAGATCCCTCCACCAATGATGAAGAGATAACTGTTGTTGAAACAACAGTTCTAACATCGCAAAATCAGAAATCTGAAACAGAAACAACAGAGAAAGAAGAAGCTGAAAACCCTGAAGAAAAAGAAGAGACCCTCACCACTGATGAGACCAGGATACAGAAAAATCATCCAATAGAAAACATTATAGGAGGACTAAATGAAGGAATCAGAACTAGAAGAAAGAAACGAGACTATCAAAAAATGGAAGAAGGAGACTATGACTACTGCTACACCTCAAAAATTGAACCCAAAAACATCACGAAAGCCTTAAAAGATGAATTTTGGGTGGGAGCCATGCACGAGGAGTTACAACAGTTTGAAAGAAACAACGTCTGGCAGTTAGTCACTAAACTAGAGAATGCCAATATCATAGGGACAAAATGGATCTACAAAAATAAAACAGACGAACAAGGGAACATTATACGAAACAAAGCCCGACTAGTAGCACAAGGATACACTCAAGTTGAAGGAACAGATTTTGAGGAAACATTTGCCCCAGTAGCCAGAATTGAATCAATCCGGCTTCTCATAGCAGTAGCCTGCATACTCAAGATAAAACTCTACCAAATGGACGTGAAAACGGCATTCTTAAATGGATATCTAAAAGAAGAAGTCTATGTTGCTCAACCAAAAGGGTTTGAAGACCCCCATTTTCCACAAAGTGTTTTTAAACTCAACAAAGCACTATATGGACTAAAACAAGCACCACGGGTTTGGTACGAACGTCTCATTGAATTCCTAGTCAAAAAGGGCTACAAAAGAGGTAGCGTGGACAAAACTCTATTCGTCAAACACTATGGACAAGACATAGTCATTGCCCAAATCTATGTTGATGACATAGTATTTGGCTCAACACTTGAGGACCACAAAAACCAATTCATCACTAACATGGAAGGAGAATTTGAGATGAGCATGGTTGGAGAACTAACCTACTTTCTAGGACTACAAATTAAACAACAAGACAATGGGATCTTCATATCACAAAGCAAATATGCAAAAAATCTAGTTAAGAGATTCGGACTAGAAGAAAGCAAAGTTGTCAGAACACCAGTTCCAACAACAGAAAGAATCTCAAAAGATATAGAAGGAAAACAAGTTGAGCAAACCTTATATCGAAGTATGATAGGAGGACTATTATATCTAACTGCTAGTAGACCAGATCTAAGCTTTGGAGTAGGAATATGCGCAAGATATCAAACAAATCCTACTGAACAACAGTTAAAAGCAGTAAAAAGAGTCATTAAATATGTTAAAGGAACCACCGAATTAGGGTTACGATATTCTTTCGACACCAATCATCACTTATCAGCCTATTGTGATGCCGATTGGGCGGGAAACGTAGATGACAGAAAAAGCACCTCAGGAGGTTGTTTCTTTCTAGGAACAAATCTCGTATCTTGGATAAGCAAAAAGCAAAGCTCTATATCATTATCAACAGCAGAGGCAGAATACATTGCAGCCGGGAGCTGTTGCACACAACTACTTTGGATGAAACAGATGCTAGAAGATTATGGAATACATCAGACAACCATGATCATACACTGTGATAACAAAAGTGCTAGACATCTCCAAGAATCCAGTACAACACTCAAGAACAAAACACATCGACATCAGACATCATTTTATAAGAGAGTTAGTTGAAAACGAAATTATCAATCTCACACATATCAACACAGAAAATCAACTTGCAGATATACTAACAAAGGCACTTGATGGAAATAGATATGCAAAACTAAGAGCCGAATTAGGACTGTGTATTTTATGAACCAATACATGGGTCATTTTATTTTATTTTATATATATATATATATATATATATATATATATATATATATATATATATATATATATATAATAAAAACAAGATCATATAAGCATTATCCATACCGTCATCTTTTAAGGAGGTCATATCCAGTCCATCTTCGAAAGGCCCATACCCAATCCACCACTGAAAAGCCCAGAACCCGGTCCACTTCTAGAAATCCCCAAAATCAAAAACACATTGAGCACACCCGATCGCGATTTCTCATCCACAATCACTTTCACGGTCTTCTTCTACACTCTACGACAGAGCAACAATGGTGAGAACAAGAAATCAAAGGCAAGAAAAATTACCTCGGAGAAGAACCACCTCACAGTACGCCGGCACCGAAGTTCCATCAAATCCAGTATGTATCGAAGAAGAAGAATCCACCACCATCATCATGGACCCGGTCCCCATCTCACAAGTACCATTCGAGGAGATACAAGATCATCAAAACCCTAACCCAGGTAATCTTACAGTTGAATTACACGGGGACATCACAATTAATCTACCCACTATGAATGAAATTGGGGATAATGCTAATTGTCTCCAAGCTGAGGAAGAACGCCCTATAATTGGAAGTGTTGAATCCTCATCTCCACCTCCTCTATCCGACAGAGAACAGAGAAAACGAAGAAGATCTGACCCCTACGAAGGGGCAGATCCTAGAGCAAAAAGGTCCAGTGACTTTCCAATTTCTGCTAGACCCCCTCGAAGAATCCCTAACATACCTCCCCCAAGACAGACTACCTCTAAGAAACAAAAAGAAAAACCTACTGAAGAAGAACAAGATTGGGTTCCCGAAAGAGAAGTCTCCGATTGTGATAAAGCCCATCCAGAAAAGAGGAAAAAGAAATTGTCTATTAGAGAAAAAGGAAAACAGAAAGTAGTTAATGATGCTGACCTGTCAAAACTACCCAAGCCCTATAGTCCAAAATTCTTGTCTAAAGAAAATTCCAAAACATGGAATAAATTCTTGGAGAAAAAGATCATCAGTCAAAAGCTTCTAATACTAGACAGGCTGGAAAATTGTGAACAAATCACTGAGGTTCTAACAAAAACCAAACTCTTAGGATCAGTCATCAATATTGACTCCTATGAAGAACAGGCTGTCAAAGAATTTTACTGTAATCTCACCAAAGACACATCATCTCCCACCAACCCTATGTACGGAAAAGCATATCTAAGAGGAAAATTTTATGATTTCAATCCAGAAATCATCAATGCTCACCTAGGAACAACCAGTGAAGAACAAAATATTCAACTAGAAAGTGAACAGGTTATTCAAGAACTTACATCTGGAAACGTGAGTTTTGACAAAAAGAAAATCAAGGCTGCCTCATTAACGAGCAAGTATGCTATATTACAAAAAATTGCACTTGTGAATTGGATGCCCTCTCTACACGAAACAACAATCAAATGGAGTCTGGCAGAGCTCCTGTACAAAATTGGAAAGGGAATCAAGGTTAACATTGGAAATATTGTGTATTCACAAATCACAAACTTGGCAGAAAGTAGTGAGTCAAAGGCTTCCCTCATTTTCCCAAATCTAATCCACTCTATCCTATCCAAGCAAGGACTGAAATCACATGGACCAAAAACACAAGTCAAGACCATAAACACAACCATGAAACTGAAAAAGGGGAATCACCAAAATGATCTCAAAGCCTCTTTTCCAACTGATGATCCAACTGACCAACAAACCTTGATCAAGTACTTTGAGAAAAGGATAAAAGAATTGGATGACTCAGAGAAACAGTTGTTACGAAAACACATGATTGAAAGCCCTAAAAACAGAAAGAAATGAAGAAAACAGTGAAAGTGAAAATGAAGAAGAAGAGGGTCAAGAAAATGATGAAGCAGATGATGAAGAAGAAGATGGTCAGGACAGTGAAAATGAAGAAGAAGAAAATCAAGAAAATGATGAAGAAGAAGATGGTCAGGAAGATGATGATGAAGAAGAAGATAGTCAGGCAGAACATGGTAAAGAATCTACCTAGCATTCTCAAACTTTTAGCAAAAAGGGGGAGACAGTGGGGAGACAGTGATCACAGTGATATATCTGGATTGGATAGTTTTTGAGGTCTCTATCTGGTTTGAACAGTTTTTGATAGTTGTTTGTGACTGGATAATAGCTTGAGACAGTATCATGACTGCTCTGTTTGTTGATCGAAACATTGGAGTTGACAGGGTGTTCTTAACTGCTTTTTAAACTGTTCTTTTTGAAGACTAGCTTGAACATTCCTTTTTGGACAGTGATCTATCTGGTTTGGACAGTTTTTGGATACAGCTTTGGATAGTTGCTTGTAACAGTCTTGTGACTGTTCTTCTTGTTGATCGAAACATTGAAGCTGACAGGGTGTTCTTAACTGTTCTCTTTTGAGACTAGTTTGAACATTTTCCTCTGGATTTTAGAATATTAAAGCTGATCTATCTGGAGGCCTTTTAATCTATCTGGAAGTTTTTTTTATTATCCTTGAACTGGTTGTTGATCATTTCTTTTGTATATACTTGGAGTACCAAGACTGGATAGCAATCTTCTTATGATCCACACTGTGTAGTAGTCTCAACAAATGTAAATTAAAGGAAGACACATCAAAGACTGGGATCAAACTAAAGGGGAGACAAGCCAAGAAACAAGCCTCTCTAAGGATCAAGGTTTTTGCAAAAGTTTGACAAAGGGGGAGAGTGTTGACTTCAAATGAATTGTCAAAACATTAGCAGCAAAAACCATATCCCAATCATAGAAGATATCATAATCCAAATATGATTAGGATTAATAACCTATTCATACACAAACTAAGGTTAAATTGATCCTATAAAAGAAGTCACTCTCAATCACAAGAATTTATGCTTTCAACACCTAACTGTGAGCACGAGAGTCATTGAGAAGAGATACCCAAACTCCCTTGAAAAGTAGTACAAGTGTTTAGGTCACAATAGGTTAATAGGATATCATATTGTGTAATCCCCGTTCTCTAAACCAAGTGTACTTTAAATATCAAGCTTTTAGTGGATTTAGGCAAATTCTCAACTTGAGAAGTGCCTCGCAGTTTAGGGTTGTTTGCCCAAACTGCGTTATAAATTGATTGTTTCACAACGCCAGTTTCAACACTACCGAATCCATTGTCTATATTAATTTCAATTATAATAAACAAAAATCTGAGAGATGTAGTGAGAAAGCGCCAAAGTGACAGATCGAGGTGACAAATAAGGAATGATAACATGAAATGAAAAACTCATTTTTAATTAAAGAATAAAATTTTTAGTTGAAGAGATAATTAAATTTCATAGTTATATTTTAAAAATTTATCAACCGAACAATACTATGATTTTAATTCTCATTCAATGAATATAAACCCATAAATCAAAAACACTCTTATTAAGTTATTATAACTTGGAACCAAATGCCTTCTCACGGATGTTTTAAGCGCATCTATGTTTCTATTAAAGCAGAAGAGGTATATACATGGTTGCAAAAATCGCGCTTAGGCGCCCCCGATTAATCAATCGGCGCCTAGGCGCCCAGCCGTCGCGAAGAAGTTCGAAATCGGCCTCCTCCGCGGCCGGCCGAACCGGCGCTTTATTAATTTTTTTTTTTTTTGGCGTTTTAAAATTGCGAAAACTTCAGGAAAGCATAACTTTTGACTCGGTTGTCCATTTTGGACAATTTTTTTTCAAATCGCGTATTTTTTTGAGATCTATCCACCGCAAACAGCCGAAGACAGTTTGGTCCACTAATTTCACAAAAAAATGCGTCTTTAGCTCTTAATTTTAGTTTTTTATGTATTTAAATGATTTAAACAATCTTTTGAACACTTTTACAACCACTTTCGTAAATAGTTTCTAAGAAATAACTATGGAAACCTTATGTTTTATTACTAAATTTTAAAAAATTTTAAATTTTAATTTTATTTTTAATTAAAAAAATAAAAATAAATTAAAAATAAAAAAATCAGCGCCTAGGCGCTAGGCGCCCCCTTGCCGCCTAGGCGGCGCCTAACGTGTTTTGCAACATCGGGTATATAACAGCAACGCTAAACTACTAATGCTACCGGCTAACTCGGTTCTCAATTCTCATTCTGATTGGATATAAAAGGTCACGAATGTAAAGTCCAAAAAGGATAGAAAAAAATTTGGCCAATGTCATATAACAGCAGTCTTGAATCTTGATGATAGAAACAATAATGCAATTAAGGGCAATGCATAAAATCCGTTCATAAGCAAAAAACTAAGAAACTAGTTCAGATGGAATGCGCAAAATGGATTCAAATCCTCTATTGTATGACTGCAAACCTAAGCCTTCCGAGATTTGCTGGTTGCTAACTGGGTTTCGGGCTGTAAAAAGTAGAACGAAAACAGATATTAAGATGTTGTGGGTAATCTCCATTATATTTATTTATTTAAAAAAATAATAATCAACAACAACACAAAACCAAACAAAATTACGATAAATGTGATCCTCCAACTCGAAGACAACTAACCTCTTTTTTGACAGGCTCTTCCTTTTCGGACAAGATCAATTCGATATGGCAGGGGGATGACATGTAAGCTGGCAACCAAATACGTTAGCATAAAACATTTTGAGATATACAAGTACCATGCAAATAAGAAGAATAAAGTAGGACATGGGGCATACGGTTAATTCTTCCATGAGCACGGTATGTGCGACGCCTTTGCTTCTGTGCTTGGTTAACTTGAATGTGGGAAATGAATAGTGAATCCACATCCAATCCTTTCACCTGAAGAGTTGGAAGGAAAAAAAATTCAACTAATAAGAACAAAATTAACAGAGAAAATGTAATAAAAATACCTTTCACACATGAAAGTCAATGATTGATTATACCTCAGCATTGCTTTCGGCATTCTTGAGCAAATCAAGAATAAACCTAGCAGATTTCACAGGCCAACGTCCCTGTCCATTAGGATGTCTGTTCTTTGCCTGTGCAGTTCGCCCCACACCTCGACAGAAACGGGTGAAGGGAATGGCTTGCTTGTGGACCAAAACATCTTCCAAATACCTTTTAGCCTTGTCTAAAGGCAACTTCCTGATAGCATGAGCTGTTTCCCTAGTGTTCTGAAAGGGCATAGAATGTTTAAACAAAATGTCAATATCCACTGGATGGCCAAACAATATGCCAAAAAGAAAAGAGCAAAAAACAAAAATCAAAAGTGAATCACAACAATCGTCGATAAAGGATAACAGCTGAGCATGTATAAGAATTTGGGGAAGATGATTGTTGAAATCTTTCAACTAAGAAGATGAAACACAATTGCCTATCTACTTGCAGAGAAATCTTTCAAGCATAGTGCACTACAAAACTAGCACAACACCAATACACACGATCCCTGTTTTCCTACAATAATATACTTTAAAATATGATCATTTCCTTATTATAGACATCGCAATGGATTCAAAGGAAACACATTCAGCAATAAAGGGCAATATGGGTTTGCAAGAAATGAGAGTCCAAACTGAGCCAGTCTGAGACTAAAAAAATAAAAGATCTAGGGTTCATTCTGGTTAAGAGGACAGATCCATTCTTGGAAATCTATAAATGAGAATTGCACAAAGCAAATCTTCTAAAGTCACTTAAGTTTTATAATTAGAAACAAGCAATTAAAATGATAATTATATATAGTTGTAACACCATTTACTGAACCATCTGCCATAATCCACAAAGGACTGAAGAGGCTCACCGCCTCACCCAATAACAATGCAAATTTACTGAACACCATTTACTGAACCATCTTCTTTTAATTAGGTAATGATTATAACACAGAATCAAACAAATGAAATACAAAAATGAACCATAACTTAACAAAAAAGAAATATTAAAAAACAATTATCAGACTAATAAATCATCCCATTTTAAGGGGAAAAATGTACCTTGAAATGAACCCTGAGATCTGAGCCCCTGGCTTTGCAGGCTGCAATGTAGAAGAAATAGAAAAATACACAAAAGAATTGAATACTAACATACATTAAAAACAAATGAGACTTCTAATAAATTATACAAACACTAAGCAGAACATAACGAAAAGAGTACTCTGTGTATTGTAAGATCTTACACTTGGTGGGATTATCTGGCTCTCTTGAGTACTTCACCTGAAAGTTCAGGAGACATTCATTTTAGAAGTTCATGGGATCAAATCAACAAAAGAAATAACCTTAGAGGAGCACAAAATGAAGGAAAACATATGGAAAGATAAATACCATGGCGCTGGCAGTTGCTTCAGCTGCAATTTGGAGCAGAAGAACAGCTTGATGCCTTGGGGGAGAGAGACAATGTTAATCAAGCAGGAATTTTTATAAGCAATGTGAATAAAGCCCTAAGTGATATTTAGGGTAGTAATTCAGTCAAGTCAAGCTAGAATATAAAAGCACAGCTAAAGCTTTATAGAGCTCTACTTTTTTAGCTCAAGCTTCGAACTATTCAAGTCCGGCTTGAATAGGGACTAGAAATTTTGTTTACATCTCCATATACAAAAAACAAAAAAAAAAACAAAAAAAAAATTGTAATAATACACATTATATTATATAATCAAATATCATGACAAAGTGAACAAACAACATTAATACAAATCACACGAAACCTAATGAGCCTGAATGCTTAAAAGAATGCAGTGTACAAAAGACCATTCCAGCACAAGAATTAGGCTAAATTTGTCCATAGCCAAAATGCATTTTTTTTCAATTACAAAGAGCAAACTAAAATTATATCAATTCTGTCGTACTAAATGATGTTACATCAATGTGTATATGAATTCTATGAAGTGAATTATACATATATATGAAGTATAAGATGTGCTAAAGTCACAATGATTTCATTTATCTGTAATTTGCCCCCATAACGCAATGCCCCCATAACGCAATGCCCAATCACACTAAGCATCAACCTAATGCAAATTAACCTCGCCTCAATCAATCAACTTTTAGCAAATAGAGCTTAAAGCGCCAATATTATCTTCATTAATTAATTAAATATTTCCCCTATACTCCCTACTTAGCCCATGTTTCAAATGTTATAAACATAGTACGCCTTATATATAAATCAACGAAGTCTTTTTCATAAATTAATCAAAAGCCTAGCTAGAACTGAGATGTATATATACATAAACATACAAATATAGAGATGAATATATACAGGGCGTGAGGAACCTGAAGATGTTAAGCGGTGCCGGAATCCGCTGTGATCTGGAGGCGATGGGCGGCTCGCAATGCAGAGAAAGAGGAGTGATATAGTGATGTGTACTTGGGCTTTAGCCTTTAGGGTTTGACTTTAAGGTCATTTTATAAATATATAAAAATTTAGGATTAGATTGTAATATAAAATTGTATAAAATGTAAATAATTCTTTTTTTTTTTTAGTTAATTTCATTTTTTGTCTACAACTAGTATTTTCATCCGTGCGATGCACGAAATAGAATTGTTGTAATATATTAAGAATGTTTAAATTGATATATAATTATTTAAGAGTTAATTTCACTAGAGGTCGTTTATCTTTACAATTCCAAATTTAGTTCCAGACTATAGTTATTAATTATTACGTTTTATTCTACGTTATAATTCTTACTTTATAATATTCTTACTATTATTATTAACACTTAATTACTTTTAGATATTATTATTACCACTTATATTATTATATTATTAGTTTCCTTTCAAATTCTGTTAGTATATAATGGTCGTGATACACATAATAATAATATAACCATAATTAAATATTCTTGTATTGTATTCTGTGAGTCACAATAATAATATAACAATAATTATATATTCTTATATTCTATATTCTTCTAGGATTTCTATTACCATCATTAATTATTTTTTAATTTACCATAATTAAATAATTTGACCAATTAGAAAGAGAGATTATTAAATAATGCACGGGACAATTTTTTTAATTAAAAATTTTAAAAAGTCATTAATAAAACATAAGGTTCTCATAGTTTTTTCAAAACAACGTCGATTTGATATTACAAAAATTACTTGCTCCGCGCGCGTGTTAGAATAATGAACATTCCATGTAAAATAATGTACTTTATATGTGTTAAAATAATAAAATTTTGGGGTAAGATAATGTATTTTATGAGATAGAGTAATATACTTTATGTGTTTTCTGAATTAAAATCATGTATATTGTAATTTATGTGTTAGAATAATGAAATTTCTGGGATAAGATAATATATATTAAGGGTTAAAATAATGTATACTTTATGTGTTAAGATAATATATTTTATAAATTAAAATAATGTACTTTATATGCTTTTGGACCATGTTCTACACAGCTCCACGCAATAAAAATTAGTTTAGCATTACTACAAAATAAGGACTTAATAAATTTAATAAAAATAAACTATAATGGGCCAAAAAATATTTTTAAGTTGTCATTATTAAGCAAGGGCTTGAGCCCAATATATTGTGATGCAGCCTTGTCTTTTGGATTATTCCTATTCCTATTTTAAGAAAGAGTATCCTATTCCTATTTTAAGAAAGAGTATCCTATTCCTATTAGAAATAGACTAATATTATTCTATATATATTCACAAATGAGTAGACTATTTTACTATTGTTTTCTTCTTTCAAATATAACACGCACGTATTCTAAATTCGTGCGTATTCTATCTATTCTACTAGACATGGAGGACAATTACACGCACGTGGGTCCTTTGTATTTCATAATTATAGTGGTAGGCATTTGTTTGTGGTATGTATGTTCGTGTTGGTGTCCCGTTAACATGCCACCTCGAACTGCGGCGGCGCAGCTGCGCAACAGATTAGCGAGAAGGAGCACCGACGGTAACAACGTTAATGTGGAAGCACAAGTAGTCCCAGAAGTAAGGTTAAATATTAAAAGTTTCGAAGAAGGGAGCGTAAAGGGAGAGGAGAGAGATAATGAATGTGTTATTTGCATCACTGCTTTTCAGAAAGGGGACATCTCCACCGTTCTATCATGCAACCATAAATTTCATTCAGATTGCATTGCTATTTGGTTGGTACTTCATCAAACTTGCCCCATATGTAGAGCTAGTACTGTTCAGCCTGTTTCATAATCTCTATCGATTACCCTGTTTCTTGTACTTTTTTTGTCATCTTTTTCAGTACATACTAATCAAGATTCTTGATTCCTTATTTTAAAAAATTGGAAATGTATTAGGGTGTCTTTGGTTTGGTTCATGTGTTTACATATTAGGAATGAGAATCAAAATTATAGTGTTTGGTTAGGGATGTCAACGGGGCGGGGCGGGGAGTATACTCCCCGTCCTCGTCCCCGGCAGGGATTTGAAAAAATTCCCCGTCCCGCGGGAAATTTGACGGGGACGGGAATACCAATTCCCAATCAACCCATAGTCAAAGTGTCAAATTAGTACAATTTTTTAAAATAAAAAAGAAAATAAAATAAAATAATATATAATATATTCAAATATATACACAGTATCAGTATGTAAGTATATGCTTTATGCTTAATTCCACATTTAATATTATTCAATATTGAATACACAGTACACAATATATGGTTTATACTTATTGTTTAAATGAAAATTTTAAATATAAGTATGAGTGTATCGTGTATGACTTACCCCATGCAGAAGCAAAACTTATAATAATCTAATTTCTAATATATATTTTTTTTTTTGAAAGTTACTGGCTCTATTACAGTGTAGTATCTGTTCATATACTTTCTCAACCTACTGAAACACAAAGAACCAATAACACCTCCACTGAGGCTCGAACTCATAATCTTCCAAATGGAAGTCCAACCCGGGTACCATTGGACCACATAGTCCTGGTCTCTAATTACTAATATATATATATATATATATATATATATTAATATACTAATTATTCGCCTCCCCGTCCCCGTTCCCGTCTCCGCCGGGGAATTTGTAAAACTCTCCAATCCCTGAATTTTTCCCCCGTCCACGTCCCCGTTCTTGACGGAGACGGGGATCCCCGACGGGTACAGGGCACATTGCCATCTCTATGTTTGGTTGACAACGTTTTAAGAAATTTGATTACCCTTCAATTAAAAATCTTATTCCCTAATTAAAAAGGGGTATCATTCCATCTTATTGGTAATCTAATTTTTAATATGGATTAGTACTTTTAGATTTTTGTTTTGATTTTTTTGTTCATATTGATGCTTTGTATGTCATTATATTTGGATCAATTACCTTGATTTTTTATTTTTGTATTTTTAAAACATTTATTTCCATTATAGGGTTATACACAACCAAACATCAATATTGGTAATCATTCCAATTCCACCCTACTGCCAAACATTTAAAAACACTGTCGCCAAAACACATTACCATTACCAAGTATTCAATTTTCATTCCGATTTTAATTCTCATGTGCGAACCAAATAAACCCTAATTATTCCTGTCTCATTGGTGATCGATTATGTTGTGATGGTTAAATGTGTTAATAGTATATGTGATTGCATAATACATTATGGTTAAATGTGTTGGATGACGTTAATATATTGTTGAATATGTTAGACTTGTTTTAAATTAAGACTTGTGCGAGGCTGTCTTACGAATCATTGTCCGTGAGACTAAACGGATCAAGATGAAATTTGCAAGAGATTAACATATATCAAACAAATAAAAATAGATTTGTGATTGTGATAATTGGCTTGAAATTTGGAGTAATACAATTATATGGATATGGTAAATACATTGATCTCTTATATGGAAATTTATAAATCTACGTACGGTAAGTCCAACAGCTCATTGATTGGTGTTGTTACATAGAAGAAGAAATAGCAGACACAAACTCCTTAATGTTCTTGTCGGAGCTTCAACCTTCATCAACAGCTTCTTTAGCCAATTGTTTCCACTTGGCAACATTCTGTTTGAGCATAACCCCTCTCTCCCCCTTCATCACTTCTACCAAACACCTCTCTACTTGTTAACCATACACTAAACCAGAGTTCTTGTTTAGTGGCCAGGTAAAACAATGAAAAGTTAAGCAATCTTTCAATCCACCAAAACCAACTACAATTGAGTTCAACAGTTTAAAGAACAAGAGATCATGTCCAAATGAGTTTGAGAGCAGTCATTTTAATCCACTTCTAGGGGAGGCCTGTAGGTCAAGATTTGATCCCAACTAAGGATATTTTGGGAATATAGTATATAGGTCCCTCTTTTTCAGTTTATCTCTGATTGTGAATGTTGAAATTAAACCCAGCAACCCAAAATTGAACTGCTTCAATGGAATAAAAATTAACACTTGAGGTGGGCTACACAGACTCAGCAATTTCATTTTCAAGATAAAACTGTTGCAATAATCTAAAATATCTAAGCAGAGAGAGAGGCATACCTCCTTTTCCAATTCATCAAAAGTGTTGAACAAGAGCCAATCTGCTTTCTGCGTATTCAAATTTCTGCTCAAAACGAACCGCAGTAGGGAAGAATAGGAGCTCTTATTGCGAACAAAAGATGGGAGATCTTTCAACCCCAATGGTGGCATTGAAGGCAGTGACACGGTTGATCCTTCAGTTGGAGCAGTCAAGTTCTCCTGATCAGTATGATGGTATACTGCAAAAACAGCACATGATTGGGTGTTAAATGCAGCAGCTCTCAGGCCTAGCTGGTGCACTAAGTCAGCCACCCATGGCATGATTGAGTCATAAACCACGGTGGTCAAAAAACACCCAGAACCGGTGACTTTAGACATGATCTCAGCCAAGTTATTGGAGACTAAGTCCTTGAGCCAGTCAGAAATGGCATCAAAGCCAGAATCTGGTTTCGCACCATTGGGGATAGACTCAATCCTGATTAGGCTTGAACTTACCTGTATGCATGCACTAGTTGATTTTGGGGTAATGACTGTCACCCCAACTCCTCTTAAGGTTTATATATTGGTTTTTACGGTGGACTTTCATTGATAGTTATGGAAAAGTTAGGCTTTCTTTAGATCTGAATTTGGATTTGGAGAACTAATAATTAACTAGTGTTAGCCTGTAAAGTTGCATAAACATATTATAACCCATAAACCTCAGTATTTCACACAAAAGAAATTAGTCATTACAACACAATGGGAGATGAATACTTATATTTCAAAGATAACCCAAACCCATATAAAATCTCACTTCACAACATAAAGAATAATTAATTAATGAAGAAAAGATAAACTAGTAAACCTAAGCCAGACCAATTAAAATTAGAATAAAGTAAATTATACTTCAGTCTAATTTTAAATTAGTATGGCTTAGAATCGAATTCTTAAAAATTGCATATATTCAAGAAGCATTAGAAGTCCAATGGGATCACTGATACAAAAAAATAAACTCATATAGTAAATTCCAATTCCAATTCAAAAAATATAAATAACTAAAGAATGAAAACCCAAACAAAGATCATCAACAGAAAACAACACTACGATTGCATGGTTTATCACTTTATCCTGTTGAAACATTTGCAGAAATATTTAAAAATCAATATGATGTTTTAACCAGAAAAATGAGCCAAAAGTATAAAGAAAACTCTTACAAAAAAAAAAAAAAAAAAAAAAAAAAAAAACAATTTCTCTTGAGCGGTGCTAGGTTGCCCAGTCCCCAGAAAAGAAGAGTTAGGGTAAAGTTTTATATTGAAGTTGAAGAAAAGTGAGAAACATGTATGTATCTCTTCCCTTCCCCATATATAATCCTAACTATAATAAAGCCAAATAGTTTTGGTGAAAAATTCCCACCCAAAGCATACGATACCGTTTGGTTAAAACATGGATTACACTTAGTTTTATATTGGGAAGCGTATCGTTCTTTTTCTGTTATAGATACAAGGCATGCGTAAACCAATGGCTATATAAGACTTCTATTCGAATACAAACATTACAACGAAAGCTAATCAGAATACATCTTAGGACTTTCATGGCTCTTATATACATGCTTGGTCGTAAAACAAGAAGCACAATCAAAGTTAGGGTGGTGCATACATATAAAATCCTAGAAAGAAAAGGCTTTTCTACAATCAAGTGTAAAGAGTTCTTCTTTCATGATCGAGAGGCATTTACATCTACCAAATTGTTGATTAAAAATCTTTTTTGTTTTAATGCATATGCACTGTCCAGATTACATTTTTTTCTTAACATGGCAGTGAAAAGAAGATGGTCGTACAATGCATGATCCTGTTGGGGGCTGCAATTTAGTGGTAAAAAATGAAGTACCAAGAGAACATGCATTCTCTATGAAATTTTCAGTAAGATCTATATCTATAAATTAGGACTTTTTCATGAATCATATTACTATTTCTATACTTTAAATAATCAGTCCTATAAGCCTTACTATGTTTCTATCCTTTAAAATACAATGTATTATCATGTAGGCTGCTGTGGAGGAATCATATTTCAGGAAAATATGATAATAAGCTCTAATAATCAATGCAGCAGGACAATATTAAATGTGTAGAAAATTGTTACTATTCCAAGATGATATGCAGTGGGAAACCACTATTTTAGTTGTACGATTCAATTTGATGAAACAGCAAAATAGTGAAAGGATGGAGAAACTAACATGCTCAGCAGTGATATGAAGGAAGAGGAAACATCCTGGGGATAACAAAGGTACCATCTGTTCATATGCACTCAATGTTTGTTCTTAAAAAATATTGAATGCAGCAAAAGAAAGTGATATACCTAGGTCGGAAAAAACGTATAACATCAGATTTTAAATGACAAAGAAAAAAGAACTGATTTCCATGTTAAAGAGTACACAATTTAAGAACTCAGTTTAAGTGTATAGTGGGGGATACAACTGATAATCAAAAAGTGTACTGAATAAGCACACATTTGATATTATGAAATTGAATCACATATCTGAAAAAGTAGACCTTTGTATAATTTTAGTCTACTATAATAAAGCAACAAACTTTTGGAATTAAAATTGATAAAATTCTTCCTGCTCAATAAAAATGCAGTCATTTAGGTCTGTAATAACAGTAGGAGTAATTTGCTGCCAATCAGTTCCAAAATCATATGTACACTTGACAGATATATCAAACAACTAACAACACAGAATAATGATATTAATTGGATGGGCAAATACATACATGTGCTTATATATTGTTTTCACCAATGTGCTTCCCTTACTATCAATAATGATTTTCACAGTTTTTTTAATTGAAGCATATTATGTGAAATGAATCTTTAAACAAAGCATAATATCAAATCTATATTGCACTTCTTAATAACAGTCATTTTCGTAAACTTGTTGACTTTATGACAACTTTTATTTTTAAAAATTTAGGTCATCTCAATTTCAACATTACACAGGAGGAAATCAAATCAATTCCAATATAAAAGTGGAATTGAAGTCCTTTGCTTGCAGAAATCAAGTTGATCCAAGCAACAGAGAGAGAGGGGGGAATCAAATCACCTTGTTATATAGCTCGTAGAGTCAGAAGGTTATCGGCAACTTCGAGTCTTCAACTTCACGTGGTCGCCAACGTCGTAGACTCGTAGCATTCTCTGACCAAGTCGTATATATGGAGTAGCACTTTCCACTGAATTTCACTTTCATTCTCCTCTCTCTGGGAGAGCACTCATTCAGAAGATCTGAGATTGATCGAGAAGGACGGAGATCTTCGCAATATAATTGGAATTTATCTCAGCATTTTTACACATATTGCTCAACTTTAGATTATTTAAAAAAAAAAAAATTAAAAATGTTTTAGGATTTAAATGTATGGAATAATGTTCAATGTTTTTTATTTATTTATTTATTTTAAATAAGTACTTTAAAGTATATCAAGGCAAGATTATATTGTAATTGTGATAATAATTGAATATTAAATTTAGATATTTAAATAGGCAATTCTAAGTTTACAAATCTAAGATAATATAGTCAAGATTGATTATAATTGTCAATAAAATAATTGTATAAGTAAGGTTGAAACTAAATACAGGGCATAAGGGAGAACAAATAAATATTAGGGCATAAAATATTAAATATATACTAATATTGAAGAACTAACTGTTGATTGTTAAACAAAGATATTGCGAGATAGTTTCCCACTTCAATTTGTTGTCTGATTTTAATACTCTTTTTGTCAATAAACCCCAAGTAGTTAATGTCTTAATTATATATTTTTTATTTTTTTTAAAACAATTATTATTATTATTATTAAATATATGTATACATTTAGATCATTTTACATGTTAATCTAAACAACTTTTTTCAAATATCTTTTTACCAATCATTGATATAATTTGCTGGTCAAATTCGCTAATATAATCCGCGAAAAAAGTGTCAAATTGGCCTCCTAAGTCGACCAGATAGTGCAATTGAGTCCTCTAACTAAAAAAAACTTCATTTAGATCCCTTAAACCTGTAAAATTGTTCAATTAAGTCCAAAGTGACTAGTTTAACGGGTTAAGTCTTCACATTGTTGCCACGTGTCATTTTAAAATACTTTTCTTTTTGTTTTGTTTTTTAATTTTATTTATTTATTTATTAAAAATATATTATATATAAAAATAAAATTTAAAAAAAAAAACAAAAAAACATACAAAGAAAAAACACACAAAGTTGTTTAGGTGGCTGTGTTTTTTTATTATTTTATTTTATTTTTTTTATATATATAATATATATTTTAATAAATAAAATTTAAAAAAAAAAGAAAAAAATATTTTAAAATGACATGTGTCAACAATGTGAAGATTTAACTTGTTAAACAAGTCACTTTGGACTTAATTGAACAATTTTACAGGTTTAGGGGATCTGAATGAAGCTTTTTTTAGTTAAGGGATCCAATTGCACTATCCGGTCGACTTAGGGGGTCAATTTGACACTTTTCCCTATAATCCGTTAACTGCTGATTGTCAAACAAGGACATTGCGAGGTAGTTCTCACTTCAATTTGTTGTGTGATTTGAATACTCTCTTTGTCAACAAACCCCTCAAGTAATTAATATGATTGGCTTTATTAATTATATTTTTTAAACTTTTTCATAGTATTAATAAAATACTTGGTAAATAAATATATAGCATTATTTTGTATTATAACTTTGATATTTAATTAAAAAATAGTGCACCAAAAAGATAATAGACAATGTAGTGAATATAATCAATTGATGAATTTGAATGTAAAGAATTTTTACATTGGAGAAATATAAAGTCAATATAACTAATAAAATTATTTCTCTTAATTAATTTATTGATAATGAATAATTTTTTTTAATAAAGACATTGGCCCTGTTTGGTAAAAAATTGGCCTATAGGTCAATTTTGTCTTATTTGACCATTATTAATTGTTTGATTTAGTTAAAATATCAATATAGATGTTTGGTTAATTAGCTTTTTGCAACTCCAAAAGGCTAAAATTAAAAAAGGTACTCCAAACAACTTTTTCAATTAGCTTTTTGAGAAAAGAAATTATACCAAACAGCTATCAGTAAACAGCTAATTTAGCAAACACTTTTCTAAAATCAGCTAATGTTATTAACTATTTATACCCTCTAATTAACACAATCACCTAACAGCTAACAGCTATCAGCTAACAACCATTTTACCAAACAGGGCCATTGTAGGGACAATGTAGCGAATATAATCAATTGATGAATTTGAATGTAAAGAATTTTTATATTGGAGAAAAATAAATACAATATAACTAATGAAATTATTTCTCTTATTTAATTTATTGATAATGAATAATTTTTTTCGAATAAATACATTGTAAACACATAATTTTAAATTAAAGAATTGCATATGTATTATTTTTTGTTGTAGCTATTAAATTATTATTTAATTTAATAAGAGTAAAATAGAGTACTAATTATGCCAACTTTGATTGGGATGTGGTTCGAACCTAAGACCTTTCTTATTGAAATCAATGAGTAAGTTAACGGTGAACTAACAGAAATTAACGGAAAAGATAATATTTAACGGAAAAGTTAACGGATAATCATATTCATTAAGGATAAATTAGGAAATCTTAAGGAAAAATTAAAATCTGATCAATCTGAGTCATTCATTTGATTAAAAAATTTGACCGCCATTTTTTCTACCTATTATAGCCTAACTCTCTTGGGCTCTTATTAGTATAGTAGATATTTTGAATTAAAATAATATATTTTAAAAAAAAAGTACTAAATTGGTAAAAATCAAAATTGACTTCTACATCCAAAAATAAGAATAAGAATAGTTGCAAGATAAAGCAACCCGTTCAACTTGGTTAGACTATTAACTTGGTAATCACAATATTACAAATTTAACTATTAGTAACCTAGGTTGGTTTACCTCTTTATGATTCTTTGTTGTTTAGAGTCACAAGACGGGTTTAGTCAGTACATCCAAAATTCTTGCAATTGACATTTTTAACTTTTAACCATCTATTTACTTCTAAAGTAACGGGGATGTGTGGTTACTGGCTTATTAGTCATTTTTAACTTTTTCTTTTGAAGGAAAAGGAATATATTAAATCAAAGCCGAAATACAACTGGGCGGGTGAGAATCCCACACCCCAAGGACAGAAGAAGAACCAGCAGTCTGTGCAAGCACATGAGCTACGTAATTCGCTAACCTTTTGACATAGCGAACCAAAACGTTCCTAATGCCTCTAGCAATAACACGACATTGTTCAATAATCAAACCAACATACCAAAAGTCTTGACTAACGGAATTAAAATTATTACAAAAAGTTCAAACAATTTGACTCCATTATGTACGTTGTGGATGTACGAGTTTTGATCCATGATAGAGCTTCTCTGGCTTGATCAATTTTAGTTGATTGACCTAGTCAGCTAAAAAATGTGTTTGGTAATTGACTTTTTGTATTGGGTGATTGTCCTCATTTTTAAAAATTGGAAATGTATAATTATTCATGTCTCATTGTTGATATTATATATATATATATATATATATATATATATATATAGGCTTCGAATCCGGTGCAACCCCTATGATACATGAGATCATGAGATCTCATAATATCCATTGATTCATTTTTCATGGATGGTTGAGATTGAAAGATTTTTTTAAACTAATTAAGGACGTTTTTAAAACATAAGGATTAAAAAGTAATTCTAGTATTGAGTTTATTTTTGGTTAGTATTAAATTGTAATCTTGAGCATAATATTAGGTAGAATATTAAAGGTAATAACTAGTAATAATTTGTATTGACAGCTGATATTTTTAGTTGATTATGTACGATAGTGTGTGCGTGTATGTAGTATGGTGTGTGCAAATCGTATGGATGAGTATTTTTTTTTTTTTGTAATTTTACGAAAATAGTTTATATGTGTGTGCGTGAATTTATGTATATGGGTTGGTTTTAAAGAAGAAGATTGTAAGAGTAGTACGTGTAGTTTTTTTTTTTTAAAAGAAAAAAGAATGCAACAAGCCGAAGGAACATGGGTATTCGTTGGTGTGTGCGTGTATGTGCAATGGCGTGTGCAAATTGTACGGTTGCGGGCTTTGATTTTTTTTTTTTGGACTTTTTATTTTTAAAAAAAAATTATTATTTTCATTAGTAAGCAATGGCGTGTGTAACTACATGAACCACTAACTTTCTATGATGTTAATATTTTTTGTTGGTGTTTTTTGAAAAATTGTTATGTTTTGTAAGCGTGAACACATGATGGTTATTCTTTTTTTTTTTAAAGAAAGAATAATTTAAAAAGCGGAAGGCAAGTGGGTTGGACGCAGGTGTGTGCATTAGTAAGCATGGTGTGTGCATTCGTGTGGTTTTTGGTGCACCATAGTTCGTAATTTACGGAGGTGTGTGCGTATATGTGCTATAGTGTGTGCAACTCTTAAGGATGGGGTGTTCGTTTTTTTTTTTTTTTTAGTTGTACTTGTTAGCCAAAATAATTGTTAGGTATGTGTGTGAATTCATGTTTTTTTTTTTTTTTGTTCATAAAGAAAATGATTGTTAGAGTAGTAATCATTTGATTTGTGGTGCACCAGTGTTGAAATTTACGGTGGTGTGTGCATATATGTACAACAGCGTGAGCATGTTATTGTAAGTCGGACTTGGCATAACTATGGTATTATATTTTTTTTCTTCTTTTATTTTGGCATGTGATATGGTGTAAAATAATTGGTAATCAGAGTACGCATGAATCATTGGCGTTTTTCTTTTGGTAGAATTTTAGTAAAAGAATGCAGAAGATTGTTGGCGTGTGATTTCGATTGTGGACTTAGCATAACTGTGGTACGGCGTGTCGTAATACAATATTGGAGTCAATGCAAGTGTGTTCTGTTTAGAATTTTGATCAAAACTGTAATTAGATATCTGTGCGCATTCATGAGGTTGTTTTTATTTAATTAAAAAAGATTATACAAGAACTTGGCCTTGATTTTTTTTTTTCCCTAACCCAATTACATTCACAGCTTTCCTTTGGCATGCATTAAAGCGCTTTATTTGGACAACTAAATGCTTTGGGGATGCACGAGTCTTCATAGTTGGGAAGATATCTTCATCAGGCATCCAAAGTCGGATCTCCTTGAGCATGAGGACGGTGGGAGCTGGCAGGTCTACTTGGGCATCAGGCGACGCTACACCAAGGGGGGCTTCAATGACCTCAGAAGTGTTCCCTAAAACAATGTCAAGCTTTACGCACAGACAGACAAAAATAGTGCTAGACATAAACATACACACAAAAAGAAGAGATATGTACTTTCATAAAAGAAGTCACCCAAACAAAACCACTTATTGTTAAAAAAAAAAAAAAATCCCAGCATGGTAATTCGCACACGCCATAACATTACACTGCACATACCAAATAACAAAAACAAAACTGTCTAAACTGACGCAAAGACCATGTGTTGTATATTCTACCAACAAGAATATTAAACAAAAAAACAAAAAACAATACGGTTTATATAGATGTATGTACCTTTAAAAAAAAAAAAAAAAACAAGATGAATTAATGGACAACCATATCACAACAATGCACACCCCAACGTGAGATTAAATTTTAAAATAAACAAGTAAAACAAACATGAAGTATATAACCGACAAAGTGCACTTAGAATAAAAGTTATGTGGAAAAGGATGGAGATTGGATGCTGCATTCTTCATAGGATAGAATTATACCCTCTAAAATGAAATGAATCTACACTGCATATTATTGACTACTTGTTGTTGAGAATTCAGATTTTAGAGAGCATTTAGAGCACTGTTCACTTCTAGAGCTTATGAATATCATTCTGCAGGGTTCAAGCTTGAAATGTAGGAAGCAACAACAAAATTAAAACTGAAAAACTAAACAAGATAGAACTAACAGATCAGATCAGGTGATTTGAGGAATTGAATAGGTTGATTTTGAAAAGCGATACCGATTATCTGTCGCGATTCGTTCTGCTTCTTCAGAAAGGGAGCTTGAGCTCGAAGATTCAATCCGCCAGAGTTTTGAAATCTATAGCGTTAGATGGCGACTCACAGCTTAAGATCGTCATCCCGAACCTACGCAAACACCAAGATCAAATATGAGGTTTTGCAGAATCATTTGCAGATCATAAAAAAATGCTAAAAAAGTGACAAGGCAAAGGTGGAAAGGTGGAGGCTTGCAAAGCCATACACCAGAACAACTGCTGATTTTGCATTTTAGAGCTGTATGTATTTAGTCATTTTTCCGTCTTTATGTAAAAAACAATCTATCAATAGTCTCAATTGCAAAGCATAAACTGTACAATATGACCTGGTAAATTATAAATGTTAGTAATAGAGAAGTAAGAAAAAGTTAGTTAGATAATAAACTACAAAATAGGAAGTTACCTGAGAGCCTAAAACTCAATCCGGATGCTTATGACTCATGGTTGGAGAAACGGGTTACCAGGATCAGTAATCAAATAATGAGTTCGCAATGGTATGGGACTCAAACCACTACCTCTTCGATCGAAGATCTTTAGTTATTTAGAAGAAACCCGAGGAGGCATTAAAGAATATCTTAATAGAATTCAGCTATTACTATACATACAGGGTCAAAAAATGAATGACTCTCATATTTGAATTTCAGTCATCCTGGTAAATCTCTTTCTAAATGATCCAATCTATCTGCTTCCACTGTATCAACAGAGGGGAGCAAAAACATGTTTTGCATGCTTACATTTCAGCGCTATATGCCTATATTATATTGCTTTCATTGTGATGCGGACAAGATGCAGAAACCCATCCACATCCTGGAAGTTGAAATCCAGGGCTTTTCGAACGGATAGCATACCCTCTTTGCACAGGGCCTCTCCTTTTCTTGGATCAGCAGCTGCAAAAGCAGCTCTTGATTTTCTGGAGGCATCCATTGCAAGACTAACTTCCTAGGCCTGAAAGTAATGACAGATCATAAGACTATAGCTGAAACCAATATATCACACCAAATTGTATAAAGTAACAGGCTCAAAAGTGAGCACAGAAAAAAAAAAAAAAAAAAGAGGATAAATGAATAAAACTATGAACCTACATACCACGAATCCCACCCCCTACATACATTACCATATATGACAAACCCCAAGACAAAAGCACACACGAACAAAAAAACACTTTTCAATCTCCCACATATAGAACCTGCAAAAACAAGCAGTATAACACCACCGCACTGCCATAAACTAAAAAAATAAAGAAAGAAATAAAAATCGAGCTACCATAGCTCCGGCCAAAAATTTACAACACCGCAACCCCCACCCTCCAGCCATGAGCATCAAAACTCAGGCCACCAACGCCACCCCAAAAACCCCAACAAACGACTAAATACACACTGCCCACCGGCACATGCAAAGACCCAGCCATCCAGCCATCCAACCCTAGGATGGGTGGTCTGAAACCCCAAAAAATCATACACCCACTCCCCCCCATTCACCCCAGAGAAACACCAGCCCCTCATTACAAATTCCCCCAACCTCTCATACCGACAGAAAAACTACCAACCAAGAACCCCATACAATACCCAAATCAGAAACCCACCAAGCCCACACTAGAAATTAACAAAAATAAAAATAAAAAACGAGCAACCCTAACCCCAACCCGAAACTCCAAACAAAACCCAAATCAGTGACCCAACACACGCACACCAGACACGATACTACTACACAACCCATAAACACAAAAGATAAATGCAAAAAGATTAAAAACCATACGATCAAAGTAAAAAATAGGACACAAAAACTTAAAATCTGGAATGGGATTGGGCGCAAACCCTCTAAGTCGCTTAGAACTCCTCGAGCTCGACCCTGCCATGAACAACACCGATACAAGCACCGCAAAATCGACACAGAAGCGAGGACGCCCCCAGACTACGCGAATGAAGATGAACCTAAACGATGAAGCTACAACCTTTGTAACTGCGGCAAAGTGAGAGAGAACGTGCAAGACTCTTAAATTGACTTGTGACACGACCCCAATTCACGCGAATTAAGGACTTGACATAATAAGACCCGACACAAAAGACAAAACTACCCCTAACTTAACAAAAAAATCAGACACATGACAAAAAAATGAATAACATCTGCGCCGTTAAAAAATGAAAACAAACGATCAAGATTAAAGCTCACAAACACATCTAATTAAGGGGGTGCACCAGATTCAAAATCTATATATATATATATATATATATATATATATATATATACATACTTAAATGTGTTGATAGTATATGTGATTGCATAATAATAATAATACATTAGGGTAGTTTGATTCTTCTAGACGATCGAATTATTAACAGCATTTCCTTGAACCTTTTTCCCAGAGTTAGTTTTGCGATTGTTATTAACATATCTTCTCTGAGCAAGCATCCAGTAACCATAGCTTTTCTGAAATTCCATTCAATCTCAAAGAATTCTTCCTCTTTATCTGCTTCCACTCCCTTGTTCGTATTCTTTCTTTCCATACCTACCACAACCGAAACACACGCCCTCATATTCTATCCTACTAACACAGTTCCGAAGTTTGAATTTGGCCACGAGGTCCATCTTCGTAGTAGCAGGTTTCCACAAAGTTTGAAGTTTAGAGTTTGCTTCCATGGTGATGGTGCTCGAATTGAAGGAGCTTTTTCTCAGCCCTAGACACTAGACATGCAGATAGATAGTAGGGCAGTCTCTATCCTCTTCAATTCCTCGTCTTAGAGTCGAATTCCTTCTCCTCTGTCACACCATTTCCCGAATCCCTTGTCTCCCCGGTGAGGGATTGCATATACGAGGGTCTTTCCTTCCTTGGCAGAGCTAACACGTAGAGGATTACCGGATGGGTCACCAGATTTTTTCATTCCCAACTCGATTTCTGCTTCGTCGACTGCCATGGATTCCGGTCTCAACTCAACTGTTGATTCTGGTACCATATCAACAGTGGAGGAGTCTCCAACCTTCTTCAATTCTTCAGTGGAGGTCGTCGGCAATTCGTGTTCTGGAAGCTTCTCCGAGAGCGAGGTAACGGTCATAATTTCCATCTCTTTTCCCTTATTATTATTTTTATTTAAGCTGTCATTATTATTATTAGAGCCCTGTTTCTTAGATTGTTTCCTATTCCCATTATTAGTTTCCTAATCCTATTACTAATATTATTCTATATATATTCACGAATGAGTAGAGTATTTTATTATTGTTTTCTTCTTCCAAGTTCCAAATATAACACACACGTATTCTAACATCTGTTCTGCTACACATGGATGTGGGTCTTTTTTATTTCCTCATTGCACTGGTAGGAGTTTGTTTGGGGTATGCATGTGTAAGGTGGTGTTCCGTCAGCACACCACCTCCAACTGCGGCGGCGGGAGGGAGCACAGGCGGCAACAATGTTAATGTGGAAGCACAAGTAGTCCCAGAAGTAAGGTTAAACATTAAAAGCTTCCAAGAACAGAGCGTAAAGCGAGAGGAGAGAGAGAATGAATGCGTTATTTGTATCACCGGTTTCCAGAAAGGCGACATCTTTACCGTTCTCTGCCCATGCAACCATAAATTTCATTTAGATTGCATTGCTATTTGGTTGGTGTAAGAAGTAGTAAACATAAACTAACCTCCAGACATAGTAGTTCTTAGTACTGCCTTAATGTTGCTGTTGTTTGCTGCTGTGACTTGGGCGGCAGAGTGTCTCCCACTGATCCCAGGTATAATAAGATGGTGTATTTTTTTCAGAATGAAAGTACTTGGGTAGTGGGGGGACCTAGCTTATATAGCCTATTTTAACCATCAATATAGGCTTTGTAACAGTTGTAACGGTAACCGTTACAACTGTTACCATTAGCACTCCTTAATGGTCATTAAGGCCATAATAATCTTGCACCACAACATGGAAAATGTTACATTCTCCCACTTGGTGTAAGAACAGACTTAAAGAAACAAAATACATGAACTATA
Source organism: Ipomoea nil (assembly GCF_001879475.1). Classification (NCBI taxonomy): domain Eukaryota; kingdom Viridiplantae; phylum Streptophyta; class Magnoliopsida; order Solanales; family Convolvulaceae; genus Ipomoea; species Ipomoea nil. The sequence continues at coordinate 2,507,166 of NW_017616696.1, read as the reverse complement.
GAGATATGTCCTCTGAAAACGAGTAGTATATACTATAATCACAATGCAACTTGTTCTCTAAGTACTTTATGTGCTTAACCAAAACTTAATGGATAAACCTTATGTTTATTCCAAGTCCAAAAGATATATATTTTCTCAACAAAATGTGCACAATACAATAACGAGATAATATCTGAATGCTTTAAGAATTTCATAAAATAACTATATGCATACATGTTTTTTTTTTTTTTTTACAAAGTGGGCGCAAGTCTCATTTTCTCAACAAAATCCCTAAACTTGAATGGTGGCATGCCTTTAGTTAAGGGATCAACAATCATCAACTCAGTGCTTATATGCTCAATGACCACTTTCTTATCTTTAACACGCTCCCTGATGGCCAAGTACTTGGTGTCGATATGCTTACTTCGACTCCCACTCTTATTGTTCTTAGCCAGGAAGACTGCAGCTGAGTTGTCACAATAAACATTTAATGGCTTAGAAATAGAGTCCATAACTCTAAGCCCCGAAATGAAATTCTTAAGCCATACACCTTGAGATGTAGCCTCAAAACATGAAACAAACTCGGCTTCCATGGTTGAAGTGGTGACAGGAGTTTGTTTACCACTTCTCCATGAAACAGCTCCACCGGCCATGATAAAAATGTTCCCCGAAGTTGATTTTCGAGAATCAACACAACCGACAAAGTCCGAATCATAATATCAACCAATATCCAAAACGTCCATCTGTTTGAACACAAGCTTATAATCCTTGGTACCCTTGAGATACCTTAAAACCTTCTTTGCAGCTCTCCAGTGTTCTAAACCCGGATCACTTTGATATCGTCCCAGCATTCCAACAGCAAAGGCGATGTCCGGCCTAGTACAGATTTGAACATACCCGAGGCATCCGACAACTGAAGCATCCGACATGTCCAGCCTAGTGTTGAATTTTCTCTTTGGTTTTAAAATGATATATTTTGTATTCCCGTTCCAAATGGTTTTGATTATATCCATATATATATGTTATTTAACGTGTATTGATGGGTTACCAGCAATATTCGCTGACCGGGTGTTATCCCCATGTTTTACAGGTTTTGAGTAGATGCCGAGCGCGCTATATGTGGACGCTAGATAGAGTAGCTACCATGTTTAGACGTTACCTTTTGTTGGCCTGTGTGCCTAGATTAACGGCCTGTGTGCCTAGACTAGTGGCCTGTGTGCCTAGACGTTTACTGTTTGATGACTTGATAGTTTTCCACCTGTGCACCTATGTTTGAGATAGGTGTGGCATAACATCTCTCCGGTTTTTAATTAAGTTTTCACTGTTGTTTATCTTGATGATTAGATGCTTACCTTTGAAATTAAGTTTGAAAATTGTTGAAAAATCGGGGGTGTTACACATAAGATGCCTCGCCCATATCTTTCATATCAAAGTTCTTAGAAAGGAATTGCTTAACCTCGTGCAGCATTCCCTTATCATTTGTTGCAAGTAGAATATCATCCACATATAAAACAAGAAAACAAATTTTACTCCTACTTGTCTTCTGGTATATGTAGGGATGACCACGGTTCCGGTTCGAACCGGAATCGGGACTATGTAAACCGGAACCGTCCGTACGGTTCCGGTTTCGGTTAAGGTTTGTAAAATCTTGGAACCGGAACCGCCGGTTCCGGTTCCGGTTCCAAACCGAAAAAAAAAACAAATATTTTAGTGTTTTTTTTTAATTTTTTTTAATAATTCCGGTTAGAACCGGCGGTTCCAACCGGAACCGGAACCTTACTATAAGGCTCCGATTCCGGTTTCACCATCCACGGAACCGGAACCGGAACCGTGGTCACCCCTAGGTATATGTAATGATCTAAGGGACTTTCAACAAATCCATATGAAGAAATGACCCCATCAAATTTGATATACCATTGGCGGGAAGCTTGTTTTAAACCATAGATGGACTTTTTGAGCTTGCAAACCAAATGCTCACCTTCACTAGAAGAGAATCCTTCAGGTTGTTTCATATAAACCACCTCTTCTAGATCACCATTAAGGAATGCTGTTTTCACATCCATTTGTTGCAATTCAAAATTGAAATGTGCAACCAAAGTCAAAATTATAAGAAGTGAATCTTTCTTTGACACAGGAGAAAATGTCTCCGTGTAGTCGATTCATTCCTTTTGAGTAAATCCTTTAGCAACGAGCCCAGCCTTGTATCGCTCGATGTTGCCTAATGAGTCCTTTTTAGTCTTATAGACTCATTTACAGCCAATGGCCTTGGCCCCATTAGGCAACTCAACAAGGTCCCAAACCCTATTGCTTCGCATGGAACTCATTTCTTCCTTCATGGCTTCATACCATAAATATGATTCTTTACAGTTTATGGCTTGTGAAAATGTTTCTAGATCATTTTCGACTCCAACAACAGACTCTTGCAGATACACTATATAATCACTAGGAATTGCCGGTCTTTTTTCGCGAGTAGATCGCCTTAAAGTTGAACTACCATCTTCTTGAGAAGTTAGCGGTTCAACTACCGCTTCAGGAATTTCCTGAATTGGTTGATCTATTGGAATAATATAATATCAGCATTTTGTGGAACTTCTTCAATAGGTTATTCAATACTCGTTTGAACTTGAGGGGTGTTTGAAACTATTATCAACCTATCTGATGACGTAGAAGGACATGATTCAGTATGATCATGATTAGAAATCAAATCATTGAACCGATCCCTCCCACTAATCATGTCATCTTCAAGAAACTTAGCATTTCTTGATTCCGCAATCCTAGTTGAATTAGATGGACAATAAAATCTGTATCCCTTTGGGAGGACTGTGCGTATCCAATAAAGAAACCACTAATAGTCCTCGGGTCCAACTTCTTTTCTTGTGGGTTATATATCCGCACCTCAGACGGGCATCCCCAACCACGCATATGTTGCAAACTCGGTTTCCAACCTTTAAATAACTCAAATGGCGTCTTTGGGACAACCTTGGTTGGAACACGGTTTAATATATACGTAGCCATCTTAAGTGCTTCGGCCCACAAAAAACTTAGGAAGTTTTGAGTTGCTAAGCATACTCCGCACCATGTTAATAAGCGTGCAGTTTCTTCTTTCAGCAACACCATTTTGGTCCGGAGAACCAGGCATGGTGTATTGGGCAACAATCCCATGTTCTTGAAGAAACTTAGTAAACAGACCAGGTGCTTACTTTCAGTGTACCTACTATAGTATTCACCACCTCTGTCGGATCTTACTATCTGTATTTGTTTCCCACATTGGTTCTCAACTTCAGCCTTAAAAGACTTGAAGGCATCCAACGCTTCATTCTTATTATGAAACAAATACACATAAGTAAATCGTGAGTAATCATCAATGAAGGTGATGAAATACTTTTGACCTGGCATATCCATATCTGGACAGCAAATGTCAGTATGTATGATTTCCAATATACTTGAACTCCTTTTGGCACCTTTCTTAGACTTGTTCGTCTGCTTTCCCTTAATGCAGTCTATACAAGTCTCGAAATCAGTATAATCAAGAGTACTAAGTACCCCATCATTTACTAATCTCTTTATACGTTCAAGGGAGATATGACCTAATCTCCGATGTCATAACATGGAGGAGTTCTCACCAACACTCGATCTTTTGGAACCAGAGTTAACATGCAATGAGCTATAAGTGGCATTGTTTTGTAAATGTAAACGATAAAGACCATCAGACAATGTACCGTATCCAACACAAGTTGATTTATTGAAAATATCAAAACACTTGTCTCGAAAATTAAAGGAAAAACCCAACGACACAAGTCTAGAAACAGATATCAAGTTCCGGGAGAAACTTGGTACATAAAATGTCTTATTTAAAATCAAAACAAAGCCACTACTTAAAATAAGCTTGCATGTTCCAATGGCTTACACTTGTGACCCCATCTTGTTTCATGATAAGATGGTTCGTTCACTTCCCACCGGCTTCCTTAGATCCTGCATTCCCGGTAAAGAGTTTGCAATGTGGATTGTTGAACCAGAATCAATCCACCAAGTATTAGTGTTAACTTCAGATATATTGGATTCATAACAAACGAATGAGGATAGAATACCTTTCTTCTCGATCCACTTTTTATACTTGATGCAATCTTTCTTCATGTGCCCCTTCTTTTTACAGAAGAAACACTTATGCACCTTCTTTGTGAAAGTTTTCCTTTCCCTTTAGCCTTAGAAGTGGAACCTCGAGATTTGCCAGATTTAGACTTCTCGTGTGTCGTAGCCAGCATGGCACTTTCTCCCATTTCCATTACCAACCTTCCTTCTTCTTGAACACACATGGTCATTAAATTATTTATGGACCATTTTTCCTTATGTGTGTTATAATAAATTTTAAAAGGTCCATACGGTGATGGTAGGATGTACAAAGCATAGTACACAACAAAATCATCCGACATATCTACCCCAAGAGTCTTAAGTTGAGCCACAATGTCCCGCAATTCCATGATGTGCTCACGCACACCTTTGACGGAAGTGAGACGGAGAGAGGAGAATCTCATGATGAGGGTGCTAGCTAAAGCCTTTTCTGAAGTAACGAACTGGTCGTCAATAGACTTGAGCAATGCTTGGACATCCTTATGCTTTTCACTAACGGAACCCTGAATCCCATCAGATATTTTCGCCTTGATGTACATTGTACTGAGCCGATTGGACTTATTACATCGCTCATATAGTGCAATGTCATCTTGGGTACTATCTTCAGCGGGGACCGGTGGTTTCTCGTTATGGATAGCAAAGTCCAAGCCCTTCCACCCTAAACTGAGAAGAACCCTTTCTTTCCAAATTTTGTAGTTGTCACCCCTAAGTTCGGGAACTTCTATGTTCAAATTAGTATGAGTAACGGATTGAGATGCTGTAAAGGTAAAGGTTTGGATTAGAATTTTGAGGCATAGAAATAACTGAATCGCATACATTACCAATGTAAATGATGCATGTCAAAGATCCAAATGCCATAAAAATTGTCTGTGGACTAAATTTTTACGCAAAAGGGACCTTAGATAATTTTAGAATAGAAATGGGTTGGGAACAAGGTTGAATTTCTATTCTCAAAGATAAAGCTACCAAAGACTATATGCCAATACATAATTGCCTGTGGGCTAAATTATGATCATAGTTTGGTATTTTTATCTTAATTAACCATACAAATATAACAAAATTTCCTGTGGGCTGAATTTCATTATATTACATATAATTAATCACAATTTATACCTAAATTTTATGTGATTTGAAAAAGCTTGATATACAATTTTAATTAAATTAAGGATGTTGTGGCTACTCTTTAATTAACAAAATTTGTATTATCACATCGGCATAGATTTAACGAAACAAACTATGCACTCAACATGATAAGCAATTACCAAGTATACTCCCAGGAAAGTTGGTCGAGATAAAACTTGGTTAAATACCGACTCCTTAGACAGAGTAGGATTCCAAGGAACTAGTAGCATATTGGCTATTCTAGTTTTCTTCCCAAGATAATTTTCCCGATTCATGCATTCTCATATCATAGCATAACTGTTTTGAATGGTTTGTTCAAAACTTTGATGTTCACGGTTTGGAAAAAGGCTTTAAGAATAGGTGAACTTTTGATCTTAATGTGTTAATCATCAGGCACTACCGTAGATGTACTAAACCGTATGTACTACCGTAATATGCTAAAGTCCATCCGCCTTCTCCCGCAGCCGCACCACTTCCGATCTAGATCCAGAGGAAGGGAAGTAGCGACATCGTCGGGAACCAGCTTCGCCACCGCAACCTGTCCTCTACGCCGGTCACCGGATAAAATGGCGCACCGACGACCATCTAAAACCGTTACACGATCGCCGGCGAGCGGTCTGATCGGAATCGGATAAGATAAACTCTCCACAACAGCAGGTTCAAATTTTATTTTATTTTTACATTTGTATTTTCGAAAGAAGCTATATCATATGGATTTTGTATATACTTTCCTAAATGCATACACAGTAACATATATCCAAAAATCTTCATATGTAAATTTCTTTAAAAAAAAAAAAACCAAAAACATATACAACAACATTATAGAATTTGTAATCAAACACTACACATCAATATTTGCTTTATTTTGCTGAATATGATTCTTTTGCAAATATAGGCAGTTTGAACAGCTAGGTAGAGATTAATAGGCTCTGATACCAAATGTAAGAAGTAGTAAACATAAACTAACCTCCTGCCATAGTAGTTCTTAGTACTGCCTTGATGTTGCTGTTGTTTGCTGCAATGACTTGGGTGGCAGAGTGTCTCCCACTAATCTCAGGTACAATAAGATGGTGTATATTTTGTCAGAATGACAGTTCTTGAGTAGTGGGGGGACCTAGCTTATATAGCCTATTTTAACCATCAATATAGGCTTGTAACAGTTGTTATGGTAACTGTTACAACTGTTACCATTAGCACTCCTTAATGGCCATTAAGGCCATAATAATCTTGCACCACAACATGGAAAATGTTACAGACTTGCCCCATATGTAGAGCTAGTACTCTTCACCCTGTTTCATGATCTCTCATCTATGGATCAGTGGATCACCCTGTTTCTTGTACTTTTTTGTCATCTTGATTCTTGATCAAGATTCTTGATTCCTTTTTTTTTTTTAATTCTTGATTCTTGGGAACATGGCTGGACTACACAAATTAATCAAAACGATGCCGTTTTGTTCTTGAAATTTGAAATGTAAAATCTAGGGTTGCACACATGTATGGTGTATATATGTATGTATGTATGTATGAAGAGTATTTGATCATGAATGAATCACTAATTATTAATTTTAGTTGAATATTATGATCTTTTATGAACTGTGTTGAAGATCATGTATTAAATTTAATATTTTCAATAGTTGCATAATTTTGTGGCTTACAGTATATATATTTTTGCCTTCTAGTGCATATTGTTATGCCTTATAGACCTTCCAGTGTACATTGTTATGGATGTGGTGATTTTTTAAAAAAAAGATGAGTTAATCTATGAGATTCACAACTTACATTTACACACACACACACACACACACACACACACACACACATACATACACACACACACGGTATTTGTTCAAAAAATTTAATGTGTTTGGTTGGAAATAATGTTAGTTCACTTAGTTGTTCAGCTAGAGGTTGAGGGTTTGATTCCTAAGGGCAAATTATTATGGCCATGTTTGGTTAACAGCGAATCCGCCATTTCTGGCGGATTCGTTGTTTTTTACGGCTTGACCATGTCAAACCGCCAAAAACGTTGTTTGGTTAAGCAGCGATTCGCTCCAAGCCGCTGCTTTTGCAAACGCTGCAAAGTGCAGCGTTTACAGTTGGCGTTTTGGAAAAAAATAAATTTTCCCCAAAACGCCCTTGTTTATATAAACAAATAAATAATTAACTTAATTGAGGAGCCGTTAACGGCTCCTCAATGTTACCCACCCAGATGGGCAACTATTTGTTCAAAGTGGAGCCTTGAGGCTCCTATCCACTCTCACTTTTTCCACGGATGTGGGATTGGGAAAAGTGGGAAAAGAAGAGGGGAGCTCCCTTCTTCTTCTTCTTCCTTTTTTTTTTTTTTATTTTATTATTATTATTATTATTATTATTATTATTATTATTATTATTATTATTATTATTATTATTATGTATAGGTCATTTTACATGTTAACTGCTAATCTAAACAGCTAATTTTACCAAACTCCAAACACTTTTTTACAAACCGCTAATGCAATCCGCTGGTCAACCCCGCTAATACACTCCGTTATCTGATAACCGTTAACATAAACCGCTACCGCTAACCGCTAACCGTTGATAACCAAACAAGCCCTATGTGGATCCAAGCCCACATTTCAAGGTAGACCCAAGTCCAAAGATACACAACTTACATTTTAAAAATTCAAAATTTGTGATAACCCTGTAATGTATTCACAAATTTTAAAAAACTTAGAAACATAATTTAAAAATTGATTCCTAAGCTATAGAAAAATTAACCTAACCCGTTTCTAAATGAACTCGAGACGGGCTGGCCCGTTTTGACAACTCTACCTAAATGTATTGTGCGCCCTGGTCCAAAACGACGTCGTTTTGTACCTTTTCGCGTGTCTGCTGTTAACTCCATAAAAAAAATTAATGTTTCGAATGTACAGAATTGTATAATAGAAAACATAGAATTTTATACTTGAAAATACAGAATTTTATACCTGAAAACACATAATTTTTATAACTGAAAATTTCCATGTTTCGAATGTACAGAATTATATAATAGAAAACACAGAATTGTATACCTGAAAACACAAAATTTTATACCTGAAAACACATAATTTTATACATAAAAACATATAATCTTTTTTAAAATGATAAAATCCCCTGTATTGAATGAACAGAATTTTATACCTGAAAACAGGGAATTTTATAACTGAATACACATACATTTTCGTCGCGTTAATTTCTCACACAACTTAACAAAACGACGTTGTTTTGCGAGGCGCGGGTAAGGCTGAGCAGAATCCGAACAAACCGAAAAAACCGCCCGAACCGCGAACCAACCAAGAGAAACCGAACCGCACCGCTACCCGATTCGCAAAACCGAACCGACAACTAAAACGACGTCGGTTTACGGCATTCGGGTAGGGTGGGTAAAAAATACACCCGATCCGTCCGAATACCCGATTAAAATTAGGGTTGCGTACGTAGATAGCAATACGACGTCGTTTAGGCTTAGTATATATATATGTTGTTACGGAGAACTTCACATCTGCGCAGTCAGTCTCTTGATTCTCTTCTCTTGCTAGGGTTTCCAGACGAGAGCTTCTCTTCTCTCATTCTCTGAGACTCTGAGTTCTCTCTGGTTCTCTGCGCAGTCGCACCTTGCGATTTTAGTCCTCACTCCTCAGTTCTCTCTTCTCTACTAGACAAATACTACCTTCTTTGTAGTCTATACTCTCCTTGTCCGGTTGGTTCTGTTATAGACGACGAAACATTGGTCACTGTGGAAGCCCTGAGGCCCTGACTGGTGTAGTGGTGCTGTGGTGGTCGTGGACGTGGTGCTGTGGTGGACTAGTGGTGTCGTCGAGTCGTCGACTTCCAGTAAACTGAAGGCCTGAAGCCCTCGTTCTCCGGGGTAAACTCGCTGACCCTATTTTTATATATTTGCAGTTCTTAAATTTATTGTGATGTATTATGTTGTCTCTGTGATATTGTAGTGGAAGCACTGACTTTGTTAGTTGTTACTGCAAACCCTAGTTTTGTAAAAATTATTTCTTAAAGTTATTGGCATATTGCTCTGAGTTTATTGCGAATTTGTGATCTATTTTGCGTCTCTGTGATAATGTGGTGGAAGCACTGACTTTTTATTAAAACCCTAGTGTTATAAAATTGATTTCAGAATCTGTGAATGTGTGATATGTTGTGTGACATTCTGGATTTCTGGTGGAAGCACTGACTGTGTGTGATTATGGTTTCTATGATTCTTTGAATTGTGGACTGTGATTAAGTCAATCTGTTGAGAAGTTCCAGATTGTATATCACTTGTCCCTTGTTCAGTTGTTTGTGATGTTATGATACTTGATTATGGTTTCTATGATTCTTTGAATTGTGGACTGTGATTAAGTCAATCTGTTGAGAAGTTCCAGATTGTATATCACTTGTCCCTTGTTTGAGTGTTATAAACTTATAATGTCTCTTAAAGGCTTTAATTGGTGGAAGCCCCATAGAAATTCTTATAATGATGTTGATGAAATGAGCTGTTTTTATGTTATAACAGTCTCTGATTCATCTGGATATTTAAAATATATCCCTGAATCTGGATTTCTTTGTAAGTTTATGGATGTATTCCCTTAATTGTATTTGTATATTTGTAATTTTGTATTGAATAATGCCCTTTAATTAATTATGCATTCCTGTTTAATGATGACACAAAATGTGTCTGATTCTGGAATGCTTATGAATCCTGCTGTGTGTACTGATAGTTCACCATTTTTAGATGGATAATATCAGTATGCCTGGTAGTCAACCTCCCAACTCCTCAATTGATGGACCTTCAGGGGTGGAAGCCCAAACTGTTGAGAATCAACAAAATGAGCAACCTCCTTCTGCTGTTCCAGCCAAGAAGAGGAAACAGGTTGCTTCCAGATCACCAGTGTGGGATCATTTTGAGACAATAAAGGACACTAATAATGTGGTTCTAAAAGGCAAATGCATTTATTGTGCCAAAATTTACCACTGTGAGACAAAAAAATATGGGACTTCTTCCTTAAGAAATCACATGGTTAGCTGTTTGAAAAATCCTCACTCCAAGGAAACTAGGCAGTCCCTGTTAACATTTCAGGCTGTTACATCACTTACAGATGGTCAGCCTACTGTGGGAGAAATAGGGACTTGGGTTTTTAATCAAGAGTCAATAAGGAGGGCCTTGGTTGAAATGATAATCATAAATGAATTGCCCTTTAGGTTTGTGGAGGGAATAGGTTTCAAGATGTTCATAGCTATTGCTTTCCCTAGGTTTATAGTTCCATCCAGGTGGACTATAAGTAGGGACATCCTAGTTGTCTATGATGAGGAGAGACTAAAATTGAAGTCATTTTTAAGGGGAAGTAGTCATAGGGTTAGTATCACTACAGATTCTTGGACATCCATCCAAAGAATTAACTACATGGTAGTTACTGCCCATTTCATTGATTCTGAGTGGAAGCTTCATAAGAAAATCCTTGCATTTGTCCCTGTTACCTCTCACAAAGGTGAATATCTAGCCAAAGCCCTATAAAATTGTTTGCTTGAGTGGGGACTTAGAGATGTGTTTTCTGTGACTGTTGATAATGCCTCATCAAATGACACTGCTATGGGGTTTCTAAAGAAAAAATTGGTGTCTTGGGGATCATCTACTGTGAGGGCAAAGTATCTTCACATGAGATGTATTGCCCATATCTTAAACCTAGTAGTTCAAGATGGTCTTAAGGATTGTGATAGTTCAGTTAAGAAGGTTAGGGAGGTGGTTAGATATGTTAGAAACTCTCCTGCTAGACTCAAGAAGTTCAGGGATTTGGCTGATTGGTTGAGTATTAAACAAAGGTCTTCTTTGTGTTTAGATGTTCCAACCAGATGGAACTCTACCTATTTGATGTTGCAGTCTGCATTAACTTACCAAAAAGTGTTTGAATCTTTGGAGTCAGATTGCTCTTTCAAGTCTGATTTGGGTAATTCAATTCCTGATTTTATGGACTGGGAATCTGTTGGCAGTCTGGTTCAGTTACTGAAGTGTTTTTATGACATGACCATTAGAATTTCTGGTTCTTTATATGTCACCTCAAACACATTTTTTACTGAGATTTCTGATCTTTACTGCCTATTGAAAGGCATGGTGGAAGTTGGTGGGCCAGTTGGTGTGATGGGAAAAAATATGAAGGCAAAATTTGAGAAGTATTGGGGTGATGTTGAAAAAATGAATCTAATGATATTTTTTGCAAACATTCTAGACCCTAGAGACAAGTTAGAGTATATGCCTACTCAGTTTAATCATATGTATGGTGAGGAAAAGGGTAAACCATTCTATGACAAAGTAGTTGCTGGTCTTGCTGAGTTATTTGATGATTATTCTACATATGCCTCTTCTTCTGTCCCTTCTGTGCCTGTGTCTGTACAGCCTACATCTGCCTCTTCTGTTTCTGTTGGGAAGCCACAAGATTTTCTGAAGTCCCAAATTAAAAAGCAAAGATTGGAGTCTGGGGGTAAGAAACAAACTGAGTTGGATATGTACTTGAGTTAGGGAATAGTTGAAGAGGAAGAATCTTTTGATATACTTGGATGGTGGAAGATCAACTCTGCTAGGTTTCCAGTTCTGTCTAAGCTTGCTAGGGATGTCCTAGCCATTCCAATCTCCACTGTAGCCTCAGAATCTGCCTTCAGTACTTCTGGAAGAGTATTGGATCCTTTTAGGAGTTCTTTAACTCCAAAAATTGTGGAAGCATTGGTGTGTACACAAGATTGGCTTAGAATGCAAAATACTCCTTTATGTATTGAGGAGAATCTGGAAGAGTTGGAGAGGTTTGAAAAAGGTATAACTTTTTAGTTTTAACTTTATAATCCTTTATACTTATATTTTAAATTGCTTAAATTGTTAATACACTTAACTTTTGTTGTTTATTTTGCAGAGTTAAGTGGTGATGGTGGAAGTGGAAGGTCTCTTGGTTCTACACTTGCTACAATTCCTGTAATGTTATTATTTACATTACTTGATTTACTTACTTGATTTTATTGCAATCTTTTACAGTATTTGACTGTTTAACTAAATTGCAATCTAATCTCACTTACTATTTTTTGAGCCCACTGTGTTTGACTCAATTACACTGGACATCTGTAAGTCTCAAACTCTGTAAGTATGAAGGCCTGGTAACTTGTACTAAGTTGCTGCCTCAAGTACCTTGGGAATTTGGTAATGTATGGACTATTTTATTCTGTCTGTTCACTTTAAGTTGGCAAGTTTGGCAATGATCAAGCTTCCACATTTAATCTAAAAAGGAAAGGATTAAGTTGGTCAGTTGCTCTATACTTAAGGTATATTGAAGCAATAGGCCCTTAATCCAAATGATATGGAAAAAAATGCTTACTAAGCCAATATTTATATAATCCCTTCTCTGTTTTTCATTTTCTAATGTTTGCTCAGTTGCTTTACTTGCTTACTTGCTTGTGTACTAATTATTTACACTAACTTGTCACAATTCACAGGAAGAAGAATAGGTCTAATTGTCTGAATTCTAAAAGTCTAGGAGTTGCTGAGTTGCTGATTTTGGATGAATTTGTATTTGTGGTGCTTCAGTTTAAAGTTTAAACAGTTGTGTATGTAGTATGTAAATTTGTATGTACTATACTAGCTAGTATGTACTTCTGTAGTTTTTTTGTAGTCTTAGACTCTTAGCCACTGTAGTTTTTTTGGAGTCTTAGACTCTTAGCCACTAAAGAGTTAAGACTTTTAATGTTAGTTAATAGACTACTTAGTAATACTAATTACTAACTTAGTAACTTAGTATTACAGGTATTAGTCTATTACACTATCATTCTATTAATTATTTACTTATTTATTCAATATTTCAGATTTTCAGTTACTTATTATTTTGCTTTTGATTTTAATTTATGAATTTTTTATTTGATTTCAACAATTGTTAATAACCGAAATAATATCGGATATCCGACCAACCCGATCCAAACCGAACAATGATATAATCGACCGGATAAGTCAACAATTTTAAACGGATAGGGTAGTCAAAATACATATTCGAAATCCGATCAGATTAGCCTAACCGTCACCCGATCCGTCCGAATGCACACTCCTAGGCGCGGGGCTCACATTGCTATGTGCGCCCTGGTGCACGGTATAACAATTGGTACATTTTTAATCAAAATATCCAAATTTGGTCATAGTATTATTGTGACATGACCATTCTTGGTCCTCTATCAACAAAATCATTGAAATGTCATTAAATACACTGACATTTTGATCTTTTTCCATACAAAACGAGTTAACCCATTATATTTTTTGTCTATATTTTTTAAAAATCTAAAATTGAAGAACGGAATGTCCTTGTATTTATTGACATTTCAACGATTTTGTTGACGGATGACCAAAATGGTCATGTCACAATAATACTAAGACTAAAGGCGAATGTTATGATAAAATGGGACTAAAAGTTCACTGCCACCTATAAATTTATGACTAAAAACGGAATTAACTCTTCTTTTTTAATTATATATATATATATATATATATATATATATATATATATATATATATATATATATATATATATATATATATATATATATATATATATATATATAACGTATTCAATTTACGTTAGATTAATCTTAAGTCCTCAGAGCCATGCCCAAAAGCCACTAGAAGAGGTAAATTGCGCGTTGTCCCGTCAATCCATAAGTTACACTCGGTGCGCAACGGCACAAGGCCCTGTTTGGTATATAGCTTATCAGTTAATTTTGGCTTGTTTGACCACTATTAGCTGTTTGACCAAGTCAAACAACCAATATGAGTGTTTGATTAATCAGTTTTTTTGTAACAACTTATTGCTCCAAAACGCTAAAATTCAAAAAGCTGGTCAAAGAGCTTTTTTTATTATCTCTTAAAAAATAAATTATTTTCTCCAAAACACATCCAAATAATAATAATAATAATAATAATAATAATAATAATAATAATAATAATAATAATAATAAAACAAGACTATGTAGACAGGTTCAACAATCCCATCTCTCAGTCTCGTTACCCCCATTGTCTCTTCACGGTACTAGGCAACAGGGTGTTTGTGCCCGTCGACGGGGCTCATAAGCCGATTGCCTAGTACTATGAGTCTATGATGGTAATTAGCAACGGAGCATGTGATTATTGAGTAGTGCTCACAAGCTTAGGAAGCCCGTGAACATATATTTATTTAAATTGTATAATAATAATAATAATAATAATAATAATAATAATAATAATAATAATAATAATAATAATAATTTTATTTGCCAGAAGTATCCAACCATTATTTTATTTTATTTATTATTATTAATTTTAATAAATAAAGACAAGGTTCTTTTAAAAAACTAAAAAATATATTTTAAAAAAAAAGACACTTGAAAATAATTTTATGTACAAAATTGACCCGTCAAATTTTTAAAAATAATTTTATAAACTTGCGAGAAATTTTCTAAATATACAAAATAATTTAGCGTACTTAATTGACCCTACTGAAATTTGTTAAAAATAATTTTATAAACTCTTGAGAACTTTTCTAAATATAGAAAATAATTTTATGTATTAAAATGACCCTTCTTAAATTTGTAAAAAATAATTTTTTAAACTCTCGAGAAACTTTCTAAATATAGAAAATTCATTTTGGTACTAAATTAACCCTTCCGAAATTTGTAAAAAATAATTATATAAACACTCGAGAAAATTTCTAAATATAGAAAATAACTTTAGGAAAAAAATTGACACTTCTAAAAATTTGTAAAAATAATTTTATATGATGTAGAGAACCTTTCAAAATATTGAAAATAATTGTATCTGTTGGAAAAATTAGCTTAAAATGGCATATTAAGTGGCTATTTTGTGGTACAATTATCAGTGGGGTCCACTTCCGATTTGGGTCGGGTCAAAGTGGATTCGGGTTCTTCGTAGTAAGACGAAGAGATTGATATATTGTACGCTCAAAACGGATAATGGGTGAATGAGATATTGATTCTCAAGGTAGACCGATTTGAGTTGGGAAATGAAGGGAACAAAGTGAACTTTGTCCCACATTGGTTTGGAAAGAAGATTTGCCCCCCTTATATACAAGAGCTCTTTTGAAGCTTGTAGAATTGTGTAGCATAGAGGCTCTCTCGCGCGGGGGGAGGGGGGGCAAATCAAAATCCAACTAGAGGAGATCGAAAAGGCTTAATTCAAGCCCGAGCTCGCCGGCACCTGCGGGCACGAATGTCGTCCGGAAATTGGCTGGCCTTGCGGGCATAAGTTATGCCAAACTTTGGTATCATAACCGATACTCCCGTGCTACAAAGAGCAAGAGAGGTTGTGGTGCACCGAGAGCACAACTCTCGTGCATCTGTGACCACGAGAAGTGTACCCTCGGGTTACACCACAGCAAGCATGAGAGATGTATTATCGTGTTGCCTGATCCGTGTGCTCTCGTGTAAACCTGCACCCCAACGCTCTCGTGCTACAAAGAGCAAGAGAGGTTGTGGTGCACCGAGAGCACAACTCTCGTGCATCTGTGACCACGAGAAGTGTACCCTCGGGTTGCACCACAGCAAGCACGAGAGATGTACTCTCGTGTTGCCTGATCCGTGTGCTCTCGTGTGAACCTGCACCCCAACGGTCTGAAACCCGAAAGTTCAGCCTATTGTACAGATTAAACTCATCTGTTACGAATTTAATATTGTTTTAATTCCAATTTTAAATTCTGAGTTTAATCCTACTTAGTGGGTGACTGTTACAGATGTTACACAATTGGTTTTAATACCAATTTAATGGCCATGTTGAATGCTAGCACTCCAACATCCCTATATAAAGAGAGGTAGAGCAGTAGCATTTTATACAGTACACGAAACTAAGGAATTCCAGTACAGTTTTGCTTCAAAACTTCTGCTTCTACTCTCTTCTTTACCCAGCAGTGTTCTTTCTCTTGCTTTGTTTGCCGGGTTCCTTGTTTAGGTGCTTAAACAAGGAATCGTAGCACGTTTTATCCTAGGAAACCTAGGCTACAACGCTCCTAGCACTTGTGGGAGGTAGCAAATAAGGGTTTAAGGAAAAGAACTTTGTGTTCAAACTCGTGCTAAACCTATATCCAAACACTCCAGCTTTCTGTTTTTCCCATATAATAATAATTTTTTCTATAGAATTATTATTTTGGAATTTTTCAACCATATTACCCAACAGTATCAAACTTGTAAAGCCTTAACTTGTTAAACAGGTAAATTTAGACTCAATTAAACAATTTGATTGATTTAGAATATCTGAAATGAAATTTTTTTACTTAAAAAGATTTAATTGCACTATTCAATTTACTCTGGGTCAATTTGATTCTGACAGTTGTATAATAGAAAACCATGGATAACCTTCACCTCTGATAGCAAATAATTTGTCCACATTTGTTAGAAATAATTTTTTTCATATTAATTCTCTCTGTACGACTCTGTTTGGTAGAGCTTATTTAAGAGCTTATAGCTTATTTTAAGCTACTAATTAGCTATAAGCTCTGTTTGGTAATGCTCCCAAAATAAGCTCCTAGCTTAAAATAAGAGCTTATTTTGGAACGCTACCTTAGGTAGCGTTTCAAAATAAGCTCCTAGCTTCTTAACTTTTTTTCCATCTTTATCCTTATTATTTTAAAGAAATGACATAATTTACCCTTCCTAATTAAAATCATTTTCTCTTCTCCTTTATCCGCAATTATTATTATTATTATTATTATTATTATTATTATTATTATTGAAGAGATTATTATTATTATTATTATTATTATTATTATTATTATTATTATTATTATTATTATTATTATGAGATTTGTAACAATATTGCTACTTCATTATGAGATGCTAGATAATGATTATGCTAATAGTTTTATTTTAAAATGTTAAATTTTAATAAGTAAACAAAGTAATTTAAATTTTATGAAGATGTCCTTTTTAGTCTTTTTACATTTATCAACTTATCAAAAAGCTAATTTTACCGAACACTTTCAATCATAACAGCTAGCTTAATAGTTCTTCAGTTTTCAGCTCCGAGCTTATAACTTTTCAGTTTTCAGCTCCTAGCTTATAGCTTTTCAGCTAGGTTTGCCAAACAGAGCCTACATGACTGGTGAAACTGATTAAAGGTTGGTTGTTATTCGTGGAAAAATATAAAATAAATATCACACTTGTTATACAATTTAAAATTTACAAATAAGTAAATTGTATATATACTAATGCAAATTCACATTCATTATATTCTCTTATTTTCATTTTGTGCGATATCAAATTAAACATTTCACTAAGGATAATCTGAATCCATTTTGACACAATCAAAATCGGGGTAGATTCATTAAAAATTACATCACTGAATGATAACTTTAAATGTCATTTTAGACTAATTTTTTTCAACGCAAGATATAGTATGAAGTTGGGAGACTTGTGTTATCAAAAATAAAAATAATTTAACATAGGCTGACTTAAAGGTCATGATGGAAGACAACAGTATAGGCATTCAAACCCCACTGGAAGCATGTATGAGAAAAAAGTCCAAAAGATGCTGGATTGAATCCCTTGTGCGCACATAAAAACTAAGATTTAACCGATGGACTGATTAGATGACTCGCGATTTACCTCTACAGAGGTATTACCTAAGTTTAATAAAAAACAAAATAAAAATAATTTTTTTCCATTAAAAATGATGAGTCAGGCGAAAGAGGTTGCTTTATACGGAATACTTTTTGTCTTTTGCAAAATCAACGTTGATTCTCCCCCATCCCCATACTCTATCCGTACAGTCCCTGCACTCCATATTCTTCACGCATAACGCATTTACCCTACCCAACTCGATCTCTCACAGCATAATCCACAGAGAGAAAATGAGCGATAACATTCATGGAGGAGGAAGCTGCATAACCAGCTTCATCGACAGGGGTTCGGTGGAGAGCCATCGCTATTTCCTTGCCCGCCGCACATTGCTTGAAATGCTCAGAGATCGAGGCTACGATGTTCCCGACTCCGAGCTCCGCCGCTCCCTCTCCGACTTCCGCTCCTCCTTTGGCGACCGGCCGGAACTTGACCGCCTCCGTTTCTCCACTCATCGCACAACCTGCCCAACTAAAAAGGTATACATACAGCCTCGTTTGTGTCCCACTCACTCCCACCACAGTGTATGTATATCACTCTTTACATATATCTTAGTTGCGATTTGAGCGTCTAATCCTCTGATTTTGTGTGTGTTTTGGTGTAAAAATCTTAGGCGTGTTCAACTACCAGAAAATTTTGGAAATTTGTAGAAAAAAAAAAAAAGGAAATGAGAATGAAAATATGATCCATCACTCTATCTAAAATGTTTTTGAAAATTTCAACCATAATGATTATTTTTTGTTTTTTTTTTTCTTTTCTTTTTGTGATTTTGCTATAAATTAAGAGGCGTTTGATAAATAGCTGTTAGTTGATTGAGTTAGTGAATTAAATTTTACTAGTTAATAGCATTGACTCGATGTAGAAAAGTGTTTATAAATGGCTGATTACGTGCCAAATCACTTTCTCAAAAATTTGATTGAAAAGACAGGTTTGAACAGCTTTTTTAATTTTAGCATTTTGAGACAATATGTTTTATAAAAGCTAATTAATCAAACACTCATATTGATTGTTTAGTCATACAGCTAATAGTGGTCAAATAAAACAATATTGACTGATAAGCTAACTATGTTACCAAAAAGAGCCTAAATCTTCATATTGAATTGTCTGTTTTCTTGTAGATATTGGTTATCTTTTGTGGAACAGAGGAGATCCGGAAGAAAGTTATTGTTGGTATTTTGCTTCAAATTGTGAACAAAGAGAGCTTGGAAAAGGTGATCTTGGTCCTGCAAAGCAAGATGAATTCCCATGCTAAGAAGGTTGTGGATGAGTATCCTGTCAAAGTTGAGACCTTTCAAGTAAGTGATCGAGCTGCATGCTACTCATAGGAATAAAATTTTTATAAAATGTATATTTGTTTCGAGATTCACATACCCAACTCGAGTTGAATTTAAGTTTATAATTTTTCAAATGTCAAAATAATTTACCTCTGTGACATATATTAATTGCACGACTTTGTTCTATGCTATTTAGAGCATCTCCAATGTGAGAGAAGGGTTGGAGGATAGAATATTTATTCTCCGAAAAATAAAAGTCATAGGCATGTAGCGCGTGCAAGCATGCACTACTGATATGCATGCACACTCCATTAGGATGGGGGACAGTTGTCTCCAACCTTCATTTTAAAAAAAAAAATCTCTACTCAACGGTCATATATGACTATTAAAAAAGAAAAAATGAATTAATTAAAATTCTTTCCTCCTCAATAGTCACTTGACCGTTGAAGATTCTTTAAAAAAAAAAAAAAAAAAAAAAACAATCATCTCTATATATACCCTCTCTCAAATTTTCATAACACTTCTATTTGCTCTCAAAATTCCTCATACATTTCTATTTCCTCTCAATATGTCTTCAAATAAAGAAGAAGAAAATTCAAATCCTCAAAAAAATCCCAATTGAAATTATCCATATCCACATCCAATTATCAATATCCATATTCTCCTCCACCTCCTAACTACGGAAGAACATCTTTCAAAAAGGTTTGAGATAAAATTTCATGTTTTATTTTATTTTATTTATGTTTTCAAATATTATGTTCGTATTTGAATTTAATGTACTTCAAAATTTTTAATGTGATTTTATGTGTTTCAGTTAAATAATTGAAATTTTATTTTTTTCGTTCGAAAATTATGTGTATTTATTTTAAACTTATTTGGATTTAAAATCAAACTTTGAAATTATAATTATATGAAAGTGAATAAAGTAATAGATGACAGGAGAGCGTAGGGCACAAAATAGAGAGAAAAAGGTAGAATGATAGGAGAGAAAATAAGGGAAGGAATTATACGGGTGTGAAACAATTGGGCTCACAAAATGAGGAGAAAATGAGAGAAATGTTGTGAATTCCTTTATAGACAGATTGTAATGTTTCATATAAATTTGGACTTAAAACGCCTATGTATAAACAAATGAAAACTGTGTTTGATTGAAGTTGAACATTAGGTATGACTACCATGACTTTAAGCAATCATTATTCCATAGACCATGATCCACAAATTTGTGTGAACCATAAATAAAAAGTTCATTTTTAATATACTAAAAGTACATGATTTGTATACATAAAATACATTATTTGAAGTACACAATTTTTTATATATTATCAAATAATGTACATTCTATACACAAATAATGTACTTTCAGTATATTAAAAATGTATATCTGTTTTCTCATCATCTATCCTGTTTGTTTAGATTACTGACTTGCTGATCAATGTCACGAAGCACATCGCGCAGCCAGAGCATGAGATATTGACTGCTGAGGAGAAGGCAAAGCTCCTGAAGGCATACAACATTGAAGAGAATCAGGTTTTAGCTCATACCAAGTCATGCTTACAATAATCTCTCTCTCTCTCATGGTTTGTATATTATGTTCAGATGCCTAGGATGCATCAAACTGATGCAATTGCAAGGTACTCTGGGCTTAAGAAGGGTCAGGTGGTGAAGTTTACTCATCAAGTCCCTCCAACTGGTTCAGCTGTCACTTACCGTTGTGTTGTGTGACGACGCCATCTTCTGTGGTTACAACAGTGAACTCTTATCGTCATTTTCATAGACAAAACCTGTTATTGTCCCTTCCTGACAACAACAAATTTAAATGGGAAATACATGTATGAAGACACGGTCCAAAATGACTCTCTGTAATTTTCAAGACAGCTTATTGATGGTTTAAAATAGCCTAACAGTAATTGCTTTGTACTTAATCAGTCTGCTCGTTTCGTCTTTTTCTTCTATGATCATGCATGAGTGTTGTCTAGTCGGTTGGCGATGTAAGAGGAGCTTTTCATTACTACAGAAATCTGTCAGCAATGAAGAGAAGCCAGTTACCGTATTTGGATGAACTGGGAAATGTGATAGCTTCATCAAGAGGATTCAACCCCAATACTCCACCATCTGCAGTTTCATTGTCTGATGCATATTGGATGTCTCTAAACACGGGTCATTCTTGGGTTCTTGCCTTTTCACAGAGGAAGCTAGAAGGGGGAGAGATTTCACAGCTCTGGGGTACTCTCTACCTGGCAAAGCTCAATGAACTAGATGGGTTGCCTTCACAATAGAACTCTTCTGATAATTGTTGATGAAACAGCAAATGAGCAACACCACGGTCTATTAGATTTGTTTCAGTCTCCACTTTATTGTTGTTGATGTCTTCATTGTTGACAATTGATGTGTTGCTGTCCGTGTTCATGCCGTTTGTGTTGTTACCATACTGCCTCTGTTTAGCATTCTCAGCCAGTCGAAAGAAGCTGTCTCGGATATTGACTTTCACGCGGGTATCCAACTGAAGAAGAAACATCATTTGTTGAGCAATGAATGCTTAGACCAGAAAAAAAAAAAAAAAAAAAAAAAAAAAAAAAAAAAAAAAAAAAAAAAACTCATAATATCTAACACAGTACAAACCTTTTGAATGATTTCCCAAAGCTGATAAAGTATTGGGTCCTTCACTGGATGATCATCAGCTGCAATGTTAACAATATTAGAATCATTCCGTTCTAATTGTGACTTTCCTTCGACAAAGAAATTCCCACGTGCCACCACAGAATGGTCTGTGGATACTGCTTGATCAGAAAACTGCTGCTGCACCTTCTGGATTGCGAGCATCGGTCTCATTTGTTGCTGTTTCCTTAATCTTTCAACTTTCGTCTTTCGGGTCATTGCCAAACCATCCATGGGTCTACCTGATGACATCTTTAAAGCATTTGAACGGTAAGGAGCAGAGGCATAACTGCTGCAAGGGACTGATTGTTGGTAAACTTGTTTATCACGGAACTGTGACAAACCAGGCATGCTATACTGACTAGCAAAGTCCATGGATACAGAAGAAGCCAACTCAGAACCTGGATATGGCATAGACCCAGTATTGTAGTGAAGCTGCATTGGCTGAGGAAGGAGAACAGATGGATATGGGGTAGACTTGGAATTATAGCGAGACTGCACTGGTTGAGGAAAGGCGACAGATGGACACGGTTGGTTCATTGATATATAGTGATTGTTAAGTTTATCAAAGGAAATTGGTTGGTATCTGAATAAATCCTGAAATTGATTAGCTTCATGATCTTCTTTTGATTTAGAATGAGCTTCGAAGAATACTTCGTCCAAGGATGAATCAGGCATTGCAGCAAAACCAGTGTCAAGCTCCATACTGAATGCTGGTGCTTTCCCGCCAAACTCCAAATCTATCTGTTGAAGAATCAAAGCCAACATACAAAGAATATCAAGTCTTAGATAAAACTTTCAAAATGTTTTAATGACTAAAAAGAAAAGCATACATAATTACTCATTTTGTAAACCTAAAAGCTTGAAACTCTATTATGCGTAATTTTATACCTTTTCCTTTATAAAGGGTTCGGGAAATGCTTGTGAAGAAATATTTGGTGTGATGAAATCATTCATGTTTTCACAGCCTCTGGTCGAAAGCTGGTTGTGTAATAGCTGAGTACTCGGAAGGCTTGTCTGGCAAAAATCTGGATTATAATTGCTGCAAAACATGACTCGTGAGGATGTATGATCAAATGGAGAGAGCACAAAGTAGGCCAATGTAACATTAACCACAAGATAGTATGAATGCGTAATACGCAATGTTTTACATTACCTAAGGATCGTATCAAGATCATCAAGAATTTCCATATTAGATACGTTCCCATCCAGCTTCTGAAAAAACCCCGAATCAGAGTCCAGTTCACCTGTTCTATCTGCCAAAGTGAATGTAAAACAAACTTCAGAAATTTGTTTCTATATAATATCCCATCTCATTTGCAGAAAATAGAGGTACAAACTACAAACCAAGAGTTCCTGCTGCATTGTCAGATTCTAAAGCACACGATAAATCCTGGTCGGTTTTTGACATGTAAAGATCGGGCCATGAGTCCACCATGAACGGTGATGCAGGAAGAGCTTCATTTGCAGCATGCTTAGTGTTATGTAAATCAAATGATTTCTTCTTGTCAGAAGGTTTGAGATTTGAAGCTTTTTCATCGTTTTGATTTATGATGACTTCTCCCTCTGCAGATGGAACATTTCTGTCACTTTGAAACGGATATGGAACAACATGATCCCCACTATCACCATTGTCACCCTCCATTAAATCTCTTAACTGATCCAAAAAAAAAATAAAAAATAAAAAATCAATTGATTAACTCCGTAATATCTTCTGATACACACTTCAATTCAAAACTCTAGTAGTGATTTCAAACAGAATCCATAGCAACAAACTGATCATCTTGCTCCCCGTCAGATTAACTCAGAAAATATGACATATAATCCATAATTTCGATCCAATTCAGATTTTTCTCCGAAATAAGACTAAGAAATTGAAGGATTTAAAAAAAAATAAAAATTATAAACTACAACAATCAAATTAAAGAGCATCTGCTCTGCCGTTGTTCCTTGATCTTCACGGAGACCGAACAAAAGCGAAGCAAACAGGGAATAGCAGAATACCTGTTCGTCGTTCCAATCAAGCGGAGACGAAAACGAACAGCCGAATGAATTATCAGCTCCAAATTGAAAGACCTCACCGGGGCGCACCGGCGATTCTTTGCCGCTCAACGGCGAATCAACGACTGAACGCTTCCAATGCAGGGAGTTACCGTAATCATCCATGGAAAATCCTCGCCGGAGATTAGCACGGAGGGAAGTTTTGGCGGGTGATTGCAACAGAGTGTACAGAGAAAACTAAGGTGGCGTGGGGTTTAAAGAGTGGCAGTGGTGGGCCTAAAAACCAATATGAAATATGTGAGAAAAGCTCATGGAAGTTTGAAAGTGCTTTTTATCGAAATATGTAATTCCAGTAAAAAAAAAAAAAACTTTTTTCCTTTTTTTATGTAACGTATTGTCGTATTGAAAGAATTTTATAAAGAGTAACGCTAGATTCATTTTTGCTTTTTTTTTTTTTTTCTTAAAAGGTTAAATTTCTAACTTTATATTTTCGTTTTTTCTTTAATGTAGCTGAATGCCTGAATGACGGTAAATATAATAGATTTTTAACTTGAGAAAATGTAGATTAGAGTTAAATTGTCGTTTTTTGAAAAAAAAAATGATAAATCACAATAGTTGAACTCAAAATAATCGAATATCAAAATTGATACTTCTCTTATTCTATTTTACATGCCTTACTATTTTCTTTTGTTAGTAATAATTTCTTATAATTATTAATTTTAAGTTGTATACGTATTATATCCCAAAAATATAAAAAATGAAAAGCAAGGGTTCTAAGAAAATAAATAAAATGTTTTAAGAGATGATCTTTTGTGAGATCGGATCTTAATTCTTGAGAACATATTGGATGTAATAAAGGTGAGTATATATTTGTAATATTTTTCTCATCATTCAAAAAATAAAAATGAAAATATACTTATTATTAATTAAATACAAGTGAAACCAATTACATATTGTGAAGATAAAATAACGAGGGAATGTAACATTAATTTTTGAAAAATCACATTTTTTTAAGTGATGTCAAACACAAATATGGCATTTATTTCAAAACAAATAGATTATAAAATGATTTTAAATGAGTATATGTTAAAAAATATAATATGACATAAAATGTGGCGGTGGAGGTATAGTTGGTTAATGCTATATGTCCTTATATTTATCACTCATAACAAAATCGCTCTCTAATGTGACAAGCTTTAATATGTTGATGTTCGCACGAGTTTAACTCAATAGTTCAGTAGACAGTATTTGAAAGAAGAGTTCAATGTTTGAATTTTGGCAGACTGTGTGGGGATTATGTCTAAAATGGACAGATCGCTTGTGCGCACCAGCATTTGGTCTTGTCTGCTGAGTCATTAAGTTACCGTGATTTACATCCTCCCAAATGTTCTGTCAGGTCGAATAGTGGAGAGCCCTTGGAGTGGGGATTCAACCTTGGGAGAAACTTTAACAGAGCATTTGGTTGGAGGGAATTTAAATTCCATTCCCACTTAATTCTCACCTAATTGCAATTCTATCATTTTCATGGAATTAAAATCTCATGCGCTCCTTTGGGATTTTAATTCCATGGATTTTAGGAAGAAAAAAATATAATGATGAGACAAAATTACATTCTCATTTTTTAATCTAAAATTGATGCCTGACAACAACAATGTGCATTTTGGACTTTATACTACTTATTTCCATTCAATTTTCATCTATACCAAACATTAGAATTGAAATTTCCAATAATTTTATTCCTGTAAACCAAACACTGAAATTTAAATTCTCACTTTATTCACAATAATTCATCTCCTATAGAATTGCAATTTCTTTCCCACGTAATTTTCTCCCGCCAACAAAACGCCCCGTAATATGTTGACATTTGGAAAAAAAAAAAAAAAAAAAAAAAAACTTATTAAAAATTACCATGCAGTAATTTTTGGTGTGAGTAATAAATTTAGGAGAAGTTAGCATTTTCCGTTACAGTTACGTAAAGGCTTTGAAATGTGTATAGTGATGTTTATTAGTGGCTAACAAGTGTCGGTTAAATAGCTGAGCTGTCAAATTTGTCAAATTTATTTACAGACCCTTCCCAAGTGTTTTTCGTGGCTCATAACTGCCGCTTCAATTGTTGAGGTGTCATATACTATGTCAATTTTATGTATAAACCCTTCAACTTTGCCTTTATTACATTTCCATCCACCTTAACTTTTTTATACTTGGAAAGTGTGCGATTTGCTCGATTCTTTAAAGCAAGCATTGATTAATCAAGCAATTCTTGCTATAAATTAATTAATCAATATCTTACATGTTTAGAAAGAATATATTTGTAGTTTGTACAATTGCTTTAAATTAAATTTAATTAAATTATTAGTTAGTCATAAATAACTCGGAATTAATTCTAAATTATTCGTTCGTAAGTTTTGCTAAGGGAATTAAATAGATTTTTTTTTTCATTTTTGTTCCATGTAACTGATGTATTCATTTAGACAATTTATGATCTAGTTGTATTAATATACACAACATTTGTCATTTTCCTCGATTATATTTATATATTCCATTTTCCTCGATTATATTTATATATCATTTTTCTCGACATTTGACCCTATATGTTGAGCCATTAAGTCACCGTAATTTACATCTTTCCAAATGCTCTGTCGGGCTGAGATGTAGGGGTTTTGAAGTTTGATAGGAAATAAATTTTATAAATTACAATATGACATTAACATGTTGTATAGTCATATTACACTATCTTACTAAAGCCACTCTCTAACGTGTAATAGGGTGGTTTGTTTTTTTGTTTTTTTTTTGTTTTTGTTTTTGTTTTTGTTTTTTTGTTTTTTTGTTTTTTTGTTTTTTTTTTTTTTTACAATTGATTATTGCATAAACACTTTATTAACTTGTAATAGAATTAGCCAACGTAAGACAACTAATAAAATTAAATATGCATTAAAAAAAAAAAATTATAGATGAATAGATACTCAGTGCCGGATCCAGAAAATCATCTGAGTGGGGGTGAATATTAAATGACGTTAGAAATGTCAATGACAAAATATCAAACAACCATAATATGGTTAAAATACAAAATACATTATAAATTACAATATACTTATGAGAAAATATGAAACATTATCAATTAGATAAAATAATTTGAATAATATATTCATAAATACTTTAAATTTTAATCTATTTTAGTTAGACCGATTTTTCTAAACTAATTCGAATACAAATACTACATTAATTAAATAATTTATAAAAACTAGACTAAAATAGCATTTAATTTGTTAATTAAATGATTCATAAAAAGTAGACTAAAAATATTTAATTTATCTTGTGAAAAAATGAAAGAGAGAAGATAATTAAAAGTGTTGCTAATGAGATTTGAACCCATAACATAAGCCTTTTATAACATAAAATTTAAAATTCAACCAACTAAGCTACTCAAACTACTAATATTTTCAACATAAATATAGATTTTAGGGAAAATGGAACTTTTTCCCCCTGTGTTATATACTTATAGCACTTTTTCCCCCTATATTATTTAAGTGGCAATTTTCCCCCCTAATATATTAAATGGACATATTTACCCTTAAAATAAATATTTCCTTTATTTTACTTCTCCAACAAATTATAACCACAATTTGAAAAAATAAAATACATTAATTGTTGAATTTAGAATACTTTAAAAATAAAAAAAATAAAATTTTAAAATAATGTTTGAACCAACAGTTCAAATTGGATCCGAAATTGTGAAACAACGATTCAAAATAAAAACCAAATCGCGATTATATATACTTATATGTGAGAGTCAATATAAATGCGAAAAAAACATACACTATTTGCAAATATTATAATTCTAATTTTAAGCTATTGCTAGTAGTTGTTCCGATTTGAACCTCTGGTTCACGGTTCAGAATCTATTTTTTTCCACTTCACAATTTTAATAAACGGAAACCCAAATATTGGGTTATGTTATGAATCATAACCGATTTTTTTTTTATTTGATTGCTATAGTGTTCGGTTCAGTTCGAACCGAACCGTGGCCATCCCTACGTATAAACAATAATTTGTTGAACAAGAGAAATAAATAAAATATGTATTTAAGGGTAAAAATGTCTATTTAATATTATCAGGGGGAAAAACCGCCACTTTTATAATAATTGAGGGGGCAAATGTGGATGCATGAATAACTCAGGGGGAAAAAGTACTATAAGCATATAACATAGGGGGAAAAAGTGCCATTTTCCCTAGATTTTATATAATATTTCATGCTATCAGTTGCACCCGCTGCCCCGCACTGAGTCCGCCCCTGCAGATACTATAATGTAATAGAGTTAGTAGTTTTCAAAGAAAAGAAGAAAATTATAGATAATCTCATGTTAGTAAAATATATATATATATATATATATATATATATATATATATATATATATATATATATATTTATATATATTAAGGGTGATTTTAATAACAAAAATAAAAATTAAAAAAATAAAATAAAATTGATGTATCTAAATACTGAGTATACATGTTTGTTTAATGGGTAAAGCAATAAAGCATTAAAGGATGGAACCATAACCGTTCAAATTACACATGGATAGGCATATATCAATGTCTTGCATCTTTTGGGCAATTTGTGTGATTATTCAAAAAATGAAGGACAAAATTTAAAAGTTGGAAGTTAAATCGGGTTGGAGCGGGTATGGCGGGAGATGGTCGTTTTCATGGGGTCCCAAAACCGAATTCAATGATTTGTGACCACAAAAGAGATTTACTAATTACACTATTTAGCATGGGCGCATAATACCCTATTCTTCGAGGATTAGGGTATTCAAAGCATATAAGGATGTTTTATGTAACCTACTAGAGCGTTGATTTTATAAATATAAGGTTTCAAGTTTTAAATATAAAGTTTCAAATTTTACTCGTAGAGGAGATGCGTTTAACATTCCATTTTTAATGGGAGCGGCATATGAACCTTTTTTGTTTGATCTCGTCAACTATGATTTTATGTGATAAGGAGTGACAGTTTGTGAGTGGTAAAAGTAAGGGTGTCTATAAGAATATTTACGAAGCCTATTTATAAATTATAATACATTGTTTTTTAAAATATTTTATTTATGCTCAAAACATTATTTTCCGATTATAAACGTAGCATACGTCTACTAAGTATTCACATACTTCTTTGTCATTTAATATTTTAATTATTAGAAAAAAACATGTAAGGTATTTTATGGGCGACGTGTAGCACGCCACCAATTAAACTCCTTTGTAGAAATCACACAATGCATCTTTTTTTCTCACTCTCTCTCCAAATGTTTCATATTGGAATTGACGTTAGAGCAAACCCATTGGTTTGTTTTTTTTCTTTGAGGTTTTGTTAAACATAGCATAGCCAACAATGATGGAGAGTGAGTGAGAGGGAAAGAGAGAGAAAAGAGAAATTGACCTGACGCACCTAGAGGTGGCATTTCAGAATTGACGCACCTAAAGTGTTGAAACCAAATGGTTTCATTTTTTCAAAATCGAAAAAACCTAATTCAAATCGCAATGCCCACCTCTAGACACATCAATGGATGTGCACATTTTGGGAATGCAACTTTTTTGTTGTTGTTGTTGTTTTTTTTTTCCCTTAAACTCTCAAAATTGTGTCCAAACCCCTCTCTTGTAGAAAACGCCACCCCCTTTCTCTCATCTCTCTTTCACTTGGAAAATAAACTTGTGAAAAATGACTTTAAAAAAAAAAAAACAAACAATAGTGATGCTCTTAGGTGCAAGCATATTCTACATTAATTCTTTCCCAAGTCAATTTTTATTTGAGTTAAGTTCCTTCGCCATTTATTACTCAAATTGTTAGAGTTTTATTGCACTTCATTTGTAAATTTTACTCCTAACATCCACTTTAGCGTTACTTTTTTGTTTTGTTAGTGTGGTTGATCAATTCATAAATAATCAAATAAATATAAATAATTTCATTACCAATTTCAGAACGCAGAAGGTACACATTAGGAACTAAATTTGAGTATGAATTTTTCTTTTGCTTTGTGATGCTCAAATTTAGCTTAAACTTTTGTTTTAGTTCTTTGACTATTACAATTTTATATTTTCATTTTTGATTATCAAATTCAAAAACCGACTAGACTTAATTATCATCCATTAAACAAAATGTCTCATCTAGTATTAAAATTTAAAATGTATCAACTTTTATCTTTCATTTTCAATAATTTAATTGATAATTACAAGTGAAAAACACAACTATTGAAAGATCAAAATTAGAATTACATTAGGAAAAATTCATTTACACATATTACTTTATTTGTAAGATTCAAATATAAAATTTGAGGAGACTTAAAAAAGGAAACAATCCTTTTATTTAATTCATGGATAGTTGGAGCAATAATGTGTGGTCTAGGCGTCATAGCACATTAATACAGACCGAATTTGGGCCGCTAATTTCATAGACGTTAAGAATGAGTAAATTAAATTAAATTAAATTTATTACCAAAATAAACAGATAGCATTGAGTAAGGTTGTCAAGTCCACCAAGGAACAATTTGCAATTTCCTACTATATCAACACTTACCATATTCTTTGTGGAGTTTTCAGTTTTGTCCACAAAAATCAAAATAAAAATTTTCCCAATTTTGATCACATCATATTTGTTGAACGCACCAAACATTTATTGAATGCTATGTTTGGCATTTTTAATGGAGATAGCGATATGATGATGCGATTCGAACTAAAAAGTGTAACTACTCATTATTGTACTATACTCAATTCGATGTTATTATGGGGTTAGTTTAGAAACTCCACAAATAATTTCTTGAAAGTTATTTTCCACACTTTTTAATGTTTGACCAAGTCAAAAAAAAAAAAAAAAAAAAGAATTCTCATCATAAGAAAAAAAATATTCATTTTGATGAAAAATGGCTTTCAAAAATTTTATTTGGAAGAAACTTTTCAAATCTCTCACACACTCGACTTTCTCTTTTTACCTATTTCTTATTGGTGCCAAATGATTAGAATAATCTGTCACCTATCTAGTTACTTATTCGACTGGACAAACAATTGTTATATCGTGCACCAGGGCGCACAATGCATTGTGCACTCTAAAAATTTCATGTTTCGTATGTACATAATTGTATAGTATAATACACATAAACTCTTAACATAATACACATAATTTTTACATAATATATAATAACATAAACTTTTAATATAATACACATGAACTCTTAATATAATACACATAAACTCTTAAAGTAATATACATAAACTCTTAACGTAATACACATAAACCATCAACATGATCAAGGACGGAGCCAGTGGGGGGGGGGGGGGGGGGGGGGGGGCAGCTGCCCCCCTCACCCCATCCCCACCCTATATATAACATTTGTATGTATATATGTATATATAGTACACGTTTCAGTATTAGTATAAAAAATAGATAAATGTTAATAAGAAGTGAGTTAGATTAGTTAACAAAGCATGTGTTTAGTTATAATGAATGAAAGTCATGGGTTCAAATCTTAGCAATAATACATTTTCACAATTTTTTTTTTTTTTTTTTTTGCTTCAACACAATCACGTTTTTAATAGTTTTTTTTTTTTATTTAACACACACACACACACACACACATTCTTTTATATTAATAATTAGATGTGTAATTTATTCAAATTATTTTATCAAATTAATTATGTTTCATATTTTGTTATGAATATTTTTATAAAGTTTCGATGAGTTTTATTTTTTGTTTATATCCAACAATATTTATACCTATATTTCTTAGATTTTTTTTTTTTTTACAAATTATCTCTTTTGTTTTAACATTTCGCCTTCACTGGAAAAAATTTCTGGATCTGTCCCTGCTTCTTCGCCCCCTCTTAATGAAATTTCTGGCTCAGTCTGTGAACATAATACACATAAACTCTTAGGGCGCACAATGCATTGTGCACTCTGTGCACGGTATAATTTGCCATGAACAAAGGTGGTGTAATTAAAAATTGATTTGAGTGGGTTGAGCTAAATAATAAAAATTTAGTCCTAGCCTGTCCCACAACAATAATTATTCCATGGACAATAGTCCACACATTTATGTAAATTATAAATAAAAAGTACATTTTTTATATATTAAAAGTACATTATTTGTATACATAAAATATACTCCGTATTATTTAAAAATACATGATATTTATATATTATCAAATAATATATTTTTAATATATTAAAAAAATTATATTGTATTCATGATTTGGACCATGGTCCATACAATAATTTGCCGTCCCACAACCTAATTTTTATAAAGTTACTTTTTTGTATTTATTTTTTAAATTTCTTTAGCTCGTTTGATTCAAGATGTACTAGTCCAAATAACACAATTCTAGGCATTGCCTGGCCCATAGTCCCAAAAAAATCCAAATAAAGTTTTCTTTTTCAATTCATTAGTTCGTTCATATTGGATGGAACCAAACAATAAAATATGGGCTTGGCAAGCCCATAGCCTATTCTTCCAGCAATTATACTGTTGGACCGCGATGTAAAAACAGCGCCGTTTCTTTAAGTAAAAAAATAACAGTCGTTATAACTTAACGGAGCACGTATTTTTGATGTGTTAATTACCAAATAAAATTATAGTGTATTTAAACTGACATTGCCTCACATATTATTTTTATATTATAAAATGAAACTGCAATTGAATTGAAATGAAACTGTAGTTGTGCTGAAATGAAACTGCAGTGTATACAAAATGAAACTGAATAACAATTTCACATATTTGAGTGTATATTATCCAGCGAAACTGTAGTTATATCAAAATGATATTGTAGTTGTGTTGAAATGAAACAGCAGTGTATATAAAATGAAACTGAATAACATTTCACATATTTAAATGTATATTGTGCAATGAAACTGTAGTTATATCATATCGGAATGGTAATGTAGTTATATTGTAATGAAACTATAGTGTATATAGAATGAAACTGAATAACAGTTTCACATATTTTGACACCGTTTTTATGCCACCACAACACAGTATAATTTGCCCTATTTTTCTTAAATATTAAGTTTTTTAATTCATTTGGGTTAGAACAGGTTGGGCCAGCCTGACCCATACCCAAAATTTGAAATTTAAGTTTTTTTTTTTTTTTTTAATTTCATTAGTTTGGACTTCTAAGAAGTGGCCTGCTGGGAATTGCCACTTGTGGAAATCGAATTTGAATTATATCTCGAAATTCTCCCCCACAAAAAGAGCTCATTTACCATCTAGTTACTACCCCGGATTATTAGTTCAGACTTTAGAGTTATAGTTTTTGTCAATTTATGTATCTGTTTTATTATACTGAGTTACAACTTAAAAGTATTTACTTTTTTTTTTATTATGGTTATTGTTAATTTTTACAAATAAATAATTATATAAGTTTTAATTTAAATAAAATCATAATATAAATCAAAGCAAAAGAGTTTATTAGTTAGGTTAGAACATATAACTTTACTGTACTATGTACTACACTTATTTATATCATTATTAAAATAATTAATATTTTATAAGAAATAATTTTGTAATAGATTGTGATTTAAGGAGTTGACTTTGTAACTTTAAGGGACAACGAGGCACGAAGTATTTAAGGGATTTAAGGAGTTAACTTTGTAACTTTAGACTTAGATTTCACTTTTCAATTCTAGCTACAACTCTGTACATACTTCAATTCTATAGAGAGAAAGATACTCTAGGGTTTGAAGGCAAATTGACAACTTACTTTTGATCTTGGAGCTCTACCCTTGCTTGATTGAAGAACTTGATTGATTGATTGTAATTTGTGATTGCATGAGCTAAGTAATCTCCTGCATTTTCTCTGTTTCTTACTTCATCATTTATCTTCAATTAGCTCAATTGTGATTGTGATTCAATGAACATCATGTGTGGCTAGAATCCTTAGGGAATTGGATTAGAACTTACTTGCTATGGTGCTAGTTTGATTATAATTGCACTTAGGAAATATATATGTGTTAGTTGATTTGGATTCTTGATGGAAGTGGAGTTTTGTATTGACTTCCATGTGGTTAGGGCCCAACTACATGGGAGATCTAGGAGTTAGTATAGTTTCCAAGAGATTGGGACTATACTAGAGCCTTAATCTACTTGTATTTTCCACCTTTGCTCCAGAAGGATGAATCTCTAAAGGAGATGTAGCAAGGTGTTTGATGAAATGTCTCATGTTAGTAGCATTGTCATCACTTGGTGAAATTCTACTCCATGATAATCCAAGAGGACCGAAATGGCATTGTCAATAGCAAACATCTCTCTTGAATCCCTATTAGCACATGTTGTATTACTTACCTAGGACATTGTATAGCACCTAAGCAAGGAAGGACTAATTTAAGTCCCACTCCATTTCATTGATTTCTAGTAATTGCTCTCTAGTCTGTTTCTCTTACACTCTCGTTACTTGCTACACACACCAAATCTCTTGCATACACTTATACCTAGCTTTTTGTAAGTTTGTGGCTCGCTTGTGTTCAACCACACGTCACTCGCTCCAAATTTGTTATCCTTTGAGAATGACAATCTTGGGAAATTCATCTTTTCCGCACTTCTTTCCACCCACACATACTATGATTCATCAAAATGGCGTCGTTGCCAGCGATAATAATTAAAAAAAAAGTGTTAGTGAGATGATCATGCATGCAATATCGAGTATACGTAAATTCAATGAGTAAATGAGAGAGAGAGAATTTTTATACTGGTTCGAAGGTGGTGTAATCCTTCTACTCCACTCTACTTCTATCTCTAAGAGAAATTTACTATATCAATCACTTAGATACAATAGTGAACAACCAAGTGCTAGTTCACCAACTCAGCACTTTTACAACATGAGTGCTTATGCACAAAACCTGCACTCCTAATGGTTTTCACAAGCTCCTCTTGTTACTCTTCCCGATATCTACACCCAAGGAGATTTTCAGATCCTGGTCGTAAACAATCAATATTCTCTCAATATTACACCATAGAACGGCAATAGAGATTGAGGTAAACACCAACAAAAGAAATCGTTTTGTTCTGCAAAGTAAGACCCAGAAGCTTAAAACTTTTAAAAAACATAATTTTTTTTTAAACAAAAAAATAATAATTTAAAAACGCGTGTCAAAACCTGAGAAGTATTAACCTGCTAAACAGGTTGATTTGGACTCAATTGAATAATTTTACCAGACTCAAAGTTACGTTGATATATATTCTATATGTCAGTCTCAAAACCTATTTTGAATACAAAAGTATATGTATGTAGTTTTACGAGTTGGAGTGGAATTTACTTAACCTTCACTACTACAAAACACACTTACCACGGCGGTTATTTTTATAAATACATGGCGGTTCTTGAAGTGCCGTGTAAGTGACCGCCTTTGTAAATAAAAACTTTCTACGGCGGTTATTTGAACCGCCGTGTATACTTCTAAAACACGGCGGTTGCTAACTGCCGTCTAATCTCACGATATATGTCGTGTAATCTCAACAATTATATGTATAGACGGTGCTTTTCTTGAGGAACCGCCGTTTATTCATATGTATAGACGGCGGTTGTCTATACATATGAATAGACGGCGGTTTAATGTAAGAACCGCCGTCAATACATATGAATAGACAGCGGTTCAATGTAAGAACCGCCGTCTATACATATGTATAGACGGCGGTTGTCTTGAGGAACCGCCGTCTATACATATATTTTTCACCTTAAAAGAAAATAAAATAAAATTACATTATATAGTTATGTATTTTTTGTTTGAAACTACATCAGGCTCGTTAAGATTGGATGGCTCATAGGGTCACTTGGTTCATCTCACTCAGGACCCTGTAATCCTGTTCCGGTGGTGCCCTGGAATCAGACTTCCCGGGGGCTTAGGGTTCAGGGTGGTTCAAGGCCCTGAGCCTAGGGTGCAGTGTAAGGCCCAAGATCATTTTTATCAACAATTTTCCAACCCACGCTTGGGATGGGAATCAATCCCAGGCCTGCCTTTTTGAAGGCCCATACCGAATACCATCAGACCACAAGGGAGATGGTTAATTATGCTATGTAGGAACATAATATACGTGCATATGTATATAATTAGAAAATACTAGGTTTTCTTGGATTAAGAAACTATTAAGCTTAATGAATAATATTGATTTAGGAAAATTTAATAAAATTACTCGTATGCACATACGGTCCTCGTACAATGCCCAAAAAAAAATGGAGTATCACACCTTTACACGGCGACCGCCGTCTATTAAGTGACGTAAATATATATTAGAAGGCGGTTATTTAAGAACCGCCATCTATTAAGTGACGTAAATATATATTAGAAGGCGGTTATTTAAAACCGTCGTCTATTAAGTGACGTAAATATATATTAGAAGTCGGTTATTTACAACCGCCGTCTATTAAGTGACGTAAATATATATTAGAAGGCGGTTATTTACAACCGTCGTCTATTAAGTGACGTAAATATAAATTAGACGGCGGTTATTTAAGAACCGTCGTCTATTAATTGACGTAAATATATATTAGACGGCGGTTATTTAAAACCGCCGTCTATTCAGTGGCGTAAATATATATTAGAAGACAGTTATTTAAAACCGCCGTCTATTAAGTGACGTAAATATATATTAGAAGGCGGTTATTTACAACCGCCCGTCTATTAAGTGACGTAAATATATATTAGACGGCGGTTATTTAAGAACCGCCGTCTATTAATTGACGTAAATATATATTAGACGGCGGTTTTAATCTATTAAGTGGCATAAATATATATTAGAAGGCGGTTATTTAAAACCGCCGTCTATTAAGTGACGTAAATATATATTAGAAGGCGATTATTTAACAACCGCCGTCTATTAAGTGACGCCGTATATAATAGACGGCGGTTATTTAAAGACCGCCGTCTATTAAGTGTCGTAGTATATAGTAGAAGGCGGTTATTTAAAGACCGCCGTCTATTATGTGCCGTAGTATATAATAGAAGGCGGTTATTTAGAAAACCGACGTCTATTATGTGCCGTAGTATAACAAAATATAATAGAAGGCGGTTATTTAAAAAACCACCTTCTATTAAGCGACGTAGTATATCATTTCTGTAGTAGTGCTTATTCACTAATTTTGTAAAGTATGTTTTCAGGATCTGGATCTTGTGGCTAGTTGAGAGCGTGGCGTAGAACTAGTATCCCGAGTTGTTCATGGTATAATAATGATTTAGATTAGATCTTGAGATTTTGTATAAATGGTTTGTAATTGGATTTGTAGATAAAACATTTGCAGCCTGTGCACTTAGGTTTAGTATGGCCTAAATATGGCATAACACCCATTTTGAGTTTAAAGTTTGAATTCACTTTTGCATTTCAATTCAGTCTTTTAAATAAGAAAATGATGTCTATTTTTGGTATTTCGATTTTGAAAATTGGGAGTGTTACAATGTATCTTGTGCTATGCGTTTCTGTGTCTCATGTTATACAATTTTGTACCTTAAGCGTATGGGTTCTGTACATGAAATAAGGTAAATATAACATGCACTTTTGTGTCCTGTGCTATGCGTTTTTGTGTCTTATGTTATGCGTTTGTGTGTTATGTTATGCAATTTTGTACCTTAAGAATATTGATTCTGTATCTGAACTAAAGTGAATATAAAACATGTAGTGTATGTGTCTTGTGCTATGCGTTTCTATGTCCCATGTTTTGCAATTATGTACCTTAAACATATGAATTCTGTACATGAAATAGATGAGTAGTTGTGTAACACACAACACATTGTGTCTTATTTTACAAATTTGTCTTGTATTATGAAATTATGTGCATATATGACATATATTATCTACATAAATCATATTTGAGAATAAGTAAATATAAAACATATGTATGTGTCTTGTGTTATCAAATTATGTACTTTAAGAGTATTGACTTTGTATCCAGAATAAATTAAAAATTGTATTGAAACATGATAAACGAAAAACTACAGAATCGGTTAAAATTAAAATATCAAAACGATGTCGTTTTGATTCAAAATCCACAATGCTATGTGGATCCTGGTCCACGATATAAACTGCCTATATATGCTTCCTCGGTTTCATTCTTGGATTAGTGTTGTTATTTTTTCTGTTATGATTTATAAAAATAGCTATTGGTAGAAATTGTACCATTTTTCCAAAAAAAAAAAAAAAAAAAAAAAAAAACTCTTGCTTTATGACAACACCAAACTTGTCCTGAATTGATATAGGATTATAGGGTACATGTTGGTCACTTACTCACTTGGTCCTGATCTTCCCTTGGGGACAAAAAATGTTGACCATGAACTACCTTTACTTAATACGTTATATATGAATATCAAATTGTGACCTAGTAAAATCACATAGGTTTAAATCAAAATATTTTAATTTCTATTACTTGGCAGAAAATTTGACTTCAACCATAACCACTTAACCACATCTACTTAATACAATAAGATTGACCTAAATAAAAATCTCCGATTTAATTGATAACTATATTGAGCATCCATCAAAATTCAAAAGTAATAAGACACCATTTAAAAGGACTAACAGCACGTTTGGTTCACGGAATGAATTTGGAGGGAATATGAATGATATTCCACATGGAATGGAATAGGTAAGGAATAGAATATGAATTGTATTCTGTTGTTTGGTTTGCTGAAGGAATAGACTTTAGTAATTGTATTCCAGTGTTTGGTTGGTTAAAGTAATAGAAATGGAATAGGTTTTAAAGACATAAATACCCTTATACATAATAATAATAATAATAATAATAATAATAATAATAATAATAATAATAATAATAATAATGAATATGATTATGATATACTGTTATATATATATATATATATATATATATATATATATATATATATATATATATATATATATATATATATTTATATACATGTATATGTATGTGTGTGTGTGAGAGAGAATAACAATAACAATAATAATAATAATAATAATAATAATAATAATAATAATAATAATAATAATTATTATTATTATTATTATTATTATTATTATTATTATTATTATACAAATACATATTTATTTTTATATGTATTTTCTCACTTATCCCACATCGGTTGGAGAAGTAAGGAATAGAGCCTTGATGCTCCTATAAAAGGAGTCTTAAGGCTCCATAATTTCAATTGCAATGCTCATCCGCTAGGCAAGCTTGCAATGCCCATCCGCTAGGCAAGCTTGCAATGCCCATCCGCTAGGCAAGCTTGCAATGCCCATCCGCTAGGCATGCAGATGAGCAGACTACTTAATTTAGGAGCCAAGACTCCATAATTAAGGAGTCTTATACAGTTATTTTTTTTATTTTTTTATTTTACATATATTTACATATATATATATATATATATATATATATATATATATATATAAAATAAACTGTCACGGCCGGTGTTTTGAGAAATTACTTTTTTTTTCTCAAAATGCCAATTACAAACGCTACAAAATGTGTGTGTGTGTATATACAATTTATTTAAATATATATATATATATATATATATATATATATATATATATATATATATATATATATATAGATTGATGGATAAAAATTATAAT
The DNA here is from genome assembly GCF_001879475.1 of Ipomoea nil. Taxonomy (NCBI): domain Eukaryota; kingdom Viridiplantae; phylum Streptophyta; class Magnoliopsida; order Solanales; family Convolvulaceae; genus Ipomoea; species Ipomoea nil. Next base: position 2,467,799 of record NW_017616696.1, on the reverse strand, counting down.
TAATTAAATATATACATTTATTTAATACACTATATTTATTAAATATATATAAATATTATATAATGTGCAAAGGGTATTTTTGGTATTTGTGATATAAAAGCTATTCCCAAGGGCATGGGAATAGCTAATACCAAGGCCCCCCTAGGAATGACTATTCCCCTTGCGAAGGTAATAGCTCATTCCTAGGCATGCTATTCCCATGACAAAATGATCCAACCAAACGATGGAATAGGTCTATTCCAAGGAATGCTATTTCATTCCTGACCTATTCCATGAACCAAACGTGCCATAATAGTAAAGTAGTAATAATAGCTCAATAACTCATCAATATTATTTATTATTTAATCATCATTAAATTGAAAGTACAGAAATCATACAAAAGCCGCAAATTAAAGTAGGAAGGTGGATTATCAGGGAAAAGAAAAAGCATATATGGAGGAAATCAATCAGATCCAGTAATGGCCAAACTCAAATCAACTCAAAATGTTCATTCCGACTTTGCAACTAAAGTGAGCAGCAGTTCCTTATAGCTGCCATTGGCAACTTCTCCAATCCTGTCCGACAGAGCAACTCCGTACTTGGTCTTAAATTCTTGTTTGATGTGTTTCATGTCCTCATCTGCTCGGGTAACAATCACCCGAGTCACCGAATCTCTAGCCGCCTCGTCCACCCCCAGTCTCAACGACGCATCCAAAATCTGTATATAAAAATCTGATAGTGAGACTACACGTTTATATATATTTCATATATTATATGTTCGACAGTTGTATCTATCTCACCTTGCTGAAATACAGTTGTGGCATGCAAAGGCATTGCACGGTTTGCTTCAAAAGCAAGTGAGCATGAAGATCCTGCAGACAGTGAGACAGAGGAATGATGAAGCAAGTGCAAACGTTGTTGGTTTTGTGTGTTTGTTTGTTTGTTTGTTTAATCAATGTTGTCATGTTGAAGTTGTGTGTTATGATCACTGTTGCAAAAGTCGGTTAAGGCGGCTGCCTAGGTGCCCTTAGACTGAGGAGATTTTACCCTTAGGCGGATATTAGTCGGTCTGCTGACAAGGTAGTTTAGACGCTGGAGTCTGCGAATTCGGCGCCTGGGTTAGCCAACTAGGAGCCCGAGTCGGTCAACTCGGCCCCCAACTTGGCCTAGTTTTTTATTTTTTTTATTTTTTTTTAGGTGTGCAATGTGTACACTGATGTTTTTTTCTTACTATTATCACTGGCCCGCCTAGGCGGCGCCCGACTAGGGCCTAACACTTTCTACAACATTGGTTATGGTACCTCATCCAAGAATTTGCCAGTGATTTCCTTGTAATGTTTGTACAGTGCCAAGAGATGCAACTTGCTTCTTGTTGACAGTATTCTCACAATCTCCTCATCATCAACAAGATTCTTGTTACCAGCATGTTTTATGGCATTAGCCAGCACCTTAGCCTCAGACTTCGCGACGTCTTCGTGTACCTTTGGTCCCTCGTAGCGATACGAGCTCACAAGTGCAACCAGAAGCTGTTAATGCATAAACCAGAACTGATTAATTGTTACCAAAACACAAATCAATCCCAAACCAGAACTGAAATTGACACACACAAACCTAGTACTAGTACTAGTACTAAACAATGTCTGTGTCAGATCAGACAATTAATACCTTTCTTTCAGGGGTTTGGATGTGGAAGGCTATATCTTCCTCAATAGAGTGATCAAACAGGGAATGATAGGCTCTTCTGGCTCCCAAGAGCTCCTCGGACGGCCTAGTGCAGGCCGTCTCTATAAGCAAATCGAATTGAGGTTCTTTCAGCAATGCTTCCTTGAATAAGCGTGCATCGCGTTCCCAGGGATGCATCATGTATAGCACCACTGCATCCTGAAATCATCAATCAATAACATAACTAACAAGAAACACAGGCAGACAAAGTACTAAGTCAAAAGCTAAGATGGTCTTGTTTACTAAGGATCCAACATTATTAGTGTGCAGTGGTTTGATTTGCAGAAATTTACTGCCAAATTTGATGCATATGCTGATAGAAGAAATGCCCTGAACTCAATGCACAAGATGATGACTAGTGGTAACATGTTTCGATTTCTGCAACTGCAAGAAAAATCTTTGTATCCTAATCTAGCTGAAACTTATGAATTCACATTTTGTTAGGGTAAGCACTTCCCACTACACCAAAAGCTATAGCTTATAGCAAATGCCTAATTTTATTTTCTTATACCTCCACACATTTCCAAAAGCCAGGGTGCTAGACTTGCCATTTATGGCCTCCGGCCAACAATCCCTCTAGTTACATGGTACTGGATTCACTGTTGCAAAAATTAACTTACACGATCGCCTAGACACCCCTAAACTGTGGCGATTTTCCCCCTAGGCGGCCGTCTAAGTGCCTAACTCGACTGAGTCGGCCACCTAGGCGCCTAAGTTGGTTGAGTTGGCGGCGAACTCGGCCGACTCGACCTTGTTATTTTTTTTCATTTTATATATATACTAGTATTTTTTATGCGCGATGGCGCAAAAAACATGTGCTAAATATTAATAATTTATATTAAAATTTTAAATTTATTTAGATTTTAGATATTTAAATGATTGTAAATAATAATAATAACAATAATAATAATACATTTTTAAAATTTTGATATTTATGTTTTAAGAGATAACTAACATATAACTTCAATATATAATGTGTATATATTATTATTATTATTATTATTATTATTATTATTATTATTATTATTATTATTATTATTATTGAAGGATATAAGAAAATATATGGTCGCCTAAAACTTGCAGATCAGACATAACAACTACGGAATTCACATTCTGGCATAAGAACAAACAACTTGTGGGCTAGATTTACGCACAACCTTAAATTTTTTAAGCTAGAAAACCCAGTACCTTGAGACGCAAGAACTCTTGTCGGAGTTGAAGGACATGATGATCATCCCACCTCTCGAACTGCCTTTCATCATCCCTGAAGAATTGATGAGTGCTCTTCCTGTAGGATTGCCTGTGCTTCGGATTCCATTTCGCCAGCACCGACACAAACGCCTTCTCATCCACACCCAGCCCTGAAACACCACAGACAAGTAGACAACCTCGGATTATAAACAATGATACAATTTTCCATTCTCAAAGGAACAACCTCGGATCATAATCGAGGATGATAAGCTTAGAAAAGAAAACGAAATCCACCTGAGAAAGCTTTTGTGAGAATTTTATGGTCATCTGAGACAGCCATTTTTGAACTGTTGGCGGAGTTTAGAGTGGGGGCAGTCATAGATACAGACATATATGGCTGTCGGGAATGCCTTTGTGGGGAGAGACATTCAAAGCCCCGCTATATTTATACAATCATGCTAAGGGTATTCCCGTCATTTGACTCGCTATAATTAACAACACCGTTTTTTTAAAACGATGGAATGACTGTAATAGCCCTATGGAAACCGAAACTGACACCTGCGTCCTCTTTCAATGAATTTAATGAAGTTCGGTGTATATAATTTCTTTTTTTTTTTTTTCTTCCTTAATGAACTGGAAAAAGGGAATGTTTAATTAAATGAAAATTATGCCAGTTTATGTTTATAAGTAATATATGCTTTTCATTTTTCATTATTTATAATTAATTCTCTTTTTGAAACCGTAATTAATGATGATATTGTATGTAACATATTGTAATTATATCTAACATTGTTCTTTTTTTCCTTTTTATTTTATAACCCAGGTTTTCTATCCCATGAAAAATTGAAAATTATCATGTGTGGATGTCTTGAAGGGATTTTCCTTAATAAAATCTTTATATATATATATATATATATATATATATATATATATATATATATATATATATATATATATATATATATATATATATATATATATATATATATATATATATATGCATGATTCATCTATAGTTGACATCAATAATATAATGATTCTATTAATTAATTAATTAATTTCTTCATATCCAAATTTGATTTTATGTATTTTACAAATTGTATCTATAAATAAATAATTTATAACAGCTGGACTAGTGATTACATTGTATTTTTTAAAAGAAAATATTAAAGTACAAGATCGTCTATTTAGCTAGTGAATGCCAACCAGTAAAGTTTCCATGTGGTCGTTCCAAGGTTTTGGTTTTTGTCGATGTCTTTTCTTGGGTTTCTTTGATTTTTGTATGAACACGTTTTCATACATTTTTAGTACAATTGAAAAATATTAATTCTAGATAATTTTCATTTTGGACCTTTTTATTTCACTAAATAATCCTCTTTCAAGTAGTTCTTTCTCGACATAATTAACTGATACTCCCATTAAGTGAATAATTAATCCTGATAGGAGAAGAACCTGGCTAGTAAAGTTTCATAATAAAATCTGTGAAATTATAGGATTAATGGTCCTTCAAGTATTGTGCTTTTACCAGCAAACATTTTTTGAGTATAAAATAACCAGCAAACGTCCTCCGAGTATCAAAAGTGACCAATAAATGTCCTCCGAGTATAAAAATATGACCATATGTGGTCTTCCGTTAACAAAGACATGAATGTGGTGTTACATTTACGACTCACTCAATTTACCCTTCAATTTAATGCCACTTTCACATATTTGCTAACGGAAAACTACGGGTGGTCACTTTTTTATACTCGAAAGATGTTTGCTGGTCATTTTATACTGGAATGACGTTTGATGGTAAAAGCACAATACTCGAGGAACCATTGGAGATATTAACTCATAATTATTATATTATGAAGTGAATTGTAAAGACATTCGATATCAAATGGGAATTACAAAGCAGGTTCCACCAGTTTTGAGAGAATTAAAGGGAATAAATGTGTCGATTTTCTAGCTAATCTTGATCAAACTAACAGTTTGAAGATTGTTGAGATTGATCAATCTTCAGATAATTTGAAGAACCTTCTCCTTCTTGATGCTATTATTATTGCCACTTTGTCACAGATGATAAAATTGTAAGGGCCACCTTTTAGGTCTCTCGGGGGCACCCACAAATATATATATATATATATATATATATATATATATATATATATATATATTAAGTAGACGTATGAATGCATTGGAGGTCATATTTGTTAGCAGTTGATATTATAATTGTAATAAATTATAGGGAAAACAACACTGTACTTTTGGTCCTTGAATTATTTCACTTTTAAAAGTTTAGTCTCTATTAATTGATTTGGACATATTTAATCCCTTAATTGTTGATTATGTTCTCTGTTATCATATAATTATCAAATTCCGCTAGCAAACTCTTTTTTATGAGGTTAATTTTTCATTTTGAATCAATATCAATGGTCAAAGTTTTACTCTCTATTGGAACATTATTTGTAATAGTGAATATTAAGTCTAAATAAATAAAATAAAATAAAATAAACCCATATATGTTAATGAAGTTTGACATTATATAACATTAGGAGTTATAAGTGCATTTTAAACAATTGAGACTTTGAGAGGTTAAATTTGTGTAAATATATTTACAATGATCAAAATTTTAAAATCGAAACAATTCAGAAGCTAAAATTGTTATTTTTCCTAAATTACATACTCACCATTTCAATAAAATAACATTGAAAATTCTAAAATGATGAAAAAAAGATTGTATTTTGATAATACTAATTAGATCCAAACAAAAAGGCTAGGATAGCATGGAACAAAAATATCTCACATTTTATTTTTTGGCGAATAGTAAATACTATTGTAAAAATTCTCTCTATGATTTTTGTTCATACTTCAAACGTTACAACCAATTCAAGCTTTATCCTAAAAGGTTTAATCCACAATCTCAATGACCCCCTCACAATCTGATTTGACAAAGTATTTGAGATGATGTAAATTATAGTGACTCAATGGTTCAGCAGACATAATCAAATGCCGATGCGTACAAAAAATCTGTCCATTTTAGACATAATTTCAACACTGTCGATGTCAAAATTCAAGCATTGATCTATTTTTCTAAATACTGTCTACTTAATCGGTGAACTAGTCTGTACGGACTCAACTAATTCAAGCTGTCATTATGGGTCCCTGTCATGATGTTAGAAGATAAGAATAGCAATATGAAAATTAAAGCCAGACAAGAAAATGACGGGACATCTCTATTAAATTAACCACGTTTTTCATGTCTACGGCTTTATTTATTACGGAGTACTTAAATAACAAGAAAAATATGATTTTATTTATTAAAATAAAAGATAAAGTTCTTGTAGTTTAATCAATCTCTTCAACGTGGCATTGCATGTAAATTGATGCTCTGATCTCGTACGTGAAGATCGTGGCAAAGTTTGTTTAATGAATCTATTGCATGTTATCGTTTACTTTTGAACTATAATTATTGTTTTATAGTCCTAATTTACAATATAGTATATCTTAAGTAATATTTAACTAAAATTTTTGATTGTTTAATGTCACAAAACACAGGTGTTGATTTGATATCTTAAAAACAATTAAAAGAAATATTTTAGATTAATAAATTCTTTATCTAATTTAATAGAGTTCAATTCTCTGGTCCCTACCTCAGCGAGAATGATGCCCTTGATTTTTCTTTTTTCTTTTTAAATATAATTGTTGTTGTTGTTATTGTTATATTATTATTATTATTATTATTATTATTATTATTATTATTATTATTATTATTATTATTATTATTATTATTATTATTATTATTATTATTATTATTATTATTATTATTATTATTATTATTAATTTTTTTATGGTATTTGAATATGGGATTGGATGTGTTGATATTTTGTAATTGTGTATTTGTGTTCTTATTTGCTTGAATATTATTTGCATTTATAATTTCTATTTTAGTTGTCATTGAGGATTCAATGAAATTTTAATTATTTTAAAATTAAGAACTTAATATTTAATTTTTTTTCATTACTAGAGTATTAAAAATATATCAGTTTGACTAGAGGTTGATGAGAATAAATATTTTTTGTCATAAAAATATATCGTAGGATAAAATAGGGTCACAAGAAAAATTTATTATTTATTATTTTTATTTTTTTGTGAGGAGGGAATAGGCTGGTGAGGTTTCGAGAACGGGGTTAATTAGAGATTAGATTAGTATTGTCTTGAAATCATATGATATATAATGATTTTTAATTTTTTTGAAGATGTCATAATCTATTATTAAATAATAGCAATTTATTTGTGTTCACGTCCTTGATTTGAAAAAGAAGATATTTTTTTCATCTGGTCAAGATAAAGCACGTCTTAATCATTTAATCAACATCATATTAATCTAGGTCCAAATGATTTAAACTTGGACTATTCCTATCATCATATGTTTCTTTCATTTTTTTTTAAAACAAAGCTGTTGAGTGTGAATACGCTGTGTGATATGATAGACTTGACATGCTTTGTCTAAATCTTATCCTTAACAGTATGAGGCTGTATAGTATATATAATTTGACTCTTTTTACTTATTTTTTTAAATACTTTTTTTTATACTTTTTTATACTTATTATGTTCTCGCTTTGTTATATATGGGTAATAAGTTGACTCGTTTTTACTTATTATGTCTTTCACTTTGTTACAAGTAAAAGGAGAAAAGTGATATTTGTACACATGCATCATACCCTACAATTGTCTAGTATAATTTTTTTTTTTAAATATTAACTGAAATAAAAATTGACTGTTTAATGATCATATATGAAAAATTAAATTCATACTCTTAAATCATTATATTTACTTTATTAATAAAGAAATAGAGACAAACGTTTTGTAGGTTGGGATTTGTTGGTCTCATTTTCCCTTGGTTTTATGCATGCCGTACACAAGTTACCTTTTTAAAGTTGCTTTTCACTACCTAATATTTAAAGTTACTCTCAGATTATATTCCCAATTTGTATTTTCTCACTCAAAATTTTGATAATATTTTCATTGTAATTCATATGATGAAGATAACTTATCATTTATTGTCACATCATGAGGTGAAAATTAGGAGTACGTTTATGTAGCAGAATTCAGAGCAATCCAAAGTTAGGTTGGTCAAAGTGTCAAACAATTGGTTTGATAACTACATGGTTTTAAACTTGACTTCTAGTATTGTTTATTGTCATTTTTAATTTGAGCTGATCAATTATAGACACATTAGATTAATTTATCTCTTTATGATCATTACTGACTAAAGTTACAAACTAAGTTTTATATAAAGTACATTTTTAAATATCAGTAGGAGGTTGTCGAATTTTTTCGTAAATTAAAAGAATTTGGTAGCTAACTGGTCGGAAACGCGAAACTAACCTGTGTCCTTAAAAATTATAATTAGGAGTTACTTTAGGTGTTGAGTGGGAATACCAACTCCTCGTAATCTCGTATATCAACATGGGAGATCGAAATGCTACTGTTGTGTCCTGTTTACATTTGGATATTTAACCTACTAATAATTAACAAACATTATGCATATGTGGCAGTAAAAATATCATTTTATGACAAATTTTACTGTGTAACATGCATCAAAATGCATTCACAAAAATAATACACTTCATGAATACAAATAACAAACTTTCATTTATTGAATATTAGATTTCTTTTTCTCGTTGAATTCTCGGCATCTACAATAATGAATTTTGATAAGTTTGTGCATGTTTTAAAACTTAGATGAAGGAAAGAGAAATAAGAAAGAGAGTTTTGTGGGTTATTGCATAATATCTTTGATTTTTGCAGAAAAAGTGGGGCTCACCAGAAAAGTAAATAAAGAAACTCCCTAGTGTGCGTGAACTCCACACGCCCGCAAAATTTGACACTTTTTTTTTCCAAATTTTTTTGTTCAGATTTTGTTTTTTTTTTTCCTCTTTTTTCCTTCTCTCTCATCTTCTATTTCCTTGTCACACCTATAAAAACACCTCAAAAACTATGCCTATTGAGGATGTTCTAAGGGCCCACACACGGCCACGCTCCGACTCAAGAAAGTATATGGGGGGAGGTAAATCACGGTAACTCAGTGGCTTAGCAGACGATGTCAAATGCCGGTGCACATAAGTGATCTGTCCACTTTCGGCATGATTCCCACACTGCAGTTGTCAAGTTTCGAACATTGGTCTCTTCTCTCAAATACTATATACTAAACTATTAAACTAAATCCGTGCAGATGAATATTAGATTTCTAAGTAAAAGGGTGAGGTGTGCTAAATAAGTCTAGCTATGTTCTACAAATAATAAATCTCATGTACAACATAATGAGGTTATAATATACATGCTTAAATAATAAACTTTCAATCATTTTGTACATACATACTCAAATAATGAACCTTATGCATATACATTGGTGAGGTTTGAACCCATGATCCACCTAATAAACATTGTCGTTTTATGTGATAGGTAGTATAGTACGAGAAAATTAGATTCCATGTGTCGAGATGTTATAGGTGAAAATATAGTGGCATCAAACCAGAGTTTTTTACACTTTTGGTCCCACGACTATAATGTCACTATCAGGATTGATCCGTGACTTTTCAACATTGCAATTTCAGTCCACGATTATTGTTTTTATTGCAAAAATGGTCCTTTCAGCCAATTTTTTGTCAAAGTCTCACCGAAGAAAAAATTTCCCATTTCAAGCAGGGATAAAATAGACATTTACATTAACCTTGCAATCTCGGGTCGCTGTTGACCTCTTATTTTGACCAAAGTGCGAAAAAATCAAACCAAAAAAAAAAACAATTGCCAGAGACGGAAAATTGGGTTTGAAAATGGCAATTGATGTAGCCATTATGTTTTCCTTCAAAATAAAGAAGATGAAGATCTGTAATGGATGGCGTGTTGAGATGGAAATCGATGTTTTCTTCTTGTTCCCAGATGGGTTGATGAGATGAGAACAAATTAGGGTTCGTCTCTGGCAATTGAATTTTTTTTTGTTTGATTTTGTCACACTTTGGTCAGAATAAGAGGTCAACAGCAGTCCGAGATTGAAAGGTCAATGTAAATGTCTATTTTATCTCTGCTTGAAATGATGAATTTTTTCTCCAGTGAGATTTTGACGGAAAATTGGTTGGAAGGACCATTTTTGCAACAAAAATAATAGTTGTGGACTGAAATTGCAAGGTTTGAAAGTCACGGATCAATCATGATAGTGTCACTATAGTTATGGGACCAAAAGTACAAAAAAACCTCACCGAACCATTATTAGATCCGACAATATTATCAATTGATATTTGATAGCTCAACTGCCAATTTTCTTTTTCATAAAAAATGTGTAAATTTATTAATTTTAAATAATTTTTCTGTTCAATTTGACGTACAAAACTGTTTGCTAACTATGACATATATATAGAGATTATCAAAGTGCATGATTGGCATGAAAATATCTAAAATGAGTTAATAACCAAAATTGTCTTCAACTATAGTGATTTTTTTTCAATTTTATCCTAAACAATTTTGATGTCATAAAGTAGCCTCAGACTTTTGTGTTATTGTTCAATATTGTCTTCCGTAGGTAATTCGTTAAAAGGGTGTTAAGTACATAGATAATTTAGTAATTTCAAATTAGTTAATGCCTAAAATTGTCCTCGACTATAGTGATTTTTCTCAATTTTGTCCTAAACGACTTTGGTGTCATAAACTACTCGCAGACTTTTGTGTTATTGCTCAATATTGTCCTCTGTTAGGTAATCTGTCAAAAGGGGTTAAGTATAGGGATGAATTAGTAATTTCAAATTTAGGTCTTCCATGCCCTTATCGAAGGAGGATCCGGAAAACCTACGGGCTCGCTGGCTACGGAAGCTGGAAGGCGTGGGCTGGCGGAGAACGAAGAGATGGAGAAGGAGAAAGACGGCGAGAGGGAGAGTGACGGCGTGGCGGCAGCTGATTTGGTTCTTCAGAGACTCACCTTGGTGAGCAAAGCTCATAGAAGAATGATCCCGGGAGCACATTTTTCTCCATGGCCGGAGTTTCGAGCGCCGTCATTTTGGAATTGTAGTAGTAAGAGGGAGGAGGAGTGACATCAAAGTCGTTAAGGACAAAATCGAGAAAACCCACTATATTCGAGGACAATTTTAAGTATTAACTCATTTGAAATTACTCTTAAAAAAAACTCATTTGAAATTACTAAATTATCCTTATACTTAACACCCTCTTAACGGATTACCTAATGGAGGACAATATTGAGCAATAACACAAAAGTCTGGGACTACTTTATGACACCAAGTCGTTTAGGACAAAATTGAGAAAAACCACTACAGGCGAGGACAATTTTGGATATTAACCCTATCTAAAATAGTCCTTGACTATGATAATTTTTCTCGATTTCGTTTTATCGACTTTTGTGATATAATTTAGTCCCAGACTTTTGTGAGTTTTCTCAATATAGTTCTCCGTTTATTTTTTCATCCATCTGGTGTTACATTCAAGGGTAAATATGTAATTGTCATAATCCTACTTTCACTCGCACGTTGTTGAGCTAACCCATCTTCTTCCTCCTCTGGCAGCCCAACTATCCTTTAAACAAAAACAACTTCAAAATTTAAAGAGTAAAATTTGGAGTACATGTAGTAGAATTTCACTTTAAATAATTGAAGAGTTAAATTAACAACACTTTAAATAATTGAAGAACCGAATTTGCCCAAATTAAAAGACTGAAACTAAATTTCATTTTTTAAAGGATAATAATTTAAAGTACAAAAATGAATTTTCTCCTCGCTATTTTTTGTGTTATTGGTAAAGTTGTGTTTCTTAAGAATAAAAAACAACAAATATTTATAAATAAATACGTAATCCTCGCTATTTACAAACTAAATATGTAATATCAACTTCTTCTTTTTTTTTTTCTTTTTTTTTTTTTGAAAATATGTAATATTCAACTTAGTATGTAACATTTTAAAATTCAGTGTGCACTGTTCATAAATTTCGAATTAATATTAGGTTTAGTGTTTCACTGGTCCTTATATAATTGTAAAAAATTTATTTACTTCTTATATTGTAAAATTGATTCATTTGGTCTTGGTAATATTAAATTAAAAATATAAACATTAAATGAAATTATTATACAAAAATTCGTGTGATACCTTTTTACATGAAATAAGTCTCATATATGTACTTTTTTTTAGTAAAAATATAGCATGTTTATTAATATTTTTTTTAACATTTTCAATTAGTTTTTGAAAATAAGAAATCCGCTTACTTTGGGCAGCTTTGAAAACAACACTATTTTACACAATACTATTTTACTCTCATATTGTCCTTCACTCATTAAATACAATCACATGTGAAAAAAAAATTGTTGTGTACGAGCACAACTATAAAATGGGGGCAAATTATTGTGTGGACCATGAATATAGATCAGAATACATTTTTAATATATTAAAGGTACATTATTTGTGTACTGAATGTACATTTTTTGATAATATAAATAAGATAATATACTTTCAGTATTAAAATAAAGTACTCTAAAATAATGTAATTTACATATACAAATAATGTACCTTTAGTATATTAAAATTTTACTTTTTATTTATGATTCACACAATTGTGTGAACCATGGTCCATGCAATAATGATTGACATATACTTTTTATTTATGATTCACACAGAGCAAATTATGTTGTGGAACCGTGTCCGCCTTGCAAGGCGGACACGATTCTAATAGTGTTCATAATTGTGAATATAGAGTTCAAAAATTATGAACATAGAGTTCTGTAATTATGAGCATAGAGTTCTGTAATTGTGAATATAGAGTTCAATAATTGTGAATATGAAGTTTAAAAATTATGAATATAGAGTTTTATAATTATGAACATAGAGTTCAGTAATTATGAACATAGAATTCAGTAATTATGGACATAGAGCTCAGTAATTATGAATATAGAGTTCAATAATTGTGAATATGAAGTTCAAAAATTATGAACATAGAGTTTTATAATTATGAACATAGAGTTCAGTAATTATGAACATAAAACAGTGTCCACATTGCAAGGTGGACACGATTCCACGGCATAGCAATGGGACAAAAGTAAAGATGTCAACAGGGCGGGGTGGGGGCGAGGGACATACCCATCATCCCCTCCCTCGACTTTTTTCCAATTCCCCATCCCCGTCCCCATCCCCACCGGGGAAAGGAAAAATTCCCCCATCCCCATTACCACGGGAATTATTCGGGGACGGGAATCCCTATCCCGTTTATAAGTTATAAAAAAAATTAAAAATTAAACATTAAAAAAATTAAATAAATAACGCATATATATTCATGATAGTACTAATTCCCGTACGTATAGGATGTATGTACTGTATGTACTATATATGAATAATGTAGTAGACAACAAAATGTAGAGCAAAGTGAGGTCTTTTATTCATTTGTTCATGAGTTTGTTTAGAGAGAGGGAAGAACTACAAGCTAGAGAGGGGGAGTGTTTAGTGGAAATAAAGGGGAGGAACCCTTTACTTGAAGGGCTAGAAGCCCTTTTATAGACATAAGGTTTGGCTGTCACCTTTGACCTTGACCCGACTATAAACGAGATCATGGACGTACCGGGGTATATATCCTATCAATTCTTCTTCTATTTAAAGTAGTATTCAATATTTTACAATTAAATATGTTATATAAATATGCATTTTATAAGCATATGACATACAATGACAAGAATGTTTCTAAAATTATATACATTATATATAAAGTAATACATATGTGTGTGTTGTATGACTATATATATATATATATATATATATATATATATATATATATATATATATCAGATGGGGCAGGGAGAGTACTCTCCATCGCCGGTCTCGTTCCCGGAGGGAAATTCAAAATTGCCCCCATCCCCATCCTCATTCCCATCCCCGATTTCCTATTTTTGTCCCATCTCTGTCTCCGTAAAGACGGGAAATTGAGTTCCCCATCAAATACAGGTATAATTAACATCTCTAGATAAAAGGGGAGCCTCATGCTCCATTTCTTTACAATTGGGCGATATGGGATGCCCAATTGGCCACATAGCCCATTATTTTTTTTTTAAAAAAATTATAAATATAATATATTCTAATAAATTGTTGTTTTACAATAATAGATAAAACATTATATAATTAGTAACTAAAAACATTTTATTTATTTGTTTCAATATCTACATTATATTGTTAAATTTAGTTTTATATAATTAATTAATTTTTTTTTTATAAAATATGCACATGTCCATATGTCTTTTGAGATATTAACTACTAATCATAAATAACTAATTTTATTAAACATATTTCTACAAACCAATATAAGGGTTGGTTAAAATTGTTAACATAAGCTGCTAACGGTTATGCTTTAGTTAATTCATTAATTGATAATTGTCGAAACCATTAATATAGTTGGTTAAAATCGTCAATTATAATTAGATTACTAGATAATGTGACTAAATGACTGGAACTATTTTAAATCATTTAGAAAAGTTGAATCTCCAATCCCAATGGCTCCCAAAAAAAAAAAAAAAAAAAAAAAAACAATTTACACCTTTTTGTATTTTAAAAAAAAAAAATTAAATTTTTTTTTTTATCATCGTGATATTGATTTACTATGTTTTTTCCTTCTTACAAAAGTTGAATCTTCAATCCCAATGGCTCCTCACATCCTGACCGGATGTATTTGGGAGGATGTAAATTACGATGATTCAATAACTTAACAGACAGAGCCAAATGTCAATACACACAAGAGATTTGTTCACTTTAGCCCACATGGGTAGCTCAACTGGTCATAGAGGTGAAACTTTGGAAGAATGACCAGGGATCAAGTCTCACCAGCGGCAGTGTGGGAGCAACCTCAGTGAGCATTGGTCTAGCCTCTGTGGTTCATGTTCAGTTGAGTCATCATGATGGGTTCAACCTTTTGGAAGAAGAGATTTGTTCACTTTATATAATCCCATAAAGATTTACTACTTTTTTTAAGGAGGGGGAGGGCCCTTTTCCTTGGTGGAAAATAAGTGAAAATGAAAGACTGAAAATGGAAAGGGAAAAACACAGCAAGGGTATCATCGTCCAACCAAAAGACAAGGGCAATATATTTTCTCCTTTCTTTTTTTTTTATTCAGATCTCAAGTCCTCCATGCCAGCATGGTATGTATCATCAATTATCTATCAAATATCAAAATTGTTGAGGAGCTTCAATTCCACCTAAAACACAAACAATCTTTAATCTAATCTAAACTTACTTAGCTCTAAGAAGAGAGAAATGGGTACTCTCAGAGTTCCAGAAGTGGTTCCTTCCCCAGTTGAAGACTCTGAAACACTCATGAAAGCCTTCAAAGGTCTCATCTTTCTCCACCATTTCCCCTTTTCTCTTTCTGGGTTTTCTATGTTTCTTTACATAGAATGGAAATCTTTATGTTTCCAGGGAATATATATATATATATAGTATAGGTTTGGGTATAAATACAAAAATAGTTTATGTTTGTTGTTTAGGATGGGGAACTGATGAGAAGGCAATCATAAGGTTGCTGGGCCAAAGAAATGCAAGCCAGAGAAAGAAGATCAGAGAAGCATATCAGCAGCTTTACAATAAATCCCTTATTGATGACCTCAATTCTGAACTCTCCGGTGATTTCAGGGTAATTTCTCTACAAACTATTATTAGTATTTACTTTTTACAGCCTACTAAAGTGACACAGTCAATGCTGATCCTTTCAGAATAGTGCATGGTTGGTAAATGGCTATTAGCTGATTGGGTTAGTTACAGCGTATAACTAGTTGATAACATTAGCTGATTCTAGAAATGTATTTGGTAAATTAGCTGTTAGCTGATAGCTAGCTATTTGGCATAATTTCTTTGCTTTGAGTAGCTTTTTGAATTTTTGAATTTTAAAGTTACAAAAAACTAATTAACAAAACACTTATATTGATATTTTAACTAAGTTAAACAATTAATAATGGTCAAATAAGCTAAAATTGGCGGATAGGCTAACATTTTACCAAACAGGACCAGTATATTTCGCAGTCACACTTCAGTACGGGGTGTGCACAGGGTTTACCCCGCCTTGTGACCCTATGACCACAATGAGGTAAATTAGCTTAGATTACTCATACCAAGAAGACCAATAGGCCGCTCCCAGTGAAAATCGAACTTAGTTGACCACCTCATACTAAAAAGACCAAACAACCGCTTTCAGTAGGAGTCGAACTTGTAAACTTGTAGTCACTAAGTTAACCGTCTCACCAACTTGTCTGGCCCCTTTAGTAATTTAACAGGCACCTTTGGTTGTTCTTGGTTATTTTCAGCCAATTTCCGATGAGCATGTGTTAATTTTGGAGTGAAAGTTCAAGTGCTCATTGGAAGAATAGAGTTGAGGAATTATAACTGAGTGAAGATGGTTAACAGGCACCTTTTGTTTTGTATCTTTATATGGGATCTGCAAATTTTGGAATATTACTGCTTTTGGTTGAAAGTTGTTCACTTTTAATGCAGGGAATGATCATATTCTTGTATATCTGGATTTTTTTGGTACAAAGGAATAGTTATGTTTCTGAAATTCCAGATTAATATGGGAAAAGGACCAACATTTAACATAGGAGAGGTTTCACTGTCACTAGTCTCACTTTCCCTTTTTTACTGTCTGATATCTCACCCTTGGTGTTACAAAGTGGCTTGAATTGATGCTCAATTTTCTCGCTTTGATCTTGGTTATTTAACAGGGAAAAGTGTATGCTTTAATCTGATCATAAGAGCTCGTTAGCCTTCGGGTTACAAGTATCAATTTTTTTTTTACTTTTGGTGATTGACAGAAAGCTGTGATACTATGGACATATGATCCTCCTGAAAGAGATGCAAGGCTGGCAAACGAGGCTTTGAAGTCGAGAAGGAAAAACTTAAAGGAATTACAAGTGATTGTCGAGATAGCCTGTGCATCATCTCCCGACCATCTGATTGCTGTGAGGCAAGCATACTGCTCGCTCTTCGACTGCTCACTCGAAGAAGACATCACGAAGAACGTCTCTTTGCCTGTGCAGAAGGTAAAAAACGAGGCATTCGTGTGTCTGTAATCGTATAGTTTTCCATGCTATTCCTATTTCGTGTTTAGAGAATTGTGCGTGTTTGAAGTGACATTCTGTGCCTATCTTGGACAGATTCTGGTTAATATGGTGAGCTCGTACAGATATGACAAAGAAGTGGTCGATAATAGTATTGCAAACCTAGAGGCGGCTAAGCTTCGTGAATCCATCCGAACAAAAAAACTAGACCGTGATGATCTTGTGTTTATACTCAGCACCCGGAACATTTATCAGCTCGGGGCTTGTTTCGAGTGTTATAAACAAAATTATGGATACTCCATTGATAAGGTTGTTTATTTAACCCTCGGGATTGCTTTCTCTTCAATCTCTGCTTTGTTTTCAACTGTTTCTATCTTCGAAACCTATCCTACCCACATTGATGAATCCCACTCCTACTAGCAGGACATAGCCAAGAGTTGGGGCAGGGGCCTATTGGAATCCATCTTAAAGGTGATTATCCGCTGCATACAATCTCCAGAGAAACATTTTGCCGAGGTAACAAATGTTCTATTTCTCTAGAGTTCAAGTGGTCTTCTGTTATTCGGGAGCGCCACATTTTTGAAAGGCAGGCAGGGTGCTGGACTTTGCCCTTCAGGCCTCCGCCCAACAATCCCCTAGCCACCTGGTGCTAGATTTGGCCCTTCAAGCCTCCACCCGACAAAATTTGTTGATCTTTCTCCGCTTTCCCCTTTAGCGTGCTGCAGCCTTAGGGTTCACAAATTTTTCCGTTTCATCATCTCTTACGTTTCAGGTTGTTAAAGACTCGGTGGTTGGGTTTGGAACTGACGAGAATTCTCTCACACGGGCTATTGTAATGCGGGCTGAAATTGATATGATGAAAGTGAGAGGAGAATACAACATTATGTACAAAACCAGTCTTGACTATGCAGTTGAAGATGACACTTCTGGGGACTACAAAGATTTCTTGATGACCCTCCTTGGGGCCAAAATCTAGTTGTCTTGCAATCCATATATATTTATTTGTTTTATATGGTTTAAAGAGTTTAGCTTGTTGACTGTGATCAACAATTTGTTTATCTTTAGATGTTTATAACTTGTCATTTATCTACTAATAAGTTGAAGAAGATTGGAGCCATGGGTTTGTGTGAATTAAGGTCAAGCTGTTTTTATGTGGGAAAATGATTGTTGCACTCAGGCAAAAACAATATGCAGTCACCAAATGTACAAATAAACATATTTTCTTCTGTGTTTTCCTTTTATCTAATTTTTTCAATTTTTTAGAAAATGAAAATGTTTATCTCATTAGTAAGCACACTCAGTGTTCTTTTTCTTTTGAATACTACGAACTCTATTACACGGTAGTATCTGTTATATACGGGAGTCACAGAGGTGCCATCTGAGCACAAAGTGTAAAATGTGAAATACCAAATCCAATTTCTTATATATGTGAAAAAGAAGCAAGCCTATAAAATGACAAACCAAAGCAAGCTTTTAAATCCAAAAACCATTATAAATCATTCCCTAAAGTTGCAAGACAAACCAAAACCAAAAGAAAATCTGCATATGCTCTCAAAGTAAAATGTTCTAAGCAATGTATCAGCCATATCAAACATTCCAATTAACAAATATCATAAACCAGCATCCTCAACACATTAAAACCTAGAACTCAAAAACTAGGGAACCAATAGCAAATATTTGAGCCTTAGGCACCAATTGTCATGTATTTCTTTCATCAAAACTAGCATGAAGTAACATTCAGACAAAAATTAAAAACCAAGTTGCATAAAGGTTACACTAACACAAACATAGTTCATAATGAAAAGCAAAGTTCAAATCCAAAATAGCATGAAGCCATTTTATCGAGAACACAAGGGTATTATATTGTGAGAATGCTAAATAAGCACATTAACTTCAATCCTTGGTAATGAATTCCTGTTTCCGCCCCTCGAATCCAGGCCTCATAAGCTTCTTCTCCCTTTTAGCTATTTTCCTCATTTTCTTCTCATGGATTCTCCCTGAAATGTTCTCCCTCCTCTTCTGTTGTCTCTCCCCCTTCGATTTCTCCCTACTCTCCACCCTTTCCTTCCATTTTTCAGTGCTCTTCTCTTTTCTTTTCTTTTCCCTCTTCATACTCTCTTTCAAAAGCCTGGGATTATCGTGGACCTTCACCCCCATTGCCCTATCTGCTGCAGCTTTCCACGACTGTTTCTCTGCCACCTTTGGATTCTCCTTCTTTACCTCTTCCAACCTCTTCAACCTCTCCAGTTCTTTAGCTTTTGACATCTTCTTCTTCTTCTTCTTCCCCTGCTTGTCATCGTCTCCAATCTTTACTTTCCCAAATTCAACTTCACTCAGAACATTCTCCGGATTTGCCTCATTGCCCGTCTTTTCACTATGTCCACCTCCGTCACTATTCCTCTTTCGCTTCTTCCCTTCTGAGTTCACCAAATCTCCATCTTTGCCACTCCCTTTCCTCTCTGATCTCTCACCAGCCCCTCGGTTACCACGAAGGGCTTCGATTTTCCTCCGGAGCCTCTGCCGCAACTCTTCGTAGGTAACCGAACGATCATCAGCATTCTCGTTAACATCATCTTCGCCAGGTTTATCTTTGTCAGAATCATCCGTATTCCCACTCGATAGTTCCACAATTTTCTGCTTCTCGATGGACTCTTTGAGGAGGTCGAGAGTTGAGGATTGGGCAATCTTCTTCTCCGGGTCGAGGCGGTTACGGCGGGCGAGTTTGATGTTCTCCCTGGACTGTCGTTTGAAAGAGGCCTTTTTGGCTTTGGACAAGCCTTGAAACCATGGCTTGGAGTCCTCACTTGGTAGGTAGAATCTGGGTGGGATGAGATTTACCAACTTGTCAAAGAAGACGCTGCTCTCGTGAATTAGTGCTTTCAGGTCAGTAGCTTCGACAGCGGTGGCCCCCGCGTCGAAGACGGCAACAGACTTGTGCCTTTTCTTCATCTTTGGGAAGCTATTGTCCGAGAGACGAAGAAGCGCTGTTTGGCAATCGTTTTAAGCATTAGACAAACCAATAAGCAAACCAACCATACAATGTCTCAATCCAAAATAGAATACAGTTTTCGAATAAGATAGATGCATAAACAACGCTAAAACATAAGAAAGGAACCAATTACTATAACCAAATTCTAATGTGCAGTAGTAAATAATTCCAAATCCAAAATAACTCCAACAATGCTTAATAAAAACTGGGCAAACAGTGTACTGTTAATTAAAGCAATGCAACACATGAACACAATAGTGCAACACTCAACACTCAACTAGTGCCATAAACATAAAACTAGACAAACCAGGCAACCAGTGGGAGCAATACAAGAATACAACAGAATTAAAGCACTGGTTAAACATAATTAAACGCTTGGATGAATGACCGCCATAATGGACTGCACACATATATTCATATATTTACTGGCCGGAGTTCAATTTTTACAACAAGCTAGCAAGCTAAGGTTATTTTTTGTTATAAACTTCTCATCACTAAATGGGCGGTTCACACTTCACCATGAAGCAGATTGAGATTTAGCTATTCTGCTAATCCCTATTGTTATGAATAATTGGTTATAATACATACGGATATCAAACATGTGTTACAGAATACACTACCACAGAGTTACAGTCTTACAGAATACACTAATACAGACAATATACATACAAATACAATACGAAAATACATTTAAAAAAAGGTTAGGGCAAACTAATTGAAAATTTAGGGAATTAGGATTTATCAATCACCATTTTTATGGAATTAGCCATTAGGGCAAACTAAATAAGAGAATTGATGAATAATGAAGATTGGTTCGAACCTGACTACCTGAGGCTATAAATCTATAATGGTGGACGAATGGTGAACAGACGGAGCCACGGAGGAGAATAGCCGGACGACGGTGGTCGGTGGAGGCGTGGAGTAATGGGCCGCGGATCTGCAAATCTTCGATGAAGAGTTCTGATGGACTGATGGAGCTGCTGGCTGGGGCGTGGAGGCAGGAGCTGAGGAAGCAATGGAAAAGAAAAAAGGGCTGCGGGCTGCGTAACGTTGAGAAGACAGGCGAAAGAGGAGCAGAGCGTCGACTAGTTGGATTTAGGAAGAAACAAAAAAGGAATGAGTTAATAATCCTCGACTATAATTATTTTTTTCAATTTCCTCCTAAACGTTTTTTGTGACGTAATGTAGTTTCAAATTTTTGTATGTTGCTCAATTTAATTTTCTGTTTATTATTCTTTCAAAATGATGTTAAATTAATGGACAATTCAGTCATTTAAAAATTGACATCTCTTTACTCTCAGTCCTGTGAAGTGCAAAATCCCTTTTTTTTTTTTTTTTTTTACAAATTACTCTCATAATGCATCCTAACATACGAAACAAATTTTATATTCGCAGGTTTAAGAGTAATTTTGAGAGTAATTCGTAAAAAAAAATAGTGATTTCACACTTCGCATGTCTAAGAGGAAAGAGATGTCAATATTGAAATTTCTGAATTGTCCATATATTTAATACCAAATGGATGAAATAACAAACAGATAGATTAAATTGAGCAAAAACACAAAAGTCTGGAACTACATTATGTCACCAAAGTCGTTTATGACGAAATTAAGAAAAATCATCATAGTCGATGACCATTATTGGTATTAATAAAAAAAAAGAATTATGAATATATATATATATATATATATATATATATATATATATATATATATATATATATATATATATATATATATATATATATCACTGTTGTAAAAATCGGCTTAGGCGGCGCCAGGCGCCCCTAGCCCGTTCCGCTTTCACTATTAGGCGCCCAAAAATCGACCGGGCGCCTAGGTGGCTGGCTAGGCGGCGAAATCGGTCATAATCGGTCAAAATCGGCCTAGTCGGCCAACTCGGCCGAGTCAGTCGATTTCTTCCGATTTTGTCCGGTCTAGCCGTCCGTAGACTAGTTTGATACTTTGAATTTTTGGATAATTGAAATATTTGAGTATTTTTATTTTTTAATATTATTTTGATGTTATGACTTATGAATTATCATTATTTCATTTATTTGGATGTGTTATTTTTTTTTTTTTGAAAGTATTTGGATGTGTTATTTGATTGAATGTTGAAAACATCCTCATTAAAATTGTCAAACTGTAAGTTTTCCACTATTTTTTGGGTGCCCGCCTAGGCGCTAGGCTCTGCCCGGGCGCCCGACTAACGCCTAGCGCCTACTGCAACCGTGATATATATATATATATATATATATATATATATATATATATATGATCATATGAGAACATGTGCTTAGGTGAGAACGTGAGAACACATCATGTGCATCCATCTAATATGTTTTAATGGTCTTGTAACACCCCCGATTTTCATGCCATTTTAAACTTAATTACGCAAGGTAAACTAACCAACATAAATCATAAAACATAAGCACAAGCGGAAGTCTAATATAATAACGGGAAAAACCAAGGAGTGTTATGCCACGTTCACCCCAACGTGAACGCACATGCAAAGTCTAAAACCATCCATCTAGTATGTTCAACATCTGTGGCACACAGGCCAAAGCACTAACTATACTGTTCAGGGGATCTAAACTATCCACGACTAATGCTCTCGCCATCTACTCAGGACCTGTAAAGCACATAAAGAAAGGGGACGACGCCTGGTCAGCGAATAATGCTGGTAACCCATCAATACGCGTTCAATAGCATATATAGATAGTTTAATACAAAATCATTTTTGAAACGGAATACAGTATATATCAGTTCAAAATCATAGAGAGAAGTCAACTACAAAGACTCTATTTCACTCTCAACAAGGACAACGGGAATCAACATCCCAAGTCAACATCAAGACAAGAACGACAACAACACAAGTACAACTCGAGGTGTATTCTACTGATCACAAAGTAGAATACCACTCGACGTGCTCAGTAGAAAAGGATAGACAAACACACATTGCCAACATATGCTACCGTGACACTACATGTCCCATGTTACAAATACCATGTTCCATACTTATGCCCGGTTCCGACCTTATGGCTATCCCCAATCTTATAACTAGTTCCAACCTTTACCTCCAGGGCCCCTGTACTCCAAAGTCCAACCTTATGCCTCCGAGGACCGTCGTCCCCACTCCGACAATCTCCAGCAATTCCACCAATTTCAAAGTACACGAGGGTACCGTTCATTTCAATCACACAACCACCAATCACATGAGCCTGAAGCGCAATTCGCAACTCCATAATATCATTTCATGGCCACCACGAGGACCACATCTGTACCTTGGTGATTAATGTCCCATACCATTAATCGTGCAATCCAGGTACATCTAACACACACATCATCATAGGAATCAATCAATGGATCACAACAAAGATATGAAACCATACTCAATCAAGGAAGGATTACAATCCGACACCAACGATGATCAACACAAGTTATCATCCACAATAGGAAAGAACAAACCACACACACTAGCATTTCAACACCAAACTAGCATGCTTATCAAACGGGTAAACCAAACATAGTTCCGAAGAACAAACAAGACTCATCATGGTTCAACGAATCACAAGGTTGAACACTTAGCACGATTCAAGACACCAAATCCTACATGGATTCCTACCATTACGTTCTAGACATACGAAACATCAAGAAGACACTCAAATAACCCAACAAAAGAACATCGGGAAGTCAAAACATCAATTACCGAGTCAAAAGAATCACGGGGAACAAATCCCCAACAACCAATATCATTGTACCCCGCGGGTGGGGCCACGGGTGGACCTCCACCCGTGGTTCCGCCCTCGAGTACCACTGTCCAACCCACTTGTACCCCGCGGGTGGGACGGCGGGTGGTGCACTACCCGCCGTTCCGCCCGCGGGTACACCTCTGTACCATAATTAATCCCTTCGGGGATTTTCAACACCAAGTCTAAATTCAAGTCCAAAACATCCAAAATCTCACAAAATACAACAACATGACTTGAATCAAGGAAATAACCAAACAATGGCATACAAGAACCCTAATAACAAGCTATAGATATGCATTCTCACAAGACAATGCATCAAAACTCACATTTCATAGCAAAAATCACAAGTAGAAGTCAAGAAATCATCATATAGGTAAGAAAATAGATTTTGTAAAGCATGGGTTACCTCTTGTAGCCTACAACTTCACTTATCACACCCTTACAAGTTTCTATTATGGCTCTCCTTCAACTTCAACTTCACAAACACACCAAAGACAACAAAGATTTCATCTTTAGAAAAAGACATCTTAAAAGGTACTAAAAACACTAAAGGACCAAGGATCTTACCCTCCTATATGCTCAAACTTAAGAAAGTTTGAATCTTGGAGACCAACTTGAAGAATCTTGGAATGGCCAAACTTGGCTTGAAGAAGAAGCTAGCTATTTTCTAGAGAGAATGATGAGCTTTTCTTTTAGGGTGTTAGGGAACAGAATGAAAGATGACTCTAGGTTAGCTTGGGATACAATCATAAGGTGAAAAGTCTTCTTTACCCTTACTAAAGTGGGAAAGTGTAAGGATACAAGGGAACAATTCTTTAAGCTTAGAGTACAACTCCTTGACTTGGGTTGACTAGTCAATTTCTAGCCCCCACTATTGAATTTTCAGGATTTTATGAATAAATTATCAATTAAGCTAGGATTAATTATCTAATTAATCCTTAAATAGATCTTGGATTTACGGGGTGTCACATGTCTAGATTAGATAGTGTGTGTGAATGCGCATTAAATGTGTGCAAATGTGATTTAGTGTGTTTGCACACATTTAATGCGCGTTCGCACACACCTAATCTAATCTAGACTATTAAAAAATATTAGATGGATGCACATGATGTGTTCTCACGTTCTCACCTACGCACATGTTCTCATATATATATATATATATATATATATATATATATATATATATATATATATATATATATATATATATATATATATATGTATAATTTTTTTACCGTGGGGGCAGCCCCATGCTGCCTCCGTCCCTGACTAAAGTATTAAGAAAAAGTGTCAAATAGGCCACTGAACTTTTGCACATTGTGCAATTGAACCATCGAACGAAAAAAGTGTGCAATTGAATTATTAAAAACTCAAAAATTCTGTAAGGTTACTTCCAAGTTTTCTTAAATATGATGTCGTAATTTCAAATTATATATTAAAAAATTATATTAATTATTATTTTTTAAAAATTAAAAGAAAAAATCAAATTTTTAAAAAAAGTTCAGAAAAAAAAAACAATTTTTAATATTATTTTTTCTGCCTCCACCTTCTGAAATTTTTTTAAAAAATGTTTTTTTTTTTAAATTTTAAAAACAAGCTTATAGCGATGCACCAAAATCATGCCAAATTTTAAAAACAATTTTGAACTGTTCAGTTAACAATTTTCTACCTACACCTTCTGAAATTTTAAACAAAAAAATTTGTTTTTTCTTTTAATTTTAAAAATAATAATTAAAATATTTTTTTATATAATTTGAAATTATGACATCATATTTAAGGGAAACTTGGAGTAACCTATAAAAAATGCTATTTGCACAATTTTTGAGTTTTTAATGGTTCAATTGCACACATTTTTTTTGTTCGATAGTTCAATTGCACAATGTGTAAAACTTCAGTGGCCTATTTGACACTTTTTTCAAAGTAATTTTTTTTTTAACTCCAAAGTACTGTTTTAATTTTACTACAGTTTCATTTGACAATTATGGTCCACATAGCACTATAGACCGTGGTTCACTGTATAACAACCGTAGTATTGGAGTATTGGTCGAGTGCTCCATTTAATATATATGTGTGTGTGTGTGTGTGTGTTTGTGATCATGCGCGAAGAATTTTCCAGGTGAAAAATGTGCACAAATCTCAGTCATTAAATTCATCAAGATGTACTGCTCTTAAAAAAATTACACTTAGAATTAACAAAGAGTGTACACTTGAATACAAAAATATGCATTTGAAGGCGAAAATTTTGCCCTCAAAGACACAAGAGATATGCAATCGAATTAATTTATGGTACCAAAAAGGAAAATTATTCAACTTTAAATATTATTGAAGCAATTACTCATACAAATCGTTTGTAAATCACACAAATTCCATTAGAAATTTGGTTATTGAAAAGAAAATAAAACATATAAGCCCTGTTTGGTAAATGGCGGTTAGCTGATTGAGTTAGATGGTATAACTAGTTGATAACATTAGATGATTGTAGAAATGTGTTTGGTAAATTAGTTGTTAGCTAATAGTTGTTTGATATAATTTCTTTTCTCAAAAAGCTAATTGAAACAGTTGCTTTGAAAATCTTTTGGAATTTTAGCATTTTGGAGTTACAAAAGGCTGATTAACCAAATACTTATAGGCCCTGTTTGGTAAATGGTTGTTAGCTGATTGAGTTAATTAGAGGGTATAACTAGTTGATAACATTAGCTGATTGTAGGAAGGTGTTTGGTAAATTAGTTGTTTAGTATAATTTCTTTTTTCAAAATGCTAATTGAAAAAGTTGTTTTGAGCAGTTTTTTGAATTTTAATATTTTGGAGTTGATTTTTTAACCAAGTCAAACAACTATTAGTGGTCAAATAAGTCAAAATTGGCTAGGCTAACTATCAATCGTTATGCTGTGGAACCGTGTCCACCTTGCAAGGTGGACACGATTCTATATTCATAATTACTGAACTATATGTTCATAATTATAAAGCTATATATATTCATAATTTTTGAACTTTATATTCATAATTATTGAACTCTATATTCACAATTACAGGACTCTATGTTCATAATTTCTGACCTACATGTTCATAATTATGAAGCTATATATTCATAATTTTTGAATTTCACATTCACAATTATTGAATCTCTATATTCATAATTACATAACTATATGTTCATAATTATAGAACTATATGTTCATAATTTTTGAACTATATATTCATAATTATGAACAGTTTTGGAACCGTGTTGCTAAAATGATATTCCAGTGTTGCTAAAATGAAACTAGTGTGTATAGAAAATAAAACTAAAAACAAAGCTCATCAACAACGTATATTGTCAAATGAAATGTAGTATAATTACAATGGTACTTTAGTTTTGTTATAATGAAACTAGTGTGTATGAAAAATAAAATTAAAATTTATAGTGTAATTAAAATAATACTTTAATATTATTATAATTAAACTCGTGTGCGCAGAAAATGAAACTACAAAATAGAGCTCATGCAATAATGTATATTGTCAAATGAAACTATAGTAGAATTAAAATGATATTATGGTATTGAGAAAATTTCAATTTTGGTCATCTAACTATAGGGGCTTTGTTAATTTCAGCACTTGACTTTCAAAAGTATCAATTTAGTACCTTGACTATGCAATTTTTATCAATTTTGGTCATTCTGGTCAAATTGCCGGTCAAATTTCGCTGGAAAATTTTAATAGTTAAAAGATGAATTCGCCGGAAAAGATGAATTCACCAGAAAAAATGCCCTCATTATTTTAACTGTTAAAATTTTCCGGCGAAATTTGACCGGCAATTTGACCAGAGTGACCAAAATTGATAAAAATTGCATAGTCAAGGTACTAAATTGACACTTTTGAAAGTCAGGTGCTGAAATTAACAAAGTCCCTATAGTCATATGACCAAAATTGAAATTTTCTCTTATGGTATTGTTATAATGAAACTAGTATGTGTGGTATTTCTAGTTGGTCTTTACTATTCCTCATTGTATTGAAATTTGATTTAATGCAAGTCATTTCCTTTGGTTAATAAGTGTATTTATAGTTGGTCTTAACGTGCATTAAATCAAATGTCAAATGTTCAATACAATGAGGAATAGTAAAAAACCAACTATAACAGGGCGTTTGGTTGGAGGGATTTTAAATTCCCTTCCCACTTAATTCCCACCTAATTTCAAAGGCCACAAAATTCCCTTGTTTGGTTGAAAGGAATTGCAATTCCTCCATTTTCATGGAATTAAAATCCCATGTCCCCCCTGGTATTTTAATTCCTAGGATTTTAGGAAGAAAAAAAGATAGTGATGAGTCAAAATTATCCCTTCTTTTTTAACTTAAAATTAATGCTGGACCACAACAATGGACATTTTGGACTTTATACTACTTATTCCCTTTCAATTTCCATGTATACCAAACATTGTAATTGAAATTCCCAATAATTCTATTACTGTCAACCAAACATTGGAATTTAAATTCCCACTTTATTCCCAGTAATTCATCTCCCATGGAATTGCAAATCCTTTCCCACGTAATTCCCCCTCTCCAACCAAACGCCCAGTAAATACCACACATACTAGTTTCATTATAGCAATACCATAATATTATTTTAATTTTACTATAGTTTATTTGACAATATACATTATTCCACGAGCTCTATTTTGTAGTTTCATTTTCTCCACACACTAATTTTTTTTTTTTTTAATGCTACTGACTCTATTACATTGTAGTATCTGTTCAAACATATGATCTCCCACATGGGAGATGTCACTACATGCCATCTGAGCACAAAGTGTTTGGCCTCTACACACTAGTTTAATTATAGTAATATTAAAGTACTATTTTAATTACACTCTGAATTTTAATTTTATTTTCCATACACACTAGTTTCATTATAATAACACTAAAGTACCATTTTAATTATACTACAGTTTCATTTGACAATATACATTATTGATGAGCTTTGTTTTTAGTTTTATTTTATATACACAATAGTTTCATTTTAATTTTATTACAGTTTCATTTGATAACTATGATCCACCTACCACTGTGGACCATGGTCCATTGTATAACAACTGAGGCAGGATAGACCAACCTCCCTAAAGTCCGTTTCCTCGTCATATGGCGGGTTTTGGTGGGCCCTACTCGTCGACCTGTTTCGATAGCTCTAAATTTGATTAATGTTTAAGGCATTTTAGAAACTTGATTAATTTGTTCCGTTATTATCCACTAACTAACCTAGCAGCAACTTTGTCCAATTCCGCAAACTTGAGGGGTCTAAGCGACAAGAAAACAAAGAAGAGAGTGGCCTAAAGCAATAATTAGGCTGAAGAAAACGTGACCGACGGTCTATCTTCGATTCTAACACCGGCCAGGCAACCCTTATTACGACAAATTCATTTTTAGCATTTACTAAGCCGAGCGGAGACTCAGACTCCTCCATAATCGTTTCGTTCCCGGAGCTCCAAACAACAGTGGCGGGAGATCGTTTCCGGCGAGCTCTGTGCTATGCTCGAACGAACGAGATTGTGTTAATTAATAAAGCTGGAGATCCGGCATCGGAAACATCGAAGTGAAATCAGATGATACTCTTGCAGTCCCACTCCAGATACCTCCTTCAGATCTTGTCTACCCGCGTTCAAAAGTTCGTATCGAGTTTTTTGTTTTGTTTTTCTTCTCCTGTTCTCTCCCAATCTGTCGGATGTTACTATTGTGAATTGTCATCGTTTTTGTGTGATTATCTGTATTAATAATGAGGTGCTAGTAATTTTCGGTGTTGTAATTTTGATTATTTTAAATGATATTCCGTGTTAGCTGAATAATCTCGCGTGATTGTTTATACACACACATCAAATGCTTTATTCAACTTAATATTCTAAAACCTGATTTACTCGCTTGATTTCTGCAGTCTTGATAAAGGCGTTGAACTTGAGTACCAATGGGTTGAATTTGATGATATTCGTTTCCATATTCAGGTGAGTTGCGGACTGGCCTTGTTTTAGTAGAGTCTCCAACCATTCTAATTGTCTTTTGAGCTCGTAGTAGATTGGTGTTCTATGCATTGATTAAGAATTTAAGATGAGCATTTTTGTAAATAAACTATGTGACTTGATGCTGAAAGTGTGATGAACAATGATTCTGCAGGCTTCAATGAGGAATTCGAATGTATTGCTACTTTCAATGTCGATACCAAAACCACCCCCTGAAACTGTATTCTTCGGGGGACTTCCTCAGGGAGCGATAGAAGCCATAAAAGCAGCATATGGTGTGGTTGCTCAGATTCTTGATCCTCCAAGAGATCACTTTAATCTCACATTGAAACTGAACTTGTCCAAACTTCCTCCAGATGAAGGTTCTACAAGTTTCTTCTTTAAGGTCATTATGACTTAAGAGCTCGTCATAATTGTGCGCTGTAGGACATATTTTCCCCCCAAAGCGTCATTCCATTAGTTTCTTTTACCTTTCAGTAAATACTGGTCTAATATTGTATTATATGCATCTACATGTTAAAACAAACTTGTATTATAACTAAACCTTGATTTGACTTTTACTAGGGGAAAGACAAGGAATTTTTTCATTTACATCTGAAATGTCATAACATATTTCAATCAAGAAGGCTTATCATTAAGTTTGTTCAGATTCTTTGAAGTAATTAAGGATTCTTATATCAGTAACATATTTGACGAGTGCGTCTTTGTTTACCCAATAGTGTGTAATTCAGAATCTGATGTTTAATGGCTATGCATATTTGTTTGCTGTCAAGTCTTTGGTGATCTTATTTTATTTTTGGGGGATTGCACAATTAGTCTTTGGCAAAGACCAAAATCTATCTTTCAAACAGAGTCTGCACTTTGTATAACTTAATGTAATCAGTAGGGTTACTGGAAATATGAAAATTTTATATTTAGTAGGATCACAATGTCAATAATTCATATATTTATGTGTGTGTATTTATATGTATATTGAGCCCACTGAACCAATATTTCTGGAGTTGCCTCAGTACAACTTTGCTTGTGTACATTTCAAAAATGTTTTGATTTGTGCATAATTTGTAAGTAATATGATGATGCTCTATAAACTCTGGTTCATTTGACTTTCATATTTTAAATTTCTTGTATGTGTGCATTTCTAAAGTTTCCTGTTCTTTTATTGTAGATCACAAGAATGCTTTACTGGTGAAGATTGCATCGGTGAGGGAAGTGGTAATGGGGGCCCCATTAAGAGCAGTTTTGAAAAATCTAGTTTCGAGGACAGTTCCATCTAGTTCAGAAAAGCTTATTTCCCTTGTTCATCGGCCAAACGAATCCTTTTTCCTTGTTCCTCAGGTGAAACTTTTGTTCAGTGTACATTAGTATATTACTTCTAGAGCATAAATATTTCTATATCTGGCATCTTAGAACCAAATTCTTTATCCAATGTCTGGCATCTTAGAACCAAATTCTTTATCCAATGTCCGGCATCTTAGAACCAAATTCTTTATCCAATGTCTGGCATCTTAGAACCAAGTGTCCTAACATTGGGTTTAATTTTTAGAATCCTTCCATTATTAGTTGTTCATGTGTTACTTGTCTTCTGGGTGTCTCCTTACCCCAAAGGGTCAGAGGTTCTCTATGGTCAACAATGCACATGATCTATCATGAATATCAACTCACTATTTTTCTGTCACCTCGCTGTTTACATTAGGTTCTGTCATGATAAAGTGTTTCTTTTTCCTATTTTATGCAACCTAAATCTTGAAATCTTAATGCCCCCGGAAAGAAGTAAAATAATCTTTTATTTATTTATTTTACAATTTTTTCTCGAACCTTCTAGGTTGTAGCATCTACCTATAATGTTTTGTCTTGGTTTAATTTTAATTCTCTCTCTTACACACCATATGTCATATAATTATGTCATTGCAAGTTTGGAAGAATCCAACGCCTTTTTTAATGAAAACTGTAACTGCTTGCTGCAGATAGACAAAGTAACTGCCATCTTTCCTATGAGATTCAATGACTCTGTAGATACCGTTCTTGCATCGTCTTTCCTTCAGGTAATTTGATTATCTAATTAAACTTATTTTCTTTCCTTTCTCCTCTATCATATAATTCCAAAGATATGGGAAAAATCACTATTAACAAGTCATGTTCAATTTCACTTGCTACATAGTACCTCATACTTACCAATTGCCCTCTCCATCGGTTTCCTTTTTTTGTGTCTATATATCTCTATGTATGTGTTTGTGTGTATCTGAACAGCACATTTCAGTAAATCACAATCTGGTTATCAATATATCATTAGGAATTTGTGGAGGCAAGGCGAACTGCTGGACTCAACAATGCCCCTCCCTGTTTTTGGTCCCCTTCTGCTCCTCAAGAACTGGAAGGAGTGGTTAATGAGGCTACATCAGCTAATGCTGGATATTTCAGATTTGGTAATGCTAGGTATTTCTGTTTGCTTCTTTTCATATAAGTCCCTTTATTTCAGTGACATATATTTATGTTTTTGGTCAACAGTAATTTTCCCTCGTCATGTGGAAGGAAAGAAACTGGATAGAACTGTCTGGAATCTCTCAACATTTCATGCGTATGTGAATTATCATGTTAAGGTGAAATTTCTGCTCTTTAAATGGATTAGTTTTTATATCTCATCACACCCTTTTCCTGGATCTTCTTTCTTTCGCCTTCAATTGATGGCTTTATTGGATTTCATTTTCAGTAGAGGGGATTTTATTTGTTCTACTAGTTGATTTGCCAGTTTATTAGAATTTACATTTTTCTTCTTTCGTTAAGCATGGCTGGCTTTTGTTGATTTTGTCATTTTATGTTAAGCGTGCTAGAAGGGTTTTAATTTCCACCATAGTATATTTTGCTTTTCCTCTCTTCTCAATTTGTTTAATGTTCTCTTATAAACAGTGTTCAGAGGGTTTCATGCATACTCGGATGAGGCGTCGGGTGGAATCACTTATACAAGTAACTCTCTTTTTATGCTTTACATTTGTCATGTGCATTTAAGGAGAATATCTTTGCTTGTTTTAAATAAATATAGGCATTGCTGAGCATCTGATATGCACAATTTGTTTATTTTATACATGGTCTTGCTGAGGTTATCATGATTAATGCTTTTTTTTTTATAAAAATGATTAATTAAAGGCAAGGATTTCAAGCTAAGTGAGTTTACTGAGTTGAAGGATTTATTCTATTTCTAGACATTAGGTCAATTATTATGGAGTGCCATTTCCCTGTAAGCTTTAGAAGGTTGAATAAAGCCTTTTGAAGTTCATACCTTTTTGCTTTGGGGTTGGGTTCAATATCAAGTGATATTAGTGAGTCTCTTGTGAGATTGTCTCACGTCTCACAGATGGGTTGAGTTTAGATATAAATGTAGTACTTACGATGGAAAATCTAATACTAATCAGAGATAAATTGATTGTTATTTATGAGAAAAAATGTGATACTTTTGATGGAAAAAGTAATGCTTTTAAATGAAAATGTAATATTTAGGGATCGAAGAGTTACTTATGAGGGAAACTATAATACTTATGAGGAAAAATATAATACTTACGAAAAATCCGACTTGTCTCACGGATCGGATAATGATTCATGAGACAGTCTCATAGGAGATTTTGCCTTTGCTTTGGGGTTGGGTTCAACATCAAGTGACATTTGTTTGTGGATTCTTCTGATAACTTATTGGTCCTTCTCAAACTATATGTGTTTGATCAATTGATTCAGGCTCTTGACCGGGCAAAGCCAGATGCTGAAAACCCAAAGAAAAGTCCTTCGCCAAACAGATCATTTAAACGAATGGTGTGTAATTTTGGCTCACTCATTGTGATTTTGGGTTTATATTGTCTACGCTCTTGCTTATATAAGGGAAATCTTATCTGCTACTTTTGTCACATTTTTGCCTTTTTAGAGCCTTAAGGATGGCCAGAGTAGTTTGAATTCACGAAGATGAGGGGCAGCATCCGAACCCGACCGGCTAAGCTTGTCAGTCCTGTTTCACAACATTTCTTCATTTTTATTTATTTCCATGTATTTTGGTGTAGGTACTCATAAAACAAATTAAATTTCCATGATAAATCTATTTTTTAACGAATTTTGACTTGCTAAGTTCAAATTGAATGCCATTATCTGTGCATACATGTTCCTCTTTCAGTCAATTATTATGTCAGGCATCAAAACTGTATTTTCTTTGGGAAATTGTTGTAAACATTTTGACACATTTTTTTGGCTGCCATGCAATACAAAATGGCTTCTATTCCCTTTCAAAAAAAAAAGTGTTACAACTAGAGATGATGGGTTAGGGACTTAGGCCTATGTCCCTTTATACCAATCGTTATGCGTTGGACCCATGTCCAGCATGCTTGCTGGACACGGGTAACAATGTCGTTAGGCACTGTTATCTTTTTTTTTTTTTTTTTTTTTTTTTTTTTTTTCTTCTTCAGATCGCTTCATTGTAAGAGTATATGTTCATAATTTTATTCCTATATGTTAATAACTATACATTCATAACTCCATAACTGTACGTTCATAACTCTATAACTGTACATTCATAACTCCATAACTGTATATTCATAACTCCATAATTGTACATTCATAATTTTCGAATCTCTATGTTCACAATTTTAGAGCTCTATGTTCATAATTTTATCACTATATGTTCATAATGTTAGAGCTCTTTGTTCATAATTCGATCAATAACTGTACATTCATAATTCCATACTGTAGATTCATAATCTCATAACTGTAGATTCATAACTCCATAACTGTAGATTCATAACTCCATAACTGTACATTTATAACTCCATAACTGTACATTCATAATCTTCGAAGCTCTATATTCACAATTTTAAAGCTCCATGGTCATAATTTTATCACTATATATGTTCATAATTGTAAGTTCATAATGTTAGAGCTCTATGTTCATAATTTCATAATTGCATAACTGTATATTCATAACGGCATAACTGTACATTCATAACGGCATAACTGTACATTCATAATCCAAAAAAAAATAACGCCGTTAACGGCAAAACACGCGCGAATTTTTTTTTTTTTTTAAAACTAAATGACGCGTTTTTTTTTAAAAACGACGTCGTTTTGGGCCCGTGTCCACAATTCAATGTGGACACGGGTCCAGGGCATAATTTGCCCCTTTATACCAACCGTTATGCTATGGACCCGTGTCCAGCATGCATGCTGGACACGGTAACGGTGCCGTTAGGCACTGGGTATATGTTCATAATTTTATCACTATATGTTCATAATTGTAAGTTCATAATGTCATGCTGGACACGGTAACGGTGCCGTTAGGCACTGGGTATATGTTCATAATTTTATCACTATATGTTCATAATTGTAAGTTCATAATGTCAGAGCTCTGTGTTTATAATTGCATAACTGTACATTCATAATTGCATAACTATACATTCATAATTCCGTAACTGTACATTTATAATTCAATAACTGTAAATTCATAATTTTCGAAACTCTATGTTCATAATTTTATCATTGTATGTTCATAACTTTATCATTGTATGTTCATAATTGTAAGTTCATAATGTCAGAGCTCTGTGTTCATAATTCCATAATTTACATTCATAATTCTATAACTGTACATTCATAATTGCATAATTGTACATTTATAATGCCACAAACGAATAACGCTGTTAACTTCGAGACAACTTTTTTTTTTTTTTTTTTTTTTTTTTTTTTTTTTTTTTTTTTGAACTGAAAGGCCGCGTTTTTCCTTAGAATGACGTCGTTTTGGACTCGTGTCCACAATGCATTGTGGACACGAGTCCAGAGTATAATTTGCCCCTTTATACAGGGTGCAATGTAATGGTAATATGGATGGTCTCATGTTTGACCTCCTATAGGGAAACTTCAGTACTGATGAACTACAATAATTGTGTATTGGTTTTATTTTCTTGAAGTTGTAAGTTCTTATAAATTTTAGTATGTTCTTAAATTGCAAGTTCTTAGTTTCTTTTTTGAAAAGAAAACCACCCATATATTCATAATCTCATTACATAGCTTGAAAATAAACGAAGGGCCGGTATCAAACCAAAACCAAGCTAAGCACCCAACACAATATTAGCTTAGCATCTCTAGCTAAAAGACGAGCTTTTAAGTTCTTAGTTTCTAAATTATAAACTTCAGTTTCATAAATATACAAATATAATCTATACAGTTTAATAATTGTACAAATATGTTGTAAAATTAAAATTTGTAGGAGTATTAATTATAATTTATAGGTTTAAATGATTTTTTAAAATATTAATTTAAGTTTTTTTTTTTTTTTTTAAATATACAGTTCATAAATATACAAATAATATACAATTTAAATATGTATGTGGGACTGGGAATTTGGTACGATTTACATTCTAATGTAAATTGATACGATACAAATAACTTCTGAAAAATGTTTTCTGAAAAATGAGTCATTTTTCAGAAAACATTTTCCTTTCCTGTGTTTGGCTACAACACGAAAAATTGTCTTTGTGTATTTGGTTCATTTTCTAGAAAATGAGCACGAAAATGAAAAGAAATTGAATACATCAAAATTTTAATTTTTTTTTTGAAAGGAAAAAGGCGAAATATATTAAGCTAAATCAGAGTCCAAAACATGAGAAATAAGAGGAAAAAGGACCGAAACACAGTCTACACAGCCAGATTTGGATAGGGCATCCCTAGCTAACACGTGGACGACCCTATTCGCAGATTGTTTCACAAAAGAAAAGCTGAGATTAGTGAACTCTCTAGCTAGAAGTTTGACATCATTAATAAGTAAGTCAAAAGAGGAAGTAGCCTGGTAATCATGAATGTCACTGGCAAGTGGCAACTAGTAAGCAATCTGTTTCCACCTGAATGTTATCAAAATTGAGAGCTTTTATCCATTTCAGTGCCTCGCGGACAGATAGAGCTTCTGCTTCACCTGGATCAAAGCAGCCAATCCACGCCATTTGCCTAGCTGCCACAAGTCTCCCATCAGAGTCCCTAAAAACGAAACCCAGTCCCATCTTTTGATTCTGAGAATCCAAAGCAGCATTCACGTTAGCTTTCAACCAACCAGAATAAGGTTTTGACCAGTTCATAGCATGAGTACCCGATACAGCAGAAAGATGATTACCAGAATTAATTGAACACCATTCGTGAAGAAAGATACATGCCTGATCAACAACCATGGAAGCAGTAGTAGAGATGTTATTCCAGACCTAGTCATTTCGGGCTTCCTAGATGCGCCAGCATATCATAATCAAGTGGCAAAGGACTGAATCATCTAAGGAATTAAAACATGAGTCAATCCATTCCTGAAAAGAGACAGTCAACCCATAAATAATGCCACCTATGTGATCCCAGCACTCTCTTGCAAAAACACATCTCACAAACAGATGAGCACTGGACTCCTCTTCAGTACCACATAGCTGCAGTAGGAGTTTGGACATGTTTTGTACGCAGCATACAGTAGGTTGGTAGAGCATTGGAATTTAACTGCCAGAAAAATGTTTTTACCTTGGGAGGAAGCTTAAATTTCCACATTTCGGTCCAGGATGGGGCGAACATCACTGCAATTGTATTGGATCCACTTATAACAGCTACGCACAGTAAACTTTCCTTTGGCATCTCCCCTCCAGATAATTTTGTCCTCCACTTGGTTCACAGCTACTGAAATGCTCTGGATCCTATGAACATCCTCTTCATTAAACAGATCCTTGAGGATTTCAGCATCCCAATCAGACTTCTGCATGTTAAGGAGAGAGTCCACCGTGATGTCCTTGAGTTGTTCAATCACTGGAGTTTGAAGACAAGGAGAAGAGTTGTTAGGAATCCAGGGATCACCCCACACTTTAATAGAGGCCCCATTACCAAACCTCCATCTATATCCATCCCTAATAATAGATTGAGATTCAAAAATGCTACGCCAAATAAAGGAGAGATTCCCTCCCAAAGAAGCCTCCAGAAAAGACCCCTTGGGATAGTATCTAGACTTGAACAATTTTGCAACCAATGAGTTAGGATTTTGAATTAGCCTCCAAGACTGTTTAGCTAACATGGATAAGTTAAAGTCCCTAAGTCTTCTGAATCCCATGCCATCCCAATTCTTTGGAACACAGAGGGATTCCCAATTATTCCACCTAATACCCCTACTCCTTTCACCCTCACAACCCAACCAATAACCATTCATAGCCCTCTCTATCTCTTTACTCATTTCAAGAGGGAGGAGGAAGACACTCATTGCATAGGTAGGTAAGGCTTGGAGAATAATTTTTATTAGGATTTCTCTACCAACTCTTGAAAGAAATCTATTGTTCCAACTTTTAATTCTGCCCAGGACCCTTTCTTTGATATAGCCCAGTACCTCCCTTTTGTTTTTACCTATCAAAGAAGGTAGCCCAAGGTAAGACCCACTAAGGGAGCCCTCACTAATTCCCATTTCGAACACAAAAGAGTCATTTCTGAAGCATTAACATTCCTACTAAAATTGATGGAAGATTTGGTGTGGTTCACAATTTGGCCCGAGGCAAAGACAAACTTTTCAATAATATCCTATGGAACATTCCGTGACAGTAGCCCTACAAAAAATATAGCAGTCGTCTGCAAAGAATAAGTTAGAGATTTCTGGGGCACCCCTGGCTACCTGAATACCATGAAACTGACCAATCATTCTTTGTTTCTGGATCATAGTATCCAACACCTCCAAAACAAATAAGAAAAGATAGGGTGAGATTGGGTCTCCCTGTCTTAACCCTCTACTAGGAACAACTGAACCAATTTCCCTCCCTTCCAACAGAATTTTGTAGTTGACAATAGAGACAAATTCCCAGATGAGATTGGTGGACTGACTCCCAAAACCCAATTTAATGAGAATAGCTTTGAGAAAGAACCAGTCTACACGGTCATATGCTTTGCTAAGGTCAAGTTTAACACCTACATAACCCACCTTCCCATGTCTTTTTCTTTTGAGGAAATGATTAACTTCGTAAGCCACCATAACATTGTCCGTGATAAGCCTCTCAGGAACGAAGGCAGATTGAGAAACAAAGATTAAATCACCCAAGAGAGGTTTGAGTCTATTTGCCAGAATTTTTGATAAGAGCTTATAGAGAACGTTGCACAATGCAATGGGCCGAAGATCACCCAAGTGTTATGGTGTTGATTTTTTTTGGAATTAAAACTATATGTGTAGAGTTGATTCCCTCCGGTAGCCTCCCAGAAACCAGACATTCAGAGCAAAAGGACACAATCTCACTACTCATAATATCCCAGAAGTGCTGATAAAAACCCGGCGTAAAGCCATCTGGCCTTGGGGATTTATCAAGCTTCATGTCGAATAAGGCTTTCCTTACTTCATCTGCAGTCACTCTACGAGTGAGCATGTCATTTTGGTGCTCAGATACCCTTTCGGTGATACCCTCAAGAATGTTACTAGGATCGCCATCCCTTCTGGAAAATAAATCATTGAAATGCATAGTAATAAGGGAATCCAGACCATTACCTCGCAAGACCCAATTACCATCGATGTCTCTGAGCCGCGAGAGGGCATTGTTCTACCTACGTCGTCTGACTGTGTATGAAAGTAGCTCGAGTTGGTAACACCCCCTCCTTCAGCCAGAACTGCTTGGCCCTCTGCTTCCAGTAGTCGTTCTGTTGGTTAAGGACTCTTAAATACTCCCATTGCGTTGTTCTGAACAAGTTAACCCCATGGGCATCACGACGAGATTTTGTTCGGTCCACAGCCTTCCTCCAATAGTTCAGCCGCTTATGGAAATCCCTCGCATAATTCCTCCCCCAAATCCATATGGCTTTCCCACAGCGACCAATACAGTCGAGAAGAGAATGTCCTTGAGAATTTGATCAACAATGTTGCATGACCTCCCTGCACAGGAGATTCCTTAAGCCAGAGATTTTCAAAACGAAACCTAGGGTTACAGGCGTTGAAGATAGACAACGAGATTTGTAAGTGAAGGTAAATGATCACTCATCGAAGCATTAATGGAAGCGACAGTAGCTTGGTTGAATAAGTCAGACCACTCATCCGAGACCAGGATCCTATCGAGTTTGGCCTCCACCCAGTGCGGCGTACCTCTGGCCTGTTCCCAAGTGAACTGGTAGCCTCCAAATTTGAAGTCCTTAAGGCCACTAAACTCAATATCTTCACTAAAACCCTCCATAAGACGAGCTAGTTGGGGGTTACCACCTCTTTTTTCATCGGGATAAAAGACATCATTGAAATCTCCCATTGCAACTAGGGGTGTTCAATCGGTTAACCGAACCGAATTAATCGAAGTTTTTTTTTTCTTTAACCGTTAACCGAACCGAAGTTTGCTCTACCGAATTCACCGAACCGAAATTTTTTTCGGTTAATCGGTCGGTTAACCAAACTTTTTAAAGCTAAAATTTAAAATTCTAAAAATAACACCTAAACTAATAAATCCAATTAATATAAAATACATCTCATAATAAATTTCATAACAAAATATAAAAAACATGAATTATAAACTCCAAACATCCATAAGTTCAAATTAGTATTTATGAACCCAATTGGGTAGCTTAAGTGGCAAATGAGCTCTTTTTGTGGGGGAGAATTTTGGGATAACCCGGGTTCAATTCCCACAAGTGACGATCCCCTTTGGGCCAGCTTCTGTGCCTCTCGGAGCGAACCGGGTGGACCTGGACTTTTAAACGGACAGAGAAAAACCCGGACCACAATGTGTGGTTTGACACCAAAAAAAAAAGTATTTATATTTATATATATATATTAATAAACTTCTGTTAACCGTTCGGTTAATTCGGTTCACCGACCTTTCAAACCGAATTAACCGTTAACCGAAGTTTTAAAATTCCTTTAACCATTAACCGAACCGAAAAAGTTCAGTTCAAAAATGGTTAACCGAACTTTGTCGGTTTGGTCGGTTAATCGAAAATTATCCGAAATTTGCACACCCCTAATTGCAACCCAAGGGAGTGTGTTGAGATTTGAGAGCCGTTTGATGAGTGACCAGGAATCTTGTCGATGTTGGCGGTTAGGGACGCCGTAAAAACCAGTTAATCTCCATTTGGGGTCGCCGGAGCAGAGATAGACCTCAACATCTATATGATTGATTGAGAACGACTTGATACACACCTCTGTGCCATCCTTCAGAACATAGTGAGACTACCTCTCTGGCCCTCGTTGTTAACCACGAAAAGACCCGAGAAACCAAGTTTGGCCTTGATGGGCTGGAGTTTATTTAGGCCCACAAACTTTTCCATTAAGAACACCACATTGGCCTTCTTTGAGTGGACAAGGTCCATTAAAACTTGAACTGTCGCTGGGTTACCAAGCTCACGACAGTTCCAAGTTAGGAGACTCATTGTAACACCCCGTGTTACGGCCTTCAATCCCGGATTAATTATTTAATTAATTCCTTTAATAATAATTAAAAAGGGATTTAATTTGGCTAGGATTCCCTTTAATTAATTAATGTGGTCCACCATGGATCGTGGACCCTTGCCTAAACTAGAGTCTTAAGCCTATTAGGAATAAAGTGAGTAAACCTTTTTATTAATCAGATTCTAATTAGGAGTCATAGACCTAATTATTTATTAGGAATGAAGAAAGTAGGCCTTTACTATTCAGATTATGATTAGGATTCCCCTTAATTAATTAATATGGTCCACTAGGGACCATGGACCCTTATCCCTAAACCAAGTCCTTAGTCCTATAAGGAATAGAATTAGTAAACACATACCATTCAGACCATAATTAGGACTCCTAGATATATATATAAGGACATAGGAAGCACCAAGAAGTCACACCACAATAAATATCACCACACAAGAATTCCCAAAGGACTCCCCACCACCAAACCTAGGGAGATCAAACAGATGGAAATCTTAGGGAAGAACCTTAATAGCCAAGGGAGGATTAATTAAGGCTAAGAGGTAACCCATGTCTCAACAAAACCTATTTTCCTTGCTATAATTATCTTCTTTGGCCTCCTCTCTATATTCGTGTCTTGATGAATCGTTTATGATATTAATGATATGTTCTTGATGATTGTGAGATAATTTTATGTGTGATCTTGATGATCTTGATGGTATTGAGAGGTTCTTGATGATTATGTGATGTTATTGATGAATCTTGATGTTTAGATGATTAAAAGATGAACTATGGTTTTATTGATTCGAATATGATTAGAGCCCTAGGTTAAAATTGGGAATTTCGTATTGTGATATTCTTGATATAATTGGGTGGGATTTCGCATGTTCGGGTGTTGATTATGTTTAGAAGTCATGATAGGATATGTGCTATGTGATTCTTGCTTTTGATCCGTTAATTGTCTACGTGGTGTCATCAATTGCGTTTAAAAGTGTCTAAGCATGGTTTCGAGTTCCACAACGGATCCCGGGACGTTTATTTTGGTAAAAAGTCAGTGGGGGTAGGGGGACCCGCCACCTACCCGCTTCCCGAAAAGGGCGTCGCCGGCAGCGGGCAGCAGGCGGGTGGGCGACCGCCCGCCGGGCACCCGCTGCCCGGAGACTGGTCACCGGCGGGTGGCCTTCCACCCACCGGCTACCTGCTGGAAATTTTCCACTTCGGGACTCCGGCTTCCCCGTTTGATGTTTCCCCGACCCTCGTGGTGTCCCAACGGACTCCGTTTATCGTGCCTAAGTCTAGTTTGATGTTTCGGGTACCGTTCGTAGGATATGTGAGTCTTATATATATCGCATGCTAGTTGAATTGGTATCCCGTTGGCCTAGGTGAAAGAAGTATGAACCCCTTAGGATTATTCCTAGTATGTGGATGACCACACATAGGTTTCGTTATACGTTTTCTCCCCTTTCCCAATGTGTTAATATGGGTTGCATGTGCTTGCTATGTGTTATGTGTGCATGATACCCCAATTTGGTTGCGATCAAATTGGTTATTCCTGAGCTGCGGTTCAGAAGCTGGCTGCGGTCAGAATTACACTCTCGGGCTGCAGTCCACCTTTTGGTTGCGATCAAACGTTTTACATGAGCTGCGGTTCATATTCCTGGCTGCGGTCAGATGATCACTCTTGGGCTGCGGTCCACTGTTTGGTTGCGATCAAACATTATGATGAGCTGCGGTTCATCGGTCGGTTGCGATCGACCCCTTCGTGTTGCGATACGAGGCAGGGTGCTGCGGGGCCGTGTCAGAGCTATATGCGCTGACCCTCATGTATCGGCATGCGATTGGTCCTGTGGCGCCAACAAAGTGTGCTTGTGTGATGAGTTGAATGATGATATACATGAGATGAAGTGAATCCGTGACCATAGGATATATGCTAGTATCTTTACACGCTTGGTTACAACTGTTGAATGTGCCTATCCCATAGGATATATGCTAGTGTCTTTACATGCTTGGTTATAACTGTTGAATGTGCTTGTCCCTATTTGTCGAGTCTATTCCGGTTTTGAAACTAGAGTTTCCTAGGATATATCTTCCTGCTTCAAAATGACTTTTCTTATATATATATATATATATATATATATATATATATATATATATATATATATATATATATATATATATATATATATATATATATATATATATATATATATATACTTATACGGTATTTCAACGCGTTAGAGTGGGTTACCGGCATCATTCGTTGAACAGATATATTTGGCTTTCAGGTACAGCTGATTAGTTCCCAGAGCGCGCTAGAAGAACTTGGAGTAGATAGATAGTTTTCCTTTTTGGCCTGCGTGCCACAATGATGTATCGAGGATAGTTAGTTAGTTTAGCCTGTGCATCTGAGTTCTCCAGCTCAGATGTGGTATAGCACCCCGTACTCTTATGTTTAGAAATACTCTATTTTGGGATTTAATGAGAATTTACCTTTATTATATAAGTTTTAAAAGTTTCAAAATTTCGAGGTGTTACACTCATTGTGTTGGGCGGGTCTGGCTCACATGACCCGCCATATGGAAGTTTTTTGAAAGAGGCTCTGGTGGACTCAACGAACTGGGCTGGTTGGAA
Source organism: Ipomoea nil (assembly GCF_001879475.1). Lineage (NCBI taxonomy): Eukaryota > Viridiplantae > Streptophyta > Magnoliopsida > Solanales > Convolvulaceae > Ipomoea > Ipomoea nil. Next base: position 2,424,136 of record NW_017616696.1, on the reverse strand, counting down.
ACATTAGAACTTGGGCCTTGGTAATCCATTCTTCTACGCTTCTGGTCCAACAAGACCAAGCCCACATAATCAGACAAAAAACGATCCCCATCAGCAGCTAACGGTACATCCTGCTCCATCTGCATGTTTCCACGCTCCGAGGACACGTGGTGAAAACTACCGCCTTCCATACCCTATATAATATTTTGCGCAGACTGTTGTACCTTATCTGATGTTCCACTCCCCTCTATAGCAAATTTGTCACTATTGAGGCCACTCACCTGTCCTGATTCAAGACGACGAGGATTGTCGGAAGCCACCTATTGCTCGTCTTCGAAGAAGTACGACGACCCACATCACGCAACCATTGACCAACTGGTTTGACATCATCAAGCTTGACCCCTTCAAACAATTTCAGACAAAACTTCTATGTGTGACCTATCATTCTGCAGATGAAACAGAAATGCGGGAGTCTCTCATAGCGAAAAGATATCCATGACCAGTCAACATCCTTCCGCTTGATCCTCATCTTAGCCGTTAGGGGCTTCGTAATATCCAGCGTAACACGGATCCGAAGGAAAGATTTCCATGACCCATAAAAGTTGTTCTTATCTGACTGAATAAATGTTCCCACGAAATTCCCTATTGTCGCGACAACCTTCTCAGAGAAAAAGCCCAGGGGGAGGCTGTGCACTTGAATCCAAAAGTCTACCTTATCCAGATGAACACGAGGCCGTGCACATGAATCCAAAAGTCTACCTTATCTAGAGGAACATCATGTGGAGGGACGTTTGGCTGAAGCCTCGCTAGGACCAGTAAGCTATGCTCGAATAACCATGGTCCGTCCTCTAGGATGCGATTCATATCCACTTCATGAAAGAGTTGGAGTATGAAAAGGTTTGGGGCGAGTTCAGTAACCACTAAGCCTCTGCCTAGGCGCCACACAGCCGTCATAGTCTCCTTCATAAAGTTAAACTTGATGATCTTGTTTGTGAGGAGCTTACTAACAAGAACAAAACGAAAGTCTTCATCATCTTCAGGACTGATCTCCATTCAAAACCGTGAATAGATAAGCAAGCCCATGCCTGTTTATGGTCTTGGGGTAACAGCGGTTGTTGTGGATAAGTGTGAGTGGGAGGTATGTGAGGTTGTTGAGGTGGAATATTTGGTGAACTAGGTGGAGGAGCCTGTGAATTTTGTGTTTCCTGCACTTGGGAATCCATAAGAGAAGCGCACACGAAGGAAGAAGAAAAACAAGGAAGGAGGAAGCTTGTTACAGGATCAAGAAGGAGAGAAGGCTAGCCAAGAAAGCTAGAGAGAAAAATATAATGACTGGGCAGTGTTATATTTTAATTGTTTGATACTTTTGATAAAATCATTTTGTGAATAACACTCTTTTAATATATATATATATATATATATATATATATATATATATATATATATATATATATATATATATATATATATATATATATATATATAATATTAACATTTTAAAAAATGTAATTTTTTTTTTTATTTTTAAATACGAAAAAATTAATATTATTTGTAGGCTTTACTTATATTTTTGAACTTTGAATTAAAAAAAAAAAAATCCGCGGACCGGCCTGTAGGGCCCGCCAACTCGCATGGGGCGGGCTATGGTTGCATGAACCCGGCAAATTATGCTGTGCATCCGTATGCACCATGCATGGTGCATACGGATGCAAAAATGACGTCGTTTTATTAAAAACACGCGTCTCCCCTTAAAAAAAAAAATAATTCAGGTTCGTCTCCCCTTAGTCAAAACGACGTCGTTTTTGCATCCGTGTGCACGTGCACAGCATAATTTTCCATAAGTTGCCTAACCAATTATAAGAAGGTTATTCTCTTTGTTGTGTGCTCACGGGCAATATAAAACATAAGGAAAAAGAACAAAGAAAAGTTTTGAAAATAAATGGAAGAAAATATTGAGTTTGCTTGAGAACCAAAATTTTCTTACAGAGCATTTGGTTGGAAGGAAGGAATTAAGAGGGAAAAGAATTGTAATTTTGTGGGAAAAGAATAAGGTGAGAATAAAGTATGAATTACAATTACAATGTTTGGTAGGGAGAAATAATGTAAATGAAAGAAGTGATATAAAAACTAAAATACCCTTTGTGTAATAATATTAATAATAACATGCAAGGACAAATATGTCATTTCCTTCCCTTTTCTTAGACTTTTTTTTTTTTTTTTTTTTTTTGGGTTTGTTTTTTCCCCATTATTCTAAATAATACCTCTTTTTATAGGGTTTGTTACAAAGATCGATTCCTAAGCTAAGAATGATTAATTATTTGGTAGTTTTCAAATAATTAAATTACCTCAACTAATTCGAAGGCTAAGATTAATAAGTTAAATAACTATTTAGTAATTTTTAAATAATTTTTTAATAGTTTCTTAATATTTAAACTATGTAATGTAAAGTGTTTCGAATTCAGCCCATATGCTCGCCAAGGTTTTTGGCAATCGTTATGCTATGGACCCGTGTCCAGCATGCATTGTGGACATGGTAACGGTGCCGTTAGTGGCACTGTTATTTTCCACTTTTTTTTTTTTTTTTTTTTTTTTTTTTTTAAATTTCAGACCACTTCGTTATAGGAGTATATGTTCATAATTTTATCACTATATGTTCATAATTGTAAGTTCATAATGTCAGAGCTCTGTGTTCATAATTCCATAACTCTACATTCATACTTCCATAATTGTACATTCATAATTCCGTAACTATACATTCATAATTCAATAACTGTAAATTCATAGTTTTTGAAGCTCTATGTTCACAATTTTAGAGCTCTATGTTCATAATTTTATCACTATATATTCATATTGTAAGTTCATAATGTCAATCATAATTCCATAACTGTACAATCATAATTCCATAACTGTACATTCATAATTCCCTAACTGTACATTCATAATTTTCGAAGCTCTATGTTCACAATTTTAGAGCTCTATGTTCATAATTTTATCACTATATGTTCATAATTGTAAGTTCATAATCTCAAAGCTCTGTGTTCATAATTGCATAACTTACATTCATAATTTCATAACTGTACATTTATAATTTCATAACTGTACATTCATAATGCCAAAAACGAATAACGCCGTTAACAGCGAGACAAAATCAATTTTTTTTTTTAAAACTAAAATGCCGCGTTTTCCCTAAAAACGATGTCGTTTTGGATTCTACATTGTGGACACAAGTCCACAGCATAATTTGCGGATTTTTGGGGCTTGTACGGGTCAGTTCGAGTGGTCTCCTCCAGACTACTTGATTCTCCTTCTCAGTTACGTTAATAATTTTTTTTTTTAATTTTTTTTGGTAGAGACAGTTGTGTTAATACTATTTCTTGATTTTAATTGCTAAAAAAATGCAATGTAATAGTAATGAAACAAGACTTCCTAAATAATCATGATCTCAACATGTATCATTACACGACATCAAGCTTGAGAATCTCGGGCATCACGTAAGCAAAACTTTCCACGATCAAATGACTTCACCAAAAGAATTGCAAATGATAAAACCACAATTAGCATTCTAAAGATCAACTTATTGCCAAGAGTGGTGAGGAGGACTCCAATCTTCAACATAACATCCTTTGAATTCCATTCAACCCTGCCGATACTCTAGCACTCACCTCAACTCATTTTGTGTTGTCATATATCTTTGTACACGGATACTGCACATGAGGCTTAAACACTTGAATATACACGCATTTTTACCTGAACATAACTCATGTTTCAATAATCGTCAAATCATTTTTATCAAGGGAAGATACAACTTTTAGTCCCTAAATCATGGTGAAATAATTGACTCACTTCTTCAATTACTAAAGCCTCCACATTTAGACTCTGACTCTATCTTGCAAGGTGGACCCGAATCTAAAAATACACAATTTATATACTGAATATTCACAATTTACATGCACAATGTTCACAATTCAAATTGTGAACATTCAGTATGTAAATTGTGAATATTCATTATGTAAATTGTGTATTTTGAACTCGGGTCCACCTTACAAGGTGAACCCGAGTCCATGGCATAAGTGCTGCATTTGTTCTTTAACAGCTGCATGCATGAAATGGAAAACAATTCAAGCACTTCTACATTCATCAAATGTAACAGATCCCCTAAAATAATGTTGATTGGAGGCTTGAAAAGTCAAGTTCAGCATTTTGTCACCGTTGCTCAATGTGGTACTGAGGTGACAATAACCAAGTATAAAGAAATATACTAATATAGTAAAACACTCTTATAACAAGACTAGCCTGAAAAGTCAAGTTCTGCATTTTGTCACTGTCGCCCAATATGGTACCAAGGTGACAATTACACAAGTATAAAGATATATAGTATAAAGCTCTTATAACAAGACCGGCTTGAAAGGCCAAGTTCAACATTTTGTTACCGCCGCCTAATATGGTACTGGCGTGATTGTTACACAAGGCCAAGTTCAGCATTTTGTCACCGCTGTCCAATATAAATGCTGCATTTACTTCCTCAATTATCATTTTGGTGGTAGAGTCCCCATTTTATTGGCAAAATCTGTTAAATAATTTGGTGGTGGATAACTGGATATAGTCCCTCAATGACATGGAGTATATCTACAATCAAGATAATAATTAATAGACTAAATATGGAGGCTCAAATAGTTGAAGGACTGAATCAATTATATCTTTATAATTGGGCACTAAGAGTGTTATTTTTCGTTTATTAATTGCTGTATTATGTTTCTCTCTTGCATTAACCAAATTCAACTTATGTTTTTGTATTCATGAAGAAGGTTTGAAAAATAATCAATCATAAATTTTTTTGAGTACTCACTAGTACAGAACTACACATACACGACCATTGTAAAAGACATTACGCGACCATTGTACAATGGTCGCCTATGCTAAGCTCGCGGAAAGCCATGAACTTTACGCGACCAATTTTAAATGGTCGCGCATTGTCAGTAATACGTGACCGTTGCATATTGTATTTATTTATTATCATTATTTTTTTAATCCAAAGGTAAAACGCGACCATTTTAAACTAGAAATGGTCGTGTTTTCCTTTTTTATTTTTTTTTTAATAATTAGTCATCCGCGACCGTTTTAGGCTAGGAACTGTCGCGAATGAATTTTTTTTAATTATTTAATTTATTTAATTACAATCCCTATTTTTTTTTTTTTTTTTTTTTTATAATTCCTGTACCTGTTACAGCTTAGTAAAATCCTATCAACATTACTCCACAATACAATTTATCTATCAACACACTTTAAAACAATACTTTTAACACACAATGCAAATACTATCATCAAATTAAACACAATACTTTTACACAATGCAAATACTATCATCAAAATACAATAACACTTAAAATCCTCATACTTTAATACAATAATATCATCAAAACATGCCCAACTCAATACTATCATCAAAACAAAATACTTTTTATCAGTAAAATAAAAGTTATAAGCACTCAGAAAAGAAAGAACTTTGACCAATGCTCTCGAAGCTCATTTATGTCGTGGATAGAATACGGACTATCACTTTCAAATGCCTACAAAAAATTTAATTAATAAAATGATTAAATATGTTAATTAATAAAATATAACTTAACTATACATAGTTCTATTTAAATTCACTTACCCCATCCAAATTATCAACAGATGAATATTTTGTCACGATGTCATACATGTATCGCATGACATAATATCCACACTCATGACCTCGCGGTTGTCTCGGGCACTACAAAATACATAGATTATTTTACTAATTTAAACAACGTATTGTAATTCAAAATATCACACTAAAACTTAAATTCAATTTTCATACATACTTTGCATGGCTTCCAATTGATTTTCTTAACCCGTGCACCCGTAGGAACAGAGCGAAATGCTCTATAATAATTATAAGCATACATAAAAATTTATAAATAATATCATAGCTGCTAAAATACTTATATAAATAATAAAGTATTTACTTACAAATTCATAGAGCCTTTAATTAAACCTATGTCGCGATTAGAAGGCAAGGGATCCAAGATACATATGCTTTTTGACCGTATGCAAATCACCAAAAGTAACCAATGAGAGCTACATTTAAAAACACAAATATATATTAATAATTCAATATCTAAAACTCCAAATATAAAGTTATAAGTTATATTAATAAAATATAAGAACAATTTTCTTACTCTTGATGATATTGTGCTAAAATAAAGTTTTTATCTTTGTGCTGCTCCATGACGTGGACGAAATATGATATAACTTTGCGGAAATTGCTTTTAAGCATAGTGTGGGAAATCTGGGTCGGACAGACAAACCCGATTGACCTAACTTCATATTGATTGCACAATTGATTAAGAAATCTGAAAATTAAGAAATAATGAATAAGAAATTTCACTAAATATAGGTAAACATATATATAAAATACAGTAATAATAATTAAAAAAAAAAACTTACAGTACAAATACTTGTATGATTGAGACATTAAGCCAATTCATCATCATCAAATCCGTTATATCATTCATCATCACAAAAATAGAACGAGTGTTTTGATGATGGAAGATTGCTTTATCCAGCTCCAACTCAATACAGTCTTTACCAAGTGGAAAGCCTATCAACAAATCCACTAAACACTTGCAATGTTCCCCCAAGTGCGGTAAGACATCATCACCAACAATGGGAGCTCGTGCACCAGTAGTAGATAGATCAACACTTTGATCTTTTGGTTTCTTATTTTGTTTTGATAAACTCTACAAATATAAAATAGTAAGTTTACTAACCCCTTTTAAATATAAATAACGAAAACTAACTTAATAAATAAATAAAATAATACATACCTCTTCTAAACTCACTAAATGCATAGGCCATTGTGCAAAACTGTCTACTATATCTGCTATAGTGACATATTGTTGATCTGGTAAAGGGAGATTAAATTGTTCTCTACCCTTAATCACTTCATCCACCGAAACTTTGACACAGTTAGGCAACAATGGTTGGTGATTCACCATAGTCTCGTCAGTACTTGGGTGAGCCATACCCTTTGCAACAACAATTGGTGTGCCATTGGGGCATACTGCTAGTAAACACATTTTTGGACTCTATTATTCAAAATTGTGGGTTAATATTAATCTAACAAGAAATAATATTTTGATATATGAAATAACTTTTGATATTACCTGAATTGTTGTAATTGGATATGTGTCAACTGAATGACAATTGCTACGAGTAGGCAGTGGATCACTTAGAGGAGTTCCAGCCGAGACCCCTCCTGAAAATAGATGTGTCCCCGGTATGTTCTTCATCAAAAACTTGAGTTGCTGGTCCATTGTTTCAATCTTGGGATTCATCTTTGCTTCCACCTCCATTATTGTATTTTGCCTACAGTTCTCTAACATTTGCTGGACAGCAGCTTCTGAGTAAACCCCACTCGATATGCTTTGTTTCCGATCTGGTCGACCAAACACTTCTTGGATGGTAGAGTATGTACCAATTGCTCTTACAGAACCTGAATTATCATCCTTTCCAAGAGCTACTGACAATACGCCATGGTGTCTTTTTGGTTCAAATCTTCCTTGATTAAGTTCTTCACATTTTTCTATCTGTTCCAACAAATAAAATAAGTCAAGTACAAGTATTTTTATAAGTATTATGTACTATTATGACATTTAAACAAATATAATACTTACAATTTTATGAAACACTTCCTGTGTTTTTTCATTTGGAATAAAGTAACTTCCATCATTTGCTTTTTTTTGTTCTTGCTCGTATCCAATCAAAGCTGCGATCATCGGACAACAAAGACGAGCTAACTGACGCACACGAAGATTGTGAGGATAGAGGATCTTCTTTCATCCACTCTTGTCGTCTCCTTGCATATCCACTAGAACCTAAGAAGTGTGGATGCTCATTTAACGCCTGCAATTCCCTAGCCTTCTGACTTCTTTCCTATGATTTCACAGACATGTTAATATTAATAAAACACTTTACTTATAACTAAATGATCTAAATATACCTTAAACTCTTCAGACTGTCTACTAGCTACAAACTTCGCCCTTTGTTCTGCACTCAAAAAGTCATAAAGTTCTGTAGGAGAGTTATACGTTTGATGTTTCTTGTGTACATACTCACGTAATAATCTACTCTTGAAGTCTCCCCATCTCGTCCGTGCAATTTTCAAAACCACTGACTTCTTTGAAGCATCTTCAATACCAAATTGCCTCTGAATAGTTTAACGCACATAAGCAACATAATATATATATATATATATATATATATATATATATATATATATATATATATATATATATATATATATATATATATACCTACTTATTTTTATTAATATAAAGTTATTTAATATACCTTAACATCTTCCCAAATGGTATTTTTAAGATTTAAATCTACTTTACGCCAATTCTTGAAATTGATATCAACATGAGCACGAACCAAAGTCCCAATGTATGTAGAAAACTCAGCAGAATGTTCTCCGGTTATCCTACCACTTTCATCAAACTGAATTGAAAGTTCTGAAGCCTTTTTTTTTCTCAATTTTTTGCATATTGTAGGCCCTCTTTTTTTTTTTTTACGGTCAGTAGCTTTAGTAGGAGGGTCTGAAGTAGTACCAGACATAGATTGATCATGCATGATTATCTATATATATCTGCACAAACAAAATAAAATTATTAGTAAACCCACAATCCTTATTCATGATCACTACGCATGTAACTTATTTCAAGGTTATTTTCTTCTAAAGGTTATATTGCATTTCAACTTGAATAAAATACTCTTAAAAATTATTTAACAATTTATAAAGCTTACAATATTACAACCGATTGTCAACCCACAATCCTTCTCCATGATCACTACGCATGCAACTTATTTCAAGGTTATCTTCTTCTAAAGGTAAAGACTGAACGCCAATAGAAAATGGAGGAGTTTCATCAAAATCTTGGTATTACGGGTAAGTACCATAATACTTTGGCTGGGGGACCTTCCTTAATTGCACTTGCACTAGGAATTAAGCTTTCACCATGCCATATCCATCTTGTGTATCCTTCCTTAAAACCACGGCGTATCAAATGACTCTTCACTTATCAGAACTACGATATCTTTTAAAATTCTAACAATCGTAACACGGGCACACAATAAAGTCCCCTGCCTTTTTACTTCTATTTTCTTCAGCACATTGTATAAACCCATGAACCCCTTGCATATATGGAAATGTAGTGCGTTTTCCAAACATCCAACTCCTATCCATATCTGTGAATTCATAAAATACTACTCTAAGTACTATACAGATATGGATACGCAATGATACTAGTAAAAATGGATTTCAGTGGCAAGCTATAGAAATTGAAACATTGTCATAATTTCAGTGGACTAATTCTTATGCTTTACTGACTCATATCCCTTATTCGACTAATTCTTCATAACATAGTGGGAACCACTTTTTGAGCTACAATTATTATCAATGAAAGAAAGTAGAACATTGTACCATTACTTAACTCATCAACAAATTCAATCTAATTCATCAAACTAAATAATTCATACTCAATATATATATATATATATATATATATATATATATATATATATATATATATATATATATATACTAAATAATCCAAGCATTCTAGAAGCAAGAATAATAGAAGAGGAAGAGAACCTGAGTCAGAACAAAATACATAACCCATTTCACAGTAATGAAACACTGTCTTGCACAACCAACCTAAAGTAGGGAAGTGGGAGGGGTTATGGGTCATTGTCATGCCTAAAGAAATGGGCAACGGAGATTGATGAAAACATTTTGCATAGAGCAAATTGGATTAATATTAGTGTAACAATAAACTGACTCAAGTAAGAAAACAATAACTCAGCAGCTAGTACCTAGATTCCTAAAAAAAAAAACCAAAAGACATAGTACTTAGTAGCACATTTAGGATGCCCATTAGTTCTCCCCAACAGCTAGTATTTAAAATATACAGTACTAGTTTCCTATTACTCCAGATAAAATAGATTTAAAAATATGTATAACTAAGTATAACATCACAAAAGCTCAAAAAGGAACCTCCATTTATTATTTCTTCAAGCAACTACTGAATTGAGGAAAAGGTGAAAATTCTAGACTGAGATACAAGGAATAATGCAACTTAGAATACTTTCCTAAGCAAGAATATATATATAAAAATCATAAAATATCACATTTATTTATTTATTAAAATAACAATTAAAAAAAAAAAAACTAACCTGCAGATCGGCGTGGTGCAGTGGCGTCGGCGGGGTGGCGGTTGTGGCGGTGCGTCGTGGTGGGGGCGTGCGACGGTGGATGGTGCTGTGCGTGTGGCGGTGCGTCGCCGCAGGCCAACGGCGTGGTGGCGGTGGGTGTTGTGGCGGTGGGTGGCAACGGCGGCGTCAGACGATCGAGGCAGACGGTGGATCGGAGCAGAGGATGATTTCGATCTGTAGGTGTTGAAGCAGTACGATGCGAGTAGTGTGAGACCATTTCGATCTGTTGTGTAGATCTAGTCTAGGGTAATATTAGGCAACCATTTCTATTTGAATGGTTGTCTATTATAAAACAAGTTCTATTTAAGACAATTATTTCTATTAAAAACCGTTGCCTATTATAAATTAATTTTTTTTAAATAAATACAAAATATAATGGGCAACCATTACAGCTTACAATGGTGACAGATTATTATATTGATCACTTATTTTTGGACTAAGATTAGGCAACCATTCTTTCAACAATGGTGGCCTATGGTCAATCTTATGTTCAATTTTGTACTAAGGACTACTACACCACAAGGTCAATATTGGCAATCAATCATAAATTTTAATTTAAGTTTAACCCCATAGTACTTTACTATTTGAAATTAAAATACAAAATTTTGAGTAAACTATGGAGTAATAATCGTGGAAATGAAATATTATTGAGATAGTATTTTATCTTACAAATATATATGCCATGTTTGGTATTTTTTTTATGAGTATTATTGTCCCTATTCATATATATATATATATATATATATATATATATATATATATATATATATATATATATATACTTTGAACTTACTAAAGCCTAACGAGTCAATACCACATCCACTGAGGCTCAATCTAATGACCTCTCACTTAAGAGAGTTACTTCATACCACTTGACCACAAGGTCTTTGACCCCTGTTTGATAAAATAATTAGCCTATTTGACCATTATTAGTTGTTTGACTTAGTTAAACAATCAATATAAATGTTTAATTTTGTAACAACTTATTGCTCCAAAATTCTAAAATTTAAAAAGCTATTCAAAGTAATTTTTTCGATCAAATTTTTGAAAAAGTCATTTTGTATGTAATAAGCTAATAGTAATAGCTTACCAAACACGTCCCTACAATCAACTAATGCTAACAACTAGTCAAACTCACTAACCTAATCAATTAACAACTATTTACCAAACACCCATAGTGAAGTATCTTTTAGGAGAGCTGCACTGAGAATTATATATGTTCCAAGTGTGCAAGACACCAATCGCCTGTGAAGGTCTCCATCTATTCTGAACCTTGTGAGCATCCATATATCTACTAGTTTGTTATGATTTTCGGCTCAGATCAGAATTAAGTTCTTTAATTTGTTATGCTTAATTAGCTTGTAACTGATGATGGTGTGGTATTATTGTTGCATTTAAAGGTATGGATTCATTATGGCAAGCAATTTGTCCTGTTGTTATACGGTAGGCATCGAATTGTTCCTGTTGAATAAGGGTTTTACGCTTCATGCAAATGGGTTCTATACACTGAAATTCCAATGGTATGTCAACAACTAACTCTATTACGACTTGTAAATAAATCATCCCAAATGCTCTGTCGGGTCGGGGTGTGGGGGGCCCTTAGAATTGGAGTTCAGCCTTTTGGAAGAACGAATTGTAAATAAATATATTATGCATTAGTATTTATGGGGTGTACATATGGGTCCTATTATTATTCTTCTTCTCTCAAAAGGTTGAATTCTCAACTCCAACGGCCCGACAAAACATTTGGGAGGATATAAATCAGGGTGACTCAATGGCTTAGCAGACCGGGTCAAATGTCGGTGCGCACAAGGGATCTGTCCACTTTGGACATAATCTCCACACTGCTACCGCCGAGGTTCAAACCTTAATCTCTTCTCCAAATACTGCATACTTAACCATTAAGCTAAGCTCGTGCGGGTAGGGTCCTATTGTTCTATCGGTACAATTGATGTTACAAAACGATTAGGTTGAGGTCTTTCTCAATATATATATTCGTATGTTTGATGTTAACAAAATTTGTACTCATCTCCAAAAAAAAAAAGGAAAAAAAAAATGTGTACTCTTATTTGTGTTTGGCTATAAGAGCATCCACAATGGTTTGGGAGAATTAGGGGATAATGTAAGAGTGATTAGGAAAAAAAGTATGGGGAGGGGAGGGAAAAAAAAAAAACCAAAACTAAAAAACAAAAACCAAAAAAAAAAAAAAAAAGAAGGTTCAGGCGCGCCGATCGGCGTGCCTGACGCGCCCGTGTGGGCTGCTGCTGTGCGCAAAACGCGCACAACAGCTGTTCCTTCATTTTTCTTCTTTCTGACATTATTTTTCTTCTTGCAGATGAATTCTTCCCAAATTTATTCTCTCCTACATTAGCTATAAACTTGAAGTGGGTGAATTAATGCTGCAATCTCCCCATATTATCTACTGATGTAGATGCTCTAAGTGGCTTTACATTGGAAACATGGAATTGTTCTATACTATTTTTGTTTAATGTTTGGTTGGGTATAATACGTGGGGACCATTTCTTTGTATTTTCGTTTTTTTTTTTTTTTTTTTTTTTTTTTTTTTAGAAGTGAAAAGTAGCACTAAGTTGTTTGTTGAAGTGAAAAGCATCACTAAGTTGATTTATGTGAAAAGTAGTAATGATTTGTGTATTTAATTGAAAAGTAGTATTGTGTTGGCTTTATAACGGGAACCAAGTGTGAGTTTATTTATTTATTTTTTTTTTAAACACCCGTGCGATGTGCGTATGATGCACGGATAAATTTTTTTATTATATATTTAGATAATAAAATTAAAGATAAAATTATAAACAATTCTAATGTTGAACTAACCTCAGGCCCATGAAAGCTTTGTCGGAGTCTTCAACAATGGGGGAAAGAGTGCCATCATACTCAAGAAACATGGCGATCTTCTTCCCTTTGGAGGAATTCACTATATCATCATACATGCTTATAGCAGAGGGATGACTCAACTGTTTCATTCAAAAAATAAAACTTAATCCATAAGGTCTGCTTATTAAATTGCGAGATGAGGAAGCTAGGGAGTATATATGAATTTTGAGATCAGACTCACGATCCAAGACTTGTTAGCATCGTCAGATCCGAAGGATCTTCGGGTTGGCAAGGAATCTCCCATGGATTTGAACAATGCATTGATCTTGCAAGGGCGGGGAATGGCAATAAAACTCCCCGCTTCGACGGGCAGTGACTTGGCACCGCGTGCGGAAACAATGACGGTTCCGGCACCGCCACCCTTATGACGTTGACGACGGATTTCGGGTCGGAAACCACCATATTCTGATTAGTCATTTTTGAAACGGAATAATTTTATTATTTTATTTGCAAAAAAATGTTATCATGCCTTCTGATTTATAATGATTGACATGTAAAAAATTTTCTACAATATTTTATAACATTTTCAATCTAATATAGTTATATGATATGGAGTATTATTTTGTTTTTTATAAATTTTCAATTTTAATATTATTGTATTGTATTACGAATAGAAATTTTAATGTAGAATTGTAGTACAAATAGGAAAGTAGGAAACAATATATTCTATTATGAATTGTATTACACTATTTTACAATATTAGAATATGAATTTTAATATAGAATTGTAGTACGAATAGGAAAGTAGCTAGGAAACAATATATTCTATTAGCAATTGTACTACACTATTTTACAATATTACGCAAACCTTAATAGTATATATGACTGTTTTGAGAGGGAAGTTAGAATGAAGGATTTTGTTTTTATTAATAGTATATATTAAAATGAGATATTTCTGTTAGGGATATAATACTGCAAAAATATTATTCTCGGAAAACCAAGCACAAAAAACGAAAGGATATGGTTAGTTCGAGATTTATAAGCTTGAATCGTGTGATACTCACACTTTTCTTAAAACTTTATTTGCGTTCTTCCTTTGGTGCTATGAGCGTTGTAGGCTAGGTTTTCCAGGATAAAACAAGTTTCGACCTAGTGTTTGAGTACTCAAACAGCTAGGCGCCTAGGCCTAGGCCCAACGAACTAGAATTTGGTTTTGAACACAGAAAAAGAGGAGAAGAAGAGCAGTGTGTCGAGAGCGAGAAAACTATAGATTTCTAGTGTGTTGTAAAATCGCTTGCACATCCAAGGTATATATATATGAGAAGAATGAATTAAATAACATTTAATCATGGCATTAACAATGGTTTAAAACCTAGTCTATAACCTTCATAATAGACAAAACATTAATCTGAACATTAGTTCTAAAAATTAAAATTAGAATTAATTCGAATTTTATTGCGTAGTATAGAATTAATACACCAGAGCTATACTCTGAAAACTACACCTGAGAGGTACCCAGAAGGTTACGTACGAGAAGTATAATCAACTTCTCGTATAAAAAGCGCACATTCAAAATTAATTGTGCAATATTAGAATTAATACTCCAGAACCGTACTTTGAAAAGTACACTTCTCAACGAGTGGCTCCTCATAGATAGTAGCAGACACGAGTCAAGCCGCACCCCCTTGCATGTGTTAGAGAACCTTTAAGGTATACAATTCAAACCCACTCTAAAAGGGTATTGTATATATAATGGTGTAACTTCACTTCTTTTTCCAATGTGGACAAAGGCTACTTACAAGCCTTTCCATTTTCATTTTCCAACTCAAATAGGTCTACGTTGAGAATCAATTTTTCATTCCCGCATTATCCGTTTTGAACGTACAATATATTGATCTCTTCGTCTCACTACGAAAAATCCGCATACACTGACTTGACCCAAATCGGAAGTGAATCTACATATATTTGTACAACAAAATAACCGCTTAAAATGTCATTTTATACTACAAATATTTGCACCCGTGCGATGCACGGAATGAATTTGTTGTAATATATTAATAATATATGAATCGATATATAATTATTTAAATTAGAACATCAAATATTATATAGTACAATTAAAGATATGATTTGGATCGCTTATATATTTTGATGTTATCATTGCTTGAATTTGTGCAAATAATTGCTCAAATTAATAGCTATATTTAGATGTACGCATGCGGTGCTATAACTTTTGAAGATTTTATTTATCATTGTTTAGTATTTTCATCAATTAGGCAAATGTGCTCGTTCTCTAACAACTCAGTTATAGAAATGAATTGTTATCGTTATTCACTTGTATAGAAGATATATTTTTTTTTGTCAAGATATATAGCAATTTTTTCATTTAAAAAAAAAAACTTAATATCACCGATTATATTTACACATTATTGAAACCTCTTTGTAGACGACATTGGTAGTGGCAACACAATCTTATTCATCTTCGTCTAGAGCTAACACTTTCAATCCATCAAGACGGGTTACTTCGGTGAAAATATATAATGGTAGAATATCACTAAATTAGTTATCCTTTTATATTTTCAGTTAATTAGTAATATCAGATTCATATTTAGCTAATTATTTTTTTTATATTTTCAATCATTTAGTCAATTAGAATATCAAATGCAGTGATACTTTTACCTAATTTTCGTTCCATTTTTATTTGATGATGTAGATATTATTATTGAAATATTTCCGTTCAATTTTTAATTTACCTTTACTATTGTTTAAAATATGCATTTACTATTGATAATGTAGAATATTATTATTGAAATATTTTCCTCCAATTTTTAATTTCCATTCCATTTTTAATTAAAATGCAATGATCTGACCATTTTTTTAGTCAATTATGGATCATTTTTTATTTGTAATCAATTATTAATATTCTTTTCCTTTTATATTTTCAGTCAATTAGTAATATTAGATTCACTGATAACTCTAGTTAATTTTCATTTCAAGTATGTATCTATCAATATTGATATAGGTTTCTAATTACAAATATGAATACTTCATGATTTTCTCTCTCTCTCTCTCTATATATATATATATATATATATATATATATATATATATATATATATATATATGGTGTTGCAGATAAGCAAAAGGGTTTATTCCCTTTGTTCTTCTTACAGTGACACATGTTTTGTGTGAGTCATTTATTAGAAACATGAAGAAAGCTAGGTTTAGTGGAAAGGTAATCAAGGATGCTTTATGAGAAGTTTTCAGGCCACCACTATTAATACCTTCACACTTACTATGAAGAAAATGAAGAGCATTATATTGATGCTAAGGCATATGAGTGGTTATGTGACAAGCATCCCTTAGAGTGGTTCATGTCTCATTTTACTACATCATTATATTGTGATATTTTAGTCAACAATATAAGCAAGTGTTTGAATGCTATGATTTTAGATGCTAAAGAATAGCCCCTTAATTTTTATTTTTTATTTTTGAAAGTGGTAGCCCCTTATTAGCCGTTTTGAAAAATTGAGAAAATTGACTATATCTAGGTTGTATGATTGTAGGAAACAAGCTTTGAAATGGACTATATCTATTTTTCATATGATTGTTAACAAAATTGTTTTGAATTAAAATCAGGGGTTATACAATCATTCAAAGTAATAACAAGTTGTGTAAGATAAGAGGAGGCTAATTAATATGTTGTTTGAGTAACCTGAGGTTGATTTGGGTAGAATGAGTTGCACTTAGCTTATAGGAGTTGGGAGTTGAGTGGCATACCATGTAAACATGTCATAAGTGCAATATGGATAATGAGTACATACATTCTTGTACTCAGCTTTGTTGAAGTTAAACTTATTTGAAATCATATAGAGGTAGTATAAAGCCCATGGCTGGACTTGAAGAATAACGTGTTAGTGATATAGAGCCACGTCTCCCACCTTTGTATATTGCCAAAGTTAGAAGATAAAAAAAGATTGAGAAAGAAAGGGTTGATTAGATAACCAAAGATGAGATAAATCTCAATAGAAGTTTTGTTAAGATTTACCGCACCAAATGCAAGAAAGAATGAGATAATAAAAGAAAGTGCCCTGAAGAGAGATTGGTAATGCTTTGAATATTGTAATTATTTTTCCTTGTGGGCAATATTATGTGTTTTTTTTTTTTTTAAATTTGTTTAAATTTTTTAAAACTTGATACTTATAAAGTATTTAATACTTTAATAATTAATATTAAAATATTAAATATTAACTTAAAAAACATCAGAGTTTGAACAATTTAGAGTTATTTTGCTCAAAGCGATGTCATTTTGAGTGAAATAACTCATTTAAAAAAGAAAAAAAGAACAATTGTTAATTAGCTAACTAAGAGGCCTAGTCGGTGCCTAGGAGGCCTAGGCGGTCAGTGCCTAAGCGGCATTTAGATGACTTGGTCGACCGCCTAGACCACTGATTATGGTGATACGCTAGGCGGGATTTTTGCAATTCTGCTAAAATATGTAATTTCATTGTGTGATATAGAGCAATCCAAAGAAAAGAGTTAAAACCAAGAAATTAAAGTTGTTGATGCTTCTTAAAACCATCAACCAGCTGCCCCAGATATTCCAGTTCTAGTTGTAGATGCTCCAGTTCGATCTTCCAAATGAAGGAAACGAAGATTGTTGGTCCTGATAGAGTTGTAGCGAGAGTCTAGAGAGAGAGAGAGAGAGGGGGGGGGGGGGGGGGTGAATAGACTCTTTTCGTGTTTTGCCCTAAAAACAACCTTTCGGTGTTTTGGCGCAGCGGAAATATTAAGTTCGTTTATTTACTTTGCACGGGTTTTTGTTATAAGGAGAACTTTCGGTAATGTCGTGAAAGCAGTATGATGCAGAAATGAAAAGCGTAAGAAAAGAGATAGAGAGACGAGAGTTTTATAGTGGTTCGGCCAACTTTGCCTACTCCACTCTTCTTCCACAACTTATGGAAGGATTGCACTATCACTCGTTAGTACAATTACACAAAGACTTCCTTGATCACTAAGCCGGACAGCCTTCGTAGGTTTTTCAACTCCCCGAGTTTACTCCGCCTCTATCAACGTCTTTTTTAGAGTTGAGGTTGGTAGAAAGTGATTTTTGATTTCTCCAACGAGATGAAGTCTTGACTGATGAGGAATGATTGCTTCGTGCAAATGGCAAGACTTCTTTAAGGTGTAAGATGAGGATCAATGAACTTCTTCAAGAATCTTTGCACCTTAACACTGGTTCACAAAAGCTTGAGAGAGCTGAGAGCGTTTTAAGAGTTTTTGCGTATGGATAGATCGAGTGATAAGAACCAGCACCTTCTAAGTTCATGAAGGTGAGTTTATATAGGTGAGGAAAATTCCACCCGTTGGAGGGAGATGAAATTTTCAAACCTCTTGTCCAGTGGGTAAGAACCGGGGAGCTTCCCGCATTAAATGCTCCATTAATGAGGTTGTACCTTGTAGCCGTTGATGGCATGGAGAGCCTTAGGGTTTTGTCCTTTAGCTTCAGGAAATAGTACATCTTCATTTAATGCTCCTTGGTATGCGTGTCCCCCAAGTTGAGGTCCTTTTGATCCTAGGATGTTGTCAAGTCAGACAGTGGAGACATTCTTCTTGCTATTGGTGAGAAGGAATAATGTCTTGAAGGATTGTCATTAATAAGACTATCCTTTCGTGTTCAATGACAACTCCTGGTTAACTCTCGTTGTAGTTGCTTCATGCTTCGTGTCTTCTTTCGTCTTGATAACCCTAACAACTAAACATAACCCGTCTTCGTGTGTTTGACTAGCTTAACACGAATTACATGTGAGTTATGGCAACTTTCGTCTAAGAC
This sequence comes from Ipomoea nil, assembly GCF_001879475.1. Lineage (NCBI taxonomy): Eukaryota > Viridiplantae > Streptophyta > Magnoliopsida > Solanales > Convolvulaceae > Ipomoea > Ipomoea nil. Next base: position 2,405,194 of record NW_017616696.1, on the reverse strand, counting down.
GAAAGCGGCGATGAAAAAAGATAACGGTTAGGGGTCTACTTTCTAGGTTACATTGGTATCATCAAAATCCTAATACAAGTGTTCCTAACAAAGATGATAGTTGGTTAGCAGATATAGATATTGATGAACTATATATCTCCAAATTGCTCCAACTGATATATGTCTGAATTGAATCACAATTGCAGCTACCTACTCATGATCATGAAGTCTAAAACTAATTAATGGGAAAGTTACAGTCCTGTGCAGTGCTTCATTCCCGGCCATTTCCCAGGAACAACTTATGTAATATTTCATTAAACACTTGCAGTAGTTTAATATGGTAAATACAATCATCTCTTCATAGTGAAGTCTGATCTTACTTGCAGTAGTTTAATATTTCATTAAACACTTAAATTAGTATTTCCCAATAAATTAAACAAAAGAAATAACCATCAACCTAGCTTCCACACTTGTAACAAGATAATTAACGAGTTCGAATCCTTACCCACTTGGTTTGAGCCTTGATTTAGTTTCTTGTGGTCCTTTGCTGGCTAGGGTCAAGACAAGTTTACTCACACTCAAAAGGGATAAACAGAAACCTCAAAGATAGAACAAATATACCTGCAGACTGCAGTGACATAACTTTCATTAAACTAGGCTTGTTGGGTGTTTAGGAGTAACCAAAACACCCTCAAAAAATTAAAGTATGCCATTGATTGTAATGAACACACAGTATTCTTTAGTAAAAGGGGAAAGAATAGTTCACTCTGTGTTCATCACATGGCTGCTTGAGTTTTTAATGACGTTGTGTATTTGTATTTATAAGAGAAGTGGCCTCTAGCGTCTATGCTGTTTGTACGATGTGGGAGAGGTAGCGCCTAGTGAGACTAGACTCCGCCTTAAGCTTCCTTGTATATATAATAACAATATATCATCCACAATCAAACCCCAATCATTATTCCATGGACTATGGTTCACAAATTTGTGTGAGTCAAATAGTAAGTATATTTTTGAGAAAGTAACCTTAACGCATTAAATCATCCTCAAGACAAAGTTACAAGATAAACTGGTGGCATATCCAACCACTCATCACAATCTGGCATAGAAACAGCCGCCCGGACAAGAATATGGGCAATCAGACCGTTTTGCAAAACAGAATTCGACATCATTAATGGAAGATGCCAATTCTTTTATATCTCTTACTAAAAGGCCAAAAGAAGAAAAAAAGGTTTCACCAACTATAGCATTGAAAAGCAGTTGTGAATCGGTCTCTACATCAACAGAGTCCATACCCGTATCTTTAAGCCAAGTGAGAGCTTCTCAAACACAGGGCCTCGCTCGGCCTCTTTAACATCATAGGCCGCCTCCACTCTTTGAGTCTTGGCCACAAGAAAACGCCCATCATCATCCCTTAGTATCCACCCAAGCCCCGTCCGACCACTTTGGCTATCAATAGAAGCATCCGTATTCAGTTTTAACCTGCCTCTCCTTGGCCTTCTCCACCATTCCGTTACCCTTTCACCCTGATGCACCCCATCACTTTCCTGAGCTGCAGACCAATTTTCCCAGTAGACCATTGTCCGGCGCAACACCAACTCCATATCCCACGGTTTTGCATTCCACAGTGAATCATTCCTGCTAGTCCACAAGCCCCAACACAACATCATAAACTTACACAGTTGGTCCCCATGCAAAATAGTAACACACTTGAAGAACCATTCACTTACATCACCGCCGGCCACGTTACTTATTGGAAGTCCCAACTTCCTCCATGCCAACCTCGTGTCACGGCAAGCAGCAAAAAGATGATAAGCACTTTCAAATTCGAACCTGCACATATGGCACATCATATTACAATTAATAATAAGTATATTTTTAATATACTAAAAGTACATTATTTGTATACCTTAAATATATTATTTGAAAGTACGTAACTTTTTACACAAATAATGTATTTTTAGTATATTAGAAATGTATATATTGTATTCATAGCCTACACAGCTATGCCACTATGGTACACACAATAATTTGCCATCAGGAGTTGTTATACAATAGGGTGGTAATTTGCCATACCACAATTTCAGCTACCTACTCATGATCATGAACACAGAAAGTCTAAAACTAATTAATGGGAAAGTTACAGTCCTGTGCTGTGCTTCATTCCCAGGAACAACTTATGTAATATCAATTGCATCATATCATTCAAACTACACTGATCAATTTTCACCTAATAAACTACTGAAAGATCTCAAGAAAAAGGAAAACCAAACATGGAATGGCGGCTTAGCTTGCTTAGCTTCTTGAATTGGGGGTTTGGCCAGGGTTATTATTTATAATACCCTGCATGAACAAGCTAAGGCAAAAAATATGGTAAATACAATCATCTCTTCACAGTAAAGTCTTACTTGCACTTGTTTAATATTTCATTAAACACTTAAATTAGTATTTCCCAACAAATTAAAGAAACTAATAACCACACCAATTCATACCCGGCCCCATAATTAATAACGGCAAATTATGCTGTGCAACCGTGTGCACCATGCACACGGAATTGGATCCATAATTTCTATGCTATAAATTCATAATTTCTATGCTATAAATTCATAATTATTAAACTCTATATTCACAATTATAAAACTCTATTATGTTCATAATTTTCAATGTTCATATTCCCAATTGTTGATGTATTCACAAATCACTGAACTATATGTTCATAATTTGATAACTATACAGTTTAGAATCTATCGTCTAGAAATTATGAATCTACATTATAGAAATTATAAATTTTATAGTATAAAAATTATAGATCTATAGTATAGAAATTATGAATCCAATTCCATGTGCACCTTACATGGTGCACATGGTTGCACAGCATAGCACTCCCCTAATAACCATACCAATTCTTACCCGGCCTACTTGTAACCACAACATAAATTCAAATCCAGCCTTAGTCGTTATCTAAATCAGTCAACCTAAACTGATATACTTCTTTTAACAAATAAAGATCCAGAGCTCCACACTCTATCAAAAAATTGAAAGATAGAACAAATCAAGTGTCAAAACTTTCATTAAACTAGGCTTGTTGGGTGTTTAGGAGTAAAAAAAACACCCTCAAAAAATTAGAGTAGGCCATTGATTGTAATGAACACACGGTATTCTTTAGTAAAAGGCAAAAGAATAGTTCGCTATGTGTTCATCACATGACTGCTTGAGTCTTTAATGGTGTTGTGTACTTGTTTTTATAAGAGAAGTGGACACTAGCGTTTATGCTGTTTGTACGATGTGGGAGAGGTAGCGCTAGTGAGACTCCTCCTTAAATCTTCAAGCTTCCTTTTATAACAATATATCATCCTCAATCAAACCCAGCAGTACCAATGATGTATTTTTGGAATTGGCTGGAAAATTCACTCATGCAGATTTATAAGGAAATACAATTTTCACTTTGCAATCAGAAATAGGGATGACAATAAGGCGGGATGGATGCGGGGATATATCCCCGCACCCTCACGGGTAATAAAATTCCTACCTCATACCCGCCCTTGCAGGGATTTTGCGGGTGCGGTTAATACACAACGCGCAACGTTAATTATTAATATTACACTTTAATCTAATAAAAAAATTTATACTACAATTCTAATTATCAAATGAATTTTTGTATAAGTTTTTTTTATAAGTTTGAACATAACTCTATAACAATTTAATAAGAGCCAATGAAGTTAGTCCTTAATTGGAACTAAAATTGTCTTAAATTGTATTAAGTGTTTACTCATTATGTTATTTGTGTTGTTCCTAATCAATTTTCATAAACAAAAAAGCTAAGACAATGAGATGATAATTCAATTGAATCCCCGAGGTACTAGCCCATAAAGAAATTTAATTCATTATTCATTTTTTATTATAAACTTATATAATAAATGAATACTAATAACGTGTGTGTGTGTGTGTATATATATATATATATATATATATATATATATATATATATATACAAAAGTGCGGGTGCGGGGGGAGTTTGCGCGGCTCCCGCCGCACCCACGCGGGTATACAAAATCTCCCAAATATCCATACCCATTACTCAATATAAAATCTCCCAAATATCCATACCCATTACTCAAATTGTGCGGCACTCATACCCACACGGACCGTACCCAAATTGTGCGGCACCCATACCCACACGAACCGTATCCATTACTCAAATTGTGCGGGTATTTTAAAACCTATAGAGGCGAGGATACAGGAAACCCAACAAGTGCGAGTTAAATTGCCATCCCTAATCAGAAATATTGAACTTGAAATTAATTTTTTTAATTAAATATATAATTTAAATTTAAATATAATTAAATAAAAAATTAACACTAAATTTGTTGGGTTTTCTCCATATAAAGAGAAACACCTTAAAAAAATTAGAGTATGCCACTCATTACAATGAGCACACGGTATTCTTTAGTAAAAGGCGAAAGAATAGTTCGCTCTGTGCTCACTGCATGGCTGCTTGGGTCAAACGTTGTTGTGTGCATCAATTTATATTGAACCTGGCTATTAGTGTTTAGTTGTTTGTCCGATGTGGGAGTCATAACACTAGTTTATGTCCTAGCTTCTAGTCTTCGATCTACCTCGTATCACTCCCAATCCCATTATTCTCCAATCAAACCAAGCAATATATATATAAGATTGCATCCTCACTAGCTATTTGGAATTCAGAAATTCTTCATTTGATTATGAAATAAAAATTGTTTGAAATTAATTATGATAATTAATTGATTGGATTGGATTATAGAACACTCTAAGAATACAAATAACGGAGTGAGAGCGAGATTTAAAAGATTAAAAAAATATGGGATACATGTCAATTTGGCCCTCGAACATATTGGAAATTGGGCATCTCGACTCCAAAAAGCTCAGCTCAACCACTTTTTATTTTGAGTACTATTAACCATGTTATATGTAGTATCTATCCATATATATTTTCTCAATCTACTAAAGCTCACCGAATTCGTACCGCCTCCACTGAGACTCGAACCCATGACCTTCTATTTGGGAGGGTCACTTCATGCCGCTTGACCAGAAAGTCTTTGGCCTCAACTCAACCACCTAAACTTGAAGAAAAAAATTCAATTGGCCCGTGTTTACTTGTTAGCTTATGGTAATTATTGACTTGGAATTTTACTTTAAATTTTCAACTTATTTTGCTTATGTGGAATTATGATTTGTCTGTTAATTTGTATTTCTTCTAAATCACTATATTTATTCCTTAAGAATAAGTGTCAAATAGGCCACTGGAATTCATACCATGTAAACATGTTAAATAAGTGTCAAATAGACCATCGAGTAACTTGAGGTTAATTTGGGTAGAGTGAGTTGCACTTAGCTTGTAGGAGTTGGGAGTTGAGTGGCATACCATGTAAACATGTCATAAGTGCAAAATGGATGAAAAATGGTAAGGGTCCACTAAATGAGTACATACATTCTTGTTACTTTGTTGAAACTTATTTGAAATCATATAGAGGTAGTATAAAGCCCATGGCAAGACTTGAAGAAAGACCTGCTAGTGATATAGAGCTACCTCGCTCACCTCTGTACATTGCCAAAGTTAGAAGACCAAAAACATTTGAGAAAGAAAGAAATTGATTAGATAACCAAAGATGGGATAAATTTCAAAAGTTTTTTTAAGATGCACCACACCAAATGCAAGAAAGAAAGACATAATAAAAGAAACTGCCCTGAAAATCATACTATTAGAGAGAGATTGGTAATGCATTGAATACTTTAATTATTTAAAATTTTTAAAACTTAATAATTATAAATTATTTAATACTTTAATAGTTAACATTAAAATATTAAATATTAATCTAACAAACATCTAGAGTTTAAAAATTTTACGGTTATTTCGCTCAAAACAATGTGGTTTTGAGTGAAATAATTCATTAAAAAAAACAATAGCTAATCGACTAGACGATCAACGCCTAGCAGCCGCATAGACCACCGAGTGCCTAGGCGCCGATTAATCGGTGCCTAGGCGGGATTTTTGCAGTTCTGCTAAAATTTGTAATTTCATTGTGTGATATAGAGCAATCCAAAGAAAAGAGTTAAGACGAAGAAAGTTGTTGATGCTTCATGCTTCTTAAGACCATCAAGCAGCTGCCCCAGATATTCCAGTTCTAGTTGTAGATGCTCCAGTTCGATCTTCCAAATGAAGGAAAAGAAGATGATATATAGTTGGTTAGCAGATATAGATAGATATTGATGAACTATATATCTCCAAATTGCTCCAACTGATATATGTCTGAATCACAATTACAGCTACATACCTACTCATGATCATGAAGTCTAAAACTAATTAATGGGGAAGTTACAGTCCTGTGCAGTGCTTCATTCCCAGGAACAACTTATGTAATTATATCAATTGCATCAATATTCTAACTACACTCAATTCGATCTCACCTCATAAAGATCACAAGATAATAAAGGAAAACCAAACATGGAATGCTTGCTTATTAGCTTCTTGGGGGTCTGGCCAAGGTTATTATTATTTATAATATCCTACATGAACAAAGCAAAAAATTATGGTAAATACTCACAGTAGAGTCTTGAAGTTGTTCAATATTTCATTAAACTCTTAAATTAATATTTCCCAACAAATTAAAGAAAACTAATAACCATAAATACAAATTCATACCAGGCCGGCCCACTAGTAACCCATCAACTATGAACTGATCAACAAGAGACAAAACTTTCATTAAACTAGGCTTGTTGGGTGTTTCAGAGTAAACAAAACACCCTTAAAAAATTAGAGTATGCCATTAATTGTAATGAACACACGGTATTCTTTAGTAAAAGGCGAAAGAATAGTTCGCTCTGTGTTCATCACATGGCTGCTTGAGTTTTTAATGACGTTGTGTATTTGTATTTATAAGAGAAGTGGCCTCTAGCGTCTATGCTGTTTGTACGATGTGGGAGAGGTAGCGCTAGTGAGACTAGACTCCGCCTTAAGCTTCCATGTATATATAATAAACAATATATCATCCACAATCAAAACCCAATCATTATTCCATGTATATGGTTCACAGATTTGTGTGTCATAAATAAAATATATATTTTTAATATACTAAAAGTATATTATTTGTATATATAAAATATATTATTTGAAAGTACGTGATTTCTTACACAAATAATGTATTTTTAGTATATATATTAGAAATGTATATGTTGTATTCATGGTCCACACAGCTATGTGGACTATGGTACACACAATAATTTGCCATCAGGAGTTATTATACAATAGGGTGGTAATTTGCGGCAAATTATATCGTGCACCACGGTGCATAATCAATTATGCACCGAGCTAAACGACGTCGTTTTGTTTAATGAAAAGCAACATCACCTGTTTCGCACCGTTCCGTAAAAAGTAACTCTGTTATTCAGTTTCATTTTGTATACACTGTAGTTTCAGTTCAACACAACTACAGTTTCATTTCGATATAACGTAACCACAGTTTCATTCGATATTTATACACTCAAATATGTGAAAATGTTATTTTATATACATTATAGTTTCATTAAAACACAACTACATGATCATTTCAATATAACTATAGCTTCACTGCCTAATATACACTCAAATATGTGAAATGTTATTCAGTTTCATTTTATATACGCTACAGTTTCATTTCACCACAACTACAGTATCATTTTGATATAACTGCATTTTCATTTGATAATATATATAAAATAATACGTGAGGCAGTGTCGGTTTAGATACACTGTAGTTTCAGTTGGTATTTAACACACCAAAAAATGTGCGCTCCGTTAACAGTAACGACGCGCCGTTTCTTTAAGTAAAGAAACGGCGCCGTTTTGACTGCGGTGCACATACACCGCGATCCACGATATAACGACTATTAATTTGCCATACCACAATTTCAGCTACCTACTCATGATCATGAACACAGAAAGTCTAAAACTAATTAATGGGAAAGTTACAGTCCTGTGCTGTGCTTCATTCCCAGGAACAACTTATGTAATATCAATTGCATCATATCATTCAAACTACACTGATCAATTCTCACCTAATAAACTACTGAAAGATCTCAAGAAAAAGGAAAACCAAACATGGAATGCGGTACTTTGCTTAGCTTCTTGAATTGGGGGTTTGGCCAGGGTTATTATTTATAATACCCTACATGAACAAGGCAAAAAATATGGTAAATACAATCATCTCTTCACAGTAAAGTCTTATTTGCAGTTGTTTAATATTTCATTAAACACTTAAATTAGTATTTTCCCAACAAATTAAAGAAACTAATAACCATACCAATTCTTACCCGGCCCACTTGTAACCACAACGAGGTAACTTCAAATCTTGACTCTTGTTTTAAACCAGTCAACCTAAACTGATTTATTTCTTTTAACAAATAAAGATCAGAGCTCCACACTCTATCAGAAAACTGAAAGATAGATCAAATCAAGTGTCAAAAATTTCATTAAACTAGGCTTGTTGGGTGTTTAGGAGTAAAACAAACACCCTCAAAAAATTAGAGTATGCCATTGATTGTAATGAACACACGGTATTCTTTAGTAAAAGGCGAAAGAATAGTTCGCTATGTGCTCACTGCATGGCTGCTTGAGTGAAAGATTGATTGTGTGCATCAATTTATATTGAACCTGGGTACTAGAGTTTAGTTGTTTGTCCGATGTGGGACTCATAACACTAGTGTATGTCCTAGCTTCTAGTCTTCCACCTCGTATCACTCCCAATTCCATTATTCTCCAATCAAACCAAGCAATATATATAAGATTGCATCCCTATTTGGAATTCAGGAATTCTTCATTTGCTTATGAAATAATAAGTTTTTGAAATTAATTATGATAATTAATTGTTAGGATTATAGAACACTCTTAAGAATATAAATAACTGAGTGATATGGAGATTTAAAAGATTAGAAAAACATGGGATAAGAGTTAATTAATTTGGCCCTCGAACATATTGGATAATGCAATTGAGCATCTGGACTCCAAAAATCTTTGCTCAACCACCTAAACTTGAAGAAAAAAATTCAATTGGCCCGTGTTTACTTGTTAGCTTCTGGTAATTACTGACTTAGAATTTTACTTTAAATTTTCGACTTATTTTATTGCTTATATGGAATTTATGATTTGTTTGTTAATTTTTATTTCTTCTAAATCACTATATTCCTTATATCTACTCATGCCCGCAAGTATATTTTCAAAGTTTATAGTCTTCTAGTGTTTGAAAGTTGTTTGTTACATTGCTTATGTAGGGAAATTTTAACCAAAATTTGAAAGAAAATTCCTCAAAACTCCCACCCGAATAAACCAACGTAACGGAAATTCAATGTGTGAATCACAGTTTTCTTAAAGCTAATTCGCTTCTCCCCGAGGGTATTATGAACGTTGAAGTATCGATTTCACATGATAAAATGAATTACACATAAATATTTGAGCACTTAAATATTAACATTTCAATGAACTTGAACAAAAACGTACACACTTTGAAATTTTAATTAAAGGGTTGTTTTCTTTTATGTGGAAGACAGGATCAGGCAGATAATTGGTTCATGGAATAAGAAACTACTCTCTCAGGGCGATAAGAAAGTGCTATTAAAAAGTGTGGCTAAATCTATACCTACTTTTTCCGTGAGTGTTTTTTTTACTCTACCTGAGTCAGTTTGTTTATCTATTGAAAGAACCATGAACATACAGGTATTGGTGGGGAAATGGCGCAGAAAGGGGATTCATGGGAAGGCTTGGATAAATTATGTGTCCCTAAGAAATTTGGTGGATTGAGTTTTAAGGATGTCCGTGCTTTCAATTTGGCTTTGTTAGGGAACAGCCTTGGCGTTTTCTTACCGATCCCAACTCTCTAGTTGCAAAGGTATACAAGGCTCGCTATTATCCTAATACTTATTTTATTGATGCAACTGTAGGAAATTGCCCAAGTTATTGTTGGTCAAGTATAATGGTTGCACATGCTCTTGTTCTATGATGCGTATAAGAATAGGTAATGGCAAAATAACTTTGATCTAGGGACATCCTTGGTTACCAGACGACCCCAGCCCATTGGTTCTAACGATGTCTACTACTATTGAGCTTAGCTTGTTTAGCTTAGGCTGCCAATTTCCGAACGACCATTTGATATGCCCAGTTGCACACAAGTCCAATGAGAAAATATCATTTTTAGTCCATCGACTATAATACATGTATCAATTTTAGTCATTGACTATTAAAATTTTCAAATTAGGTGCATGACTATTCAATTTGTATCACATTTGATCCTTGACTATTAATATTTTCAAATTAGGTGTATGGCTATTCAATTTGTATCACTTTTGGTCCTGCCGTAAAATTTTCCGGTCAAATTTCCGGCCAAGTCACCAGTGACCGGCTAATTTATTTAATTTTTATTTCAAAAATAATTTTAATAATTTTTAAATTAAAAACCTTAAAAATAAAAAAATGACAACCACCCCACCCCCTCCTCTTTCGTCTCCGGCGGAGACGAAGGAAGAGGGGGGTGGGGTGGCCGGCGTTCTCTTCCCTCCTTCCTCCTTCGTCTCCGCCGGAGACGAAGAGAGCTTTATATTGATGACGGAGGAGGAGGAGGGGAGGGGAGGGGAGGGGGGAAGAGAACACTGTCCACCCCCCTCTTCATACGTCTTTGGCAGAGACAAAGGAAGAGGGTGGGTGGGTAGCCGGCGTTTTTATTTTATTATTATTATTTTTTATTTTTAAGTTTTTAATTTAAAAATTAATAAAATAATTTATAAAATAAAAATTAAAAAAATTAACCGGTCATCGGTGACTTGACCGAAAATTTGGTCGAACAATTTAACGACAGGATTAAATGTGATACAAATTGAATAGTCATGCACCTAATTTTTTAAATGCTAATAGTCAAAGACCAAATATTATACAAATTAAATAGTCATGCACTGTGAACAGATACTACAATGTAATAGAGCTAGTAGCATTCAAAAAAAAAAAAAAAATAGTCATGCACTTAATTTGAAAAATTCAATAGTCAAAACTAAAATCGATACATGTATTATAGTTGAAAGATTAAAACTGATATTTTTTTTGTATATAATGAGTGGTACAAGGCCAAACATAGCATATAGGGTGATTAGACTCACATCTATCAACAACTCAACAGTGGATCTCTCTTATGTGAGTTGTGTGCTGAATGATATAAAAGTTTTACAAAGACACTTTGAATCAATGTCCTTGAGTCCTTCAATTATATTTCTAGATCAGTGAATAAGGCTGCACATGCTTTGGCACGGATTGCATGTTCGCAAACTGGTCACTCTAGTTGGCTTATTTCTATTCCCGATGGTATTCAACATTTGATTTAATAATATTCCGTATTTTGGTTTTTTTTTTTTTTTTTTTTTTTTTTTTTTTTTTTTTTTAAAAGCACTAATAAGAGTGCTCCGATATTTAAAACATACATTGAACTATGGATTGAGTTATACTAAATATTGGATATTGTGATGCAAATTGGATTTCAAACAACTTGGAAAGTAAGTCCACGTACAAGTGGTTATGTATTTACACTTACAGCCCGTTTGGTTCACTGAAAAATATTTGAAGGGAAATGAAATTCAAATTCTTTGAAAAACAAATTACAAGAAAAATAGATTTCATTGTTTAGTTGATGAAAAAAAATTACTGCGAATATGAATTTCATTGTTTGGTTGGATTTTGGAATGATAAGGAATTATGAATATAAATATCAATATGCCCTTAACAATAATATATATGTGTGATTAATAAACTTTGATGAGAGTAAAATAGTTCAATTGTGTTATATTTTCTTCCCAAATCCTTTGGAAAACAAAATACCAATCCTTTGTTAGGATTTTGTTTTCCTTCACTTTAAGGAAGTCAAGTTCAAATGGAAAATATTTTCCATCCAACCAAACAACATAAAACAACATTTTCCTCCACTTTTAAGAAAATGTTTTCCATCCAACCAAACACCCCTTTATAGGTGCAACCGTGTTCTGGAAATCATCAAAATAAAAAATACACGTTCAACTATGGAAGCAGAATTTGTAGCCTTAGATAAAGCTAGTTGCAGAAGAAATAGTAAAATAAGGAACTTATTTTCTATTCAAATGTGGGGTATTGTATGTTGGAATTTGCCCATATTGAAGAAGAGAAAAGAGTATTAAAACAGATCGACATACCTATCTGAAAAGTTACAACTATATATATTCAAAATTAAAATCTTGTTGCAACTGTTCAAATTTAAAATCCTATTGCAACTTAAATGATGTCATTGTTCAGATACAACAAAAAATTTGAAACATATAGTGGAAAAATAGAGATCAAAACTACAGAGTATAGTGTAATCAAGAATAATAATGTTGAAGAAGAGCAGCATTGAGAATTAAGTTCCAAGTATCTGGGACTCCAGCAAGACACCAATGTGTGCAATCTCCTTTGAATATGTTGTAGCCTGCTGGGTGTCCATCTAATCTGTATCTTGTGAGCATCCATATATCTAGTAAATACACATGATTTGGCATCTGTCTCACAATGTTCCTTGTGATTTTTGTGAGTGGTGATGGCTCTGTTGAAATTGTTGTCTCATTCAAAAGCATGGTTTCATTCTCACAGTTTGTCACTGTTGGCTTCCCCCATTCTGCTCCACTGTTAAGTTTTTAACACACTAAACTCATCATCACTTTCACCTCAACAACACAAACATACATAAGCAACAACGTAACCACTAGTACAGAATCAGCAATCTGCGTCTGAAGTAAATGACAATCTACGTCTGATGTACTTCAGATGCAGATTGGTTGAACAATCTGTGTCCGATGTAGCATCACTTTCACCTCAACAACACAAACATACATAAGCAACAACGTAACCACTAGTACAGAATCAGCAATCTGCGTCTGAAGTAAATGACAATCTACGTCTGATGTACTTCAGACGCATATACAAGAGACGCAGATTGGTTGAACAATCTGTGTCCGATGTAGCATCACTTTCACCTCAACAACACAAACATACATAAGTAACAACCACTAGTATAGAATCAGCAATCTGGGTCTGATGTACTTCAAATGCATATGCAAGAGACACAGATTGGTTGAACAATCTGTGTCCGATGTAGCATCACTTTCACCTCAACAACACAAACATACATAAGTAACAACCACTAGTACAGAATCAGCAATCTGCGTCTGATGTACTTTAGATGCATATGCAAGAGACGCAGATTGGTTGAACAATCTGTGTCCGATGTAGCATCACTTTCACCTCAACAACACAAACATACATAAGCAACAACCACTAGTACAGAATGGGCAATCTGCGTCTGAAGTAAATGACAATCTGCGTCTGATGTACTTCAGACGACGCATATGCAAGAGACGCAGATTGGTTGAACAATCTGTGTCCGATGTAACATCAGACGCAGATTGTCATTTTTTTTTTTTAGTATGACAGATGGTTAGGTTGGTTACATACATGTAGTGGGATGCAGCTTCTGATTGGTAGAAAACTTTGGTTTTGGTATGATCCACTTCTCCTTCAACCCATTTTGCCCATGATTGCAGAGCCATTTGATAAGCGCGGAAACGGCTCATGTCTTTCACCACTTGGCCATCGACCTGTTCGATGAAATCCCACCTACAACAACAACAAAAAAACATGGTTTTCAGCAGACAATTAACAATGATAATGATAATGGCACTGTTGTTTGTTTGTTTGTTTGTTTTACGGTTGTTTTGTTCCCCTCCTCATCCACCATAACCCACTGTTGAATATCAACACATCCATTTGCTTCCATATTTCACCACTCTTGATGGAGTTCATCTTTGCCACGCGATTCTCGATGTCTATTAGGAATTCTGAGTGAAATAGGATGACTTCAACTTCATACTCCTGCAAATCCATGCATACCATATTTTGCTATTCATACAATATTCATCACTTCAAAGAAACCCAAAAAACCAAAAAGAGTATAATAAGAGAGACCAGAAATGTGACTGTAACATTGAGAGCAGTGAACTCTTCTCTGTATTTTACTCCTGGAACTGTGGCATGCAGCAAGCAAAGAAGAGATTCAAAGTTGTTGAGACTCAAAGAATCCCCAATATACATGATCTTCTTGCCCCTCATTCTGCTCAAGAAATCCCTACCATCAAATCTACACACACATTCAAAACAAAGTTAGTCCGAACAAATTAAGGGTCCATTTGGAAACCAGAAAAACATTTCGATCCGCTGAATGTCAAAAAACTATCTCTTTCCAGTCCAAGAACATACTTGGGCAATTCACAACCATGTGGCTGCCATCTGTACTTGAGATACTCCCGATCAGGGCGGCCGAATTTGATGCAGTGAAACACCTTCCTGATGAAGGGACATAACATGGAGTCATAGAGAGGATAAGAATCATCAAACACCCATGTCCCTTGGAACCAGTTGCATTGGCTGTTGCTCTTCGTTTTCTTGGCTATCGAACTCGACGAGTTTCCCCCACCATTGCCATTATTGCAGACAGCCTGCATTTCCAGGTGATGAATGTTTTCATGGCTTCCCTCTTCTTCTATCCAGTAGAAAGGTGTTAGAGATTTGGAGCAGAAGTATGCAAAGAGTAGGGACAATAGGAAGACAATAAATACACTATTCCATACTCTTTCTCCCATTTTTTTTGTTTTGTTTTTGTTTTGTTGTGGAATATGTTACACTGTGCACTTAAATAAAATGGGATTTCAATGCACTCATGGAAATAGCTTATTAGGTAGAAATGATAAGGAAATTAAGAGTAAAAAAATCTCACTCATAATGGGAACTTAATTAGATGCATGCAGGCAATCCTTGGAAACTAACATTCAAGTCTGGTTTCAATGTATTAAGGTTTAAGAATTGATTATCATTTCAAGTATATTAATATTTGCCTACATTGTTGGATCCGTTGGTAGAAAAACAAATAATAATCAAAAACTAAAATTATTATTTTTTGGAAAAAATAGGGAAGGAAAGATGGAGAATTTGACTAGTGTTTGGTGTTGGGTTTTTGCAAGAGTCAAGCGATCACTCTTTCCTTAAAACCTTATTTGCCACCTCCCAAAGATGGTAGGAGCGTTGTGGCCTAGGCTTCCCAGGATAAAACTTGGTATGATTCAATGTTTGAGCATTCAAACAAAGAATCCGGCGAGCAAGACAATGGCTATGAACACAGTATAGCTAAAGAAAGAGTAGAAGCAGAGAGTTTTTGAGGCTAAAAGATGAACTTTCTTGTTCAGTTTTTCTATGTGTAAATCTCTACACATTAAATCTCTACACAATGTCTCTACCCTCCCTTATATAGGGGGGGGGGGGGGGGGAGGATTTAAATAGCTCTTAATAGGGCACTTAAAGGCACCACTACACCTGGTAACAACAACCATTACTATGGATTTCAATTCAAAATTTAAGATTTGAATTAATTCCGTAACAGTAAGAATTGAACACCCAACGGTAAATCTCTACACATTAAATCTCTACACAATGTCTCTACCCTCCCTTATATAGGGGGGGGGGGGGGGAGGATTTAAATAGCTCTTAATAGGGCATTTAAAGGCACCCCCACTACACCTGGTAACAGCAACAATTACAATGGGTTTTGAAAATGGAATTAATTCCGTAACAGTAAGAATTGAACACCCACCCAACGGTCCGGCGCACAGTGAGAATTGAACACCCAACGGTCTTAGATGGAATTGGATCTGCACACCCCACTCCCCGCGCGAGAGAGCCTCTATGCTATACAATTCTACAAACTTCAAAAGAGCTCTTGTATATAAGGGGGGAAAATCCTCATTCCAAACCAATGTGGGACAAAGCTCACTTTTTCCCTTCATTTTCCAACTCAAATGGGTCTACTTTGAGAATCAATATCTCATTCACCCATTATCCGTCTTGAGCGTACAATATATCAATCTCTTCGTCTCACTACGAAGAATCCGAATCCACTTTGACCCGACTCAAATCGGAAGTGGATCCCATTGATAATTGTACCACAAAATAGCCACTTAACATGTCATTTTAAGCTATTTTTCCAACATACATTTTGTTCAAAAAGTATATATGTATATATATATATATACATATATATATATATATATATATGTATATATATATATATATATATATATATATATATATATATATATATATACGAAGAAGGGAAAGATTCCAAAAAAAAAAAAAAAAAAAAAAACGAGATGTTGAAAGCAGCCATGGCTGCCTTGTTCTTCTCTCCTTCTTCGTCTCCAAATCTGGAGACGAAGATGGGTTTAAAAAAAAAAACAGAGAGAGAGAGAGTGAAGAGGTTGAAGGCAGCCATGGCCGTGGCTGCCTTCTTCTTCTCTGGCCGTCGGGCGGCCGGCCGGCAGCGGCGAACGGCATAGGATGGGCAAATCGTCACCATAAATGTTTATTTATTTATTTATTTATTTATTATTATTATTATTATTTTGATTTTTAATTTTAATAAATGCTTTTTTATTATTATTATTTTTAAGTTTGCATACGTGGCAAGCTTAAATGATGTCACATAAGATGTTACCTGCAATTACAGGTAAATATTCAGTTTTTGGGTCTAATTGCATCAAAGTCAAAAGTTAATGTGTTTAATTGCTACTTTTAAAAGTTTAGGGGCCTAATTGCCTCCTTGTATAATGTTTAGGGGCTTATTTGACCCTAAACATTATATATGATAATTAAATATTAATTAAATATATACATATATATAATACACTATATTTATTAAATAAATATAAATAGTATATAATGTGCAAAGGGTATTTTTGGTATTTGTGATATAAAAGCTATTCCCAAGGGCATGGGAATAGCTAATACCAAGGCCCCCCTAGGAATGACTATTCCCCTTACGAAGGTAATTGCTCATTCCTAGGCATGTTATTCCCATGACAAAATGATCCAACCAAACGATGGAATAGGTCTATTCCAAGGAATGTTATTCCATCCCTGACCTATTCCATGAACCAAACATGCCATAAGTTCAACTATTATTGTTGAATGAATTATTATGGATAAAAAAATTCATAATTTAAGGAATTTAGATGAAGTAGTCAAAATTTAAAAATATTAAATATAATGTAACCCAAAAAATATTGAACGGTTGGTAAAAATAATGTAACCCAAAGATCAAAATGAATTATTATAGGGAAAAGGGTCAAATAAGCCCCTAAACACTATACAAGGAGGCAATTAGGCCCTTAAACTTTTATAAGTAGCAATTAAACACATCAACTTTCGACTTTTGTGCAATTAGACCTAAAAACAGGATATTTACTTGTAATTGCAGGTAACCTCTTATGTGGCATCCTACGTGTCATTTTTATTAATAAAATAATATTTAATTTTAAAATTAAAAAAAAAAAAAAAACACTTACCTCTCAAATTGTCAAAGGCAGCCATGGCCGGCTGCCATGGCTGCCTTCCTCCTCCTTCTTCGTCTCCAAATCTAGAGACGAAGAAGGGTCCTCTTTCCCTTCTTCGCCTCCAGATCTGGAGACGAAGAAGGAAATGATTGTTATTTAAAAAAAAAAAAAGTTGAAGCTTGAAGGCAGCCATGGTCGTCGGCCATGGCTGCCTTATTCTGTGTTCCTTCTTCGTCTCCAAATCTGGAGATGAAGAAGGGTCCTCTTTCCCATTCTTCGTCTCCAGATCTGGAGACGAAGAAGGGAAAGATTCAAAAAAAAAAAAAAAAAAAAGAGATGTTGAAAGCAGCCATGGCTGCCTTGTTCTTCTCTCCTTCTTCGTCTCCAAATCTGGAGACGAAGATGGGTTTAAAAAAAAAAAAACAGAGAGAGAGAGTGAAGAGGTTGAAGGCAGCCATGGCCGTGGCTGCCTTCTTCTTCTCTGGCTGTCGGGCGGCCGGCCGACGGCGGCGAACAGCATAGGATGGGCAAATCGTCACCACAAATGTTTATTTATTTATTTATTTATTATTATTATTATTTTGATTTTTAATTTTAATAAATGCTTTTTTGTTATTATTATTTTTAAGTTTGCATACGTGGCAAGCTTAAATGATGTCACATAAGATGTTACCTGCAATTACAGGTAAATATTCGGTTTTTGGGTCTAATTGCATCAAAGTCAAAAGTTAATGTGTTTAATTGCTACTTTTAAAAGTTTAGGGGCCTAATTGCCTCCTTGTATAATGTTTAGGGGCTTATTTGACCCTAAACATTATATATGATAATTAAATATTAATTAAATATATACATATATATAATACACTATATTTATTAAATAAATATAAATAGTATATAATGTACAAAGGGTATTTTTGGTATTTGTGATATAAAAGCTATTCCCAAGGGCATGGGAATAGCTAATACCAAGACCCCCCTAGGAATGGCTATTCCCCTTACGAAGGTAATTGCTCATTCCTAGGCATGCTATTCCCATGACAAAATGATCCAACCAAACGATGGAATAGGTCTATTCCAAGGAATGTTATTCCATCCCTGACCTATTCCATGAACCAAACATGCCATAAGTTCAACTATTATTGTTGAATGAATTATTATGGATAAAAAAATTCATAATTTAAGGAATTTAGATGAAGTAGTCAAAATTTAAAAATATTAAATATAATGTAACCCAAAAAATATTTAACGGTTGGTAAAAATAATGTAACCCAAAGATCAAAATGAATTATTATATAAACTTTTTCAACCTGCATGTATCTACAATTAATATGTTATGAATGTTTAACCTAGCTTATTTGACCAATTTTAGTTTGTTTGACTAGTCAAACAGTTAATGTGAGTGGTTGATAAACAACTTTTTGGCTTAGTTTATTGATGCAACTGAAAATGAAAAAATTATTTTGAGTAGCTTACTGATATTAGCTTATTATATTTTTGTTTTGAAAGTCTAATTTACTCTTAATAATTGTTGGTTATTGTAAATATTGTGGTGTTTATATTTATTTAATTTTTATTTTAATATAATTAGAACCGTCTAGAGCTCCACATCTAATACAAATTGACTATTTGTTTAAGGCACACCCACATGTGAATATATATATATATATATATATATATATATATATATATATATATATATATACACACACACACACACGCACGCTCTCATGCGAACGACCGCCCAGGAGAGGAATGAGAACCATTCAACGCCGTCCACATGTTCAGATGAATGAATCAGATATAATTTTTAAAAAACAACGCTATGACATTTTTATAAATAACTCGAACTTTAGTGCATGTAAATGTGTTATAAGTGCAAATAGCTGGTGCACATTTGCAAGTAAAAAGTGCGGGTAAAATATCTTACAAGTGCACCTACTTTCACTTACAAGTGCATGTAATTTTACCTTGTTAACATTCATGCACCTAGGTGCAACTACTTATAACTATATGTGCACCTAGTTATAATGTTAGGTGCACTTAGTTTTGATGCTCAGTGTAAATTTTACTTGCACCTGTAATACATTTTGCCTGCACTTGTAATACATTTTACATGCACTGAGGTGCACTATATGAAACTGCTACTTGCACTTATAATACATTTTACTTGCATGTCGATGTTGAATTATTTACGAAAATGCCACCGTATTTTTTTTTAAAAAATCAGTGTTTCTCATTCTTTAGATCTGGACACGTGGACGGCGCTGAATGGTTCTCACTTCTCTCCTGGGCGGGCAATTCGCTCGCACACGCACGCACACACGCGCGCACACACACACACACTGTCGGAAATTATGGAATTTCTAACCACCTTAAAGTGATCTTAAATCAAGTCGAAAGCCTTGTTACATCCACTTTTGGTATTCGAAAAACCTTTGTTGCTATTTCCGACCTCTTTTTGCTTTCAACTTAATTTAAGATCACTTTCAGGTGTTCGAAAATTCCATAATTTCTAACGCACAGACATTGTGTTAACCATTATGTTTAATTATTATTAACTATGAAGTATTTCTTTTTAATTATAACAGTACTAACAAACCAGCTATCAACTAATAGCCAATTGCCAAACACTTCCATTATATGCCTATAGCTAACAAATTATGCGTTTGTATAAATTGAAGGCACATAATATGTTGAACTACAAGCACATAATATGTCAACATTTACTTAATATATTATTATATATTTTATATTTTTATCTCAAATTTCTCGGTATATTTATAAAGTCATAAAATCATATATAACATTCTTATAAATTATAATTATTCAGAGAAGAAATTTGAGAAAGAATATATAATGAAATAATATAATTTAAAGACAAAAGTCATAAAAGTACTTTGACAACACAAATGCTCAAAACGTTAACGAGATTTTCCAAGCAACAATGACAAAAGTATTAACATAGGTATCAATTTCCTAAGTAATAAGGATAAAGTGTCCGTTGCCACCCTAAGAGCATCCCTAATAAAGGATTGTGTACAAATTTTGAGAAAAAAAAATGATAAGGTGAAGGAGAGAGGAAAGAGGAAAGAGGGAAAAGAGTGTTGCAGTAAAATGGAGATTTTGTCAGAAATGTGAGTCTCATCCTTTTTTTATTTGCGCATTTAATGTGCGTTGTGCAGAAACAGCGCGTCTAGCGGGCGCGTTAAGCTTTAATTTTTTTTTTTTTTTAGCTCAAGTGTCAAATCGCACCATGAATCAATTGCGATATGTCATGCTGCACCATGAACTTATATAAGTAATTATTCGATTCAGAAACTAAAAAATTTTGTCCACCTAGCTTTTTTAGCAGGTTGCCTCCAAGTAACAAGTTATAACTTGATGATGTGGAGGTTTTTTTTTTTTTTTTTTTTTTTTTTTTTTTTTTTTTTTTTTTTTTTGCTGAATTGGAGGTATTTAGTTGGCAGCCCTTTCACCATTTATATTAAATAATATAAAGTAACCTCTGTTATACTCTTCCATGGCCGATCTTCGTCAAAGGACTATAATCTCTCGAAGTCGGCGATCAAGAGACTCCAAGCCAGATCTTTCGCGACTCTCCAGAGCAATCTCCCACTCCCAGCGACGTTATCGCCACCTTCAGTTTGGCGATCGACAACCATCAGCGAAGTCGCAAGTCGCGAACCGGTCTGAATCAGTGGCATTATAGGGTGTTAGTTTTTATATTTGCATCTGCTGTTAGTTTTATATTGGGATTGATATTTGAATGATTCTGGTGTCAATTATTTCAGTTTTTATGTAAAGGATTAAGAGTGGAAGATTTTAACAATATCTGTGATTTCAGTGAAGTCGAGGAGATGCAGAAGGTAGTGTGATCACACTCTATATTATGTTGATTCTTAAACCATAGCTATGCATTTCAACTATACATTTCAACAAAAAATAATGCAAACATTTTGGAAGCCAATGTTTCGCACATCCCTGTGAACAATTTAACATATGTGTACTAAATTAATAAGCAGTAGAAAGTATAGAGAACATACCGTAAGTTGAAACATCCATCATTCTGAGAAATTTTTGGGAAGATATTGAATCGTAAGGTTTGGTTTAGTCGGTGGACATGCAGACATGATTGGACTGAGAATGGGAATTGGGTTGGTGTTTCTTTTCATGCCAAGTCAAGTTACTAGAGCAAGAATGGTAGTGGGTTTTTTCATGGTGATCATTGTTTTCATTACACAGTCTCTGTACGTAGAAAAAAGCTAAAGATTCCGGCGATGAGTACCCCAAACTCAGGGAGGATTTCTCGGTGATCACCATAGATGACTCGCCCGGAAAATTGATTGCATTTCTCAGTGCTGTCAGAAGCCGACGATGAGGAATGCCGGCGACGGTGTACATTGCCCAACGAAGCCGTGGCTCTGTCGATCTCTTCCGGGACTATAAGAGCTTATCACCAGCGTGGTCCAGCAACTCGATGGCTTGTAGAGATAAAAGCTTGGACGACAGTCTTGAAAAACTAAGCTTCATGATCTGAGTAAGCTTATTTGACCAAGCAAAGACTGACTTAAAACAAAAAATTTTCACATCAGCACATTACCTATGCCATGTCATCAAGGCAACAGGGAAACCTATAAAAAAGGCTAGGCGGACAATTTTTTTTGGTTTGTGAATCGAATAATCACTTATGTAAGTTCAGGGTGCGGCATGACATATCGCAATTGGTTCATGGTGCTATTTGGCACTTCACCCTTTTTTTTTCTCTGATTTTTTATTTTATTTTTTTCTTTCTTTTTTCTTTTTCCTTTCTCCTACATTTTTTCATTCCTAATCACATCTGTAAAACCGTACCCCCTCAAAATCTTCACAAATGCCCTAATAACACAACTTCCAGACCACGTGGAAATGTCAAAAGCTATAAGTTCGGGGACACTATTTTGCAGAGGCTAAGCTGAAGCAGGCCCGGCCCTGGCCAAGTGCAGGCTGGGCCCTTGCCCACGGCCCACCTCTACCTAGGGGCCCATAGTCCATAGCTATATAGTATATATACATATTATAAAAGAATTCTTTTGTTGTTTTGCGGTTTTGGTCGCGTTTCTGCGACTTTACGAGGAAGCCGGGGGCTGACTCGAAGAAGACGAGGAGACTGGAGAAGCGCAGACTCTCTCGCATCCACCCCAAGCGTCGCCGACTCGCCAGTTGCCAGACCTTCTCAACGGTAAAAATTGAGTCATCAAATTCCCTCAGAAGTTAGAAACAAACTCAATATGCAAATCCACTTATCCACCATTCACCATGGACGACAATTAATTTCACCGGCCCTATCTGAGTATCTACAAATCCGCCTTCAAATATCATTTACCACACGGCCTTCCGCAATCCACATTCGCCTAATCACCATTCACTTTTATGGGTTCACGGCCTAATGCTCTAATTTGCAAAGGTATTTTTTGATTTCAAGTTTTATTGCCCGAAGTGCTTAGTATGTGAATTATGAATTTAGGATTTGTGATATGTTTACTGTAATTAGAATTAGGATTTTTGACAAATTTTTTACTGTAATATTCAATTAAATGCAGTGATTTGTTTACTGTATTCAATTCTGTTTTTTTTTTTATTTTAATTTTTTTTTTTTGAGAATTCAATTCTGCAGATCCTAGATCAATTATGTGTATTAGGATTTGCAGATTGAATTGCTACTATATTCAATCCTAATTTTGGATATTCTGTTTTACTTTTTACTCTAATTAAAATTAGAATTACTGTAGAATTAGAACCCAAGTATAAGACTTGTAATTGACATATTATGCAATTGTTTACTTAATAAAAACAAATTTAAGTTGTTGCAGGAGGAGAAAGTATTGCATTCTTACAAGGAAATATATTCAACTGATTCACAAGTGTTTTTTTTTTTTTTAAGATCAATTTTATAATAATTTTTGTTAATATTCTTGAGTTTGTTAAAGTTGCAGATTGCTACCCAACGGTTTCTATTGCTTATCGGATTCTATTGACTAGCTATATTAAACAATATTACATCACGTTTGGTTCACGGAATGAATTTTGAGGTAATAGGAATGCTATTCCATAAGGAATGGAATAGGCAAGGAATAGAATAGGAATTGTATTCTATTGTTTGGTTCGCGGAAGGAATAGACTTTAGGAATTATATTAAAGTGTTTGGTTGATTTAAGGAATAGAAATGAAATATGTTTTAAAAGACATAAATACCCTTATAAAAATATGTGATGGTGGTGGTGGTAGTGGTGGTGGTGGTGGCGGCGATGGTGGTGGCGGTGGTGGTGATGGTGGTGGTGGCGGTGGTGGTGATGGTGGTGGTGGCGGTGGTAGTGCTGGGGTGGTAGTGGTGGTGGTGGCGGTGGCAGTGGTGGGGGCGACAATGGTGGTGGTGACAATGACGGTTGACGGTGACGGTTGTGGCAGTGGTGGTGGGGGCGGCGATGGTTGTGGCGGTGGTGGTGGTGGTGGTGGTGGCGGTGGTGCTGCTGGGTGGTTGTTCTGGTGGCGATGGTGGTGGTGGCGGTGGTGGCGGCGGCGGCGGCGGTGATGGTGGTGGTGACGGTGGTGGTGGTGCTGGGGTGGTGGTGGTGGTGCTGGCGGTGGCAGTGGTGGGGGCGGCGGTGGTGGTGGGGGCGGCGACGGTTGTGGCGATGGTGGTGGTGGCGGCAGCGGCGGCGATGGTGGTGGCGGCGGCGGCGGCGGTGATGGTGGTGGCGGCGACGATGGTGGTCAAATAGGATAAATTTATATATAGGATAAAAAAATTAGGTTAAAGAAAGGGGTAAAAAAGAAAATAGATTCTAAAATCTATTCCTGAGTGTTCAGTAATAGGCTAATACCAGGGGGGCCCTAGTAATAACTATTACCTTATTTGAGGTAATAGGCTATTACCAGGAATAATATTCCTGTTAATAGAAATGGTTACCAAACAAAGGAATAGGCCTATTACTGGGAATGCTATGCCATTCCCGGCCTATTCCGTGAACCAAACGGGTCATTAGTCTTGAAGAGGTCATTGATGACTTTGCATCTAGGAAAGCTCATAGAAGTTTTGTATTTGTACTCGACATTTAAAATGTAAAAAATATCAAACTTACCTTGATTGTACTCGTATATAACATTTAAAATCTAGTTTTAAAAATTTATGTTAACTTCTAAATATCATATTGGGGCCCATTTTTTTAACTTGTCCCGGGCCGGGCCTATAAAACTATAGGACCGGCCCTGGGGTGAAGAAGAGCAAGTTGACGTAATTAGGGAGTCCCTCGGGATCACAATTTTGTGGCTGACATGCTGGCGAAAGAAACGATCATATTAGAGGAAGGAAAGAAAATGTGACAAGGGTATATCTGTAATTTCTTTTTCTTGCATTAGTTGTTACAACTGCCACCACGCTATTTAATAGTGGCAGTTTCCCCTTCCTTGGTTGTAACGTCCATCATCATCTTCTCCGCTCAAATGAATAAACACTCATACTTTCCTCAAGCTTAGTCCGTATCGCGAAATGGTATCAGAGCGACGGTCGAGCTCATACGCCGCCGCCGTTACCGGCGAAGCCAGCTAAGGAGGACATGCAACTACACCAGCAGTTGTATCGCCAACACGCACGTCCTCAACAGCAACTCCACAGAGGAGTCTTCATCTGCAAAGGAGCTACGCAGTGGAAGATATGGAGAATCCATATTTCCTCAGTGCAAGCGAAAATCCTTCTGCGATTCTGGTTAGTCCGCCCCTAGCAGGGAGCTCCAACTACGCTTCCTGGTCAATCTCGATGAAAATTGCTTTGGAAGTCAAAAACAAGTGGTGCCTCGTTGACGGAAGTCTTCCGGCACCAAACAGAGACAACAACCGCTATGGAGCTTAGAGGCGCTGCAATTTGATGGTGTGCTCGTGGATATTTAGATCGGTTCATGCCTCGATTGCTCAATCCATCATGCATATAGAGAGTGCAGTAGACGTCTGGGAGGATCTGAGAAAGCGTTTCGCACAGTGCGACGCTCAGAGGATCTCCGCCTTACCGATTGAGATCTACGAAGCGAAGCAAGGTAATCTCTCTGTTAGTGATTACTATACCAAATGTAGAACTATGTGGGAACAAATGAATGCTTTAAGACCTATTCCTAGTTGTAAATGTGAACCGAAAGGTGCCTGTGACCTCATTGATGTAATTAGAAAGGAAAGGGAGATCGATCAAGTCATACGGTTTCACCAAGGGTTAAATGACAATTATAATGGTCTGAAATCTAGTGTCCTTGTTATGGATCCATTGCCGAAAGTATACAAGGTATATGTGATGGCCGAAAAGGTTGAGAGGCAGATTAGTGCACCAATTCTGAGTAGCAATAATATGGAGATCAGTCAGGCAAACAGTGTCCAAAATGCTCATAGTTCTACAAAGGAGATGGTGGCTGCTATGAACTCCTATAATGTTAAGAAGTATGGAAGCAATGCAGGCAATAAACCTAAGTGCGTTTTTTGCGGAATGACGGGGCACACCGTTGACAAGTGCTACAAAAAGCACGGCTATCCCCCCGGGTGGATTCCGGGATACAAATCTAAGATGAAACAGCTGAGTGTTGCACCAGTGGTGAGCAATTCAACAGACCTGGGAATTTCCAGTGATCAATTTCAGAAACTGATGATAGCCTTGCAAAATCAGATGGGGCAGCAGCCTACTAGTTCCAGTGCCACAGCTGCAGTATCCTTGATTCCAAAATTCACTGAGAATGCTGAAGAAGGCAAGTATTCTACTTCTCAAATTAATTTCCTTTCAATTTGTGCATCAACTTGGATTTTAGATTCCGGGGCCACGGATTACATAGCCTGTTCTATTGAACTGTTTGATGAGTATTATAATGTTGAAGGGGATGAGGTTAGCTTGCCGAATGGGAGTCGAATTACAGTTAGAAACAGAGGCACTGTAAGGCTTGGACATGATTTATTGCTTAAGGATGTTATGAATATTCCAACATTTCACTTTAATATCGTCTCAGTAAGCAAGTTGCTCCAAGACAAATCTTATAGCCTAACATTCTCCTCTGAACAGTGTATAATTCAAAAGCCACATGGGATGACGATTGGTTTAGCTGAACAAGAGAGAGGGCTCTATTTGTTGAAGCCACCAAAGGAATCTGTTGTTCACAAAAGTTTAGACATGCAATGTAATAAAACTGAGATTTGGCATAGGCGTTTGGGACACTTTCCTGTAAACAAGTTGCATTTGCTTAAAGAAACTCAAAATTTGCCCATAGTGAATAAAGCTTGTGATGTGTGTCACTTTTGCCAAACAAAAACGTTATCCTTTTCCAATAAGTATTTCTTCTTCAAACACTTGCTTCGAGTTGATACATGCAGATATTTGGGGTCCCTTCCCATTTTATTCAATGAAGGGAGAACGCTATTTCTTGACATTGGTAGATGATTATTCCCGGTTTACGTGGCTACACTTGATGAAAAGAAAGTCAGAAGTTGGGAACCTGATAAAACAGTTTCATAGCTATGCTTATACACAATTTGGGATTCTAATTAAGACAATTAGAAGTGACAATAGGCCCCGAGTTCAACTTGACAGATTTCTATGGTGAGAAGGGAATAATCCATCAGACTTCGTGTGTCAACACTCCGCAGCAAAACGCTGTGGTAGAAAGGAAACATCAACATATCTTCAACGTGGCCAGAACCTTACGCTTCCAAGCCCAGCTGCCTCTAGAGTTTTGGGGCCAATGTGTCATGCACGCCGTATACATCATCAACCGTATCCCATCTCCAGTGATTGAAGGGGTTAGTCCTTACCGCAAACTATATGGTAAAGATCCTACTTTCACTATGCTAAGAGTTTTTGGTTGCTTGTGTTTTGCTTCAACTTTACCTCACTCAAGGAACAAGATGGATCCTAGAGGAAGAAAATGTGTATTCATTGGCATACCAGCTAATACGAAGGGATACATATTATATGACTTGCTTGATAACACTGTTTTTGTCTCGCGAGATGTGGTTTTCTATGAGCAGGAATTTCCTTTCTCCGGGCAGCCAGTCAAGACATTCCCTCAATCTTTCAATCCTTCTCTGCCAATCATCCCCACATCAACTATGTTGAATTATGAACAGCCACAAGCTTCACGGGCTAGTCATGAGTCCACTCCAGCGGACTCCGCTGTTGATCAGTCATCGAATGAGTTGCAGCCTACCATAGTTGAATCCTTGCCAGTGGACAGTGACACTCCCAATACAACCATCCACGAGGAGGAGGTCATTGTTAATTCACCAATTCCCTTGAGAAGGTCACACAGGGAAAGACACATACCCAGAAAATTACAAGAATATTTTTGTGACTTGGTTTGGAAACAAGGTTCTTCGCCTCATGCTATATCAAAGTATGTATCGAATGATCGCCTAGACCCCTTGCATATGGCTCTCACATTATCTGTCACGTCTATAACGGAGCCTCGCACATATAATCAAGCCGTCAAAGAGGAATGCTGGAGGAATGCAATAAAGGCAGAAATTACTGCTCTGCAAAATAATAAGACATGGCAGCTAACAGACTTACCAGTTGGAAAGATCCCCATAGGTTGTAAATGGGTCTACAAAGTCAAGCTCAAAGCGGATGGTTCTATCGAACGATATAAGGCCAGGTTGGTGGCTAAGGGTTACACGCAACAACTAGGCGTGGACTACATCGAAACTTTTTCTCCGGTAGCTAGGATGACAACTATTCGAACCTTCCTAGCTGTGGCTGCATCCAAGGCTTGGCATGTTCACCAATTAGACATCAACAACGCCTTTCTCCATGGGGATTTAGACGAAGAGGTTTATATGGTTCTCCCCCCGGGCTTCCAAAGAGAGAAGCCAAACCAAGTTTGTAAACTGCTGAGATCGTTGTATGGCTTAAAGCAGGCGAGCCGGCAGTGGAACGCCAAACTCACAGCCGCCCTTTTTGCGTGATGGTTTCAGGCAAGCAGCTGCTGATCCGTCTCTGTTTACTAAGGGTACAGGCCGTGACTATATTGCTCTTTTGATATACGTTGATGACATCCTAGTGGCAAGCAGTGAATTAACTAATATTCAACAAATCAAAGAGTCACTGGATGAGGCTTTCAAAATTAAAGACTTGGGTGTTTTAGGCTATTTTTTGGGTATTGAGGCCAAAGTCACCACTGCTGGTTTGAATTTGTGTCAAAGAAAGTATGCCCTTGACATCTTGAATGATGCCGGATTCATCAATTGCAAACCAGTGAGCACGCCAATGGTCTCGGGCTCTCACTTATCACAACATGATGGCACACCGCTAAATGATCCCGGCAGTTATCGTCGTTTGATTGGGAGATTGTTGTATCTTACGGCCACAAGGCCGGATATCACATATGCTGTTCATCGGCCCAGTCAATTCGTTAGTTCTCCAACCGACATCCACATGGCTGCTGCACATCGCATACTTCGTTATATCAAAGGGTCGCCTGGACAAGGCATTCTATATCCAACTGCCACCACTCTTCTGCTCAAATCTTTCTCCGATTCAGATTGGGCTTCATGCCATGACACCCGCAGATCAGTCACAGGATATTGCATATTTCTTGGCCAATCTCTTGTATCTTGGAAGTCGAAGAAACAAGCTACAGTTTAAAAATCTTCATCTGAGGCAGAATACCGGGTACTTGCTACCACTGTTTGCGAGCTACAATGGCTCACTTCATTACTTCAGGCTTTGCAGGTTGCTGCCAGTGAGCCTGCCATTGTCTACTGCGACAACAAGTCCGCTGTTGCGATTGCTGAAAATAATGTCTTCCACGAAAGAACTAAGCATATTGAAATCGATTGCCACGTAGTTCGCGAAAGAATTGCTCAAGGCCTTGTCAAGCTGCTCCCTGTTTCTACTCTCAACCAAGTTGCAGATGGTTTTACCAAGGCTCTTCCAATCTCACCGTTTGGATCTTTTGTCTCTAAGCTGGGTGTTCAAAATTTGCACACTCCACCTTACGGGGGGGGGGGGGGGGGGGGTATTAGAGGAAGGAAAGAAAATGTGACAAGGGTATATCTGTAATTTCTTTTTCTTGCATTAGTTGTTACAACTGCCACCACACTATTTAATAATGGCAATTTCCCCTTCCTTGGTTGTAACGTCCATCATCATCTTCTCCGCTCAAATGAATAAACACTCATACTTTCCTCAAGCTTAGTCCGTATCGCGAAAGATCAAAAGAGGAAGTGATTGGATTGAGTTTGAGAGACCCCCGACTGGCATTTTGGAGCTCCTCGAGATGGATAGGCTGAATGCTGTGTGTTCCACCAGCTGCATGAGAACCATGGTGTAACCTGGCTTTGGGGTCTCCCCTTCCATGTTTTCCCAAAAAATCCATTAACCAAAACCACCCCTCCCAAATTAAATGATGAATTCAAAGAAAAAATAAAATATATATTCAATGAATTGTACAAAGGAATAGGCTTATCCGCTTATGGTAATAAATTCGAAGATGTACACAGAAAAAGTTTAGATGAAATTCCACAACCAAGCATGCAAAACATTGGCCCTGTTTGGTAAAAAATTGGCCTATAGGTTAATTTTGACTTTTTTGATCACTATTAATTGTTTGATTTAGTTAAAATATCAATATAAGTGTTTGGTTAATTAGCTTTTTGCAACTCCAAAATGCTAAAATTCAAAAAACTACTCCAAGCAACTTTTTCAATTAGCTTGTTTAGAAAAGAAATTATACCAAACAGCTATCAACTAACAGCTAATTTACCAAACACTTTTCTACAACAGCTAATGTTATCAACTAGTTATACCCTCTAATTAATACAATCAGCTAATCTATCAGCTAACAGCCATTTACCAAAC
The DNA here is from genome assembly GCF_001879475.1 of Ipomoea nil. Classification (NCBI taxonomy): domain Eukaryota; kingdom Viridiplantae; phylum Streptophyta; class Magnoliopsida; order Solanales; family Convolvulaceae; genus Ipomoea; species Ipomoea nil. The sequence continues at coordinate 2,374,927 of NW_017616696.1, read as the reverse complement.
AGGGCCATTAAGAATAGTAGAACACCATACAAAGCTGAACGAAACCTCAAAGTGAAATTAAACCACTATATTAAAAAAGATTGCAATTACATCCTTGAACTAGTCAAATTTGTGTTATTTCACCTGTTATCAGGTAAACTCCCTTTCTGGTTACTAGATTGGATTCTCTTGCTTTTGGATCTTCCCTTCCTTAACGAGCCAACCAAGCTTTGTAACTGGCACCCATTTTATCCTAATATCCTCCTCGGTGTCACGGCAGGCACATCATCCACTGTGTCCTCTGCCTTCGCGTTCTCCGCCACGACCCCGTCCTCCAAAGTCGCGTCTGAATCCTCCTCTTTCTGCCACGCATGCTAGCGACTTTCGGTGAGGTTTTGGCTCACCGGCGCTGCACAGTGAAAATCTGGCGTTTGGGATCATAAGGTGGTCGTAACACAATATATAATACTCGTACGTGAATCGTGATTCATGTAATTCACACAACTACAAAAAATACTTTTAACGTCGATTATTTTTTACATACAACGTCGATTATTTTGCGACGTAGTTCTCGCCAACGTAGTAAATAAATGATACGGCGTCGGTATCTCTTTAAAAAATAAAAAATAAAAAAAGACATACAACGGACGAGAAGGTGACGGGAACAAAGTTCCGATCAGAATTTGCGATAGCAAGGTCAATTTGAAGTTACAAGGCGATTTTAAAGTTGTTGTGTCGGACAAGTATTTCCTCAGATCAACCTCATAACGAAGGCTCTCTGTCAATTCCAGAATCCTGTAAAAACAACTTGGAGAATCTTGGAACTAGCACTATAAGTTATGGAAGCAGTATTGGATATCCCTAGTGCAATGCCATTCAGCCATGGTTTGATAATCGTAGGTTCTAACATAGATTCAATGTTGATTCTTATAGTCGTCGGAAAATCCGACCGGCTGCAGCAGATTGTGTCAATCGTACGTGTCGGAGGGTGCGAGGTTGAGCTTGAAGAAAAAGGGATGCACATGTGTTACGACCCGGAAGTTAGAGCAAGAGACAAACGGTGTCATTTTACAATTAGGGCTCAAATAAGTCATTTTGCAATTAGGGCTCGAATAAAATTGGCCACTTATTCAAACGTTGTTGTTGGAAGCCGAAGCCGTTGGAGGTCGTTTAAATTGAATGAAGCGCCGTCGTTTTAACCTCAAAGGATCCAACGGTTGTGGGCTGCTGAGCTTGAGATCCGGAGTTTGTTAGAATGGATTTTGGATGTATTAGCTAGACTTAGTCTATTTATTTGGCTGTTTTTACTTTCAGAAATTTTATGCTTTTGTTGAATTGAAATCAGGAATCTAATTTCCTTTCCTTCCCTCTAGACCTCTTTCTTCTTCTCTTCTTTACCTATTTCTTCTTCTCTTCTCTACCTCTATCTGTTTCTTCTTCTTTTCTCTATCTCTGCTTCTGTGTATTTGGTTTTTAATCTCAGGGTTGTGACATTTGGTATCAGAGCCCATCTTGGGAGCTCCATCTACGGTAGGACCAGGTGAGCAGACTTGGGGTTAGGGTTTTTGAGCAACATAATAGTCTGATAACTAGTCAGCAAAGATGAAGGATTTCGTTCATGATTTTAAGGAATTAATGGAGGCATGGAAAGCTGAGATTGTCGAGGAGTTAAGGTTACACCACGGGTATATCATTCCTGCTTATGTTCCTTCTTCAGCTCATGGTAGAAGCGTTAGTTCAGCTCCGTCGATTCCGGCGGCTGAAGAAGTTGGGGATCCCGCCGGTGAATCGGAAGGGGAGAAGCTGAACTCATTTATTGGGGTGTTGCCGGATATGATGAAGAAAGCCAAGGGTGGTGGTCTGGACGAGGCTGAGACATTCATCTGCTGGAATCCGTCTTCAGTTCATCACCAACCTGCTTCTCCAGTGATGAATCTAGTAGAGAGAAGCTCCACAGTGCAGATACCTTCAATGGCTTCCCAGCAGAATCAGTTGTTCCCACCCTCTGTGCAACTTGAAGCCGGCAGAAGTGACAGATCTGCTCCGTTGATTCCAGCGGCTGAAGAAATTAGGGACCTCGTTGGTGAATCGGAAGGGGAGAAGCTGAACCCAGGTGTTGAGATTATTGAAGCTGCCAAAACAGCAGCAAAAAGCAGTTCTGATGTGAAGAATGCAGTTGCGGAGTCTGAATCTTCCAACGAGAATGAAACTGAAGCATCGACAGTTGAGGTTGAGGTAATTGAAAATGCTATTCCTTGCTTAGTTGATAATGGCATGATTAATGATAGTTCACCTCCTCTTGATGAATTGGAGGAACTTAGTGATGTCAATGAAGGAATTGATGTTGAATTTACTGCTAAAAATGAAGAAGTACACTTAGTTGCAATGCCAAGTAAACAGAAGAAATTTCCCCATTTCTGGTGTTTCTCTATGCCGCGTGGGTTATATGGTTCATGTTTGGGAATGCTAAATATGAGGTGTTTATCTACTGTGTTTAGTTTTGATATGCCTGACACCAGATATGTAAGAGTATATGAAACAAGGATGGATCTTCTTAGGGCAGTGATTGTTGGACCTCAGGGCACTCCTTATCATGATGGTCTTTTCATTTTTGATGTCCTGCTTCCTTCCACATACCCAGATACACCACCAGTGGATTACTATTATTCCGGTGGCCTGAGACTGAGTCCTAATCTATACGAGTGTGGTAAAGTCTGCCTCAGCTTTTTGAACACTTGGACTGGTAAGGATACTGAAAAGTGGCAGCCGAATACATCAACCATACTGCAAGTGTTGGTTTCTATACAAGGTTTAATTCTGAATGAAAATCCTTCTCAACACCTCATTAGCTTGGAGTCTGAGTGGAGTGATCACAAGTACCATCTGATTTCCATTGTTAAGCTTGAGGTAATGGATTATGTTGATTCTTATTTAGTTCCTAATGACACACCTAAGAGTAATCTACTATCTCTTGAAGAAATTAATGTTAGAATTACGGCTAAAAATGTGGGTATGCATGTGGTGATGAACTATGATGAAAGTGTTGGGGTGGAATATGTGATTTTAGGTGGTAAATTTTCAGGACTGAATATTGAATATGCATCTAATGATGGAATAGTTTTAACTACCTTGAGAGGAGTGGTGAGAGTTGTGGAACCATATTACTTCAATGTCAATCATAAAATACCATGGTGGAGTGAATTTCCATTTGATCCGGGAGGAATGCTAAAATTATAAGTTTCTTGTTGCTGCAAGTTTAAACTATTATTGATTGTGCTGCTGTAATGCTATTTGTTTGACTTGGTATGAGGGAGATGAAAGGGGTGATAAAAGCTCAATGAATTGGGAGAGTATTTGACTGCAATTGTGGGTATAATTTGGCTCTGTTGGGGTTGATTCATGTGAAGGGATGGCATAGGAACTTTAATTTTTCATTGAGAAGTACACTTACTGTTTTCAAATTGATGTGCTTTGGCTGCCATCCTAGAAGGTCTTCTAGTAGTTATCAGTTATCACATTATGCTAGGGCTCTTGGTACGTTAAAAAGCTTGGCAGTGGTCTGTAAGAATGGAAGAATTTGGTGGGTAAAAAGATGGGACTACAAATGTCAGTAAAGGAGTAATATACCATATTTTCCTATCATACATCAGATGCTGTACACTGGAGATAGAGATGCAGCCACAATGAGTTGGGAATTATTATTATGGGCAAGGCCCCAATGAAGCCACACAGAATTCGGATGACACATGCTCTTCTTGCACATTATGGACTTCTACAGCATATCCCTAATATTATTCTGGTGACCAGATAGTAGACTGATCTGAGCTGAATTATCCTTGGAGGCATAAGGAGGGTTCACCTAACTTGGTGGACCTCTGATCTATTGACATCTGAGCAGAAGTGAATAGAAAAGAATTGGAATGGAATGTGGCATGCTAAGAGAGTTAGCAGAAATGATTAAGGAAGCTACATATGAACTCTTCAATGAGTATAAGAGACTGAATTCCCTTCAAGTCTCTAAGAAAAAGATTGGAAATTCGGTAAGTTTTACAGATGAGCATGGAAATGCTGCTCTAAAGATTGAGCTAGACAAAGATTTGCTGAAAGCAATAAAAGGGTTCATAGATATGTTGATTCTAGCTTCTGGGTATCAATCATCTGGCCGTCTTGCCCACTGGGATTCGGGTAATATCAAGAGAGCTCTCCAATGGGCTCTGTTCCTCGAGGATGTGATTGGTAGCTTGAACAGTCAAGATGAGTACAGAGATTCTCTGGAGGAGCTTGATGTAGCTTATGTGAGATGATTTATATGCCACATTTCCCCAAGGGTTTAGAACATCTATCATCTAAGAGCTCTAGTGACAGCGACTGTTGAGATGGATTTTCACATGCTTCAAAATGCAGATAGTGATTACCTTGACAAACATTTTGAAGAATTGATGCATAGTGAATCAAAGAAACCTGCTTCCAATGCGAGCAGACAATTGACATGTGATAGTGTCATCACTTTCTGCAGCAGAGAAGTGCTTGGAGATGTTGTCTTGCAGTGTATACCATTTGAATGTAAGTGAGCCTGGCAAGAACTTGCATGATGGTGTGGTTCACACAGGAGTTTTAATGTCTGATGAAGTACCGATCGATCCTTTTACCTGGAATCTTTGAAATCAAGAAACCTCTCTTATCTGCTTGACAAGAGAACTATTAGACTGGTATGTGAACTGTGGGTTCGAGTGTTTGGACGGCTAAATATTTCAACTGAAGCTGAACATAATTTATGTGAAACAGTGGAGCTTTTGTTACTGGGATGTGTTGCAAGCAAATGGAAAGATTTGAGTTTGTGAAACAGTGGAGTTTTTGTTACTGGGATGTGTTGCAAGCAAATGGAAAAATTGGATTGAACTCAATTCTCCTTGCTTGATCCTTGGGGACAAGGATCGGTTAAAGGGGAAGGTAATGTTACGACCCGGAAGTTAGAGCAAGAGACAAACGGTGTTGTTTTACAATTAGGGCTCAAATAAGTCGTTTTGCAATTAGGGCTCGAATAAAATTGGCCACTTATTCAAACGTCGTCGTTGGAAGCCGAAGCCGTTGGAGGTCGTTTAAATTGAATGAAGCGCCGTCGTTTTAACCTCAAAGGATCCAACGGTTGTGGGCTGCTGAGCTTGAGATCCGGAGTTTGTTAGAATGGATTTTGGATGTATTAGCTAGACTTAGTCTATTTATTTGGCTGTTTTTACTTTCAGAAATTTTATGCTTTTGTTGAATTGAAATCAGGAATCTAATTTCCTTTCCTTCCCTCTAGACCTCTTTCTTCTTCTCTTCTTTACCTATTTCTACTTCTCTTCTCTACCTCTATCTGTTTCTTCTTCTTTTCTCTATCTCTGCTTCTGTGTATTTGGTTTTTAATCTCAGGGTTGTGACAACATGGCTCCAGTTGATATGAAAATCACTCCCCGATTGGAATTATAGTCTAATCTGGACTATCCGTCCAGCAAGATCTAAAATCTAGGATTGAATGGCTATTTAATATTTATTTTTTCTTATTTATTGTGCAAAGGGGTATTTTAGTAATTTCGTATGTTGTATCATGCCGCGTGATTTTAGAGATTTTTTCAGATAGTTTTAGAGATTTTTTCAGATAGTTTCCTTTATTTTTGTATGTGTTTATTTTTATTTTCCTTTGTTATTCTCTTGATTTTTTCCGTGGCTAGTGGTGATTTCTCAACGTGACTTCAGGTTTGTTCTCTCTTCTTCTTCTTCTTCTTCTTCTTCTTCTTCATTTTTTTTTTGCGGTTCGTTGGAGTATACTTTTGATTATGTTTATTGATAAATTTATGATTTTAGGGATGTGCATCGTAGGTCATTGAGTAGTGCATCAGTGCGCTAGGTGTGGTGCAATGTAATGTTTTGGGTTGTGCATTGGTTGGAGGGCATCGGGTATGCGTTTGGAGATCTTTTCTTTTCTAATCGCTAGGGGATATTTGTTAGTAGGTGGTGCATCGTAGGTTGCTGATGAAATCTCAAGTATACATGTTTTTATTGGTAATTTGAATCATTTTGAAAGCTTAAGTTAATTAGATTGGTATGTTCAACACCTATTTTACTTGCTTTCTCATTAGGATATGGTTTTAAACTTGCTTTGAATGTTTTACGGTGTTTGATAAGTGTTTTTAAACCATTACAGGACAAGTGCAAAAGCAAGGGAGGTTTTCCAAGCACAAGTGGAGTCAAAATGAAGTGGTAATGAAGGCATCGAAGGCTCGACGCGTCGAGAATTTCCAGTAAGCGAACTTGAAGATTGTTACGGAGGCTCGGCGCGTCGAGATCGCGGGTTCCAGAATTTCCACAAGGCGCTAAATCTTCCTAAATTGCCCCCATTTGGTATCCACTATAAAAAAGACTTCCTTCCATCAACCCTAGAGGTTCAGACTGCGTTTTTGGAGGCAAGAACAGAGCAAATCAAGAAAAACAACATCAAGATCTACAATCAGCTTTGGAGTAGAGAAATCGCTAGGAAGATTCGGGAGAACTCTTTCCTTTTTTCTTTTACTTCAATTGTTAATTATTTATTCTCTGAATTTGTATTGAATGCTATAATGACTGTGAGTGGCTAAAACACCTTGGGGATTTTTGGGTGAATGTGTTTATGAACCTATGTGCAAAGAGTTTAATTTTATTAATATATTTATGTCTGGTTTTATTACTTGTGTTGCAATCGCGTATCAAATTGTTGTTGCTAGTAATTAAATTCCTAAATTACTTGCTTCATAGTCATATTTAGTTCATAACGGGAGTTAGGCATAATTTATGGCACACACGATTGCACTTGACTGTGCACCTTGGGAAAGTGCTTATTAGTTGAGGAATTTATTCTTGAATATTTCACATCGAGAGATGGTAGTAATTAGGAATTTACAAATGCTGATTCTTGTTCTTATTGAGTGTTTATATCGCGAGAGTGAATATTCACTAGGAGTAGAGATTACGAGAGTAACTACAATCAAATTGGCGCCGTTGCCGGGGAAGTGGCGTTTTAGTTGCTAACCGATAACGAGTTATTATTATTATTGTTAACCGATAAATATATTCTAGGAGACTAGTCTATTTTACTTTAATTTTATTATTATTATTCTAACCGATAACGAGTTTCTTGTGTTGAGCTTTGATTTGTGATCTGCGGACTTGGTGTTTTATGCGTACTCGGTTTTTGGGAAACGAAGGATTAGAGCCTTTTAACCCTGAGATTGAAAAGCAGGCCAAGCTCCTTAGGAAACAGAGAAGGATGGCTCAGGAAGTGAATCGGAATAATGTGAACCTTAATGAAGGAGCGGGAGTTGATCAGCCACCACACGCTCGGAGGTCCATGTCTGACTACATCGCCCCAAATGTGGAGGAATATTGAAGTATCAATGTGCCGGGGGTTGACGCTAATAATTTTGAGATCAAACCAGTTATTATACAGATGGTTGCTTCAGATACGTTTGGAGGGTCACCAACAGATGATCTTAATTCTCACATTGCAAAATTCCTGAGGATCTATAGCACTTTCAAAATTAACGTAGTCCCTAATGACGCTATCAAGCTTCACCTTTTTCCATTCTCAGTAAGGGATAAAGCTCACAACTAGCTTATCTCTTATCCAGCAAACTACTTTGACACTTGGGACCAGTTGCATAAGGAGTTTTTGAAGAGATTCTACCCCATCTCCAAGACTCAGAAAATGAGGCGGCCAATTCAGAATTTCAAACAGTTGGTTGGTGAGTCGTTAGCAGAGTCGTGGGAGAGATTCAAGGAATTGAGGAGACAATGCACACACTATGGTATTTAGAGTTGGGACTTGATGATGGCATTCTATGAGGGATTACTGGATAATTCAAAAATCTTGGTTGATGCTTCATCGAGTGGATCGTTCACAGTTTTGGAGCCAGATCATGCTGAGGAACTTCTGAAAAAGATTGCAATGAATGGGACAACTTGGTATATAGAGAGATCTTCCTAGAGGTTGGTAAGAAGTGTAAATGATGATGAGCAGATATCAGCCTTGTCAGCTAAGGTTGACAACATGGCTACTTTAGTTCAACAGTTGGCTCAGTTTACTTTCAAGAATCAAACTGCGGGTAATGTTCCTACATCCTCTACTCTTTCAAGACCTATAATGGTGTGCGAGCTTTGTGGAGGAGAGCATAATTCGGGGGAGTGTTATAATGTTGATTCACAAACTACTATGGAGCAAGTTGATCTAATGGGATATGGTAGGCAACAACAGTCATACCCACAACAGGGAGCCTATAATCCAAACGCACCAAGGAACCATCCAGGTTTCTCATGGAGTAATCCAGCTGGGGCGGCAAATCCCCAAAACTTTGGCAACAGAGTTCCACCTCCAGGGTTTCAGGGTCAACAATATTATAGAGGGGGTCATTCACAACAATTTAGGCCAACTCAAGGATACCAAGCTCCTGTTAATCAGCCTAGGCAAACCTTGTCTAATGCGGAAGCACCGTCCTCGTCAAATTTGGAAGCTATGATGGAAAAGTTGCTTAAGTCTCAGATGCAAAGTGAGGAGAGGGTCATCAAGCAACTAACAGAGAGGGTGGATCAGCTGAGCGCCCACAATAAGATGCTGGAAAATCAGTTAGCAAATCAAGCCTCAACCTCCAGTACTAGAGTCACGAGGAAGTTGCCTGCTTGCCCTGAAAATCCAAGAGAATACTTGAATGCCATTACTACTAGGAGTGGAAAACAACTACAGGATCCACCTTATCCCGTCAGTGAACAATTTTTCAAGAGGAACCAGGAAGTTGAGGCTGAAAAAGTGAATGAAGAGGTTATTGTCCAGGACAGGGAGGATATAGTTCAAGAGATTGAGCCCATGTTGAAGCACACACCACCCCTCTCTTTCCCACAAAAATTCAAGAAATCTAAGGTAGAGGAAAGAAGGGCAACATTTTTGAGTTTGATTAAGCAATTGGATATCTCTATTCCATTGCTTGATGCCATCACCGAGATCCCTTCATATGCCAGATTTTTGAAGGAGATTTTGTCTAATAAAAGGAAATTTGAAGATCGTGAGACAGTGGCAGTCAACGAAGAATGCAGTGCTTTGATCCAAAACAAGCTGCCCCCTAAGCTTAGGGATTCTGGGAGTTTCTCAATTCCTTGTGTTATTGGAGGATCCCTAGTCCAAAGAGCTTTGTGTGATTTGGGGGCGAATGTGAGTTTGATGCCAAACTCTTTGTGTAAGAAGCTACAACTGGGAGAGCCAAAACCCACGTCTATGACTCTTCAGTTGGCAGATAGATCCGTGAAGTACCAGTTGGAGTTCTAGAAGATGTTCCAGTGAAGATCGACAAATTCTACATCCCAGGAGACTTTGTGGTTCTAGAGATGGAGGAGGATGCTAAAGTTTCCATTATCCTTGGGAGACCATTTTTGGCAACTGTTGGGGCAGTGATCAATGTCAAGAAGGGAACCTTAGTACTTCAAATTGGAGATGACAAGGTGGAATTTAATGTTTTTGAACTGGCTAACAAATCTTCTTGTCTTGATGCTTGCTTTTATGTAGATGAAATTGATACATGTGTTGAAGAATTTGAGAGGAGTGATTTGATTTCCGATGATCCCTTGCAACTTGACAAGGGAGACATAATTGAGAACGGACACTTGGATGATGGCATGAGTGTTGGAGATGAGCCACTGGAGGTATATGAATCTCTAGACACCCCACAAGTGTCCATTGTATGTGGTCTTGATGATAATTCTGCTTTTCAAAAAGAAAAGGATCCTCCACAGGTAGAATTGAAACATTTATCAACAAATTTAAGGTATGCTTATCTTGATCCTAATTCTACATATCTAGTGATAGTAAGTGCTCACTTGAATGATGATGAAACTGAAAAATTATTGCATGTGTTAAGAAGACATAAGAGAATCATACGGTATACTATTGATGATATTGTAGGGATCAGCGCCTCTTATTGCATGCATAGGATTAATTTGGAGGAAGGGCATAAGCCCAGTATTGAGCACCAACGTAGGTTGAACCCTAGCATGCGAGAGGTTGTGAAAAAAGATATCCTTAAATTGTTAAAGGCTGGCATTATTTACCCAATTTCTGATAGTAAATGGGCCAGCCATATCCATGTGGTTCCTAAGAAAGGGGGGACAACCGTAGTGCGTAATAAAAAGAATGAGCTTATCCCTACTAGGTTGGTCACCAGGTGGAGAATGTGTACTGATTATAGGAAGTTGAACAAAGCTACTAGGAAGGACCATTTTCCTCTCCGTTTTATTGATCAACTGATTGAGAAGATGGCTAAGCATTCATATTTTTGCTTTCTTGATGGTTTTTTGGGATTCTTTTAGATTCCTATTCATCTCGGTGACCAAGAGATGACTACCTTTACATGCCCCTATGGTACCTTTGCTTATCTAAGGATGCCATTTGGGCTATGTAATGCACCAACTACATTTTAAATGTGCATGGTAGCCATTTTTTCTGATTTGATTGAGAAAACTATGGAAGTTTTATGGATGATTTCTCTGTTTATGGTTTGTCTTTTGATGATTGCCTTTCTAACTTGGATGAAGCATTGGGTAAGTGTCAAGAAGCTAACCTTGTTTTGAATTGGGAGAAATGTCATTTTATGGTAACACAAAAATTGTTCTTGGTTACGAAATTTCACAAGAAGGCATACAGGTAGACCCGACTAAGGTGGAGGTTATTGAAAAATTACCACCACCAACTTCTATGAAGGGAATAAGGAGTTTCCTCGGGCATGCAGGATTTTACAGGAGATTCATTAGAGATTTTTCAAAGATCTCCTTCAATGAGCAAATTTCTTTAGTAGCTTGATTTTTTGATTCATTGTTTAGTCTAGTTTTCTTTGGTACATGATAATGGTGATTTGTCTCTTTGATATGGTTGCTTGTGGTGGATAAATGGGATGAATTGGAGTCTTCAAATGCACCAAGTCTTCTTGTCCAATTTCATGCCCATAAGGTGTTTGTTAAATTGTCTAAATGAGTTTCATGTCTAATGTTGAAGAGTTTGGGAATCATGGCCTCATTTGTGACATCTTGACTATGTTTGTCTTGTCTTAATACTTGAGTATATTGCTTTCACCTTGTTTTTTGTAGCTTTTCAAATGGCACCAAAGGCAAGGGCATCTACTAAAAAGGCCAAGAGGGGAGTCATCCCAAACTAGGGCACAACCTCAAGCCTCGACATTTGAGCGGTTCCTAACCGCTGAAGTTGCTGACATATACCAAAGGCTGATGTCTAAAAGGCCGATTAGGCAAGAAAGAGGGTTGGAAATTGTTGTTCCCGTGGCATGGAATTGGGGACCTCGATTTTTTGCTCAACCAGGAGATGCATTTGGCACTGTAGTCCGTGAGTTCTACGCCAATGTCAAAGATGGCCTTCAAGATAATATATGCACTGTCCGGGGTGTTTGGGTGGACTTTTTTTCTGCGGCCATCAATGCCTATTATGGAACCGTAGATCACCACGGGGATGACTATTTTCACAAGGACTTGATGGTTGGCAGAATAGCTAGTGACTGGATGGATAGAATTGCTCAATCTTTTAACCCAGCTGTTGAATGGAATATCAGGGGTGGTATGGCCTCGCACATGGACTACAAGTACTTTCAACCTTCTGACCGGGCTATACTTGATCTCATTAAGGCTAAGCTATAGTTCCCCACCCACATAAGGGCAATGTCCGTAAAGATCAGGTACTCTTGACCTACTGCATCAAGGAGCACGAGATTATTGACATCGGTGCCATCATAAATAGAAACATTCGAGAAACTGCCGATGCGAAGGGGCGGGTCTGCCTTGGCCACTCCTATCTCATCACTCACCTTTGTCAGTTGGCAGGAGTGCCTATCGATAAGAGCTAGGAGGTCCGAGTTCTACCGCAGACTTATCTCTCGCAGCAGTACATTGCCACCCGTTACAGACCTTGTCAGCCCGTTCCCCAAGGGGATGATGAGGAGGAGGATGACGCCGCGGGGATTGATGAGAATGCCCCTCAGCTTGCTGCACCTGCACCCGCTCAGCCCTATGATATGCAGGATGTTATGAGACAATTCCAAGAAGAAATGCAGCTGCAACATGACTTCCGGAGAAGGAGCGATGAAGTCAATTGGTTTGTGGGAACATCCGTGCACCAGCAAAACCAAGCACTACGTGGTTTCCCACCTTAATTTCCACCATCACCACCTTAGCTTCAAGATCCCCAATCCATTCCAGAGTTTTACCGGGGCCATTACCCACCACCACCGCCTCCGGATGCTAATCCACAGTAGCAGGTTGGGAGAAGTCTTTCAATTTCATGTCCATTTTGGTTAATGAACTGCTTGTCATAGCACTTAGTTGCAATTGCTCTCTCATGTTGGTTAGTGGACTGTTTTGGTGGAACTTGCTGCATCTCAATGTGCCATGGATGAAATCAAAGTGTAACACATGATTGAGCTATTCCCTTGTCAGCCACTAATAATTTGACTAAATTCTTAATCTAGTGGTTAGTGCATTGCTAGTGAAAGATTATGTGGAATTCCGGCATTGGTTGGCTTGCTAGAACTTGTCTCAATACTCCTCGGGTGTAGTCTAATTTTTGCATGTTTGGAAGTGATTTAGGCCATTTTTGGTTACCTATAGCCTTTAAACCTACCTAACTCATATGTGTGTTTATCCCTTGTGTCCCCTTTGAGCCTTTTTCATTGTTAAATAAGTGATAAGCACTTAATTCCCTCTTTGTGATTCTTTCTTTGTTAAACCCTCATCATTAACCCCTTAGCCTTTAGCCAAATTTATATCCTTCCACCCTTGAGAGAATGTAACTTTTATCTTTAAAACCTTATAGAAGAGATCACTTTGGGGCTTGTTCATAAAAGCAATTTTTGTCAGAAAAGTTTAAGTGTGGGGGTCTTGTTCGTGTGTATAAAGTTCATCTCTTGTTCAGCTTGTTAAAAAGAGAGAGAGAGAGAGAGAGAGAGAGAGAGAGAGAGAGAGAGAGAGAGAGAGAGAGAGATATGAATGAAAAGAAGAAGAAAAAAAAAACTAGTTTGTAATTTAGTTTGATTGGAAGTTTTATATTAGATCCCCCCATTCCATTAGAATTTTTGCAGTATTGATGAGTTGTTTTTTGCTCCTTTGATCATTATTGGTTCATCTCTTTTAGGATTCAAAGATGATAGATAATTGTGTCATTCTCTCTCTTTTGGTAAAATTTCATACCTTTTTTTTTTTTATTACCCTTGACCTCTGGCCCTATTACAAGCTAAATAAAGACCTGCTTGATCTTTGCATGCAATTTTAGTTCTATACTAGGAGGAGTATGAAGGGCAAGCCTATATGATGTTTTTTCTGATGTCAAGTTTTGCATAAACCTAACTGAGTGTATGTGCACACTAGATTTCTCACTACTAATAATCTTGGTGTTTGGATATTGACTTGAGAATGGAGCTTGTGTGCCAAACTGAGATGATTCTTGAAGCATGGTGTTTTGTAGTAAGTTGGGTTGTGGTATGCTAGGTTGTGCATGAGAGAGTGGGGTGATTCTTGTACTTGACTTGTGGTTCACCAAATTATTTTGCTTGAGAACAAGTAAAGGTTCAAGTGTGGGGGGGTGATGTAATCTCAATTATACATGTTTTTATTGGTAATTTGAATCATTTTGAAAGCTTAACACCTATTTTCCTTGCTTTCTCATTAGGATATAGTTTTACACTTGCTTTGAATGTTTTACGGTGTTTGGTAGTGTTTTTAAACCATTACAGGACAAGTGCAAAAGCAAGAGAGATTTTCCAAGCACAAGTGGAGTCAAAATGAAGTGGTAATGAAGGCATCGAAGGCTCGACGCGTCCAAAAATTCCAGTAGCCAATTCTGAACTGAAGTCGAAGGCTCGACGCGTCGAGCCTAGCTCTCGATGCGTCGAGAATTTCACGTACGCGAACTTGAAGATTGCTACGGAGGCTCGACGCGTCGAGATTGCGGGTTCCACAATTTTCACAAGGTGCGAAATCTTCCTAAATTGCCCCCATTTGGTTTCCACTATAAAAAGACTTCCTTTCATCAACCCTAGAGGTTCAGACTGTGTTTTTGGAGGCAAGAACAGAGCAAAATCAAGAAGAACAACATCAAGATCTACAATTGGCTTTGGAGTAGAGAAATCGCTAGGAAGATTCGAGAGAATTCTTTCTCGTTTTCTTTTACTTCAATTGTTGATTATTTATTCTTTGAATTTGTATTGAATGTTATAATGGCCATGAGTGGCTAAAACACCTTGGGGAATTTTGGGTGAATGTGTTTATGAACCTATGTGCCAAGAAGTTAATTTCATTAATATATTTATGTCTGGTTTTATTACTTGTGTTGCAATCGCGTATCAAATTGTTGTTGCTAGTAATTAAAGGCCTAAATTACTTGCTTCATAGCCATATTCCTGTCATAACGGGAGTTAGGCATAATTTAGGGCACACACGATTGCACTTGACTGTGCACCTTGGGAAAAGGGCTTATTAGTTGAGGAATTTATTCTTGAATATTGCACGTCGAGAGATGGTAGTAATTAGGAATTTGCGAATGTTGGTTCTTGTTCTTATTGAGTGTTTATATCACGAGAGTGAATATTCACTAGGAGTAGAGATTACGAGAGTAACTCAATTCCACCTCTGCATTCTCACACTGGTTTAAACCTGAACTAGATATTGCAACTTTGATTGACACTAGGGGATTAAACATTTAAATCCTAAGAATCCCATTTTGCTCTATTGTTTTCAACAACCTGCTTAATTAGTTTATTCTGCTAATTATTCTTTTACATTGTCAAATCATCTATTTCGTTAGGATTAGCTTCACGTGAGTAATCTAGTAGCTAGTGCTTAGTACCCCACTTCCCTGTGGATCGATTAGCCGATACTTCGGGTATTATTTGTTTGTAAAATTTACTACAATCAGTTGCGAGGATATGAGTTGGTGCGCTTAGGGCGGTGCATTGTAGAACGTTGGGATGTCCATTGGTTGGAGGGTGTTGGTTGTGCACCACATAGTCATTTTGTGGGGTTTAAGGGTTAGGGTTTAGGGGTTTAGGGGTTTAGGGATTTAGGGACGTTGAGATGCACTACATTCAGTATAGGAATGCACAATGACTATCTTATGAACGCACATGGTTCGTACTGTAGAGTTGTAATACAATGATTACATAGGCTGTTTGTTCACTGGCCAAAAGAGTGTCGATATATTGGTTGGAGTAGTTGGATGAGTGTAGAATTAGTAATGTAGAACACTAGGAAGCTTAGAGATATTGAGTGCATTCAAAGAGGATAGTGGGAGATATTTATTAGGTTATTTGTAGCGGATTGATGCTATCATGGTGACCGAGTTGCACTTCGGAGTAGTTTTCCTTATTATTCTCTTCCTTAATCAACACTAATTAGTCGAGTACAATGATTTGATCTCAATCGTTGATTTTCTAATTTCAATGGTTTAGATTAAACCATAGTTCTCACCTGGGGTATGTCTTTCATGGGAGTCGGACCCTGCACACACACAGACCTGGCAATTCGTGTATACGGGTTCGTTAACAGTTTGACACGATAACGACACGAACACGAAAAGGTTAAACACGGACATGGCACGTTAAGATTAACGGGTTCAATTTTTTAACACGAACACAATTTTATAATGGGTTAAACGGGTTGACACGATAGACACGTTTTGTTAACAGGTTTCAGGTCATGTCGACATGATATGACACGAAACACGTTTAGACCCGCTAAACCTATTAATATATATTTTAAAAAAAAAATAAAATTTAGAGTTGAATTATTATTATTATTATTATTATTATTATTATTATTATTATTATATATATATATATATATATATATATATATATATATATATATATATATATATATATATATATATATATAAAAGAAATAAAATCTCCAATTCAATCCATCAAATAAACTAAAAAAGTATTCAATTTATAACATTCATATGATAAAATAACATCCAAAAATCATAATTAAAAAAGTTCATACTAGTTTTTAGAATAAAATTGAATACAATAAAAATTCAAATTTCAGATTATTGAACATCAATAATTGGTGTAGGATCTTGGCCTAATGTAGTAAATTCATCATTAATCATGTTCATGATATATTTTGTAATCTCATTTATGACAATGATCCTTAGCGGGTTATAAACATGTTTGTGTAAACGGGTTAGCACAATAATATTAACGGGTTTAACGGGTTCTTAATAGGTTAAACAGGTTGACCCGTTAAGACACAGAACAAAGCGGGTCCTTACCGGGTCAACCCGTTAACGACCCGAGACACGTTAAGGCTAAATACTAACCCGCTATTTTCGTGTCGTGTTAACGAATCGTGTCCATAATTACCAGGTCTCCACACACACATATTAATTACAATCAAAGTTTTTAACCATTGTCATAATAACGCGTGCCATCAAAGAAAACATATATAGAACACCAGGAAAAAACATTGTCTTTGTGTGAAAGTAATTTTAACAACAGTTTCTCAAGTAAAAGGCAATGGTTAATAACCGTTTTGTTTAATGTACAAGGCAATGGTTAAAAACCGTTGTCTTTACGCCGAGATTTCAACAACAGTTTTCCACATTAAAGACAACAACTTAAAATCGTTCGTTAATAACAAAAATAACGGTTAAAAATTATTGTCTTTGAGCAGATCTTTAACAACACTAGCTTCAACAATATTCTAAAAATAATGATTTTTAACCGTTGTCTTTGAGTGCGTCTTTTACAACATCGGCTTCAACAACAATCTAAAGACAACGGTTGTCTTTGAGCTGGGTCTTTAACAACACCGACTTCAACAACATTGTTTTTCTTGTAGTGGATCTTTGTCAACCAAAAAATGTTACCTATTTTGGTATAACATTGGTTACACCAGCGGTCTCACTTACTAGACAAATCGTAGGTTACTCTGCAAATCTCATTTGGTAGACCTTACTCAATCAATAGGTTTAACGATAGTAAACCACCAACAAGGTCTGCTCTTTCTCCAATAGAGTTAGAAGAGTTGCTTCGAAAATTTGGCAAAATCTTAGGTCGTCTTAGCTACAAATTTTCAGATAATCATTTATGGCGCGTGGATTGCACCCCTTCTCTACATGTGGGTGGAGAGTCTCTATGCTATACAATTCAAACTCCTTAAAATGTTATATTAGTACAAACCCACATACCTTTTCAATATTGGATAAATGCTATTTAAAAGCCTTTCAAAACTCTATTTTTCTCAAATCAAAGGGTACACTTTGACCAAAACCAAATTGGAAATGAACCCCACTAAAAACATTACCTCAAAATGACTACTTTAAATGTTTTTTTTTTTTTTAACAATCTCCCACATGAATTAAAATTGATTTTTGAGATTATAAAAAGACACGACATTGTTAAATGAATGATCCCTACATAGGATAGTTAGACACACATTGAACCATCCCTTGTAAAGATATATTTAGTTGAACCATCCATATATACGTTACTTTTATTATCATAGGTGTATCCTTTTTTACAATGGATCGAAACAACCTGATTAATTCTGTTAGAGTTTCTAAAGAATTGAGTCTATACAATTATTCTTTGAAGTGATCCCACTCTTCACTCACATAGGTAATTCATATTTGGTGCCTAATGGATAATTGGAAATCCTACATGGTGCCCAATGCGCACGTACTCCGCACGTGCCCAATGCACACATACTCTGCACGTGCCCATTGTGCGATTTAATTATGTTCCTTTTTAATTCTTCTTAAAAAACTGTATATGTCATTTGAATCTGAGATATAAAAGAAAACAATAAAGTTTTTTTGAATTCAAGAGAATATATTGTACTTTTTTTTTCCTTAACGGAGATACCATAAATTCAAACATAAATTAAATGACTAAATGAAACTTAATATAGCCTAGTAATCGGCTAAATTCATATGTTGGGAATTTAAATTATTTCCTGACATGAGAATGTTGGAACTTAAAAGTAATAACGAAAACTTAGAAAGAAAGAATAATAGAGGAATGTTTGATACAAAGAACAACAATGCATATGCATATGTATAGATGTAAGTTGTAAGGATTCACCCAAAACGCATAGATATTACTTGCAATGGATAGAATTTGATTCGACAAATATATAAATGGAGTATCAATACCAACCTTAAATTGTATATTAGTGTTCTTATATTAATGTACTACTAGTAGTTTCAGATTTTATATATCACTGTTTAGGAATTGTATTAATTGGGCTAATTAGCTCGTTGTCTATCAACTCAGTTATAGAAATTATTTGTACGGAAGATATATATTTTCTATGTAGATATAATATATAGCAATTTTGTCATCTTTGTATAAAAAGAAAACATAATATCATTGGTTTGAATTATACATTATTGAAAACCTCTTTGTAGATGACATTGGTAGTAGTAATATAATTTTGTCCATCCTCGTCTAGAGCTAAAACCTTCAGGCCATCAGGATGGGTGACTCGGGAAAAAGTCACGTACACCAGATGAAAAATCTCGTATCAGAAGGGGTGAGAGACATTCGGGGGATAAGAACTTTGGTTCATTGATGTGTCTCATTAACTATTTTTGCTTCGACAATGTGATCTATCAATCTTGTGGGGATGAGGCGCGTACCGTTGCAAAGACCAAGAAAGTGGTCTATGTTCCGCAATAACATAACAAGTGCACCAACCTTTTATGTCAATGAGTGATTATAAAGGCCACACAATCTCAAACTATTTAAGAATTCAGATGTGTGTACTTCTGATAGATTTAAACCGTCTAATTCTGCCTTATACAAAGAGTCACAACTTAAATAAGTTCGATCTTCTGCAGTGTTCATGTCGCACATGTACTGATTAATTTGATCAAGAATTAATAAGAGGATTTTACTTTTATTAATAGTATAGATATAGATTAATTAATATTCATATTAGTTTGGACGGACTGAGAAAGTTGAAGAGAATGATTTTTACTTTTATTACTAGTATAGAGTATAGATATCAAACTGTTTAGCCCATATATAGTAAATTATTCAATTTGATTTATGTTTTATTTAACGCAGCAACCACCAAGAACTTGATTTATGTGACCAGTATTCTAGATGTCGTTGCTATATGTCTATATGCTCAGATGATGTGGCATATTTGGTTGCCAGGGCCGGATTTTAGGCTGTGCAAGCTTGGCTACCGCACAGGGCCCCCAATTTTAGAGGGGCGGCCCCAAATTTTAGAGGTCCAATATTTAATTTTTACCTAGGTAGTTTAGAAATAAAAATTAAAAGTTTTCAATTAAACTTAAAAGGTTTCATGAAGAGATGGTAAGAATATATATTTATTATATTTTAACTTGTAAATCAAGGGTTCGAAACTTGCATGTATTGGTTTTAAAAATTGTGATTTTGGTAGGGCCACATTTATTTATCAGAACAGGGCCACAAAAACTTAAAATACGGCCCTGTTGGTTGCAATATGTCTAGGGTGTTCATTTGATTAATGGTTAATATCAATTACTCCAATCACTATTTTTTTAAAATTTACTCTCTAATTTTCCCTTACGTAGCAATATAGTTATTTCGATTCATTCGTTGTCCCACCATGAGCATTAAAAAAAAAAAAAAAAAAAAAAAAAAAAAAAAAAAACTACCTAACGATTAAATATAAAAATTAAAAGAAAAAAGTCCAATCAAATAGCTCGAAAGTAAATTTAGTAGTAGAACATAACAATTTTATTTTGATATTTCTCGTTAATCGATACCTCTAAAATATATACCTCACAATTTATTAATCAAATAAAATTACATAGTATTCAAAAAATAAAATTACACACACACACACACACACACATATATATATATATATATATATATATATATATATATATATA